>NC_058081.1:385746674-386346674 GCF_014858855.1 Bufo gargarizans
CGTCACCCAGGCAGAGGAGGAGGTCCCGTAACAGAGAATCTAGTTTCATGTCAGCAGAGAATCAGTCTTCATGTCATAGCAGAGAATCATGCTTCACGTCACCCAACACTGGAACAGTGCATTGTCACATATTAAGGCCCAGGCGCCCAGGCACCCAAGCAGAGGAGAGAGTTCCTGTAACAGAGAATCTGGCTTCATGTCAGCAGAGAATCAGTCTTCATGTCATAGCAGAGAATCATGCTTCACGTCACCTAACACTGGAACAGTCCATTGTCAGATATTTAGGCCCAGGCACCTAGGCAGAGGAGAGAGGTCCCATAACACAGAATCTGGCTTCATGTCAGCAGAGAATCAGTCTTCATGTCATAGCAGAGAATCATGCTTCACGTCACCCAACACTGGAACAGTCCATTGTCAGATATTTAGGCCCAGGCACCCAGGCAGAGGAGAGAGGTCCCGTAACGGAGAATCTGGCTTCATGTCAGCAGAGAATCAGTCTTCATGTCATAGCAGAGAATCATGCTTCACGTCACCCAACACATGAACAGTCCATTGTCAGATATTTAGGCCCAGGCACCCAGGCAGAGGAGAGAGTTTCCGTAACAGAGAATCAGTCTTCATGTCATAGCAGAGAATCATGCTTCACGTCACCCATCACTGTAACAGTCTATTGTCATATATTTAGGCCCCGGCACCTAGGCAGAGGAGAGAGGTCCCATAACAGAGAATCTGGCTTCATGTCAGCAGAGAATTAGTCTTCATGTCATAGCAGAGAAACATGCTTCACGTCAGCCACCACTGGAACAGTCCATTGTCAGATATTTAGACCCAGGCAGAGGAGAGAGGTCCCGTAACAGAGAATCTGGCTTCATGTCAGCAGAGAATCAGTCTGCATGTCATAGCAGAGAATCATGCTTTACGTCACCTAACACTGGAAAAGTCCATTGTCAGATATTTAGGCCCAGGCACCCAGGCAGAGGAGAAAGGTCCCGTAACAGAGAATCTGGCTTCATGTCAGCAGAGAATCAGTCTTCATGTCATAGCAGAGAATCAGGCTTCACATCCCCCAACACTGGAACAGTCCATTGTCAGATATTTAGGCCCAGGCACCCAGGCAGAGGAGAGAGGTCCCGTAACAGAGAATCTGTCTTCATGTCAGCAGAGAATCAGTCTTCATGTCATAGCAGAGAATCATGCTTCACATCACCCAACACTGGAACAGTCCATTGTCAGATATTTAGGCCCAGGCACCCAGGCAGAGGAGAGAGGTCCCATAGCAGAGAATCTGGCTTCATGTCAGCAGAGAATCAGTCTTCATGTCATAGCAGAGAATCATGCTTCACGTCACCCAACACTGGAACAGTCCATTGTCAGATATTTAGGCCCAGGCACCCAGGCAGAGGAGAGTGGTCCCGTAACGGAGAATCTGGCTTCATGTCAGCAGAGAATCAGTCTTCATGTCATAGCAGAGAATCATGCTTCACGTCACCCAACACCTGAACAGTCCATTGTCAGATATTTAGGCCCAGGCACCCAGGCAGAGGAGAGAGTTTCCGTAACAGAGAATCAGTCTTCATGTCATAGCAGAGAATCATGCTTCTTGTCACCCACCACTGTAACAGTCCATTGTCATATATTTAGGCCCCGACACCCAGGCAGAGGAGAGAGGTCCCATAACAGAGAATCTGGCTTCATGTCAGCAGAGAATCAGTCTTCATGTCATAGCAGAGAATCATGCTTCACGTCAGCCACCACTGGAACAGTCCATTGTCAGATATTTAGACCCAGGCAGAGGAGAGAGGTCCCATAACAGAGAATCTGGCTTTATGTCAGCAGAGAATCAGTCTTCATGTCATAGCAGAGAATCATGTTTTACGTCACCCAACACTGGAACAGTCCATTGTCAGATATTTAGGCCCAGGCACCCAGGCAGAGGAGAGAGGTCCCGTAACAGAGAATCTGGCTTCATGTCAGCTGAGAATCAGTCTTCATGTCATAGCAGAGAATCAGGCTTCATGTCACCCAACACTGGAACAGTCCATTGTCAGATGTTTAGGCTCAGGCACCCAGGCAGAGGAGAGAGGTCCTGTAACAGAGAATCTGTCTTCATTTTAGCAGAGAATCAGTCTTCATGTCATAGCAGAGAATCATGCTTCACGTCACCCAACACTGGAACAGTCCATTGTCAGATATTTAGGCCCAGTCACCCAGGCAGAAAGAGAGGTCCCGAAACAGAGAATCTGACTTCATGTCAGCAGAGAATCAGTCTTCATGTCATAGCAGAGAATCATGCTTCACGTCACCCAACACTGGAACAGTCCATTGTCAGATATTTAGGCCCAGGCACCCAGGCAGAGGAGAGAGGTCCCGTAATAGAGAATCTGGCTTCATGTCAGCAGAGAATCAGTCTTCATGTCATAGCAGAGAATCAGGCTTCATGTCACCGACCACTGTAACAGTCCATTGTCATATATTTAGGCCCCGGCACCCAGGCAGAGGAGAGAGGTCCCATAACAGAGAATCTGGCTTCATGTCAGCAGAGAATCAGTCTTCATGTCATAGCAGAGAATCATGCTTCACGTCACCCACCACTGGAACAGTCCTTTGTCAGATATTTAGGCCCAGGCACCCAGGCAGAGGAGAGAGGTCCCATAACAGAGAATCTGGCTTCATGTCAACAGAGAATTAGTCTTCATGTCATAGCAGAGAATAATGCTTTACGTCACCCAACACTGGAACAGTCCATTGTCAGATATTTAGGCCCAGACAGAGGAGAGAGGTCCCGTAACAGAGAATCTAGTTTCATGTCAGCAGAGAATCAGTCTTCATGTCATAGCAGAGAATCATGCTTCACGTCACCCAACACTGGAACAGTCCATTGTCACATATTAAGGCCCAGGCGCCCAGGCACCCAAGCAGAGGAGAGAGTTCCTGTAACAGAGAATCTGGCTTCATGTCAGCAGAGAATCAGTCTTCATGTCATAGCAGAGAATCATGCTTCACGTCACCCAACACTGGAACAGTCCATTGTCAGATATTTAGGCCCAGGCACCCAGGCAGAGGAGAGAGGTCCCGTAACAGAGAATCTGGCTTCATGTCAGCAGAGAATCAGTCTTCATGTCATAGCAGAGAATCATGCTTCACATCACCCAACACTGGAACAGTCCATTGTCAGATATTTAGGCCCAGGCACCCGGGCAGAGGAGAGAGGTCCCATAGCAGAGAATCTGGCTTCATGTCAGCAGAGAATCAGTCTTCATGTCATAGCAGAGAATCATGCTTCACGTCACCCAACACTGGAACAGTCCATTGTCAGATATTTAAGCCCAGGCACCCAGGCAGAGGAGAGAGGTCCCGTAACAGAGAATCTGGCTTCATGTCAGCAGAGAATCAGTCTTCATATCATAGCAGAGAATCATGCTTCACGTCACCCAACATTGGAACAGTCCATTGTCATATATTTAGGCCCCGGCACCCAGACAGAGGAGAGGTTCATTAAACTTTGGGTTGCCCCACAATATAATGGTAAAATGAAAATCAAAATAGGATTGAATGAGGAAGTGCCCTGGAGTACAATAATATATGGTTAAGGGGAGGTAGTTAATGTATAATCTGCACAAGGGACGGACAGGTCCTGTGAGATCCATGCCTGGTTCATTTTTATGAATGTCAGCTTGTCCACAATGGCTGTACACAGGCGGCTGAGTTTGTCTGTAATGACGCTCCCTGCCGTGCTGAATTCACGTTCAGACAAAACGCTGGCTGCCGGGCAGGCCAGCACCTCTAAGGCATAAGAGGCTAGCTCTGGCCACGTGGACAATTTGGAGACCCGGAAGTTGAATGGGGCTAAATCATCAGTCAGTACGTGGAGGGGTGTGCACACGTACTGTTCCACCATGTTAGTGAAATGTTGCCTCCTGCTAACACGTTGCGTATCAGGTGGTGGTGCAGTTAGCTGTGGCGTGTGGACAAAACTTTTCAAAATCTCTGCCATGCTGACACAGCCCTCAGAGGAGCTGGCCGTGACACTGCTGCCTTGGCGACCTCTTGCTCCTCCTCTGCCTTGGCCTTGGGCTTCCACTTGTTCCCCTGTGACATTTGGGAATGCTCTCAGTAGCGCGTCTACCAACGTGCGCTTGTACTCGCGCATCTTCCTATCACGCTCCAGTGCAGGAGTTGGGGGCACATTGTCTTAGTACCGTGGATCCAGCAGGGTGGCAACCCAGTAGTCCGCACACGTTAAAATGTGGGCAACTCTGCTGTCGTTGCGCAGGCACTGCAGCATGTAGTCGCTCATGTGTGCCAGGCTGCCCAGAGGTAAGGACAAGCTGTCCTCTGTGGGAGGCGTATCGTCATCGTCCTGCGTTTCCCCCCAGCCACGCACCAGTGATGGGCCCGAGCTGTGACCATGCTTCATCCTCATCCTCCTCCACCTCCTCCTCATCCTCGTCCTCCTCGTCCTCCAGTAGTGGGCCCTGGCTGGCCACATTTGTACCTGGCCTCTGCTGTTGCAAAAAACCTCCCTCTGAGTCACTTCGAAGAGACTGGCCTGAAAGTGCTAAAAATGACCCCTCTTCCTCCTCCTCCTCCTCCTGGGCCACCTCCTCTTCCATCATCGCCCTAAGTGTTTTCTCAAGGAGACATAGAAGTGGTATTGTAACGCTGATAACGGCGTCATCGCCACTGGCCATGTTGGTGGAGTACTCGAAACAGCGCAACAGGGCACACAGGTCTCGCATGGAGGCCCAGTCATTGGTGGTGAAGTGGTGCTGTTCCGCAGTGCGACTGACCCGTGCGTGCTGCAGCTGAAACTCCACTATGGCCTGCTGCTGCTCGCACAGTCTGTCCAGCATGTGCAAGGTGGAGTTCCACCTGGTGGGCACGTCGCATATGAGGCGGTGAGCGGGAAGGCCGAAGTTACGCTGTAGCGCAGACAGGCGAGCAGCGGCAGGATGTGAACGCCGGAAGCGCGAACAGACGGCCCGCACTTTATGCAGCAGCTCTGACATGTCGGGGTAGTTGTGAATGAACTTCTGCACCACCAAATTCAGCACATGCGCCAAGCAAGGGATGTGCGTCAAACCGGCTAGTCCCAGAGCTGCAACGAGATTTCGCCCATTATCGCACACCACCAGGCCGGGCTTGAGGCTCACCGGCAGCAACCACTCGTCGGTCTGTTGTTCTATACCCCGCCACAACTCCTGTGCGGTGTGGGGCCTGTCCCCCAAACATATGAGTTTCAGAATGGCCTGCTGACGTTTACCCCGGGCTGTGCTGAAGTTGGTGGTGAAGGTGTGTGGCTGACTGGATGAGCAGGTGGAAGAAGAGGAGGAGGAAGCTGAGTAGGAGGAGGTGGCAACAGGAGGCAAAGAATGTTGCCCTGCGATCCTTGGCGGCGGAAGGACGTGCGCCAAACAGCTCTCCGCCTGGGGCCCAGCCGCCACTACATTTACCCAGTGTGCAGTTAGGGAGATATAGCGTCCCTGGCCGTGCTTACTGGTCCACGTATCTGTGGTTAGGTGGACCTTGCCACAGATGGCGTTGCGCAGTGCACACTTGATTTTATCGGATACTTGGTTGTGCAGGGAAGGCACGGCTCTCTTGGAGAAGTAGTGCCGGCTGGGAACAACATACTGTGGGACAGCAAGCGACATGAGCTGTTTGAAGCTGTCTGTGTCCACCAGCCTAAATGACAGCATTTCATAGGCCAGTAGTTTAGAAATGCTGGCATTCAGGGCCAGGGATCGAGGGTGGCTAGGTGGGAATTTACGCTTTCTCTTAAATGTTTGTGAGATGGAGAGCTGAACGCTGCCGTGTGACATGGTTGAGATGCTTGGTGATGGAGGTGGTGGTGTTGGTGGTACATCCCATGTTTGCTGGGCAGCAGGTGCCAACATTCCTCCAGAGGCGGAGGAAGAGGCCGAGGCGGAAGCAGCAGAAGAGGCCGAGGCGGCAGAAGCAGAAGAGGTAGCAGGGGGAGCCTGTGTGACTTCCTTGTTTTTAAGGTGTTTACTCCACTGCAGTTCATGCTTTGCATGCAGGTGCCTGGTCATGCAGGTTGTGCTAAGGTTTAGAACGTTAATGCCTCGCTTCAGGCTCTGATGGCACAGCGTGCAAACCACTCGGGTCTTGTCGTCAGCACATTGTTTGAAGAAGTGCCATGCCAGGGAACTCCTTGAAGCTGCCTTTGGGGTGCTCGGTCCCAGATGGCGGCGGTCAGTAGCAGGCGGAGTCTCTTGGCGGCGGGTGTTCTGCTTTTGCCCACTGCTCCCTCTTTTGCTACGCTGTTGGCTCGGTCTCACCACTGCCTCTTCCTCCGAACTGTGAAAGTCAGTGGCACGACCTTCATTCCATGTGGGGTCTAGGACCTCATCGTCCCCTGCATCGTCTTCCACCCAGTCTTGATCCCTGACCTCCTGTTCAGTCTGCACACTGCAGAAAGACGCAGCAGTTGGCACCTGTGTTTCGTCATCATCAGAGACGTGCTGAGGTGGTATTCCCATGTCCTCATCATCAGGAAACATAAGTGGTTGTGCGTCAGTGCATTCTATGTCTTCCACCGCTGGGGAAGGGCTAGGTGGATGCCCTTGGGAAACCCTGCCAGCAGAGTCTTCAAACAGCATAAGAGACTGCTGCATAACTTGAGGCTCAGACAGTTTCCCTGGTATGCATGGGGGTGATGTGACAGACTGATGGGCTTGGTTTTCAGGCGCCATCTGTGCGCTTTCTGCAGAAGACTGGGTGGGAGATAATGTGAACGTGCTGGATCCACTGTCGGCCACCCAATTGACTAATGCCTGTACCTGCTCAGGCCTTACCATCCTTAGAACGGCATTGGGCCCCACCAAATATCGCTGTAAATTATGGCGGCTACTGGGACCTGAGGTAGTTGGTACACTAGGACGTGTGGCTGTGGCAGAACGGCCACGTCCTCTCCCAGCACCAGAGGGTCCACTAACACCACCACGACCATGTCCGCGTCCTTTACTAGATGTTTTCCTCATTGTTATCGTTCACCACAACAACAAAATATTATTTGGCCCAATGTATTGAATTCAAATTCAGGCCTTTTTTACAGACACCTAACACTATCTGGCTATCTATTTAGGTACCGTATTACACTAATACAGGCACAGCAGTAACCACAGATTTAGCTGAATATAAATTTGAGGCCTATTATTTAGGCGCTGGGTGACAGGTATACATTTACAGACAGAATTAGACTTGGATATGCACAGTAGCGTGTGTGTGAAGTTATTGAGAATGACCCTATCTGCACCTTGAATCTAATATACCCTTTTAGGGATAATTTAAAGTAGGCCTGATACAGCAGAAACCACTAATTTAGAGAATTGCTAAATTGGGAATTGTATTTCAACCCAGAACAAAAACTGTGCTTTGACGGACACTAAATAACTTGCCCAGCCACAGCAATAACCACAGATTTAGCTGACTATAAATTTGAGGCCTAGTATTTAGGCGCTGGGTGACAGGTATACGTTTACAGACAGAATTAGACTTGGATATGCACAGTAGCGTGTGTGTGAAGTTATTGAGAATGACCCTATCTGCACCTTGAATCTAATATACCCTTTTAGGGATAGATTTAAAGTAGGTCTGATACAGCAGAAACCACTAAATTAGGAAATTGCTAAATTGGGAATTGTATTTCAACCCAGAACAAAAACTGTGCTTTGACGGACACTAAATAACTTGACCAGCCACAGCAATAACCACAGATTTAGATGGATGTAAATTTGAGGCCTAGTATTTAGGCGCTGGGTGAAAGGTATACGTTTACAGACAGAATTAGACTTGGAAATGCACAGTAGCGTGTGTGTGAAGTTATTGAGAATGACCCTATCTGCACCTTGAATCTAATATACCCTTTTAGGGATAGATTTAAAGTAGGTCTGATACAGCAGAAACCACTAAATTAGGAAATTGCTAAATTGGGAATTGTATTTCAACCCAGAACAAAAACTGTGCTTTGACGGACACTAAATAACTTGACCAGCCACAGCAATAACCACAGATTTAGATGGATGTAAATTTGAGGCCTAGTATTTAGGCGCTGGGTGAAAGGTATACGTTTACAGACAGAATTAGACTTGGAAATGCACAGTAGCGTGTGTGTGAAGTTATTGAGAATGACCCTATCTGCACCTTGAATCTAATATACCCTTTTAGGGATAGATTTAAAGTAGGTCTGATACAGCAGAAACCACTAAATTAGGAAATTGCTAAATTGGGAATTGTATTTCAACCCAGAACAAAAACTGTGCTTTGACGGACACTAAATAACTTGACCAGCCACAGCAATAACCACAGATTTAGATGGATGTAAATTTGAGGCCTAGTATTTAGGCGCTGGGTGAAAGGTATACGTTTACAGACAGAATTAGACTTGGAAATGCACAGTAGCGTGTGTGTGAAGTTATTGAGAATGACCCTATCTGCACCTTGAATCTAATATACCCTTTTAGGGATAGATTTAAAGTAGGTCTGATACAGCAGAAACCACTAAATTAGGAAATTGCTAAATTGGGAATTGTATTTCAACCCAGAACAAAAACTGTGCTTTGACGGACACTAAATAACTTGACCAGCCACAGCAATAACCACAGATTTAGATGGATGTAAATTTGAGGCCTAGTATTTAGGCGCTGGGTGAAAGGTATACGTTTACAGACAGAATTAGACTTGGAAATGCACAGTAGCGTGTGTGTGAAGTTATTGAGAATGACCCTATCTGCACCTTGAATCTAATATACCCTTTTAGGGATAGATTTAAAGTAGGTCTGATACAGCAGAAACCACTAAATTAGGAAATTGCTAAATTGGGAATTGTATTTCAACCCAGAACAAAAACTGTGCTTTGACGGACACTAAATAACTTGACCAGCCACAGCAATAACCACAGATTTAGATGGATGTAAATTTGAGGCCTAGTATTTAGGCGCTGGGTGAAAGGTATACGTTTACAGACAGAATTAGACTTGGAAATGCACAGTAGCGTGTGTGTGAAGTTATTGAGAATGACCCTATCTGCACCTTGAATCTAATATACCCTTTTAGGGATAGATTTAAAGTAGGTCTGATACAGCAGAAACCACTAAATTAGGAAATTGCTAAATTGGGAATTGTATTTCAACCCAGAACAAAAACTGTGCTTTGACGGACACTAAATAACTTGACCAGCCACAGCAATAACCACAGATTTAGATGGATGTAAATTTGAGGCCTAGTATTTAGGCGCTGGGTGAAAGGTATACGTTTACAGACAGAATTAGACTTGGAAATGCACAGTAGCGTGTGTGTGAAGTTATTGAGAATGACCCTATCTGCACCTTGAATCTAATATACCCTTTTAGGGATAGATTTAAAGTAGGTCTGATACAGCAGAAACCACTAAATTAGGAAATTGCTAAATTGGGAATTGTATTTCAACCCAGAACAAAAACTGTGCTTTGACGGACACTAAATAACTTGACCAGCCACAGCAATAACCACAGATTTAGATGGATGTAAATTTGAGGCCTAGTATTTAGGCGCTGGGTGAAAGGTATACGTTTACAGACAGAATTAGACTTGGAAATGCACAGTAGCGTGTGTGTGAAGTTATTGAGAATGACCCTATCTGCACCTTGAATCTAATATACCCTTTTAGGGATAGATTTAAAGTAGGTCTGATACAGCAGAAACCACTAAATTAGGAAATTGCTAAATTGGGAATTGTATTTCAACCCAGAACAAAAACTGTGCTTTGACGGACACTAAATAACTTGACCAGCCACAGCAATAACCACAGATTTAGATGGATGTAAATTTGAGGCCTAGTATTTAGGCGCTGGGTGAAAGGTATACGTTTACAGACAGAATTAGACTTGGAAATGCACAGTAGCGTGTGTGTGAAGTTATTGAGAATGACCCTATCTGCACCTTGAATCTAATATACCCTTTTAGGGATAGATTTAAAGTAGGTCTGATACAGCAGAAACCACTAAATTAGGAAATTGCTAAATTGGGAATTGTATTTCAACCCAGAACAAAAACTGTGCTTTGACGGACACTAAATAACTTGACCAGCCACAGCAATAACCACAGATTTAGATGGATGTAAATTTGAGGCCTAGTATTTAGGCGCTGGGTGAAAGGTATACGTTTACAGACAGAATTAGACTTGGAAATGCACAGTAGCGTGTGTGTGAAGTTATTGAGAATGACCCTATCTGCACCTTGAATCTAATATACCCTTTTAGGGATAGATTTAAAGTAGGTCTGATACAGCAGAAACCACTAAATTAGGAAATTGCTAAATTGGGAATTGTATTTCAACCCAGAACAAAAACTGTGCTTTGACGGACACTAAATAACTTGACCAGCCACAGCAATAACCACAGATTTAGATGGATGTAAATTTGAGGCCTAGTATTTAGGCGCTGGGTGAAAGGTATACGTTTACAGACAGAATTAGACTTGGAAATGCACAGTAGCGTGTGTGTGAAGTTATTGAGAATGACCCTATCTGCACCTTGAATCTAATATACCCTTTTAGGGATAGATTTAAAGTAGGTCTGATACAGCAGAAACCACTAAATTAGGAAATTGCTAAATTGGGAATTGTATTTCAACCCAGAACAAAAACTGTGCTTTGACGGACACTAAATAACTTGACCAGCCACAGCAATAACCACAGATTTAGATGGATGTAAATTTGAGGCCTAGTATTTAGGCGCTGGGTGAAAGGTATACGTTTACAGACAGAATTAGACTTGGAAATGCACAGTAGCGTGTGTGTGAAGTTATTGAGAATGACCCTATCTGCACCTTGAATCTAATATACCCTTTTAGGGATAGATTTAAAGTAGGTCTGATACAGCAGAAACCACTAAATTAGGAAATTGCTAAATTGGGAATTGTATTTCAACCCAGAACAAAAACTGTGCTTTGACGGACACTAAATAACTTGACCAGCCACAGCAATAACCACAGATTTAGATGGATGTAAATTTGAGGCCTAGTATTTAGGCGCTGGGTGAAAGGTATACGTTTACAGACAGAATTAGACTTGGAAATGCACAGTAGCGTGTGTGTGAAGTTATTGAGAATGACCCTATCTGCACCTTGAATCTAATATACCCTTTTAGGGATAGATTTAAAGTAGGTCTGATACAGCAGAAACCACTAAATTAGGAAATTGCTAAATTGGGAATTGTATTTCAACCCAGAACAAAAACTGTGCTTTGACGGACACTAAATAACTTGACCAGCCACAGCAATAACCACAGATTTAGATGGATGTAAATTTGAGGCCTAGTATTTAGGCGCTGGGTGAAAGGTATACGTTTACAGACAGAATTAGACTTGGAAATGCACAGTAGCGTGTGTGTGAAGTTATTGAGAATGACCCTATCTGCACCTTGAATCTAATATACCCTTTTAGGGATAGATTTAAAGTAGGTCTGATACAGCAGAAACCACTAAATTAGGAAATTGCTAAATTGGGAATTGTATTTCAACCCAGAACAAAAACTGTGCTTTGACGGACACTAAATAACTTGACCAGCCACAGCAATAACCACAGATTTAGATGGATGTAAATTTGAGGCCTAGTATTTAGGCGCTGGGTGAAAGGTATACGTTTACAGACAGAATTAGACTTGGAAATGCACAGTAGCGTGTGTGTGAAGTTATTGAGAATGACCCTATCTGCACCTTGAATCTAATATACCCTTTTAGGGATAGATTTAAAGTAGGTCTGATACAGCAGAAACCACTAAATTAGGAAATTGCTAAATTGGGAATTGTATTTCAACCCAGAACAAAAACTGTGCTTTGACGGACACTAAATAACTTGACCAGCCACAGCAATAACCACAGATTTAGATGGATGTAAATTTGAGGCCTAGTATTTAGGCGCTGGGTGAAAGGTATACGTTTACAGACAGAATTAGACTTGGAAATGCACAGTAGCGTGTGTGTGAAGTTATTGAGAATGACCCTATCTGCACCTTGAATCTAATATACCCTTTTAGGGATAGATTTAAAGTAGGTCTGATACAGCAGAAACCACTAAATTAGGAAATTGCTAAATTGGGAATTGTATTTCAACCCAGAACAAAAACTGTGCTTTGACGGACACTAAATAACTTGACCAGCCACAGCAATAACCACAGATTTAGATGGATGTAAATTTGAGGCCTAGTATTTAGGCGCTGGGTGAAAGGTATACGTTTACAGACAGAATTAGACTTGGAAATGCACAGTAGCGTGTGTGTGAAGTTATTGAGAATGACCCTATCTGCACCTTGAATCTAATATACCCTTTTAGGGATAGATTTAAAGTAGGTCTGATACAGCAGAAACCACTAAATTAGGAAATTGCTAAATTGGGAATTGTATTTCAACCCAGAACAAAAACTGTGCTTTGACGGACACTAAATAACTTGACCAGCCACAGCAATAACCACAGATTTAGATGGATGTAAATTTGAGGCCTAGTATTTAGGCGCTGGGTGAAAGGTATACGTTTACAGACAGAATTAGACTTGGAAATGCACAGTAGCGTGTGTGTGAAGTTATTGAGAATGACCCTATCTGCACCTTGAATCTAATATACCCTTTTAGGGATAGATTTAAAGTAGGTCTGATACAGCAGAAACCACTAAATTAGGAAATTGCTAAATTGGGAATTGTATTTCAACCCAGAACAAAAACTGTGCTTTGACGGACACTAAATAACTTGACCAGCCACAGCAATAACCACAGATTTAGATGGATGTAAATTTGAGGCCTAGTATTTAGGCGCTGGGTGAAAGGTATACGTTTACAGACAGAATTAGACTTGGAAATGCACAGTAGCGTGTGTGTGAAGTTATTGAGAATGACCCTATCTGCACCTTGAATCTAATATACCCTTTTAGGGATAGATTTAAAGTAGGTCTGATACAGCAGAAACCACTAAATTAGGAAATTGCTAAATTGGGAATTGTATTTCAACCCAGAACAAAAACTGTGCTTTGACGGACACTAAATAACTTGACCAGCCACAGCAATAACCACAGATTTAGATGGATGTAAATTTGAGGCCTAGTATTTAGGCGCTGGGTGAAAGGTATACGTTTACAGACAGAATTAGACTTGGAAATGCACAGTAGCGTGTGTGTGAAGTTATTGAGAATGACCCTATCTGCACCTTGAATCTAATATACCCTTTTAGGGATAGATTTAAAGTAGGTCTGATACAGCAGAAACCACTAAATTAGGAAATTGCTAAATTGGGAATTGTATTTCAACCCAGAACAAAAACTGTGCTTTGACGGACACTAAATAACTTGACCAGCCACAGCAATAACCACAGATTTAGATGGATGTAAATTTGAGGCCTAGTATTTAGGCGCTGGGTGAAAGGTATACGTTTACAGACAGAATTAGACTTGGAAATGCACAGTAGCGTGTGTGTGAAGTTATTGAGAATGACCCTATCTGCACCTTGAATCTAATATACCCTTTTAGGGATAGATTTAAAGTAGGTCTGATACAGCAGAAACCACTAAATTAGGAAATTGCTAAATTGGGAATTGTATTTCAACCCAGAACAAAAACTGTGCTTTGACGGACACTAAATAACTTGACCAGCCACAGCAATAACCACAGATTTAGATGGATGTAAATTTGAGGCCTAGTATTTAGGCGCTGGGTGAAAGGTATACGTTTACAGACAGAATTAGACTTGGAAATGCACAGTAGCGTGTGTGTGAAGTTATTGAGAATGACCCTATCTGCACCTTGAATCTAATATACCCTTTTAGGGATAGATTTAAAGTAGGTCTGATACAGCAGAAACCACTAAATTAGGAAATTGCTAAATTGGGAATTGTATTTCAACCCAGAACAAAAACTGTGCTTTGACGGACACTAAATAACTTGACCAGCCACAGCAATAACCACAGATTTAGATGGATGTAAATTTGAGGCCTAGTATTTAGGCGCTGGGTGAAAGGTATACGTTTACAGACAGAATTAGACTTGGAAATGCACAGTAGCGTGTGTGTGAAGTTATTGAGAATGACCCTATCTGCACCTTGAATCTAATATACCCTTTTAGGGATAGATTTAAAGTAGGTCTGATACAGCAGAAACCACTAAATTAGGAAATTGCTAAATTGGGAATTGTATTTCAACCCAGAACAAAAACTGTGCTTTGACGGACACTAAATAACTTGACCAGCCACAGCAATAACCACAGATTTAGATGGATGTAAATTTGAGGCCTAGTATTTAGGCGCTGGGTGAAAGGTATACGTTTACAGACAGAATTAGACTTGGAAATGCACAGTAGCGTGTGTGTGAAGTTATTGAGAATGACCCTATCTGCACCTTGAATCTAATATACCCTTTTAGGGATAGATTTAAAGTAGGTCTGATACAGCAGAAACCACTAAATTAGGAAATTGCTAAATTGGGAATTGTATTTCAACCCAGAACAAAAACTGTGCTTTGACGGACACTAAATAACTTGACCAGCCACAGCAATAACCACAGATTTAGATGGATGTAAATTTGAGGCCTAGTATTTAGGCGCTGGGTGAAAGGTATACGTTTACAGACAGAATTAGACTTGGAAATGCACAGTAGCGTGTGTGTGAAGTTATTGAGAATGACCCTATCTGCACCTTGAATCTAATATACCCTTTTAGGGATAGATTTAAAGTAGGTCTGATACAGCAGAAACCACTAAATTAGGAAATTGCTAAATTGGGAATTGTATTTCAACCCAGAACAAAAACTGTGCTTTGACGGACACTAAATAACTTGACCAGCCACAGCAATAACCACAGATTTAGATGGATGTAAATTTGAGGCCTAGTATTTAGGCGCTGGGTGAAAGGTATACGTTTACAGACAGAATTAGACTTGGAAATGCACAGTAGCGTGTGTGAAGTTATTGAGAATGACCCTATCTGCACCTTGAATCTAATATACCCTTTTAGGGATAGATTTAAAGTAGGTCTGATACAGCAGAAACCACTAAATTAGGAAATTGCTAAATTGGGAATTGTATTTCAACCCAGAACAAAAACTGTGCTTTGACGGACACTAAATAACTTGACCAGCCACAGCAATAACCACAGATTTAGATGGATGTAAATTTGAGGCCTAGTATTTAGGCGCTGGGTGAAAGGTATACGTTTACAGACAGAATTAGACTTGGAAATGCACAGTAGCGTGTGTGTGAAGTTATTGAGAATGACCCTATCTGCACCTTGAATCTAATATACCCTTTTAGGGATAGATTTAAAGTAGGTCTGATACAGCAGAAACCACTAAATTAGGAAATTGCTAAATTGGGAATTGTATTTCAACCCAGAACAAAAACTGTGCTTTGACGGACACTAAATAACTTGACCAGCCACAGCAATAACCACAGATTTAGATGGATGTAAATTTGAGGCCTAGTATTTAGGCGCTGGGTGAAAGGTATACGTTTACAGACAGAATTAGACTTGGAAATGCACAGTAGCGTGTGTGTGAAGTTATTGAGAATGACCCTATCTGCACCTTGAATCTAATATACCCTTTTAGGGATAGATTTAAAGTAGGTCTGATACAGCAGAAACCACTAATTAGGAAATTGCTAAATTGGGAATTGTATTTCAACCCAGAACAAAAACTGTGCTTTGACGGACAC
The DNA here is from genome assembly GCF_014858855.1 of Bufo gargarizans. Classification (NCBI taxonomy): domain Eukaryota; kingdom Metazoa; phylum Chordata; class Amphibia; order Anura; family Bufonidae; genus Bufo; species Bufo gargarizans. The sequence goes on from NC_058081.1 coordinate 385,762,369, forward strand.
TAAATAACTTGACCAGCCACAGCAATAACCACAGATTTAGATGGATGTAAATTTGAGGCCTAGTATTTAGGCGCTGGGTGAAAGGTATACGTTTACAGACAGAATTAGACTTGGAAATGCACAGTAGCGTGTGTGTGAAGTTATTGAGAATGACCCTATCTGCACCTTGAATCTAATATACCCTTTTAGGGATAGATTTAAAGTAGGTCTGATACAGCAGAAACCACTAAATTAGGAAATTGCTAAATTGGGAATTGTATTTCAACCCAGAACAAAAACTGTGCTTTGACGGACACTAAATAACTTGACCAGCCACAGCAATAACCACAGATTTAGATGGATGTAAATTTGAGGCCTAGTATTTAGGCGCTGGGTGAAAGGTATACGTTTACAGACAGAATTAGACTTGGAAATGCACAGTAGCGTGTGTGTGAAGTTATTGAGAATGACCCTATCTGCACCTTGAATCTAATATACCCTTTTAGGGATAGATTTAAAGTAGGTCTGATACAGCAGAAACCACTAAATTAGGAAATTGCTAAATTGGGAATTGTATTTCAACCCAGAACAAAAACTGTGCTTTGACGGACACTAAATAACTTGACCAGCCACAGCAATAACCACAGATTTAGATGGATGTAAATTTGAGGCCTAGTATTTAGGCGCTGGGTGAAAGGTATACGTTTACAGACAGAATTAGACTTGGAAATGCACAGTAGCGTGTGTGTGAAGTTATTGAGAATGACCCTATCTGCACCTTGAATCTAATATACCCTTTTAGGGATAGATTTAAAGTAGGTCTGATACAGCAGAAACCACTAAATTAGGAAATTGCTAAATTGGGAATTGTATTTCAACCCAGAACAAAAACTGTGCTTTGACGGACACTAAATAACTTGACCAGCCACAGCAATAACCACAGATTTAGATGGATGTAAATTTGAGGCCTAGTATTTAGGCGCTGGGTGAAAGGTATACGTTTACAGACAGAATTAGACTTGGAAATGCACAGTAGCGTGTGTGTGAAGTTATTGAGAATGACCCTATCTGCACCTTGAATCTAATATACCCTTTTAGGGATAGATTTAAAGTAGGTCTGATACAGCAGAAACCACTAAATTAGGAAATTGCTAAATTGGGAATTGTATTTCAACCCAGAACAAAAACTGTGCTTTGACGGACACTAAATAACTTGACCAGCCACAGCAATAACCACAGATTTAGATGGATGTAAATTTGAGGCCTAGTATTTAGGCGCTGGGTGAAAGGTATACGTTTACAGACAGAATTAGACTTGGAAATGCACAGTAGCGTGTGTGTGAAGTTATTGAGAATGACCCTATCTGCACCTTGAATCTAATATACCCTTTTAGGGATAGATTTAAAGTAGGTCTGATACAGCAGAAACCACTAAATTAGGAAATTGCTAAATTGGGAATTGTATTTCAACCCAGAACAAAAACTGTGCTTTGACGGACACTAAATAACTTGACCAGCCACAGCAATAACCACAGATTTAGATGGATGTAAATTTGAGGCCTAGTATTTAGGCGCTGGGTGAAAGGTATACGTTTACAGACAGAATTAGACTTGGAAATGCACAGTAGCGTGTGTGTGAAGTTATTGAGAATGACCCTATCTGCACCTTGAATCTAATATACCCTTTTAGGGATAGATTTAAAGTAGGTCTGATACAGCAGAAACCACTAAATTAGGAAATTGCTAAATTGGGAATTGTATTTCAACCCAGAACAAAAACTGTGCTTTGACGGACACTAAATAACTTGACCAGCCACAGCAATAACCACAGATTTAGATGGATGTAAATTTGAGGCCTAGTATTTAGGCGCTGGGTGAAAGGTATACGTTTACAGACAGAATTAGACTTGGAAATGCACAGTAGCGTGTGTGTGAAGTTATTGAGAATGACCCTATCTGCACCTTGAATCTAATATACCCTTTTAGGGATAGATTTAAAGTAGGTCTGATACAGCAGAAACCACTAAATTAGGAAATTGCTAAATTGGGAATTGTATTTCAACCCAGAACAAAAACTGTGCTTTGACGGACACTAAATAACTTGACCAGCCACAGCAATAACCACAGATTTAGATGGATGTAAATTTGAGGCCTAGTATTTAGGCGCTGGGTGAAAGGTATACGTTTACAGACAGAATTAGACTTGGAAATGCACAGTAGCGTGTGTGTGAAGTTATTGAGAATGACCCTATCTGCACCTTGAATCTAATATACCCTTTTAGGGATAGATTTAAAGTAGGTCTGATACAGCAGAAACCACTAATTAGGAAATTGCTAAATTGGGAATTGTATTTCAACCCAGAACAAAAACTGTGCTTTGACGGACACTAAATAACTTGACCAGCCACAGCAATAACCACAGATTTAGATGGATGTAAATTTGAGGCCTAGTATTTAGGCGCTGGGTGAAAGGTATACGTTTACAGACAGAATTAGACTTGGAAATGCACAGTAGCGTGTGTGTGAAGTTATTGAGAATGACCCTATCTGCACCTTGAATCTAATATACCCTTTTAGGGATAGATTTAAAGTAGGTCTGATACAGCAGAAACCACTAAATTAGGAAATTGCTAAATTGGGAATTGTATTTCAACCCAGAACAAAAACTGTGCTTTGACGGACACTAAATAACTTGACCAGCCACAGCAATAACCACAGATTTAGATGGATGTAAATTTGAGGCCTAGTATTTAGGCGCTGGGTGAAAGGTATACGTTTACAGACAGAATTAGACTTGGAAATGCACAGTAGCGTGTGTGTGAAGTTATTGAGAATGACCCTATCTGCACCTTGAATCTAATATACCCTTTTAGGGATAGATTTAAAGTAGGTCTGATACAGCAGAAACCACTAAATTAGGAAATTGCTAAATTGGGAATTGTATTTCAACCCAGAACAAAAACTGTGCTTTGACGGACACTAAATAACTTGACCAGCCACAGCAATAACCACAGATTTAGATGGATGTAAATTTGAGGCCTAGTATTTAGGCGCTGGGTGAAAGGTATACGTTTACAGACAGAATTAGACTTGGAAATGCACAGTAGCGTGTGTGTGAAGTTATTGAGAATGACCCTATCTGCACCTTGAATCTAATATACCCTTTTAGGGATAGATTTAAAGTAGGTCTGATACAGCAGAAACCACTAATTAGGAAATTGCTAAATTGGGAATTGTATTTCAACCCAGAACAAAAACTGTGCTTTGACGGACACTAAATAACTTGACCAGCCACAGCAATAACCACAGATTTAGATGGATGTAAATTTGAGGCCTAGTATTTAGGCGCTGGGTGAAAGGTATACGTTTACAGACAGAATTAGACTTGGAAATGCACAGTAGCGTGTGTGTGAAGTTATTGAGAATGACCCTATCTGCACCTTGAATCTAATATACCCTTTTAGGGATAGATTTAAAGTAGGTCTGATACAGCAGAAACCACTAATTAGGAAATTGCTAAATTGGGAATTGTATTTCAACCCAGAACAAAAACTGTGCTTTGACGGACACTAAATAACTTGACCAGCCACAGCAATAACCACAGATTTAGATGGATGTAAATTTGAGGCCTAGTATTTAGGCGCTGGGTGAAAGGTATACGTTTACAGACAGAATTAGACTTGGAAATGCACAGTAGCGTGTGTGTGAAGTTATTGAGAATGACCCTATCTGCACCTTGAATCTAATATACCCTTTTAGGGATAGATTTAAAGTAGGTCTGATACAGCAGAAACCACTAAATTAGGAAATTGCTAAATTGGGAATTGTATTTCAACCCAGAACAAAAACTGTGCTTTGACGGACACTAAATAACTTGACCAGCCACAGCAATAACCACAGATTTAGATGGATGTAAATTTGAGGCCTAGTATTTAGGCGCTGGGTGAAAGGTATACGTTTACAGACAGAATTAGACTTGGAAATGCACAGTAGCGTGTGTGTGAAGTTATTGAGAATGACCCTATCTGCACCTTGAATCTAATATACCCTTTTAGGGATAGATTTAAAGTAGGTCTGATACAGCAGAAACCACTAAATTAGGAAATTGCTAAATTGGGAATTGTATTTCAACCCAGAACAAAAACTGTGCTTTGACGGACACTAAATAACTTGACCAGCCACAGCAATAACCACAGATTTAGATGAATGTAAATTTGAGGCCTAGTATTTAGGCGCTGGGTGACAGGTATACGTTTACAGACAGAATTAGACTTGGAATGCACAGTAGCGTGTGTGTGAAGTTATTGAGAATGACCCTATCTGCACCTTGAATCTAATATACCCTTTTAGGGATAGATTTAAAGTAGGTCCTGATACAGCAGAAACCACTAATTAGAGAAATTGCTAAATTGGGAATTGTATTTCAACCCAGAACAAAAACTGTGCTTTGACGCACACTAAATAACTTGACCAGCCACAGCAATAACCACAGATTTAGCTGACTATAAATTTGAGGCCTAGTATTTAGGCGCTGGGTGAAAGGTATACGTTTACAGACAGAATTAGACTTGGAAATGCACAGTAGCGTGTGTGTGAAGTTATTGAGAATGACCCTATCTGCACCTTGAATCTAATATACCCTTTTAGGGATAGATTTAAAGTAGGTCTGATACAGCAGAAACCACTAAATTAGGAAATTGCTAAATTGGGAATTGTATTTCAACCCAGAACAAAAACTGTGCTTTGACGGACACTAAATAACTTGACCAGCCACAGCAATAACCACAGATTTAGATGGATATAAATTTGAGGCCTAGTATTTAGGCGCTGGGTGAAAGGTATACGTTTACAGACAGAATTAGACTTGGAAATGCACAGTAGCGTGTGTGTGAAGTTATTGAGAATGACCCTATCTGCACCTTGAATCTAATATACCCTTTTAGGGATAGATTTAAAGTAGGTCTGATACAGCAGAAACCACTAATTAGGAAATTGCTAAATTGGGAATTGTATTTCAACCCAGAACAAAAACTGTGCTTTGACGGACACTAAATAACTTGACCAGCCACAGCAATAACCACAGATTTAGATGGATGTAAATTTGAGGCCTAGTATTTAGGCGCTGGGTGAAAGGTATACGTTTACAGACAGAATTAGACTTGGAATTGCACAGTAGCGTGTGTGTGAAGTTATTGAGAATGACCCTATCTGCACCTTGAATCTAATATACCCTTTTAGGGATAGATTTAAAGTAGGTCTGATACAGCAGCAACCACTAATTAGAGAATTGCTAAATTGGGAATTGTATTTCAACCCAGAACAAAATCTGTGCTTTGACGGACACTAAATAACTTGACCAGCCACAGCAATAACCACAGATTTAGATGAATATAAATTTGAGGCCTATTATTTAGGCGCTGGGTGACAGGTATACGTTTACACACAGAATTAGACTTGGAATTGCACACTAGCATGTGTGTGAAGTTATTGAGAATGACCCTATCTGCACCTTGAATCTAATATACCCTTTTAGGGATAGATTTAAAGTAGGCCTGATACAGCAGAAACCACTAATTTAGAGAATTGCTAAATTGGGAATTGTATTTCAACCCAGAACAAAAACTGTGCTTTGACGGACACTAAATAACTTGACCAGCCACAGCAATAACCACAGATTTAGATGATAGTAAATTTGAGGCCTAGTATTTAGGCGCTGGGTGAAAGGTATACGTTTACAGACAGAATTAGACTTGGAAATGCACAGTAGCGTGTGTGTGAAGTTATTGAGAATAACCCTATCTGCACCTTGAATCTAATATACCCTTTTAGGGATAGATTTAAAGTAGGTCTGATACAGCAGAAACCACTAAATTAGATAATTGCTAAATTGGGAATTGTATTTCAACCCAGAACAAAAAATGTGCTTTGACGGACACTAAATAACTTGACCAGCCACAGCAATAGCCACAGATTTGGATGGATGTAAATTTGAGGCCAAGTATTTAGTCGCTGGGTGAAAGGTATACGTTTACAGACAGAATTAGACTTGGAATGCACAGTAGCGTGTGTGTGAAGTTATTGAGAATGACCCTATCTGCACCTTGAATCTAATATACCCTTTTAGGGATAGATTTAAAGTAGGTCTGATACAGCAGAAACCACTAATTTAGAGAATTGCTAAATTGAGAATTGTATTTCAACCCAGAACAAAAACTGTGCTTTGACGGACACTAAATAACTTGACCAGCCACAGCAATAACCTACAGATTTAGATGAATATAAATTTGAGGCCTATTATTTAGGCGCTGGGTGACAGGACTATGTTTACACACAGAATTAGACTTGGAATTGCACAGTAGTGTGTGTGTGAAGTTATTGAGAATGACCCTATCTGCACCTTGAATCTAATATACCCTTTTAGGGATAGATTTAAAGTAGGCCTGATACAGCAGAAACCACTAATTTAGAGAATTGTTAAATTGGGAATTGTATTTCAACCCAGAACAAAAACTGTGCTTTGACGGACACTAAATAACTTGCTCAGCCACAGCAATAATGACAGATTTAGATGAATATAAATTTGAGGCCTATTATTTAGGCGCTGGGTGACAGGTATACGTTTACACACAGAATTAGACCTGGAATTGCACAGTAGCATGTGTGTGAAGTTATTGAGAATGACCCTAATGCACCTTGAATCTAATATACCACTTTAGGGATAGATTTAAAGTAGGCCTAATACAGCAGAAACCACTAATTTAGAGAATTGCTAAATTGGGAATTGTATTTCAACCCAGAACAAAAACTGTGCTTTGACGGACACTAAATAACTTGACCAGCCACAGCAATAATGACAGATTTAGATGAATATAAATTTGAGGCCTATTATTTAGGCGCTGGGTGACAGGTATATGTTTACACACAGAATTAGACTTGGAATTGCACAGTAGCGTGTGTGTGAAGTTATTGAGAATGACCCTATCTGCACCTTGAATCTAATATACCCTTTTAGGGATAGATTTAAAGTAGGCCTGATATAGCAGAAACCACTAATTTAGAGAATTGCTAAATTGGGAATTGTATTTCAACCCAGAACAAAAACTGTGCTTTGACGGACACTAAATAACTTGCCCAGCCACAGCAATAACCACAGATTTAGATGAATATAAATTTGAGGCCTATTATTTAGGCGCTGGGTGACATGTATACATTTACACACAGAATTAGACTTGGAATTGCACAGTAACATGTGTGAGGGTAATTTTCAATAACTACAATCTGCACCTGGAATCTAATATACCCTTTTAGGGATAGATTTAAAGTAGGCCTGATACAGCAGAAACCACTAATTTAGAGAACTGCTAAATTGGGAATTGTATTTCAACCCAGAACAAAAACTGTGCTTTGACGGACACTAAATAACTTGCCCAGCCACAGCAATAACCAGAGATTTAGATGAATATAAATTTGAGGCCTATTATTTAGGCGCTGGGTGACAGGTATACTTTTACACACAGAATTAGACTTGGAATTGCACAGTAGCGTGTGTGTGAAGTTATTGAGAATGACCCTATCTGCACCTTAAATCTATTATCCCCGTTTAATGAATAGATTTAAAGTAGCCCTGATACAGCAGAAACCACTAATTTAGAGAATTGCTAAATTGGGAATTGTATTTCAACCCAGAACAAAAACTGTGCTTTGACGGACACTAAATAACTTGCCCAGCCACAGCAATAACCACAGATTTAGATGAATATAAATTTGAGGCCTATTATTTAGGCGCTGGGTGACAGGTATACATTTACACACAGAATTAGACTTGGAATTGCACAGTAACATGTGTGTGTAGTTATTGAGAATGACCCTATCTGCACCTGGAATCTAATATACCCTTTTAGGGATAGATTTAAAGTAGGCCTAATACAGCAGAAACCACTAATTTAGAGAATTGCTAAGTAGGAATTGTATTTCAACCCAGAGCAAAAAATGTGCTTTGACGGACACTAAATAACTTGACCAGCCACAGCAATAATGACAGATTTAAAAGAAATTAAATTTGAGGCCTATTATTTAGGCGCTGGGTGACAGGTATACGTTTACACACAGAATTAGACTTGGAATTGCACAGTAGCATGTGTGTGAAGTTATTGAGAATGACCCTATCTGCACCTTGAATCTAATATACCCTTTTAGGGATAGATTTAAAGTAGGCCTGATACAGCAGAAACCACTAATTTAGAGAATTGTTAAATTGGGAATTGTATTTTAACCCAGAACAAAAACTGTGCTTTGACGGACACTAAATAACTTGCCCAGCCACAGCAATAACCACAGATTTAGATGAATATAAAATTGAGGCCTATTATTTAGGCGCTGGGTGACAGGTATACTTTTACACACAGAATTAGACTTGGAATTGCACAGTAGCGTGTGTGTGAAGTTATTGAGAATGACCCTATCTGCACCTTAAATCTATTATCCCCGGTTAATGAATATATTTAAAGTAGCCCTGATACAGCAGAAACCACTAATTTAGGAAATTGCTAAGTTGGGAATTGTATTTCAACCCTGAACAAAAATATATCCTTTGCCAAATAGTAGGCATGGCTGTGACGGCCTCTTGGTCGCAAGTAGTATGACGCTTGTTGATTGGCTGCTTTGCAGCCTTTCAAAAAGCGCCAAGAAAGCGACGAACACAGAACCCGAACCCGAACTTTTACGAAAATGTTTGGGTTCGGGTCCATGTCACGGACACCCCAAAATTCGGTACGAACCCGAACTATACAGTTCGGGTTCGCTCATTCCTATTCTTGGCATTCTCTTGATGAGCTTCAAGAGGTAGTCACCTGAAATGGTTTTCACTTCACAGGTGTGCCCTGTCAGGTTTAATAAATGGGATTTCTTGCCTTATAAATGGGGCTGGGATTATCAGTTGCGGAGAAGTCAGGTGGATACACAGCTGATAGTCCTACTGTATAGACTGTTAGAATTTGTATTATGGCAAGAAAAAAAACAGCTAAGTAAAGAAAAACGAGTGGCCGTCATAACTTTAAGAAATGAAGGTCAGTCAGTCCGAAAAATTGGGAAAGCTTTGAAAGTGTCTCCAAGTGCAGTGACAAAAACCATCAAGCGCTACAAAGAAACTGGCTCACATGTGGACCGCCCCAGGAAAGGAAGACCAAGAGTCACCTCTGCTGCGGAGGATGTTAATCCGGGTCACCAGCCTCAGAAATCGCAGGCTAACAGCAGCTCAGATTAGAGACCAGGTCAATGCCACACAGAGTTCTAGCAGCAGAAACAACTCTAGAACAACTGTTAAGAGGAGACTGTGTGAATCAGGTCTTCATTGTAGAATATCTGCTAGGAAACCACTGCTAAGGACAAACAAGCAGAAGAGACTTGTTTGGGCAAAAAAACACAAGGAATGAACATTAAACCAGTGGAAATCTGTGCTTTGGTCTGATGAGTCCAAATTTGAGATATTTGGTTCCAACCACTGTGTCTTTGTGCGACGCAGAAAAGGTGAACGGATGGCCTCTACATGCCTGTTTCCCACCGTGAAGCATGGAGGAGGAGGTGTGATGGTGTGGGGGTGCTTTGCTAATGACAATGTTGTTGTTTTTTTTTTTCAAAATTGAAGGCATACTGAACCAGCATGGCTACCACAGCATCTTGCAGCGGCATGCTATTCCATCAGGTTTGCGTTCAGTTAGACCATCATTTATTTTTCAACAGGACAATGACTCCAAACACACCTCCAGGCTGTGTAAGGGCTATTTGACCATGAAATAGAGTGATGGGGTGCTGCGCCAGATGACCTGGCCTCCACAGTCACCGGACCTGAACCCAATCGAGATGGTTTGGGGTGAGATGGACCGCGGAGTGTAGGCAAAAGGGCCAACAAGTGCTAAGCATCTCTGGGAACTCCTTCAAGACTGTTGGAAGACCATTTCAGGTGAGTACCTCTTGAAGCTCATCAAGAGAATGCCAAGAGTGTGCAAAGCAATAATCAAAGCAAAAGGTGGCTACTTTGAAGAACCTAGAATATGACATATTTTTAGTTGTTTTACACTTTTTTGTTATGTATATAATTCCACATGTGTTAATTCATAGTTTTGATGCCTTCAGTGTGAATCTACAATTTTCATAGTCATGAAAATAAAGAAAACTACTGTATATATATATATATATATATATATATATATATGACAGAGATAACTAACTAATGTACCTAACACCCTACACTGCAACCTATCAGCTACACTATTCACTAACTAACCTACACTATCTACCACTAACTATCTGGATTATATATATATATATATATATATATATATATATATATATATATGAGGTATTAAATGTAATATGACACAGCAAATAAGCACAGTACAGAAATCACACTCCTCTCTCTCTCTCACAACAGCTTGAAACAGCACAAAATAGCTGCTGGGGAGCTCCTTACATAGTAAGGGGTAGGCAACTTTCTTATTGGTTACTAGGGATGCTGCTAAGCTCTGACAAAGATATTGCAGCCTTCTCATTGGCACACAAGCTAGAAGCAATGAGGGATCGTATGTACTGTTTAAAAAAAACTAATGAATATTTGAGATTACGAATAAGCGGTATATTCTAAATAATCACAAATTCTCGATGTGCCGATATTTGCGATAAAAATTAGCAATACGAATAACCACTCTCAACACTATAGTATAGTATCCCGGTGCAATTTCAAGTTGCTTGAACAGTTTTCCATAGCAGTAAAGACGTTTGGAGACTCCACTTTATAGAACATAAAATGTCTCTCAATGAAGCAAGTAGGGCTTATTCTCATACGGCACAGAGGATTTAATCCTGTTCGTGACAGACCGGACAGGGGCATCACGTGAGGCTAGGATAGGCCCATGGGGGTAGTAGTAGTTTTTGGTACTCACGGTTAGCAGAACCTCCCTGGGCTGGCGTGCAGTGATGGGGAAGACAGCACTAAATCCTCCAGGGCACTCTCTATTGCAGGGAAGACAAGCCAGATGAAAGTTGAGGTGCCCTTGATGGTAATGTGTATGCTTAGGGTACTTTGGTGGCTGGGCCCCTGTGTTTGTGACATCAGCACCATTAGGTGCAAATGAAGTTGGTAGTGGAAAAGGTAATGAGGCGTCAATTGTAGTAAACAACAGAACTTTTACTAAATCACTTGTCTTCAGGTACTCAGTACATTAGTACAGAAGAAGGTAATAGTTTAAATATCAAATATGTTGTGATCCTCTTATCAAGCTGGGCAGCAGTCAGTTAAGGACTTTTCCTAAGGCAGTTGCTTTAACAGGCTAGAAATAGATTGTTGATGATATAGTTTTACACTAGGTCCACTTGCTAGCACTCAGGTACTGAATATAATGTTTTCTTATTTATGTTAAGCAATCCAATAAGGGCGTTCTCCCTCGTGGCAGGCAAACTCTCTGCTACATTAATTATGCAGGATGCTCTCCTAAAGATGTTCAGGTCCACTATGTCCATAGAGGCATGTGGTAAAGGACAATTAGGCGCCTTTAACCACTTCAGCCCCGCTAGGTGAAACCCCCTTCATGACCAGAGCACTTTTTACACTTCGGCACTACACTACTTTCACCGTTTATCGCTCGGTCATGCAACTTACCATACAAATGAATTTTACCTCCTTTTCTTCTCACTAATAGAGCTTTCATTTGGTGGTATTTCATTGCTGCTGGCATTTTTACTTTTTTTGTTATTAATCAAAATGTAACGATTTTTTTGCAAAAAAATGACATTTTTCACTTTCAGCTGTAAAATTTTGCAAAAAAAACGACATCCATATATAAATTTTTTGCCAAATTTATTGTTCTACATGTCTTTGATTAAAAAAAAATATTTGGGCAAAAAAAATGGTTTGGGTAAAAGTTATAGCATTTACAAACTATGGTACAAAAATGTGAATTTCCGCTTTTTGAAACAGCTCTGACTTTCTGAGCACCTGTCATGATTCCTGAGGTTCTACAATGCCCAAACAGTAGAAAACCCCCACAAATGACCCCATTTCGGAAAGTAGACACCCTAAGGTATTCGCTGATGGGCATAGTGAGTTCATAGAACTTTTTATTTTTTGTCACAAGTTAGCGGAAAATGATGATGATTTTTTTTTTTTTTTTTTTTCTTACAAAGTCTCATATTCCACTAACTTGCGACAAAAAATAAAAAATTCTAGGAACTCACCATGCCCCTCACAGAATACCTTGGGGTGTCTTCTTTCCAAAATGGGGTCACTTGTGGGGTAGTTATACTGCCCTGGCAATTTAGGGGCCCAAATGTGTGAGAAGAACTTTGCAATCAAAATGTGTAAAAAATGACCGGTGAAATCCAAAAGGTGCACTTTGGAATATGTGCCCCTTTGCCCACCTTGGCAGCAAAGAAGTGTGACACATCTGGTATCGCCGTACTCAGGAGAAGTTGGGGAATGTGTTTTGGGGTGTTATTTTACATATACCCATGCTGGGTGAGAAAAATATCTTGGTCAAATGCCAACTTTGTATAAAAAAATGGGAAAAGTTGTCTTTTGCCAAGATATTTCTCTCATCCAGCATGGGTATATGTAAAATGACACCCCAAAACACATTCCCCAACTTCTCCTGAGTACGGCGATACCAGATGTGTCACACTTTTTTGCTGCCAAGGTGGGCAAAGGGGCACATATTCCAAAGTGCACCTTTCAGATTTTGCAGGCCATTTTTTACACATTTTGATTGCAAGGTACTTCTCACACATTTGGGCCCCTAAATTGCCAGGGCAGTATAACTACGCCACAAGTGACCCCATTTTGGAAAGAAGACACCCCAAGGTATTCCGTGAGGGGCATGGCGAGTTCCTAGAATTTTTTATTTTTTGTCCAAAGTTAGCGGAAAATGATGATTTTTTTTTTTTCTCTTTTTTCCTTACAAAGTCTCATATTCCACTAACTTGCGACAAAAAATAAAAAATTCTAGGAACTCGCCATGCCCCTCACGGAATACCTTGGGGTGTCTTCTTTCCAAAATGGGGTCACTTGTGGCGTAGTTATACTGCCCTGGCAATTTAGGGGCCCATATGTGTGAGAAGTACTTTGCAATCAAAATCTGTAAAAAATGACCGGTGAAATCCGAAAGGTGCACTTTGGAATATGTGCCCCTTTGCCCACCTTGGCATCAAAAAAGTGTCACACATCTGGTATTGCCATACTCAGGAGAAGTTGGGGAATGTGTTTTGGGGTGTCATTTTACATATACCCATGCTGGGTGAGAGAAATATCTTGGCAAAAGACAACTTTTCCCATTTTTTTTATACAAAGTTGGCATTTGACCAAGATATTTTTCTGACCCAGCATGGGTATATGTAAAATGACACCCCAAAACACATTCCCCAACTTCTCCTGAGTACGGCGATACCAGATGTGTCGCACTTTTTTGCTGCCAAGGTGGGCAAAGGGGCACATATTCCAAAGTGCACCTTTCGGATTTTGCAGGCCATTTTTTACACAATGGAGGGGAAAGGCGTATGCCAGGACATAGGAGCTCCGCCCTACATCCATACCCACTTAGCTCGTATGCCCTGGCAAACCAGATTTCTCCATTCACATCAATCGATGTGGATGAATAAATCATTGCCGGGATTTTTTTATTTTATTTTTTATATATATATATACAAAGTGTTTGCCAAAGCATAGGAACGCCGCCTCCTCCTCAGCTCGTATGCCTTGGCAAACGTATCTGTCGCTGCAGAGGAGAAAATCCCGTCTTGCAGCGCCGCATACACCGACTTGCGTGTAATCTGACAGCAGCGCAATGCTTCTGTCAGAATGCACATCGGTGCTCAGCTAGTCAATCGGTTGGTCCACCTGGAAGGTAAAAAAAGAAAAAAAATGAAAAAACCAGGCCGCAACGCAATAATTTTATTAACTTTGCAACAGAACATATAAACTTTAACTTTTTTAACTGAGCATTAACGTGTTTGCTTACTGGTGTGTTTTTTTTTTTTTTACCTTTATAGAACAAACCTCTCCTTCCCCATGGGTCAATGTGCAAAGCGCAAATCGCCCAAAGATGTGGCGAAGTGCGTTATGCACTTTGTCCCATGTGAAAGGAGATGTTTGCAGCAGCAGTGAGTGAATGGGCCCTAATAGCCCTGTGTGCCTGTCCTGGTGAGATGATCCCTATGCTAATAGTGTACCTGTGAGTGGTTCTTCCGGAAACACTCTCCAAAGCATAGGGCAGGGTGGTCCAGACAGTCAGGACAGAAATAGCGGGTGTCACGCCTTATTCCACTCCTGCTACAGACACGACATCTTTTTCGGGGTGACTGTTGGGTTGAGGTACCAGGAACGACATTGGGGAAATGTCGCTCGTGTAGACGGCTAACTACACTGGTGGTTGGGGCCACAGTACCTCCTGGATACAGGAGGTTCTCGATGATCTCTTCCTGAAATTTGAGGAAGGATCCAGTTCTCCCAGCCTTACTGTAGAGAACAAAACTATTGTACAGAGCCAATTGAATTAAATATACAGACACCTTCTTATACCAGCGTCTGGTGCGTCGGGAAACTAAATACGGAGACAACATCTGGTCATTGAAGTCCACCCCTCCCATGTGGAGGTTATAGTCGTGGACTGAGAGGGGCTTTTCAATGACACGGGTTGGTCGCTCAATTTGTATTGTCGTGTCTGCGTGAATGGAGGAGAGCATGTAGACGTCACGCTTGTCTCTCCATTTCACCGCGAGCAGTTCTTCGTTACACAGTGCGGCCCTCTGCCCCCTTGCAAGACGGGTGGTGACGAGCCGTTGGGGGAAGCCCGCGCGACTAGTTCGCGCGGTACCACAGGCGCCAATCCGTTCTAGAAACAAATGCCTAAAGAAGGCCACACTTGTGTAAAAATTGTCGACATAAAGATGGTACCCCTTGCCGAATAAGGGTGACACCAAGTCCCAAACTGTCTTCCCACTGCTCCCCAGGTAGTCAGGGCAACCGACCGGCTCCAGGGTCTGATCTTTTCCCTCATAGACACGAAATTTGTGTGTATAGCCTGTGGCCCTTTCACAGAGCTTATACAATTTGACCCCATACCGGGCGCGCTTGTTTGGGATGTATTGTTTGAAGCCAAGGCGCCCGGTAAAATGTATCATCTATGCAGATGTTTTGCTCTGGGGTATAAATATCTGCAAATTTCTGGTTGAAATGGTCTATGAGGGGCCGAATTTTGTGGAGCCGGTCAAAAGCAGGGTGGCCCCTGGGACGGGAGGCGGTGTTGTCACTAAAGTGCAGGAACCGCAGGATGGCCTCAAAACGTGCCCTGGACATGGCAGCAGAGAACATGGGCATGTGATGAATCGGGTTCTTGGACCAATATGACCGCAATTCATGCTTTTTTGTCAGGCCCATGTTGAGGAGGAGGCCCAGAAAAGTTTTAAGTTCGGAAACTTGGACTGGTTTCCACCGGAAAGGCTGGGCATAAAAGCTTCCCGGGTTAGCGGTGATAAATTGTGTGGCATACCTGTTTGTTTCGGCCACAACTATGTCTAAAAGCTCCGCAGTCAAGAACAGCTCAAAAAATCCCAGGGCCGAACCGATCTGAGCTGTCTCAACCCGAACTCCAGACTGGGCAGTGAAAGGGAAAACTACAGGTGCGGCTGAAGTTGGGGACTGCCAATCAGGGTTTGCCAGCACCTCTGGGATCCTAGGGGCTCTACGGGCACGTCTTTGCGGTGGCTGCGACGGGGTCACTACTGCACGTGCCACCGTACCAGCTTCAACTGCCCTTCTGGTGCTCGCTACTTCACCAGGTTGTACGGCAGTGCTGTTACTAGGTCCAGGGAGGGCTGGGCTGCTGGTGTATGCCTCACCACGTAATCCGACAGCACCAGCCCCACTCTGCTGCTCTTGAAGCGGATCCTGCGCAACCTGCGGTCTAGCGACACGGGGCCGGGTACGCCTGGTGGTATCAGGGACCTCAGCCTCCTCGTCCGAACTTTGGGTCAGAGAGCCACTGCTTTCTACAGGTTCGTATTCTGACCCGCTGGATTCATCACATGAGGGTTCCCACTCCTCATCCGACTGGGTCAGAAGCCTGTAGGCCTCTTCAGAAGAATACCCCCTGTTAGACATGTGGGCAACTAAATTTAGGGGTATTCCCTGAGACTACCCAAGAAAAAAAAAGCAAGCCTGTCTTACAAAGGGGAGGCTAGCGAAGTACCGGAGGCCGCTGCGGTTGATAAAAAATATCAAAACAGATTTTTTTTATCGCCGCAGTGCGTGTAAAGTGAATGTGCAGTGATCAAAAAAAAAAATTTTTTCTGTCACTGCCGTGGGGCGGGTGTGGGCGAACGCACGTGTGGGCGACCGATCAGGCCTGATCGGGCAAACACTGCGTTTTGGGTGGAGGGCGAACTAAAGTGACACTAGTACTATTATAGATCTGACCGTGATCAGTTTTGATCACTTCCAGATACTATAAAAGTACAAATGCTGATTAGCGATACGCTAATCAGCGAATAACGGACTGCGGTGCGGTGGGCTGGGCGCTAACTGATCGCTAACTACCTAACCAAGGGACCTAAACTATACCTAAAACCTAACAATCAATAACAGTGAAAAAAAAGTGACAGTTTGCACTGATCACTTTTTTCTTTTCACTTGTGATTGACAGGGGTGATCAAAGGGGTGATCAAAGGGTTAATTGGGGTTCAGGGGGGTGATCAGGGGCTAAAGTGTAGTGTTTGGTGTACTCACTGTGAAGCCTGCTCCTCTGCTGGATCCAACCGACGAAAAGAACCAGCAGAGGAGCAGGCAGCCATATATCAGATCATATTTACTAATATGATCTGATATCTGGCACTTTGATTGGCTTTTTTAAAAATCAGCAACCTGCCAGCCACGATCATTGGCTGGCAGGTTGCTGACGAAATACTCCTGTGCGAAATGCCGGCGCGAACTGCGCATGCGCGCGCGCATATTCGCGTCATCTCGCGTCTCGCGAGATGACGCGTATATGCGTGACTGTGCGCAGCGCTGCCACCTCCGGACCGCACATCTGCGTTAGGCGGTCCGGGGGTGGTTAATCATCCAGCTGTGTCCAGGTACTTTTAAGTCTCTCCCGGTCACTGGTGCTTGTGAAGTCCATTGGCTAATCTTAGCTCTAATCTCCACTAAACTTTTTCTATATTTAGACATAGTCATTGTCTGTGCTGTGCTGCTATAAATACCTTATTTGTCCTCTCTAGGCTTGATCAGGGCCCAGAGGGTGAAAAGGCAGCTACATTGTGGACTGGGCCTGTTCTGCTCCTCCATACACTTGCTTCCTGTCTTCTCTATCTCTCAACTTACAACTAGTGTTGAGTGCAAATTTTTGTATTGCAAATTTTTATTGCGAATATCGGCACTTTGAGAATTCACAAATATTTTTAATATAGTGTTACATATTCGTAATGATGAATATTCTTTTATTTATTTTTTAACTCAGTACACATCAGGTGATCATCCCTCCCTTCTTCTAGCTTGTGGGCCAATGACAAGGCTTTGTCACAGCCTAGCAACATCCCTAGCAACCAATACTGTGAGCTTGAATATTGTACTGTTTCAAATTACATTCCAAATCGCATATAAATATTCAAGATAGTTAGTGCAAGATAGTAATAGGGAATAGAGATGTCGCGAACATAAAATTTTCAGTTCGCAAACGGCAAACGCGAATTTTTGCAAATGTTCTCGAACGGGCGAACCACCATTGACTTCAATAGGCAGGCGAATTTTAAAACCCACAGGGACTCTAGCCACAGTAGTGATGGAAAAGTTGTTTCAAGGGACTAACACCTGGACTGTGGCATGCCGGAGGGGGATCCATGGCAAAACTCCCATGGAAAATTACATAGTTGGGTTTTAAACCATAAAGGCCACAAATCACCTAACAATCCAATTTTTTTTTTAACAACGTGGTTTAAAACATCCAGTGTGTGTATACGATCAGGTATGATGTTGTATCGATCAGGTAGTGTAAGGGTTACGCCCGCTTCACAGACATTGACAGACCAAACTCCCCTTATAATGCACCGCAAACAACCACAAACAGTCCATTTGCCCAACCGCAAACTCCCCATTTGCACAAGGTTGGATACCAAGCTAGCCATGTCCTGTTGATGTCATTGAAGGTTTCTTCCTCCACCCAGCCACGTACAACACCAAGGGTCCCCGAAAGGTGAATTGAATTGATTTTTCGAACGGGGAGATGGTTAAAAAAACGCTGGCTCCCTCAGCTTTGTTTTAATCCACGGTCACTGCGTCTGCGCCGTGAAATTTACTGTCACACCCGATATGAGTGGTATTTTCTGCAGTACTATTCTCATCAGTTTAATCCCTGTTACGTCCCAAATCTGGGGTCCATTTATTGAATTGATTTTTCGAACGGGGAGATGGTTAAAAAAAAGGCTGGCTCCCTCCCCTTTGTTTTAATCCACGGTCACTGCATCTGCGCCGTGCAATTTACTGTCACACCCGATATGAGTGTTATTTTCTGTAGTACTATTCTCATCAGTTTAATCCCTGTTATGTCTATGTGTATTGAATGGATTTTAGACAACCGCAAACAGTTTTTAAAAGTTGAAAAACTCCTTGCAGAAATGTGATTTATCTGTGTACGTCCTTCTTGTTACTGCCAATTTGGGACACTGCGTGTGTGCAATGTACACACGCCGTGCAATGTACTCTGCCACACGGTATGAGTGGTGTGTTAACTAGTACTATTCTTATCAGTTTAATCCCTGTTACGTCCACTATCCGGCGACTTGAGTTGAATTGATTTTAGGAACCGGGAGATGGAAAAAGCTGCTTGGTCGGTCCTCTTACTCCCAAGTTGGGGCACTGCGTACCATATCAGGGATTGCCTTTTGTGTAAAAAAATTTAGGCCGGGTACCTTCGACTGCCTTCACAGTGACAGACCAAACTCTGATACACCAAACTGAATTGATTTTAGGAACCGGGAGATGGAAAAAGCAGCTTGGTCGGTCCTCTTACTCCCAAGATGGGGCACTGCAGGTGCATGGAGCAATGTGCTGTGACACCCTATATGAGTGCTATTACTATTACTAGTACTATTCCTATCAGTTTAATCCCTGTTACATCCCCTATCCGGGGACGTGTGTCGAATTGATTAACCATTGTCGAAATAACAAACCATTACGACATCCTGAAATAATTTTGTTCTGAGCTCTGTACTTGCTTTGTATTGGAATTGATGGTGATTTTTTTAATTGTCTGCATTATTTCTAATAAACTATTAAGAGACTTTATTATGATTATTATATTTTATGTATTAAAAACGCATACAACTTAAAAAAAAAGGTATGTTTTTTCTACGAAAAATTATCCAGCTGATCGCTTTTGGTCTGATCATAATGAAGCAACGGCCTTATCATTGGCAACATTGGCAACACACTCATACACTACGTGCAGAATTATTAGGCAAATGAGTATTTTGACCACATCATCCTCTTTATGCATGTTGTCTTACTCCAAGCTGTATAGGCTTGAAAGCCTACTACCAATTAAGCATATTAGGTGATGTGCATCCCTGTAATGAGAAGGGGTGTGGTCTAATGACATTAACACCCTATATCAGGTGTGCATAATTATTAGGCAACTTCCTTTACTTTGGCAAAATGGGTCAAAAGAAGGACTTGACAGGCTCAGAAAAGTCAAAAATAGTGAGATATCTTGCAGAGGGATGCAGCACTCTTAAAATTGCAAAGCTTCTGAAGCGTGATCATCGAACAATCAAGCGTTTCATTCAAAATAGTCAACAAGGTCGCAAGAAGCGTGTGGAAAAACCAAGGTGCAAAATAACTGCCCATGAACTGAGAAAAGTCAAGCGTGCAGCTGCCAAGATGCCACTTGCCACCAGTTTGGCCATATTTCAGAGCTGCAACATCACTGGAGTGCCCAAAAGCACAAGGTGTGCAATACTCAGAGACATGGCCAAGGTAAGAAAGGCTGAAAGACGACCACCACTGAACAAGACACACAAGCTGAAACGTCAAGACTGGGCCAAGAAATATCTCAAGAGTGATTTTTCTAAGGTTTTATGGACTGATGAAATGAGAGTGAGTCTTGATGGGACAGATGGCTGAATTGGTAAAGGGCAGAGAGCTCCAGTCCGACTCAGACGCCAGCAAGGTGGAGGTGGAGTACTGGTTTGGGCTGGTATCATCAAAGATGAGCTTGTGGGGCCTTTTTGGGTTAAGGATGGAGTCAAGCTCAACTCCCAGTCCTACTGCCAGTTTCTGGAAGACACCTTCTTCAAGCAGTGGTACAGGAAGAAGTCTGCAAGGTAAGAAAAACATGATTTTCATGCAGGACAATGCTCCATCACACGCGTCCAAGTACTCCACAACGTGGCTGGCAAGAAAGGGTATAAAAGAAGAAAATCTAATGACATGGCCTCCTTGTTCACCTGATCTGAACCCCATTGAGAACCTGTGGTCCATCATCAAATGTGAGATTTACAAGGAGGGAAAACAGTACACCTCTCTGAACAGTGTCTGGGAGGCTGTGGTTGCTGCTGCATGCAATGTTTATGGTGAACAGATCAAAACACTGACAGAATCCATGGATGGCAGGCTTTTGAGTGTCCTTGCAAAGAAAGGTGGCTATATTGGTCACTGATTTGTTTTTGTTTTGTTTTTGAATGTCAGAAATGTATATTTGTGAATGTTGAGATGTTATATTGGTTTCACTGGTAAAAATAAATAATTGAAATGGGTATATATTTGTTTTTTGTTAAGTTGCCTAATAATTATGTACAGTAATAGTCACCTGCACACACAGATATCCCCCTAAAATAGCTAAAACTAAAAACAAACTAAAAATTTCTTCCAAAAATATTCAGCTTTGATATTAATGAGTTTTTTGGGATCATTGAGAACATGGTTGTTGTTCAATAATAAAATTAATCCTCAAAAATACAACTTGCCTAATAATTCTGCACTCCCTGTAGAGGTGATGATCGCTTCATTATGATACGCAAGCCTCTTCACCACAACAAGGTACCGATCACGAAGGGAAATTGACACATGTATGTGCCTTTTGTTTTGTTTTGTTTTTGCAGCCACAGTGCAGCACCAGGGTCGAGAAAAATTAGGCATGTACTCATGCCTGAAAATTCAGTTATTGTTGCAGCCGCCTTATGTTTTCCAGGCAGAAAGGTGACTAAAACATTGCGGCTTGAACCCTGGTTGGTGGCAGAGAATTCACGAAAGTCATCCGGTATGCAGAAATTAAATACAGCAGCATGGGGACCATTTTGAGGCCAAGGCATGTCATCAGGCCTTTTGTTCGTCAAACGTATCCCCCACTGTCAGTCCCTTCGGGATCCATGCCTCATTCATCTTAATGAAGGTGAGGTAATCAACACTTTTTTGACTGAGGCGACTTCTTTTGTCAGTGACAATGCCTCCTGCTGCACTGAAGGTCCTTTATTACAGGACATTTTAAGTGGGGCAGGCCAGAAGTTCTATCACAAACTGGGATAGCTCAGTCTACAGGTCAAGCCTGCCCACCCAGTAGTCAAGGGGTTCATCGCTCCTCAGAGTGTCGATATCTGCAGTTAAGGTGAGGTAGTCTGCTACCTGTCGGTTGAGTCATTCTCTAAGGCTGGATCCCGAAGGGCTGTGGCGATGTGTAGGACTGAAAAAGCTCTGCATGTCCTCCATCAACAACACATCTGTAAAGCGTCAGGTCCTTGCCGTGGTAGGAGGAGGATTACTTTCACCTCTTCCCCAGTTAGATTCCCGTTGTGCTGTGACATCCCCCTTATAAGCTGTGTAAAGCATATTTTTTTGTTTGGTTTTGAACTGCTGCATCCTTTCTGACTTTCGGTAATTTGGTAACATTTCCGCCACTTTCTGCTTATACCAGGGGTCTAGTAGCGTGGCCACTCAGTACAGGTCGTTCTCCTTCATCCTTTTTATACGAGGGTCCCTCAACAGACATGACAGCATGAAAGACCCCATTTGCACAAGGTTGGATGCCGAGCTACTCATTTCCCGTTCTTCGTCCTCACTGATGTCATTGACGGTCTGTTCTTCCCCCCAGCCACGTACAACACCACGGGTCCCAGATAGGTGACAACAATGAGCACCCTGGGATGCCTGCTGTGGTTGGTCTTCCTCCATCTCAAAGCCACAGTCCTCCTCTGAGTCCTCGTCCTCATACTCCTCTTGCAGCATTGCCGCAGGTCCGGCAAGCGATTATGACGAGGCTGTTTCTGGTGGTGATGGTGACCACAACTCTTCCTCTTCCTCTTCACGCTCATCTACAGCCTGATCCAGCACTCTTCGCAGGGCACACTCCAGGAAGAAAACAAATGGGATGAGGTCGCTGATGGTGCCTTCGGTGCAACAGACTAGGATTGTAACCTCCTCAAATGGACGCATGAGCCTTCAGGCATTGCGCATGAGCGTCCAGTAATGTGGCAAAAAAATACCCAGCTCTGCAGAGGCTGTCCTAGCATCCCAGTCATACAAATGCTCGTTGACGGCTTTTTCTTGTTGGAGCAGGCGGTCGAACATTACGAGTGTTGAATTCCAACGTGTCGGGCTGTCACAAATCAAGCGCCTCACTGGCATGTTGTTTCGGCGATGAATGTCTGAAAAGTGCGCCATAGCCATGTAGGAACACCTGAAATAGCCACACACCTTCCTGGCCTGCTTGAGGACATCCTGTAAGCCTGGGTACTTAGACACAAAGCGTTGTACGATGAGATTAAACAAATGTGCCATGCGCGGCACATGTGACAACTTGATCAAATTCAATGCCGCCAACAAATTGCTTCCATTATTACACACCACTTTGCCGATCTCCACTTGGTGCGGGGTCAGCCACTGATCCACCTGTGCGTTCAGGGCGGACAGGAGTGCTGGTCCGGTGTGGCTCTCTGCTTTCAGGCAAGTCAACCCCAAGACAGCGTGACACTGTCGTATCCGGGATGTGGAATAGCTTCTGGGGAGCTGGGGGGATTCAGTTGATGTGCAGCCAGATGCCGCAGCAGAAGAGGACTCAGCCGAGGAGGTTATCGAAGAGGATGGAGTAGGAGGAGTAGAGGAGGTGGCAGTAGGCCTGCCTGCAAGTCATGGCGGTGTCACCAACTCCGCTGCAGAGCCACGCATTCCATGCTTGGCAGCCGTCAGCAGGTTGACCCAATGCGCAGTGTAGGTGATATACCTGCCCTGACCATGCTTTGCAGACCAGGTATCAGTGGTCAGATGGACCCTTGCCCCAACACTGTATGTCAGAGATGCCATGACTTCCTTTTCAATCACTGAGTAGAGGTTTGGGATTGCCTTTTTTGAAAAAAAAATTGTCCGGGTACCTTCCACTATGGCGTCCCAATAGCGACAAATTTTTTGAAGGCCTCAGACTCCACCAGCTGGTATGGTAAAAGCTGGCGGGCTAAGAGTTCCGTCAAGCCAGTTGTCAGACGCCGGGCAAGGGGGTAACTCTGTGACATTGGCTTCTTACGCTCAAACATTTCCTTTACAGACACCTGACTGTGGGCAGATGAGATGGAACTACTAAAGGTAAGAGGCGGAGTGGCGGGTGGTTGAAAGGGGTCAAGGAGGACAGCAGTGGTTGACTTGGCTAAAGATGCTGGACCAGGAGGAGGATGGTGGCTTTGAGTTTGTGTGCTGCTTGTACTCATGTGTTGATCCCATTGGCGTTTGTGATGTGAGATCATGTGCCTTCGCAAAGCAGTTGTACCGAGGTGGGTGTTGGACTTCCCACAACTCAGTTTCTTTTGGCACAGGTTGCAAATGGCATTGCTGTTATCAGAGGCAGACACACACAAAAAAATGCCACACTGCTGAGCTTTGCAATGACGGCATTCTGGTGGTGGCAACAGCATGCATTGATTGGCGTGCTGTCTGGCTGACCCCGGGTGCCGATACATGCTGTCTGATTGTGCCACTAGCTACTTGCGACGACCTCCCCCTGTTTCCAACTCGTCTCCTCCTTCTCTCTGTCTCCCCTTCTGAACTTTCCCCCTCTTCTTCTTCTCTTCGAGCAGGCACCCACGTTGCATCCACGGACACATCGTCATCATCAACCGCTTCACTTGTATCTGACACCTCAGCAAAGCAAGCAGCAGCGGTTACAACAACATCATCAACATCACACGGTATGTCCATGTGTGTAATGCTGCCTGACTGAGACATATCCCTATTATCTACATCCTCTGGCAATAATGTGCATCACTAATTTAATCCAACTGATGTGTAAATAACTCCTCTGACGGATCAAATGAAGCAGCTGTGGTGGCTGTGGTGGAAGTGGTGGTGGTGGCGGCGGGCAGGAGAGTGGTAACTTGAGAGCAGGTGACCAAAGCTGAGCTGGAGGAGGATGGTGCGTCAAGGTTCTTAGCGGAAGCTGTTGAAGATTGGGTGTCCTGTGTAAGCCAGTCAACTATTTTCTCTGAATTTTTTGGGATCAGGGTACGTGGCCTCTGAACACTGGGCATTATTCCAGGGCCAGTGGAAAACACAGCACCACGACCATGACAGCCCCTGCGGGGTGGCCTGCCTCTGCCTGTCATTTTTTTTTAGATAAGTGGTACTATGCGTGCAAGGTACTGTGGTGGGCAGTGGGCACAGTACAGTCTGTGTGGGCCTGACACACACTGGCTTGCAACTTAGATTATATCACAGAAAAATAATGCAAATGTTTTTATTTATCTGCAAGGTATCTGTGAGTGACACCCTGTAACGGTATGATTGGTGGCCTAGCCAGTTGCCACAGTGCAGTCTGTGGGCCAGACACACACTGGCTTGCAACTGGGATTATATCACAGAAAAATAATAAATTATAATTTTTTTATCTGCAAGGTATCTGTGAGTGACACCCTGTAACGGTATGATTGGTGGCCTAGCCAGTTGCCACAGTACAGTCTGTGGGCCAGACACACACTGGCTAGCAACTGGGATTATATCACAAAAAATAATACATTTGATTTTTTTATCTGCAAGGTATTTTTGAGTGACACCCTGTAACGGTGTGAGTCGTGGCCTAGCCAGTGGCTACAGTATCGTCTGTGGTCCAGACACACACTGGCTTGCATCTAGGATTATATCACAGAAAAATAATAAATTTAATTATTTTTATCTGCAAGGTATTTGTGAGTGACACGCTGTAACGGTATGAGTGGTGGCCTAGCCAGTGGCAACCGTACAGTCTGTGGGCCAGACACACACTGGCTTGCAACTGCGATTATATCACAGAAAAATAATAAATTGAATTTTTTTATCTGGAAGGTATTTGTGAGTGACACCCTGTAACGGTATGAGTGGTGGCCTAGCCAGTGGCCACAGTACAGTCTGTGAGCCAGACACACACTGGCTTGGAACTGGGATTATATCACAGAAAAATAATAAATAGATTTTTTTTAATCTGCAAGGTATTTGTGAGTGACACCCTGTAACGGTATGAGTGGTGGCCTAGCCAGTGGCGACAGTATCGTCTGTGGTCCAGACACACACTGGCTTGCAACTGGGATTATATCACAGAAAAATAATAAATTGAATTATTTTTTATCTGCAAGGTATTTGTGAGTGACACGCTGTAATGGTATGAGTGGTGGCCTAGCCAATGGCCACTGTACAGTCTGTGGGCCAGACACACACTGGCTTGCAACTGTGATTATATCACAGAAAAATAAAAACTTGAATTTTTTTTAATCTGCAAGGTATTTGTGAGTGACACCCTGTAACGGTATGAGTGGTGGCCTAGCCAATGGCCACAGTACAGTCTGTGGTCCAGACACACACTGTCTTGCAACTGGGAATATTTCACAGAAAAATAATAAATTGAATTTTTTTATCTGCAAGGTATTTGTGAGTGACACCCTGTAACGGTATGAGTGGTGGCCTAGCCAGTGGCCACAATACAGTCTGTCGGCCAGACACACACTGACTTGCAACTGCAATTATATCACAGAAAAATAATGCATTGAATTTTTTTATCTGCAAGGTATTTGTGAGTGACACCCTGTAACGGTATGAGTGGTGGCCTAGCCAGTGGCCACAATACAGTCTGTGGGCCAGACACACACTGGCTTGCAACTCGGATTATATCACAGAAAAATAAAAAATGCAATTTCTTTTATCTGCAGGGTATTTGTGAGTGACACACTGTTATGGTATGAGTGGTGGCCTAGCCAGTGGCCACAGTACAGTCTGTGGGCCAGACACATACTGGCTTGCAACTGGGATTATATCACAGAAAAATAATAAATGTAATTGTTTTTTATCTGCAAGGTATTGTTACACCCTGCATGAATGGTGTGCACACATTACTGTCTCTGGGCCACACAGTCACTCACTGGCTTGCAACTGCGATTATATCTCAGATAAATAATATAAATTGACTTTTCTTTATCTGCAAAGCATTTGTGAGTGACATCGTGTAACGGTATGAGTGGTGGCCTAGCCAGTGGCCACAGTACAGTCTGTGGGCCAGACACACACTGTCTTGCAACTGGGATTATATCACAGAAAAATAATACATTTAATTTTTTTATCTGCAAGGTATTTGTGAGTGACACCCTGTAACGGTATGAGTGATGGTCTAGCCAGTGGCCACAGTACAGTCTGTCGGCCAGACACACACTGGCTTGCAACTGCAATTATATCACAGAAAAATAATACATTTATTTTTTTTATCTGCAAGGTATTGTTACACCCTGTGTGAATGGTGTGCACACATTACTGTCTCTGGGCCACACAGTCACTCACTGGCTTGCAACTGCGATTATATCTCAGATAAATAATATAAATTGACTTTTTTTTATCTGCAAGGTATTGTCTGTGACACCCTGTATGAATGGTGTGCACACAGTTCTGTCTGTGACTGAGCCTGCAGCCTCTCACAGACACGAACAGGCAACTGCAATATATATATATATATATATATATATATATAAAATAAAGAAAATAAAAAGCAGACTGATGTACCAGCCCTAAAATGGGCTTTTTGGGGTGCTCTCAGGACGCTATCCTTACAGCAGATGAGTCTGTGGACACAGAACACTGCCCTAGCTAACGCTTTCCCTATTAGATCAGCAGCAGCTACACTCTCCCTCCTCTCACTAAGTATGCAGCTTCCGAATGAATCTAAAATGGATGGTGTCCAGGAGGTGGGAGGGTCTGGGAGGGAGGGTCTGCTGCTGATTGGCTGGAATGTGTCTGCTGACTGTGAGGTACAGGGTTTAAAGTTTGCTCAATGATGATGTATAGGGAAGGACCGAACATCGCAAATATTCGCCCGCCGCGGCGAACAAGCTATGTTCGCCGGCGAATAGTTCGGGACATCACTAACAGGGAATTGGGGAATTGTGTAGCTGATAGGGTCCAGTGCAGGGTGTAGTGTAGGTTATAGAGATAGTTAGCGGAAATATATAATCCATATAGTTAGTGTTAGATAGTATAGGTTATAGTGTGTGGCAGGAAAATAAATGTACAAAATAATTTGCCAAGTATCTCGCACTTATAGTGTAGCACTTGTTATTTCCATGCAATTTTTGTACTTTATATTGCAGTGCATTGTCACATTGCATGTCTGTCTTTCAGGAAAATAAATGTGCAATATGCATGTGACAGAGATTTCTCTGCTGTCCATACATACATGCTACAGAAATAGTGCTGTGATGTCATAACAATACTAAGTTCATCAATCAGTATTATGTTGTCAGAACTGATTAAAGGTGAAGTAAGTTGTATGTATTGCGCTAAAATATTCGAATCAATAGTGCCGATTTGCGCGATCTCGAATAATATGAAAAACTATATCTGCATATAAACCTATTGTTATGACATGCATGGAATTTTAATCTAAAACAGTGCTTTAATCTACAATTACTTACCGTGACCAGGAGTTCTTCTTCACTATCTCGAAAGTTACTGCCAACCATTTTCCTCACTTATGTAGCTAATAGTGCGTGCGTGCGTACATGCGCTCGGGCATAATAGTGCAATCGAAAATAATATCACAAATATCACGAATATTTGGCGAATATTCACCTAAATATTCGTGATATATTGCAAATTTGAATATTGCTCCTGCCGCTCATCACTACTTACAACCAACTTTATTAGCCCACCCCTAGCTATATATAACTGATGACAGCACCACTTAGGGGAGAATAGATGAAATTACACTGCCAACCTGGTATTAGGAATTACCATACATTCAGAAATGCATTCAATACAGATGTAGAAATGAGCAGTCAAAAATGAAAGGTGGAATCTGATTGGTTTCTATGGGCAACTAAGCCAGTTCTAATTTACACCAGTTTGACAAATGACTATTAGATTATATGCCTGGTACCTGTCACATACCTCCCAAATTTTAATAAATGGAAAGGGGACACATTAAGTGGCGGGCTAAGCGTTGGACAACAAATTGTTTTTAGCTTAGCTATGCCTCTAAGCCCCTGTATATTCAGCAGAGATCTTCAGTACATTGTACAGGTACCAGTTATAATCTACCTGGTACTGTCACCAAAGATCCAGATTGCTAATATTTTTATGTTTTTTTTCAGAAAACAAAAACCGTATCTTTCTGTTTACAGTCTCCTCATCTCATTACTCCTATCTATTCTGGACAGGCCTATTTATATTATACAGATTGTTTCTTACATACTGTATCTTTAAGTAGATTTCACTGTTACGGGGCACTATGCATGTCACTGTTATGGAGGTTCTGTGTTTATCACTGTTTTAGGGGCACTGTGCATTTCTGTGTTATGAGATGTCACTGTTATAGGTGCGCTGTGCATGTCACTGTTATGGGGATGTTGTTGATGTCACTGTTATAGGGGCGCACTGGATGTTATTGTGGATGTCTTTTAACCACATACAAACAACAAATGAAATATCGCTGTTCTTGTCACAGCCTCGGTGTTGTACGCCGTGACACTTTTGCCGTGCATGCTGGTTACCAGCGGCAACGCGTTGTCTCAGCATGTATGTGCTTTTCTCCCCTTCTCCTGGTTTCTCCCCTGTTTGGTGTATTTGGGGTTATCACCTGTGGCTTCCAGGTCCTCACCGCTTCCTGGTTCTCCGGTACTAATCAGCGCTTCCATAATGGAAGCGCTCATTAATATTCACCCCATAAGACGGGGGGAAAAATGTGTCTTAGTGAGCGAAAAATGCTGTATATGTTCTAAAGCCCTTTTTGTCATATATTAGTAGCAAAAGAAAAATATATTTGCCGTTCAGCGGTGTAGTTATGTTCTAAAGCCTTTTATGGAGTGTATAAGTGGAAAAAAATATATATATTTGCTGTTTTTCGGATATGTTCTAAAGCACTTTTAGCTGTTGTGTGTTGAAGTGAACAAATTACAGCCCTTTTTGGTGTGTATTAGTGGCAAAAAAAACATTAGCCGTTCAGCAGTGAAGTTCCATTGTACTACAGCCATTTGCAGGGTGTATTAATAGGATAGATACGTACTTCCTATTAGCCGTTCTGTAGTGAATTGTGATATTATTATTTTTTTTGGGGGCGGTGTATTAATTGGAAAAAGAATAAGGAAAAATTGATGGGTGATTGTAGTATTTCTTCTGTATGAACCAAATTACATCGATTGGCCATTGGTGAAATTTGTTTGTGATACAGTCTTTCTTGGGAAAATTGGTCAGTAGCTGTAACTTTGGTCAAGGACAATATATGTCCTTTACGGCCCACTTGGGTAAATGTGGTTCCTGCCCAGCCACACCAGCAACTTGACCAGGTGACGCCGCTTCCGCCTCCACGTTCTCACGCCATTGATCCTCCACCGCGGGGACAATTCACAGTGCTCCTCCAGCATACCACATGTACAGGGCACGACAGTGTCACACTGTTCTACACCTCGTTTGCCTGAGTGAACGGAGTCACAAAAGGAAAAAAACAGATCTATGTCCTTCATCAAGAAATCGAATCCTGTCTTTCTTCACGACAATTTAAAATCGGAACCATGGTGACAGACAACAGGAAGAACATGGTGTCGGCGCTGCATCTGCAGCACGCCAGACCTGCAGGGTATAGCGACAGTGAGGTCACGGTATGGGCAATCGAGGGTTACTCACTGGATCCCAAGGCCCAGTGCCTAAGTGCTGGCTTAAATCCTTGGTATAAATTCCTTCCTCCAGTATAGACCCTTGCTCTTCACTTTATAGTGTTCTGCCCATCAGGTTACTTATCTGTACTTGGTTGTATTCTCCTCTCTTGGTAGGGAAACTGCAGGTTGCTCCCAGGAGGTGCTCTCCTACTACTGGAGTATCTCAACTGAGCTATGCTTAGCCTCAGGAGCTTCAGGCTGACGAGGTAACTCCTCTAGTCCCCTGGAATACACTCTGTCTCCAAGCAGGCTGTACTTCTTCTAGCCTCTTGGTGCAGCCAGGAACCAGGACTGTCTAGCTGCATGTCAGGAGGAGGCCCTCAGCATATCTCTGGCTGGTGCCTTCTCACTTCTGTCTCCACAGACTCCTGACTATGACCCAACCCCTCCCTGTCTGGGCCTGGGCATTTATACTAGGGGTTCCCTATCTCCCTCTAGTGTCTGGGATGTCTAACTACACCCAACTAGGCCTGATAAACATGAACAGGGAAATATACCAATGCAAAAACACATTGGAAATACATTACAATGCATGGATAAAGATAACATCACTGTCCCTTGTGAGCAGAAGTAACAAGTTACCCAATTGACCCTTGTGTAGTGCCCACTCCTACCTAGTGGGACACTACACATCAAGGAGGGCTGAGCCATGTGCCTTGATGGCACACGTGTTCAATCTGCTTGTCAGGCGGTTCCTAAAGTCTTCCACCAATCTATAAGACATCCTAAAAATGGCCAGGAAACTTTGCATGCACTTCAGCCACTCATACACCGCAAAACACACCCTACTTGAGCTGCAGCGGCAGAACGGGATCCCCCAAAATAGGCTGATATGCAGCATTTCCACCCATTGGAATTCCACCCTCCATATGTTGGACCAACTATACAAACAGAGAGAGGCCATAAACTATTTCTTGATGATCCAAGCAGACAGGAGTACTCCCCTATGCAACTTCGACGTCAGCCAGTGGCAGCTTATGCGTGGCACCTGCTGTTTGCTCAGGCCCTTTGAGGAGGCCACATTATTTGTGAGTCGCCAGGACTAAGGGATGAACAATGACAGTCCACTGCTTCATGTCTTGGAACAGATGCTGGCAAATCTGGCTGGTCAGGGGACTGGAGACTATTGATGGACGAACATCAGCCGGCACGACTCGCGAACACGAACGCGCTTTCGCAATCAAATGTTCGCAAACCGCACGTTCGCAGGGGGCCCCATTCAATTTAATGGCAGGCAAACCTGAAAAGCAAGCAAATACTTACTAGAACTACATCGGTTTGATGTATACAAATGTGCAGCACTCCACGTTTTTGTATCCTGCAGAGTCCATAAAAAAATAAGCATATGTTAACGTAATTTTTATTTATTTTTTTCTACCATGGAACTGTATTGTGAACGGACGCCACTGTACGGCATCAGTCTGAGGCCCACAAGCAAGAAGCAGGTAGAAACCATGTGTTCAGATGGGAAAAAATTAAGAATATTCGCTATAACGAATATATAGCACTATATTCGAAATATTCTTGAAGTTGCGATATTCGAGATAAAAATTTGCTATTCGAATATTCGCTCTCAACACTAATTGTCATAAGACTATGAAACCAATAGATGGCGCTGTTCATGAGAAGTGTAGATCTCAAATTTTCCATGTCTTTCCCATATGCCCATGTTTATGCAAATTCGTTTTTACATGACAAAACTGTATAGAAAGGTTATTGAATATTATATTAGGACAATCAGAAAACCTTTTGTCTTCCTAAAGATATTGATCTAGGTGCGTAGGTCCACCCAAGCCATCCAACAGATCTGCAGTAACTTTGATGCTTACTGGCTCTCAGTCAGATGAGAGCTGGTTTGGAATGTCTCATAGTGCTCAAGGCTGCCATTGTAAGGTATGCTGACTAAGCCTGTCATCTGTCTCATGGATCGATTGATGGCTTGCATATACCTGGCTTTTGGCACATAGCCTTTGTGTGGTTGTCTATTGCATGTCGTAGATAATAGGAGTCCAAGACGCATCCAGCCATTCTCTTAATGCCGTTTCCAAACCCTTTTTTTATGGTGTTTCTATCAATTTCTAACTTTTTTGTTTGTTTGTTTGTAATCCAGACACCCTCTCTTCTTCAGAGCAGGGGGTGCCTGGTTTGATGCTCGGGTCTCCCATTGACTTTCATTGTATTAAATTGCACTCGAGCACCCGTAGTATTCGGCTGAGCACTCGGATGTGCCGAACATAGCGA
The DNA here is from genome assembly GCF_014858855.1 of Bufo gargarizans. Lineage (NCBI taxonomy): Eukaryota > Metazoa > Chordata > Amphibia > Anura > Bufonidae > Bufo > Bufo gargarizans. The sequence goes on from NC_058081.1 coordinate 385,794,766, forward strand.
TGATCGAGCTGAACAGTAATTCGGCCGAACATGCTCAATCAACACTAGATAACACCTCTGTACAGTGACCAGATAACACTGCCATACCATGACTGGATAAAAGGGCACAGTACAGAGTATGACTAGGGGCACTGCACAGGGTGTGGTAAGAGGGCACAATGCAGGGTATAATGGGGTTTAACCCTGTGACATTAGAAGGTCCTTATGGTGAATGCAGTTCATACGCCACCATAAAAAGAGGCAGAGGAGTGAGACAGGGGTGCGATTATGTGGCCAGTACAGTCCCCAAAAATTTGGCTAGCCATTCACCTGGCAGGAAAGAACTTTGGATTCTGTTGCTGGGGGTACATTAGGCGTTCACAGGATAAAAATGTAACTGTCAGCCAGTACAGGCCCCAAAAAATGTGCCAATAGGCATTCACCTGACAGCACAGAACTTTGGATTCTGTGGCTGGAGGTGCATTAGGCAGTCACAGGATAAATATGTAACTGTCAGCCAGTACAGGCCCCAAAAATTAGGCATTCACCTGACATAAAAGGCCTTTTATGCCGCTGTATATACATAAAGCAAGGACCATTCTTTGTTCTGGGTGGTGGCAGATATGTGTGGGCTGATATGAGGAAATTCAATTGCATGTGGTCATCACAGGTGTTGAATTCCTCTGAGATCCATACATCATTTTAAAAATGTGAGGTAGTCCATACTCTTGTGAGCTAGGTTAGTGTGCTTATCAGTCACGAATCCCCCCCCCCCCCCGCGCTGAATGTCCTTTCAGACAGGACACTGGCTCTGGCCACGGGTCAAGCCTGCACACCCAGTAATCAAGGGGTTCTTCGCTTCTAAGAGCATCCACATCGGCCGTTAACCTGATGTAGTCGGACATATGTCAGTCTAGGCGTTCGCTGAGGCTAGATACGGAGGGCGGCTGTCGACCGGTTGGCTGCAAGAATGATCTCCAACACATCTTCAAACCGCCCTCTTTTTGCAGGCGAGGTAGGATTGGTACCTGCACCTGTTTCACTATGGGTGAAAATTCCTCTGCCAGTGCCCGCAACAGCAGAATGCAGCATCTCTTGCAGAAAGGCCTGGAAATGCTGCATTCTGACAGTAAAACTTAGCAGGGTTAGCCACTGATCAGCCTGTGACTGCAGAGCTGAAAGCAGTACAGGACTGGTGTGGCTCTTTGTTTCCAGGCTCCACAGCCGCAGCACAGCATGGCAACGTCTCACCTGGCACGTTGAATAGGTTCTGGGGAGCTTGGGGGGTGCAGCAGAAGAGGCAATAGCAGTGGAAGAGTCAGCCGGTAACATGTCTGCCATTTTGTGTTTGTCTAAGTACGTTGCCACTCAGTACTAGTGATTGCCCTTTATGCTTTTTATACGGGATCCCTCTGCAGACACTGGAGCATAAAGGCCCTCATTTGCACTAAATTGGAAGCGGTGGACCGCCCTGGCTCCTGCTCATCGCCAAGAAGAATGTCGTCTTTGGTCTCCTCCCCACCAGCCACGGACAACACCAGGGATCCCCGAAAAGTTTAAAGCCTGCTCTTCCTGCTGCTCCTCCTCCTATTCAGACTCCTGCTGACCTTTCTCAGATGGAGTAGCACCCCTGGAAATTCATTCAGCATTGCGACTTTCAGCTCCTGCTCCTCGACGGCTTAATCGATGACACAACGCAATGCATGCTTCAGACAGAAGGCGTAAGGTACGATGTCATTGATGGTGCCCTGGCTGTGACTGACCAGTTTGGTGATCTCATCAATTGTTCGCAGAAGTCTGCATGCGTCACGCATGAGCAGCCACTGGGGCAGTAAAAAAAAAAAAAACTGTTCCCCAGAAACTGTCCTGCTGCAGAGTTCGTACAGGTAGTCGTTAACAGCATGTTTCTGCTGGAGCAGCTTATCAATCATATACAAGGTGGACTTCCAGCGTGTTGGGCAGTCACAAATCAGATGCCTGACGGGCAAGTGGTGTCACTGCTGAACGTCAGCAAGGCGATCTTCTAAATTGGCTAGAGATTTTTCTGGCCTGCCGCAAGATGTCCTGGACCCCGGGGTATTTGGCCACAAATCGCTGCACAAGTAAGTTCAGGACGTGTGCCATGCACAGCACGTGTTTCATTTTGCCCTGTTTCAGCGTGCTCAGCAGATTGTCGCACACCATTTTACCAACAGTCAAATTTAGCGGGGTTAGCCACTGATCGGCCTGTGACTGCAGAGCTGAAAGCAGTGCAGGACTGGTGTGGCTCTTTGTTTTCAGGCACCACAGCCACAGCACAGCATGGCAACGTCTCACCTGGCACGTCGAATAGGTTCTGGGGAGCTTGGGGGTGCCACAGAAGAGGCAGTAGCAGTGGAAGAGTCAGCTGAGGAGGAGACTAAAAATGGAGTAGGAGGAGGATAAGAAGAGACAGGCCTGCATTGAATCCGTGGCGGTAACACCAAATCCACACGGATGCCACGGGTCACATGCTTGACGGCTATCAGAAGGTTCACCCAGTGGGCAGTAAAAGTTATGTACCTTCCCTGCCCGTGTTTGCTAGACGATGTGTCTGTGGTCAGATGTATCTTGGCACCGACACTGTGTTTCAGAGATATATTAACTTGCCGCTGAACGTGGCCATATAGTTCTGGGATGCCCTTCTGGGAGAAATATTTCCTTCTTAGTGACCTTCCATTGCGGTGCACCAATGGCCACAAATTTTCTAAAGGCCCCAGGCTCCACCAATTTATATGACAGTAGTTGGTGGGCTAGCAGCTCCAAGAAGCCAGCGGTCAGCCGTTGGGCAAGTGAATTATCCATCCACATGCTTTTTTTATATATATATTTTTCTTTTTTTACGCTCCAACATTTGGGCCACGAAAGCCTGCCTTGTGCCAGATGAACGCGATGACCGCACGGTGGAAGGTGGAGTGGAGGACAAATGGGAGGAGAGAAGAGAAGAGGCAGGATGTAGAGCGCCGGGAGTGTGGCTTTGTGGATTCTGACGGTGTTGCTCCCACTGGGATCGGTGATGGGAGGCCAGGTGCCTTCTTAAGGCGGTCATCCATAGGTGAGTGTTGGGCTTACCGCAACTTATGCGTTGACATGACAGCACAAGCTGCAGATGGCAACACTATTATCGGCAGCTGACACTATTAAAAAAAGCCCACACTGTGGAGCCATGTGCCGGCATCCTGGGAGTGCAAGATGTGCTTGGTGGATGGCTCGCTCAAGGTACATTTGCAGTCTGCTTTTTGCTTCCTGTGCACTGCTAGTTCTGCCTGCTTCTCCTCCTTCTCCTCCCTATCTGCTTCTCCATTTCTCCCTCTGAACTCCCCTCCTCTTCCTCTCTTGTGGGCACCCACGTGACATCCATCGACACGTCATCATTGTCACCTTCATCACCACTGACATTAGAAATCTCTGAGTAGGCAGCAACAGCGGGAACCACCCTCCTTGGGCTGATCTGGGTACTGTCGTCAGACCGCCGTTGATGCATCCTCTTCCTCATCCGATGCCAAGAATGGCTGCTCATCTGGGAATGGATGGTAAAATAATTCCTCTGACTCGAGTGGAGGGGCTATAGTGGTGGTGGTGGTGTATTTGGGGGGGCACACAGCAGAGAGTGAGGAGGGTGCAGATACAGAGGATGAGGAGGATGCTGAAGCGGAAGGCTGAGTGAGACACTCAACCAACTCTGGTGCGCCGTTTGAAGTTATTGCACGCGCCTTCTCCAACTTCCTACTTAGGCTCCGGCCTGGTGCACCTGCCCAACCCCTACAATCCTTGTGGAACGGTCTACCTCCTCCTCTGCCTGTCATTTTCTAAATGACCCTATTCCTAAGTCCGTAGAGAAGAGCAGTATTTGTGGAAGAAGGTATATCACAGCTCTAAATCAGTATTTGGTGGAAGAAGGTACATATATATAGCACCCCTCAATCAGTATTTAGTGGAAGAAGGTATATGGCACCCCTCAATAAGTATTTGGCAGAAACAGGTATGCAGCACCCCTCATTCAGTATTTTGTTGAAGAAGGTATATCGCAGCCCTCAAGCAGTTTTTATGGGGGGCAACAGGTATATTACACCCGTTGCAATTACTTACTCCAATAGCGTATGTCCCTCTATCTAGCTGCGGTATCGCAGCAGAACCGCACACACAGATCGGGTTCTGTTATAGGGTTGGGCGTTGTGTCCATGTGCTGAAACGTCTTAATTGGCTAACCTGTCCCACCTGATGGATATGTCATGGGTCAAAGTTCGGCGCTATGCAAAAAAACTGGCGCGTGCAAATATCGCCATATGTTCGCATGTTTGGCAAAACACGAACGAGCAAAGTTCGCAGCGAAACAACCACCTGGCAAACCTAGCTGACATGATTTATTTGACCCTTCTTCTGATCTGTCAGAAGGAAGGAAAAATGAGACACACAACGGATCCTGCCTGTGTAGCAGCTGCAAGGCCTGTATGGTCCCATCATAATTGGTTTGTGATTTGGTAGCCAAAAGCAGAAATGGGTACAAAACACAGAAGACATGCAAATATTCCATTCACATGTCATCTCTGTTTTGGATCCACTCTTGTTTGTTTTTTGTTTGTTTTTTGCTTTAGCAATACTAATGGATTACCCGACCAAATGCTGACCGAGTGAAGGCTCAACAGACAGGATCCGTTTTTTGGGGGGTTATTGTGACTGATCAGAGGAAGGGCAAAATAATCGGTGACGTCAACACAAACGTACTGCTGACACCCTCTCCACTCTGTCGGGGGGCTCTACTTGTATAAGCGTTTAAAGGGGTTGTCCAGGTTCAGAGCTGAACCCGGACATACCCATAATCTCACCCCTGCAGCCCACCTGACTTGATCATCGGAGCAGTTCATGCTCCGATGCTCTCTGATGCTCTCCTTTGCCCTCGTTTTACTGGCTAGGGCAGCGCTAAAGCCTGCTTATCAGTGCCGGTGACGTCACTGGGCTTCCTGGCAGCCCGGTACGTCACCAGATCTCCAAAAAATGCCTTTGCGTGCGTGATTTAGCACAGGGCAAAGGAGAACATCTGAGCATGAACTGCTCCGATGCTCAAATCAGGTGGGCTGCAGGGGTGAAATTATGGGTATGTCCGGGTTCAGCTCTGAACCCGGACAACCGCTTTAAACGCTTATACAAGTAGAGCCCCCCAACGTTTGTGTTGACGTCACTGATTATTTTGCCCTTCCTCTGTAGGGCAATAACCCCCTAAAAAATGGATCCTGTCTGTTAAGCATTCGCCTTCACTCGGTCAGCATTTGGTCAGTAATCCATTAGTATTGCTAAAGCAAAAAAACAAACAAACACAAAACAAACAGGAGTGGATCCAAAACAGAGATAACACGTGAATGAGATGGCAGGCTGCCTGGCAGCCCCATGGAGAGCCCGGTACGTCACCGGATCTCAAAAAAATGCCTTTGCCCTGCGTGATTTAGCGCAGGGCAAAGGAGAACATCTGAGCATGAACTGCTCCAATGCTCAAGTCAGGGGGGCTGCCTGGGTGAAAATGGAGGTATGTCCCGGTTCAGCTCTGAACCCGGACAACCTCTTTAATAGAACAGGTTCTGTAGATATCTATGTGGAGCAGCTGATGACGGTGCAAAAGGAGTTTGCTTCTTCTTGGCGCTAATATCGACCTGTAAGGCTGAATTCATACTTGAGTTATTTTGTCAGTTTTGGCCCCGTAACTGCCAAAATAAGTGAAAAGTGCAGTGATTCTAAGAGAGACGCCTGTCATCTGCATGCATAGGGAGTCTATCACAGCAGACTCCCTATGCGTGTTAGTGCAAGGCACAGTGTTCTACACCATTATGAAGGCTCTCTGCAGCCAGGAAATAGCAGTTTTTAACATGATTCACCGTGAATAAATTCAGAACGAACTGAACTTTTTAGAAAAATTCGAACCGGCCGAATCGATTTTTTCAGAAATGTTGCTCATCTCTAATCACAAGATCAGCCTCCAAATTTATACAGGCCACTGTCATCCTGCTGCTACCAAAAATACTGTGCCTGCTGTGCACACAAACACTATACTGTCAGAAATAACAGTGTCATACAGATAGTCCCCCCCCCCCCTTTAATAGTAATGGTGCTCCCAGAATGCCCTCATTAGCAATAGTGCCCCCAATAGTAATATTCACCAAGAGTATCCCATTAATTGCAATGCCTACATATTGTGTCCAATAATAGTACCGCCCATACAGTACCCCAGTAGTAATAATGGTGCTCCCAGTATATATAATGCCCTTCCAGCAGTTCCCCATGAAGCTGTAATGCCCCCTTATAACTCCCCTGTAGTGTGTGTATATATATATATGCGCCTGGGCTGGTTTCCAGCCAGGTGAGGTCAAATACCGGACCGGAGTTTAAGTGCCAATCCAGGTTCTGGCTGTACCTAAATAGGCAGCTGGGCTCAGCAGAGTTGTCTCTGTTTTTGGGATCTGAGGCTTTGTGCCGTGCTGGAAGGCTGAGAGCCGCATGCTGGGTAAACAGGCCCCCAAAGCCTGCTGTGGACTACTGGAGGCAGAACTACCAGCAAGGTCACTTGTGTGTGAATTAACACCAAGACTGCAAAGTTACGTGCTGTTTTGTGCAATTGCCTCAAGTAGGAATAAACATTGACGTTTTGAGTTAAGAACTAACTATTTTGCCTCTGTACTGTGTCCGATTACCCTAACGACCAAAGTCAAACCCACTATATATATACAGTTGCAAGAAAAAGTATGTGAACCCTTTGGAATGATATGGATTTCTGCACAAATTGGTCATAAAATGTGATCTGATCTTCATCTAAGTCAGTGTTTCCCAACCAGTGTGCCTCCAGCTGTTACAAAACTACAACTCCCAGCATACCCGCACAGCCAAAGGCTGTCTGGGCATGCTGGGAGTTGTAGTTTTGCAACAGCTGGAGGCACGCTGGTTGGGAAACACTGATCTAAGTCACAACAATAGACAATCACAGTCTCCGTCGTCGGGGCTCTATGCCGGAAGAATCCTGATCAGTTTTACCCTAAATGCATTCTGAATGGAGAGAAATCCGTTCAGAATGCATCAGGATGTCTGCACCGGAATGTTTTTTGGCCGGAGAAAATACCGCAGTATGCTGCGCTTTTTGCTCTGGACAAAAATCCTGAACACTTGCCGCAAGGCCGGATCCGGAATTAATGCCCATCGAAAGACATTAATCCAACGTTTAGCTTTTTCTGAATGGTTACCACGGCTGCCGGGGACGCTAAAGTCCTGGCAGCCATGGTAAAGTGTAGTGGGGAGCGGGGGAGCAGTATACTTACCGTCCGTGCGGCTCCCAGGGCGCTTCAGAGTGACGTCATGGCGCCCCACGCTCATGGATGACGTGATCGCATGGCACGTCATCCATGCGCATGGGGCGCTCTGACGTCATTCTGGAGCACCCCAGGAGCCGCACGGACGGTAAGTATACTGCTCCCCCGCTCCCCACTACTACTATGGCAACCAGGACTTTAATAGCGTCCTGGCTGCCATAGTAACACTGAACGCATTTTGAAGACGGATCCGTCTTCAAATGCTTTCAGTTCACTTGCGTTTTTCCGGATCCGGCATGTAATTCCAGGTAATGGAGTACACGCCGGATCCGGACAACGCAAGTGTGAAAGAGCCCTTAGATGAAGATCAGATCACATTTTATGACCAATTTGTGCAGAAATCCATATCATTCCAAAGGGTTCACATACTTTTTCTTGCAACTGTATATATATATATATATATATATATATATGCTGTATATATACATATATAATCTCAAAAGTGCAAATATGGCAGCACCAACCAATATTGAGAATGGGTGCTAGCTCCAGATGAGAGGCTTACCCAAATTGTATAACTGAAAAGTACTCAGAGATTGCGATAAAAAAAGGATGTGTCACTGTCAGACATCTGAGAAGCTCTGACAGACGTTCTTCAGAACCTCCTGCTTGAGGTTCTTTTGTTTTTCTTTCGTTCTGTCATCTAGTTTCCCTCTCTCAGCTGTCATCTAGTTGCACTGATTGCATCCCTTTAAAACCCCTCCCATACTGCATCACTTTGCGGTTTATACAACTTCCTGGAGTGTGTACATGTTGGATGCTACAACTGATGCTTCTACAGATAAGTTTGTTCATTTATTTGTGTTTTCCTGTTTGCTTGATCCTAGGTGACCCTGACTCCCTCCGTATTAAGTGTAGGGAGCCGGTGGTCGTGTCCCCTAACTATTATAGGGTGTTCAGGTGTCATACAGTCGAGGCACGAAGGCATGCAATTTTCTATCATAGAGATCTTTGCATGGGTTGAGAAGACAGGGAGAGTTTCAGGGCTTAAATAGGGGTCACCCCTTTTTTCCTTAGTTTTGGATCAAGCCAGTCGGATCCTTATTTGTAACTTCTTGTTTTCTGTTACACCATCCGTGACATTATGTGTTTTATTCACCCATAAGTGAAAGGCTTCATGTTGGAGCCGAAACATCGCGTCACTTATGGGTGAATAAAAACATCCTTTTTTTATCGCAATCTCGGAGGTGCTGCTGTACTTTTCAGATATATATGTATTTTAGGAAGGAACAAGAGACCATCACTGATAGTCGGTACGTGTCACCGAGGTTTCTGGCCTCGGGGAGGTAAGAGCCGTTTTTTTTCCCCCTCTGAAGTGTCAGTATTGCAGATTGCAGTCTGACACTTCAGCTGTTCAGCATGGCTGTAAAGCTGATCAAGGACAACTTTTACTGGGAGTAGCCAAAGTGCTGGGTGGGTGGCTTCTCCCCACGTTCCAGGCCGGGTCTTGGCAGGTTTAAAAGCTGTCAGCACTGTCAGGTGGTGTGGATTACCTCCCTCTGACAGTGGAGATGTGGAGATCTCTGCGCTGAGGTCTGAAGAACGTGTGTCAGGCGAGCAGGCCGCCTTACAACCTGCAAGTGGACTTTCAGAGGCTGAGCATTCAGCCTGGTGTAAACTGACACCCAGGATACTAGGTGAACGTCATTTAGTTTGTTTCTGTGTGTGAACAAGCACAAAGCCTGAAAAGGGACTGTTGTGTTATGTTATGAGTGTGAATAAACACAGAAGATTGATTTAAAACCTGGTCTTTTGCCTGTATTCTGCGTCCGCAAACCTGCCTACCAGAGCAAATCCGCACATTTAGTGGCTTGGAGCGGGCGTACGCAGTGAAGCTGAAACTTTTTTTTTTTCCTGGGCACAGGTGCATGTCCTATATCAAGCCGGCAAGGTTACGACCCGTGTACCCTGACAAAATGGAGCCCTCATGGAGTCTAACTTGCAGCAGCGGGAGGCTAAGAAGCAGCAGCAGGAAACCAACCAGCTGCTATTACAGCATGTGATGGTGTTACAAGCAGCAGGAACGTCCACGATGCCCAGAGAGCTGTCCGTGCGGCGATTCCCTAAGATGACCCCCTTGGACGACGTCGAGACCTATCTGGCGGTATTCGAAAAGCTGGCCGGTAGGGAGAAGTTACACTGAGACCAATGGGCTGAGGTCGTCGCTCCGTTCCTGGCGTCTGGACCCCAGCAGGTGTTTTCGACCTACCAGATGATCAAGCGGCCGACTACCTGACCATAAAGGGGGAGATTCTGGCAAGACTGGGAGTGAATGTATTGGTCCGGGCCCAGCGAGTGCATCAGTGGGAATTTAAACCAGCTGAACCCGCCAGACCGCAGTAATAGGATCTGCTGCCCCTGTTGCAAAAATGGCTGCAGCCGGACGTACCGAGTCTCATTGCTATGCTGGACTGTCTGTTGGCTGATGTGTTCTGGAGGGCTTTGCCGTACCCTCTCCAGCACTAGATCGGCCAGGTGTCCCCTGGTAATGCCCTTGAGATGGTCGACCTGGTAGAGCGCTATGAAGCCACCAGAAATCTATAGGGGAGTTCTTTTGGGAGGGGGCCCGTTAAACTCCGGAAATCTCCACCCTGAGACAATAGTCACCTGTTCCAGGTGGAAGATACCTTAGCGGTGGCGCTGCTGGACTCAGGGAGCCTGGTGTCCCTGGTAAGAGCTGCCCTGGTGCGGCCCACTGAGTATACTGGCTGAACGGTCGGTGTCATGTGCAACCATGGAGACTTAAAGGACTATCCCACCACCCTGGTGTCTCTATCCATGGTGGCTGTCAGGTGGACTCATGAGGTGGCCGTTACATATTGAACTAATAATTGGGAGAGACTTCCCCCGGTTTCCCGTCACTGTGGCCTGAGGCAAGAGTAACCAATACCCATGGGGCAGGAGTAGCCCCAATAGAATGGCTTTGCTAATTCAGGGGGGAAACCGGAACCCTGGCAACCAAAGGGCCAGCAGTTGGGGTGGCTGCCACTGTGGTGGAAGAGGGGGAGTCAACCCCACTGAATATAATGGTTGTCCGGAGTTGGCAGACCTCAACGTTTTTAGAGACAATTTTGTAATACAAAAGTGGTCTATGGGACCAACAATCCCTTTAGGGGTCCCTAACTGATATTTCAAATCTTATATTTATTGAGTTTATTTAAAGACATACACACATAAAGAAAAACCCATTTACAATTATCAGTAATCAGTAAGGTATTGGGTAACTATTTATATTATTACTGGTTGCTACCAGCAACCTAATGTTTACTCCTTAATGCCTTTGGGGTGCATAGATTGGAGCGTATTCCAATTAAAGCTGTGGTGGTATATGATATAAATATGTGGGGCCCCCTAGTTGGTTAGTGTCATCCACCTTTGTTTGCAGGGTTTATTCTTGTCACTTTATTTGCTATATTACTGATCATATATCATGAAGTCCCCTTATTTGAGGCTCCACCACCTGTGTAACATTTGTGTTAATGTAACAGAGCAACTCCTATTTTGGTCCCTGTACAGAGGGTTACAATTGTAGCGACAGTTCTCTGTCTCTTCAGGTTGCTACTGGTTGCGCCGCAACCGCATGTCAGCACTTTACACAGGGGTGTGCGTCATTGACCCGCTTTTTAGCTATACTGGAGACCTCACTATTACTTGATAGAGCTCAGTATAGCAGTACTCTGTGAATTGTCCCTTACTATATTCCACTGTGGCTATCTATGTCGCTGATTGCGTGCCCTAGGCTCCTCACTGATACTGTCTAAAAAGCTAACACTAATACACCCCTCCCGACATGTTTCGCCACATACGTGGCTTCGTCAGTGGATGTGGGGTATAGGTGTGCGCTCGCTTGCTAAGACCTCCCTTTATACACTGCGAGGTTCTGCCCATCCCTTCATCGTACCCACTCACACATAACTTCCTCCGTCTTGCATATGCAATCCGAGCGGGGCGCATCCTCTGACGTGCATACTGTGCGCTCTCCTGCTCCGTTCTCCGTCGCAGGTTCTGACAGGTACGAGCGTTCCTCTCACTTGTGCAATCCACGCTCCTACATGTCAGTGGTGAGTGCAAATCAAAATTTTGCCCACCCCTTCTGGATGACGTACTACCTCCTACATCCATGGCGATTAACCAGTTCATATCAGTCAGCAGGGAATCTATATAGACGTCTGCAGAAGGATGTAAAATGGGCAGTGAGCCAGACCCATATTGTCTCCATATTCTGCTGTTAATTTACATACAAGTTAGTCACTATACAATGTATATCCTGACCAGCACCCAGCATCTGGGGACAAGTTGCTGATCTATTTAAATTTTAGGGAGTTACCCTATGGATCGTCATGTATCTCCCAAATATTGATCTGGTTAGATGACAATCATTAGTCACATTCGGTCAGTGGTCAGTGGTATGTTTTTCATGAAGGTTATATTGTCATTTACCAGATCCAATTACTAATTGGGTCATTCTGAGCTATATGGCATCTATGGGTGCTCACCAGTGCATCATACTTCCACTCTGGGCTTCTACATTCAGATTATTTAGTATAGTATTTGGTGGAATGTGCTACCTTGCATACACTGGGGTCTACTAACGTTTTTTCTTTTTGTCTGCTTTTTGTCCGTTCTCCTATTTCTATATTATTTTTCTATGTTAAATGAAGGCCGTATAAGAACATCCTTCATTGAGGCCTCCTGGACTCAGGGTCTGTAGTTTATGTATCCATCTGGCCTCTTCCTGCAGAAGTTTCTGATCTAGGTTGCCACTTCTTGGTCCCAGAGTCTTTTTCGTCAGTCCCCAGAATGTTTGAACTTCGAGATTTCCACCATGGGCATATGTGATGTGCCTATAGAGTGACGTGTCTTTTCCTGTGTTTATAGCACTAGTATGTCCTGAAATCCTCTGCCTCAACTCCTGTGTGGTTTTACCCACATATAACTTTGGGCAATTGCAGAAGGCAATATAAATAATCCTGCTGCGGCAATTAAAAAAAAATCTCTTATTATTTATTCACGTCCATCTATAGGGTTTTTGAATTTTTCAACTCTGGGTAGATATTTACAGAAAGTACAATTACCGCGGGGAAATGAGCCAATAATGCTAGATCTTAACCAGTTTGTATTTATTGTTTCTTTTTTAGGAAGGAAGCTAGGAACAAGCGTATCCTTCAGGTTTCATCCCCTTCTATACGTGACACTCGGATATGGTGACAGAACGGTCCTCAACTCTTCATCACTGGTCAGTACTTTTTTTGAGAATTTTCATTACCTGTTGGTTGTTGCAATCATAGGTACCTATGCATCTTATCATTTTTTTTTTAATTTTTTTTTTCCTCCTGATCTTTGCCATATTTTTTAGATATTAGGTCTTCCCTGTTGACACTTTTAGCACGATTAAACGCCTTTTTCAGGCATTTTCGTGGGTAGCCTCTGGCTCTGAATCGATTAAAGAGCTCATCTGCTTCTTTTTTGAAAGTTTCTTCTGTTGTTCAGTTTCTCCTCACTCTTAAATACTGCCCAACAGGTATTCCTTTCTTCAAGGCCATTCGATGCCAACTCGACCAGTGGAGGAGACTGTTTGTCGATGTTGGGTTCCTATATATCTCCGTCAATATCTGTCCGTCCCCACCTTTCTGGATCATTAGGTCTAAAAAACAGATTTGGCTTTGATGGATTTCAAAGGTAAAGTGCATACCTATCTCATTTTGATTCAGTGTTTCCACAAACTTATTGAATTCCTGTTTTTCACCCTCCCAAAATAACAAAACATCATCAATGAACCTACCCCCAAATAATATGTTACTAGTGAATTGTACAATTGTGTCTGAAAAACTATAATGTCCTCCCACCACCCCAAAAATAAATTTGCGAAAGTCGGTGCACAGGGGGTCCCCATCACAGTACCCTTCATCTGTTGATAGAAGGTACCGTTACAGAGGAAATAATTGTGAGTTAAGATAAATCTTAATAAACAGATAATAAAATCATTGTGCTCGTGAAAACTAGTGCTTTTTGTGTCTAGAAAATATTTTATGGCTTTAATGCCCAGCTCGTGATCGATGTTGCTATATAGGGCTTCCACGTCCAAACTGGCCAGGTATGTGGATGAGGACAATGAGATTTCCCTAATTTTCGTTAATACGTCTGTGATGTCCTTTATATGTGAGGGTAAAGATGTCACAAACGGTCTCAATATCTCATCCACATATTCACTGGCTGGTTGGCTTAGGGAGTCATTCCCTGAGACTATCGGGAGCCCCGGTATTGGATTCTTCCCTTTATGCACCTTGGGCAGTGCATAAAAGGTAAGGATGGTGGGGCTTTTGTTATATGGGAAATCGAATTCTTCTTTAGATATCAGACATTGGTCTCTAGCAGACCTCAGGATCACTTTGAGGTCTTCCAAATATCTCCTAGTTGGATTTTCTTGTAAGGTTTGATAAATTTCCTTATCTATTAACAACCTATTTACTACTCCTTCATAGTCATCCCTGTCTAGGATCACTATGTTTCCCCCCTTATCACTCAATTTCAAAATTATGTCCTTATTGGTTCTCAATCCCTCCAGTGCACTAAGTTCCTCCTCTGTTAAATTTTCAGGAATCAAATCCTTATTGACTTTTAACTTATTGATATCCTGAGAAACCAAGTGTACAAAGGTCTCTATTTTTTTGAAACTGTGAGAAGGGGGGACTCGATTTAGATCTAGATTTGAGGTTTGTCAATGGAGGTGTAATCTCTAAACTAATACTTGCTCTATCCTAAAAAAAAGGGGGGCTATAGTTGGTGTGACAAAGAGGTTTGATTGTCCTGGCACCATTTGGCCCTGATTTTGTTGTACTGTAACATTTGTGCCATTTATAGTTAAATGTGTGGATGCTGATAATGCTGTTTCTGGGGGATTTGGAATCACTAAAGTTGTCTTGGGTCTTACTGATACTGCATGATCCATCTTGTTCTGGATCCCTATTCCACTTGTATTGGGAAATACAAAGCCATCCAAGAAAGAGGGCTCCCCAGTTTGTGGAGGCTGAGTACATTCTGATATATTGTTTATTGGATTCCCAGTTTTCTTCTGATTTCTAAATCTGTTGTACCTTTCTTTTAGTCCCCCCTCTATTTTTGGGGTCTTTATTGTTTATTCTCTCGGTGCCAGATGTTTCAGATTCTGAATAATCCGTGTACCTGGTATTTCTTGCTGGGTAACTCTGCCTATTTTTCCAATTGTATACTCGATTAGTGTCCAAGTCTAATTTATCACGAATGTATTTGCAATGTTTCCTTTCTTTTATTTCCTCTTTCAGGGTTTCTGCAGTCTCAGTGTAATGACCGGTGTCACGCACAGGGAGGAAAACAGGGAAAGCCCTGCCTAAGGGAGAGGGAAAGCTGGTGACCCCTAACTCACCTTGCGGCTGGCACCTGACTGCCCTGACATCCCTAGACGGGTTCCTCACCCGTGCGGCGATCACGTGCCTAAACCCTGGCTTTCCCTGAAATGAGCCCTAGATAGTGAACGGGCCGGTGGGATCGCTAGTCCACACCACTGCACTAAGAGGGAAACACCAGGGAGAGGACAGACAAACACAGACAAACACAAACACCCAGGTGGACGACAACAACTGTCCACAAAGGTCCAACAGGGATCCGAAGGGTAGCGTTCTGAATCAACAGTCAGAGAACGCAGCAACACAGCTCCAGTGGGTCAGGATAAATGTCCAGGCAGGAAGCTCTCTCTCTGGCAACCAGAGAAGTGTGAGAGAGGAATATAAGGAGGTTTGGGAGTGCTGGACAAGGAACAGCTGAGGAGAAGGAGCTACGGATCCCTGAGTGAGCCAAAAGGGTTTGCAAAGCAAACCCAGAAAGCTACCATAAGGAAAACAGCCCTATCTTAAATAGAGCGTGCAGCCAACCGCTGCGACTTCCTGACCCCGGGTATAACGGAGTCAGGCGTGGTTCTCGATACCCTCGTGACACTCAGTTCCTGATTCTTAAACTCTGGGTGTTGTCCGAAGGTAAGTATCTGTTTTACTTCCCGATTTAATTGTTCAGCTGTACGTTCAAGACAACGTTTTTCATACTCCACCATGAATCTCATAAGTTTCAATGAGCCCTCTGTTTGGATGTCATTCCATCCCTTTATATATTCTGGGTCCTCAGTGTGGATATTTGGTCTCAGAGTGCTTCTCAGGCCTCTATAAACAATTTTCTGACTTAAATAAGTCTCCAAACTGGCTATTTCCCACCAGGAGCGATAATATTGTTTGTAGGTTTTGCCGAGATTTTTGAAACCAGTTACTACTGTATGTCCGTATTGTTAAGGGGAATTGCCTGCTGTGAAAAGATCTGATTTGCCTCTAGGGTAAATGTTTCTTTATTTATGCCCTGTGCCAGAAAGCCTGCCATAACATATATACTCAACGGAAATAATTTTCCAATATTAGGGCACAATTAATGCGGGGGGTAACCCCTCTTTTTTCAAAATTATATTAAGTCCCTATTTAGAGACCCTCGGGATATTATTTATAATACAAACGTGGTCTATGGGACCAACAATTCCTTTAGGGATCCCTAACTGATATTTAAAATCTTATCTTTATTGAGTTAATTTAAAGACATACACACATAAAGAAAAACCCATTTAAAATTATCAGTAATCAGTAAGGTATTGGGTAACTATTTATATTATTACGGGTTGCTACCAGCAACCTAATGTTTACTCCTTAATGCCTTTGGGGTGCATAGATTGGAGTGTATTCCAATTAAAGCTGTGGTGGCATATGATATAAATCTGTGGGGTCCCCTAGTTGGTTAGTGTCATCCACCTTTGTTTGCAGGGTTTATTCTTGTCACTTTATTTGCTATATTACTGATCATATATCATGAAGTCCCCTTATTTGAGGCTCCACCACCTGTGTAACATTTGTGTCAATGTAACAGAGCAACTCCTATTTTGGTCCCTGTACAGAGGGTTACAATTGTAGCGACAGTTCTCTGTCTCTTCAGGTTGCTACTGGTTGCGCCACAACCGCATGTCAGCACTTTACACAGGGGTGTGCGTCATTGACCTGCTTTTTAGCTATACTAAAGACCTCACTATTACAAACCGGATTCCAAAAAAGTTGGGACACTAAACAAATTGTGAATAAAAACTGAATGCAATGATGTGGAGATGGCAAATGTCAATATTTTATTTGTAATAGAACGTACATGACAGATCAAACGTTTAATCCGAGTAAATGTATCATTTTAAAGGAAAAATACGTTGATTCAAATTTTCACGGTGTCAACAAATCCCAGAAAAGTTGGGACAAGTAGCAATAAGAGGCTGGAAAAAGTAAATTTGAGCATAACGAAGAGCTGGAAGACTAATTAACACTAATTAGGTCAATTGGCAACATGATTGGGTATAAAAAGAGCTTCTCAGTGTGGCAGTGTCTCTCAGAAGCCAAGATGGGTAGAGGATCACCAATTCCCACAATGTTGCGCAGAAAGATAGTGGAGCAATATCAGAAAGGTGTTACCCAGCGAAAAATTGCAAAGACTTTGCATCTATCATCATCAACTGTGCATTACATCATTCGAAGATTCAGAGAATCTGGAACAATCTCTGTGCGTAAGGGTCAAGGCAGTAAAACCATACTGGATGCCCGTGATCTCCGGGCCCTTAAACGACACTGCACCACAAACAGGAATGCTCAGGAATACTTCCAGAAACCATTGTCAGTGAACACAATCCACCGTGCCATCCGCCGTTGCCAGCTGAAACTCTACAGTGCAAAGAAGGAGCCATTTCTAAGCAAGATCCACAAGCTCAGGCGTTTTCACTGGGCCAGGGATCATTTAAAATGGAGTGTGGCAAAATGGAAGACTGTTCTGTGGTCAGACGAGTCACGATTCAAAGTTCTTTTTGGAAATCTGGGACGCCATGTCATCCGGACCAAAGAGGACAAGGACAACCCAAGTTGTTATCAACGCTCAGTTCAGAAGCCTGCATCTCTGATGGTATGGGGTTGCATGAGTGCGTGTGGCATGGGCAGCTTGCATGTCTGGAAAGGCACCATCAATGCAGAAAAATATATTCAGGTTCTAGAACAACATATGCTCCCATCCAGACGTCATCTCTTTCAGGGAAGACCCTGCATTTTTCAACAAGATAATGCCAGACCACATTCTGCATCAATCACAACATCATGGCTGCGTAGGAGAAGGATCCGGGTACTGAAATGGCCAGTCTGCAGTCCAGATCTTTCACCTATAGAGAACATTTGGCGCATCATAAAGAGGAAGGTGCAACAAAGAAGGCTCAAGACGATTGAACAGTTAGAGGCCTGTATTAGACAAGAATGGGAGAGCATTCCTATTTCTAAACTTGAGAAACTGGTCTACTCGGTCCCCAGACGTCTGTTGAGTGTTGTAAGAAGAAGGGGAGATGCCACACAGTGGTGAAAATAGCCTTGTCCCAACTTTTTGGGGATTTGTTGACACCATGAAATTCTGATTCAACATATTTTTCCCTTAAAATGGTACATTTTCTCAGTTTAAACTTTTGTTCCGTGATTTATGTTCTATTCTGAATAAAATATTAGAAGTTGGCACCTCCACATCATTGCATTCAGTTTTTATTCACGATTTGTATAGTAATTGTAACTTTTTTGGAATCCGGTTTGTATATATTTTTCTCATTTTACTTCACCAACTTAGACTATTGTGTTCTGATCAATCAAATAAAATGCTTCAGTGCGCCCCTACCTCACCACTGCGCATGCGTCGCACACGTGATGACAACACATAGGAGTACGTCCGGATAAAGAACGACAGCGCATGTGTCGGATCGCGGCCCGATGGAACAACATGTTATCTATATTAAAGGGTACATTTCCATCCATAGGAGCCTAAGCTTAAGTGTATCTATACATGTTAGTGTTTTGTAATAAAGACCTGACCATAATTGAACATCCTAACCCAAATAATACTTATTAGTGACCATAATTCCATAACTACTGTGCATAAAATATCCATAATAAGTTGACATCAAATATAATAATGTGATTATATCTATAGGTTATAAGCTTTTTAAAAATATAAGTTTTTTAAAGTGCCATCAGTGCAAATTTATGAAAGGAAAAAGTTTGCGTCAGTACCTCTCCCAATTACAAACAGGGAGGGGGGCTGAGGCATACAACCCAAAAGTGTGGTGACAACAAAAAAAAAAAGATAAATAAATATCCCAAATAAATTGTTATACAAAAACACACAAATTGCAAAAAAACCAAATACACATAATTGGGAGGGTGGGAGGCAGTCATGTGATCCACCCACTGAGGGTCACACACAAGGTGGCATCAGGAGGGCGAAGCAAATCCCTAATCCAATATTTAGTAAAGAAGGTGAAAAAAATGTAGGTATACATTGATAGATTTCATAGAACAAGAGTTAAAAATTCAAATTAATACGATCATTTTGGGTATTTTTTTATTATTTACATTTATATCTTCTCCCCTTTTCTTCTTTCCATTATTATATTTCTAGTTAGTGGTCAATCCAAGAAATTAATCAGGGTGTTCTTTTAATTTTTTTTATTTTTAATTCTTTTTTTATTTTTTTATTTTCTTCCCTACTTTATCCTCCACTACAGCCCATCAGAAAAAGAAATAGGAATACCCAGACTTGAAAATACCTAGACTTTGGCCTATCTCCTGCGCATACCATTTCCTGACTTCATGGACAGTGAACTAAAATGGCCCAGTATGCTCTCTGTTTTCTTTCTTGCCCAGCCTCCAGGGTCCTCTCATTGAGGGTTTTCAGTGCCGCAGAGAGTATGGTGACACACAAACAGACCAAGTTGTCCTCTGCCACTGTCCAAAACACATTTGTCAAAATGAACCAAGCCCAGATTCAGGAGGATTTTCACACTCCTCCAGCTTCACCCTCCTTCACAACACGAACGTTGTTTCTTTCCATGTCCGTTCAGTTTTTTTATGGCGGATAGGATGTGGACCCATTCATTTCAATGGGTCCGCAAAACAAAATGCAGACAGCACACCAGGTGCTGTCCGCATCAGTATGACCGTCCGTAGCTCTGCAAAAAAAATATAGAACATGTCCAATTCTTGTCTGTTTGAGGCATTGATACAATGGATCTGCAAAAAAAAATAAAAAAATACGGATGTCATACATTTTTGGCGGATCCACAATTTGAGGACCGCAAAACACATACGGTCGTGTGCATGTAGCCTAAGGCCGACAAATTGATCTGGTCATGTTGACGGGGCTCCATCTTGCTGCTGCTGCTGTCCTGCTTGCCTGCAAACATGTACCATATGGCTGCTGCCGCCACCACCCTCACTGCTACTCCTCACTGCTACTTGTCTACTGCCACCACTATGATCAGTACCCATCCGCCTCTACTACTACTACTACCATTACTACTACCAATGGCACTACTTCTACTACTAATACCCATAAATAGCTATTACCCATAAAAAGGCAATCTACTGCCAAGTATGTTCCATGCTATGCTGCTACTGCTGCTGCCGATACTATTCCAGGCACCGTACCCTATCCACATCTACACTGTGCTTCTGCTTCTCCCAATTAAAATAGAGATTTTTCCTAGGCTCATTCACGCCTCTTTCTATGCCATTAAGGCATAATTTTTGGATGCTTGGTCCCCAACAATGTACTGTTTTTATTTTATTTTTTATCCCATAACACTGTGTGTGTCTTTAAACACCATCTACCCCAGATAAGGGACAAGCTTTTGAAAGCTTTGGAATATGAAAAAGCATAACATGTGATGGAGTGGTGTTTTTTTTTAAACACACTGTTCATTAATGCCATCAAACATGTGTTTACCCATAGCTATCTATGTCAATGTCACTCTGACATGATTTGCTGTTGCCGTCATTGCGATCAAGAGCTTAGAGAGAGGAAGGGGGAGGGGTTGCAAAAATTCATAAAAATTCATTAAGGCCTCATGCACACGACAGTATTTTTTCACGGTGCCACCAACAAATTATTACAATAGAGGGAGGAAGGGGGGGCGGGGCGGGGGGGGGGGCGGGGCGGGGGGGGGGCGCACACTGTGCCACCAACGAATTATTACAATAGAGGGAGGGAGGGGGGGGGCCGCACTGGCCACCAATGATATTCAAACTGGGGAGGGAGGGGGGTCTGCCCCCTGCTGCCTGGCAGCCCTGATCTCTTACAGGGGGATATGAGAGGACAATTAACCCTTTCAGATGCCGCACCTGAAGGGGTTAATTGTGCTGATCACGGCCCCCTGTAAGAGATCAGGTGCTGCCAGGCAGCAGGGGGCAGTCTTGTACACAGTTTGTAGTGTATTCTAACTAGAAACGTCCCCATCACCATGGGAACGCCTCTGTGTTAGAATATACTGTCGGATATGAGTTTTCACGAAGTGAAAACTTAGATCTGTAAAAGCTTTTATGCAGACGGATCTTCGGATCCGTCTGTATGAAAGTAACCTAAGAACACCTGCATCCGTGTTCTTTCACGGACCCATTGACTTGAATGGGTCCGTGAACCGTTGTCCATCAAAAAAATAGGACAGGTCATATTTTTTTGACGGACAGGATACACGGATCACGGTCTCGGCTGCAAAACGGAGCATTTTCCGATTTTTCCACTGACCCATTGAAAGTCAATGGGTCCGTGAAAAAAAACGGCACAACGGCCACGGATGCACACAACGGTCGTGTGCATGAGGCCTAAATCTGAGTCCTAGGAGACTAGAGAATGTTATATACTAATTTCCAGGGAAATCGGAGCCAAGTTGGTTCAGGTAGAATTGCATCGGGTCAAAAATAAACTTTTTAAACAATTTGGTGAAGCTGACCTGAGCGGAATCTCAAACGGTTCGTTCACCTTTATTTAAAATATATGAAAAACAATATCAATTTGGTATCCCTGTAATTGTACTGGATGTGCAGAACAAATGTAGTGTGTCATTTTTACTGCACACTGAATACCCTTAAAACAATGGCAGAATTGCTTTATTGCTTTTTTATAGATCACCCATTAATATTTTTTTTTACAGATTCCAAATACCTCAAATAGAACAATTAATAGTGGCATTACAAAGTAAAATTTGTTCTCCAAACTTCTCCCAATAAAGCGAGAAAAGGAACATCCACAGCTTAAATTAAATTTATTATATATATTAAAATAACATACAGTGCATATTGTTATATTATTAAATAGACTTATAAGTTATAGAACATTAAAACTATTTTTTAATGATACAACTTTTAATAAAAAAAATATAACTTAGATATAATTTAATAAATTATATTAAGAAGTGATTAAGAAATGTAACCCAGGAAACAATACACATGGCTTTGGTGTTCTGATAAGATGAATTATATCTGTAAAGCTATATAGTACCTGCTATGTTCACACCCCTTTGGAGAAGTCAGTGGGGGTCAAATAGCGCAAAATATACCAATTGAATAGTATTCAATTATATAAGTATTAGCATTTTTTTTTTATAAAAGGAGTTGTGACAATTGGATAACCATTTCTATAAATGAGAGAACCCCTGTACCTCAGAGCATGCCTGGAAACTAAAACCCTAGCTATCACTTTTGAGATGCACCAAAATTGTTGGGGAGGAGTAGCCAGGAGGCACTTTTTATGGAAGTGACTATTTACTGAGCCAATATCTAGTTAATGCAACATTCACACAAATGTATTT
This sequence comes from Bufo gargarizans, assembly GCF_014858855.1. Taxonomy (NCBI): domain Eukaryota; kingdom Metazoa; phylum Chordata; class Amphibia; order Anura; family Bufonidae; genus Bufo; species Bufo gargarizans. The sequence continues at coordinate 385,816,825 of NC_058081.1, forward strand.
TGTTTCCCTGTCTGTTCTGTTTTGTTTTTTTTTTTCATTTCAATGGGTCTGCAAAAAATGTGGACAGCCCACCGCGTGCTATCCGCATCCATATGACCGCTCCGTAGCACCGCAAAATAAATAAAATAAGCCCTATTCTTGTCCATTTTGCAGGCAAGGATAGGCATTGTTGCAATGGATCCGCAAGAAAAAAACGGATTATGTACGGATGTCATCCATTTTTTGGGCGAATTCGCAATTTGTGGACCGCAAAACACATACGGTTATGTGAATGTAGACTTAGCAATATAGTAATTGACTTTTGTGTTTATTTTAGTGTTCTTTTGGATACAGGACAGAAATACTGAGGTATCTTTTTCAAATATTGGCATAAACTTCATCCAATACTTATGCATCAGCATGTTCTGGCTGGTAAGACTCCAGTAGAAAAAGATTGCAATGTTGTGAGTTAAAATATGTGGGCAAGACAAATATGGTATTACAGGAGACCACTCAAATAAATGAGCAACCATCTAAGGCTACTTTCACATTAGCGTTTTATGCAGATCCGTCATGGATCTGCAAAAACACTTCCGTTACCATAATACAACCGCGCACATCCGTCATGAACGGATCTGGTTGTATTATGTCTTCTATAGCCATGACGGATCCGTCATGAACACCATTGAAATTCAAAGGGGGACGCATCCGTTTTCTATTGTGTCAGAGAAAACGGATCCATCCCCATTGAGCCAGGACGGATGCGTCTTGCTCCGCACCACATCGTGGACAGAAAAATGCTGCAAGCAGCGTTTTGGTGTCCTCCTCCAGAGCGGAATGGTGGCTGAACAGAGGCAAACTGATGCATTCTGAGCAGATCCTTTTCCATTCAGAATGCATTAGGCAAAACTGATCCGTATTGGACCCCTTGATGGAGCTCACAAACGGAAAGCCAAAAAGCTAGTGTGAAAGTAGCCTAAGGCCCCCTGCACACGAACGTGTGTGACCCGTGCTGTGGCTCACAAATTGCGGGCCACAATGCACGATCGCCGGCCGTAGGTCATCCGAATCGGATCGCAGACCCATTCACTTGAATGGGTCCGCGATCCGGACGTTCCGCAAAAAGATAGGACATGTTCTATCTTTTTGCGGAAGGGAAGCACGGGACAAAACCCCACGGAAGCACTCCGTAGTGCTTCTGTAGGGTTCCGTTCCCTGCTTCCGTTCCGCACCATTCCGCATCTCCGGATTTGCGGTCCCATTTAAGTGAATGGGTCCGCATCCGTGATGCGGAATGCCCGCGGAACGGCACCCGTGTATCCGCAAATGCAGTCCGCAATACGGCAACGGGGAGCACACGTTCATGTGCAGGGGGCCTAATACTGTGCTGAATCCTCCAAGCTCAAGAGAGGTTCCTGAGAGCAATCTTCTTTTAATTTCATCCATATGCCTTTTGATCATATGAATGTGTATTAACCTAATGAGACCAAATTCTCAGCACAGTTCTCCAGTGAAACGCATTTGATTTGAGACCCCATTTAAGAGATCTCACTAGGGTTAACTGTAGTCCTTTGGAAAACAACAACAATACACTTTCAATGGGTAATTATATTATTCATTCAGAACCACCATGTGTTGCCACTTACCAGTTTACCAATTTCAGAGATCACTTATGTAATGACAGTATATCATAATAAATAGAATAAATTAGCTGCCATAAATAAAGTAGCTGCAATTTACCATCTGTAGTGATGGGTCAAGTAGACTTTGTTAAGTCCATAAATAACAAATTAAAGTCCAAATTCTTGATACAGCTAAAGGACCATGAGCTTATTTCAAGATAAACATGAGGTGTTGTTTTCTAAAGATATATATTTTTTTAATACAGAAATTTCCATCTTTGGATGATCCACATTTATCTTGTCATGATAGTTTGTAATCACTTGCAGGTTCTACCAAGATTTGACAGAAATCTTTTCAGTTTTTCAAAAAATGTTTTAGGATCGGTTTCTTCAGTTTCACATTGTCCCTGAAACAGAGAAACAGGATTGTCAACTGCATCACCAGTAACTTATCTGTCATTCTACTGGCTACTGGGTATTGTACATGAACGCCTTCATTTGTGGTCTCTATTGTGTATGCATATTTAGGCATTTTTAGAAATTTTGTACTTTAGCTCTTTGGCTTTGTATTTTTTCTTCTTCTTTTTTTTTTTTTTTTTTTTTTTTGGGAGGGGGGGTCCAATATATACAGCATGGCAATTGTATCCAAATATTATAATGTATTATTCATGTGGATGTTACTTAAAAAAAGATTGTTTCTATCCAAATATGTATTTGAAGTTTTTTCACAATGTCTAGTCCTGTTCTTTTTTTTTTAAATCAAAGCTACCATACTGCTGCATTATTTTTATATAGCCATATTTCTATATATTGCACATATAAAGGTTACTTCTGTCTTTGTATTCAGTTTTTTTGTAGATTGGCAAGACGTATGGTAAAAATGAAAGAGACTATGGCTCCAATTAGTTAAAAAGTAGTTTATCAACATGAATAACCCTCAGAATGTTGCGGTGTTATGGTTGCTGCAACTTGCAAGTCATGCAACCCCATCCAGTTTGATGTCTGCATTTCTACACAGCTATAATTGGTTGCACCGGACTAGAAGTTTTTAGCACCATTAGGCCCCTTTTACACGGGCGTGACGGATTAGGTCCGGATGCGTTCAGTGTGCGTTCAGTGAAACTATTTTGCAAGCAAGTTCAGTCAGTTTTGTCTGCGATTGTGTTCAGTTGTTCAGTTTTTCCGCGCGGGTACAATGCGTTTTGATGCGTTTTTCACGCGCGTGATAAAAAAATTGAATGTTTACAAACAACATCTCTTAGCAACCATCAGTGAAAAACGCATGCTTGCGGATGAAATGCGTTATTCACGCAGCCCCATTCACTTCTATGGGGCCAGGGCTGCGTGAAAAATGCAGAATATAGAACATGCTGCGATTTTCACGCAACGCAGAATTGATGTGTGTAAAACAACGTTCATGTACACAGACCCATGAGTCTGTGCGTCCGCATTGCACCCGCACGGAAAAATCGCTCGTGTGAAAGGGACCTTAGGGTTCATGCACACAAACTTTTTTCCTTTCCGTTCCCATTCGGGGTTTTTTTGCGGACTGTATACAGAACCAGTCATTTCAATGGGTCCCCCAAAATAAGTTGCTCTCTGTGCATTCCGTTTCCGTATGTCCATATTTACATTCCGCCAAAAAATAGAACATGTCCTCTTACTGTCCACATTATGGACAAGGATAGTACTGTTCTATTAGGGGCCAGCTGTTGCGTTCCGCAAAATACAGAATGCACACGTACGTCATCCGTATTTTTTTCAGACCTCAAAATACATATGGTTGTGTGCCTGAGCCCTTAGGTTAAGGCCACATGCAGTGGAAATCTGCTCCACATATACTGCATTTATGCAGCAAAATCTGTGTTGCATACAGATTTGCTGCACAATTTGGTCCGAATTTGCTGCAAATTTGCTGCTGCATTGCAAACAGTGGAAATTTGCAGCATAAGGCCTCATGCACACGGACGTTTTTTTTCACGGTCCGCAAAACGGGGTTCCGTTGGTCCGTGATCCGTGACCGTTTTTCCGTCCGTGGGTCTTCCTTGATTTTTGGAGGATCCACGGACATGAAAAAAAAGTCATTTTGGTGTCCGCCTGGCCGTGCGGAGCCAAACGGATCCGTCCTGAATTACAATGCAAGTCAATGGGGACGGATCCGTTTGATGTTGACACAATATGGTGCCATTTCAAACGGATCCGTCCCCATTGACTTTCAATGTAAAGTCTGGAGTTCTGTTATACCATCGGATTGGAGTTTTCTCCAATCCGATGGTATATTTTAACTTGTAGCGTCCCCATCACCATGGGAACGCCTCTATGTTAGAATATACTGTCGGATATGAGCTACATCGTGAAACTCATTTCCGACAGTATATTCTAACACAGAGGCGTTCCCATGGTGATGGAGACGCTTCAGGTTAGAATATACAAAAAAACTGTGTACATGACTGTCCCCTGCTGCCTGGCAGGTGCTGCCAGGCAGCAGGGGGCAGACCCCCCCCCCCCCCCTGTTTTTAACTCATTGGTGGCCAGTGGGCCCCCCCTCCCCTGTTGTTAACTCGTTGGTGGCCAGTGTGCGCACCCCCCTCCCTCCCGCCCTCTATTGTTTTAATACATTGGGGCCAGTGTGCGGCGCGCCCCCCCCCAACCCCCCTCCCTCCCTCTATTGTTTTAATACATTGGGGCCAGTGTGCGCGCGCCCCCCCAACCCCCCCTCCCTCCCTCTATTGTTTTAATACATTGGGGCCAGTGTGCGCACCCCCCCAACCCCCCCCCCCCTCCCTCCCTCTATTGTAATCATCATCGGTGGCAGCGGAGTAGAAGATTTTCATACTTACCTGGCTGCTGGCTGCTGCGATCTCTGTGTCCGGCCGGGAGCTCCTCCTACTGGTAAGTGACAGGTCTGTGCGGCGCATTGCTGTCACTTACCAGTAGGAGGAGCTCCCGGCCGGACGCAGACATCGCAGCAGCCAGCAGCCAGGTAAGTATGAAAATCTTCCACTCCGCTGCCACCGATGATGATTACAATAGAGGGAGGGAGGGGGGGGGGTTGGGGGGGCGCGCGCACACTGGCCCCAATGTATTAAAACAATAGAGGGAGGGAGGGGGGGTTGGGGGGGCGCGCGCACACTGGCCCCAATGTATTAAAACAATAGAGGGAGGGAGGGGGGGGGGGGGGGGGGCGCGCGCACACTGGCCCCAATGTATTAAAACAATAGAGGGAGGGAGGGGGGGTTGGGGGGGCGCGCGCACACTGGCCCCAATGTATTAAAACAATAGAGGGAGGGAGGGGGGTGCGCACACTGGCCACCAACGAGTTAACAACGGGGGGGGGCCGCACAATGATATTCAAACTGGGGAGGGGGGGGGGGGTCTGCCCCCTGCTGCCTGGCAGCCCTGATCTCTTACAGGGGGATATGATGGGGTTAATTGTACTATCATATCCCCCTGTAAGAGATCGGGTGCTGCCAGGCAGCAGGGGGCAGTCTTGTACAAAGTTTGCAGTGTATTCTAACTAGAAGCGTCCCCATCACCATGGGAACGCTTCTGTGTTAGAACATACTGTCGGAAATGAGTTTTCACGAAGTGAAAACTTAGATCAGAAAAAGCTTTTATGCAGACGGATCTTCAGATCCGTCTGTATGAAAGCAACCTACGGCCACGGATCACGGACACGGATGCCAATCTTGTGTGCATCCGTGTTCTTTCACGGACCCATTGACTTGAATGGGCCCGTGAACCGTTGGCCGTGAAAAAAATAGGACAGGTCATATTTTTTTCACGGCCAGGAAACACGGCTCACGGATGCGGCTGCCAAACGGTGCATTTTCCGATTTTTCCACGGACCCATTGAAAGTCAATGGGTCCGTGAAAAAAAACGGAAAACGGCACAACGGCCACGGATGCACACAACGGTCGTGTGCATGAGGCCTTACCCTGTGTTTTTATTTCTTTTTGCATTAAGAGAATGAGATTTCTTAAAATCTCATCCAATTCACTGGTTTTGTAAAACATTGCTAAATTTCTGCACTCAAATCTATGGCAGCAAATCTACAACATATCTGCTATATGTGAACACACCCTTATATTTCTATATGTGTAATTTTTACAAATATTTTAAAAGTAAGGGAGACGTTTATCAGTCTCTTTACACCAGGAAACCTTGGTCAAAAAGTATATGGCGCATTCCCCACTTGAAATTTTTTTTGCAGAAGAATTGCATCCCAAACTCTTTTCCAAAAAATGGGTTGAGACGAGCAGGGAGTGAGTGGTTCAGGGCCACACATAGCAAACTTGGCATATACAATGGGTCTTGGAAAATCACGCCCTTTTTAGGCTTCTTTCATGTTGGCATTAGGATTTTCCGGCAGGCTGTTCCGGCAGCACATGTGTGCAAACGTTACTATGGATCCAGCAGGCTGTTACCCTGCTGAAACAGCGAGCCGGACAATCTTAACACCAGTCTGAAATAAGCCTTAGGCCTCATGCACACACAATTTTTTTTGTTTATGTTCTGTTTTTTGCGTTCCATTTATGGACTGTATATGGAACCATTCATATCAATGGGTCCACAAAAAAAACCGGGATGCACTACATGCATTCCGTTTCCTCCGCATTTCAGTTTTTCCGTTCCGTTCAAAGATAGAACATGCCATATTATTGTCCGCATAACGGACAAGGATAGTACTGTTCTATTAGGGGCCAGATGTTCCGATCCACAAAAAACGGAATGCACACGGCTGTCATCCATATGTTTTGTGGATCTGTTTTTTGCAGACCGCAAAACACTGAAAAAGCCATACGGCCGTGTGCAAGAGGCCTTTGTCTAAAATGTATATATTGTTCCTACTAGTTGTCAATGAACAAAAAATCAATTACCACATTTTTGTGCCCATAAGACACACCTAGGTTTTTCAGGAGGACAATAATAAGAAAAAAAATTTGAACGAAAAGGTGGGCTTTGAACTAATGGTGGTCTGTGGATGACACTATTATGAGGGATCTGTGGATGACACTGTTATGGAGGGGGGATCTGTGGATGGCACTGTTATGGGGGATCTGTGGATGGCACTGTTATGGGGAGGGGTTGACACTGTTATGGGGGATCTGTGGATGACACAGTTATGGGGAGGGGGATCTGTGGATGACACTGTTAGGCCTCTTTCACACGAGCGAGATTTCCGCATTGCACCCGCACTGGACCCTTTCATTTCTATGGGGCTGTGCACGAGCGGTGATTTTCACGCATCACTAGTGCGTTGCGTGAAAATTGTAGCATGCTCTATATTGTGCGTTTTTCATGCAATGAAGGCCCCATAGAAGTGAATGGGGCTGTGTGAAAATCGCAAGCATTGGCAAGTAAGTTGCTAGGAGACACTCGGGATGGGGATTGTCTCAATAGTGATTATTTTCCCTTAAAACATGGTTATAAGGGAAAATAAAAATAATAGCATTCTTAATACAGAATGCTTAGTAAAATAGGGATGGAGGGGTTACATTTATTTTTTTATAATTTAACTCACCTCATCCACTTGTTCGTGCAGCCTGGCTTCTCTTCTGTCTTCTTCTTTGATGCCCAGGAGGAAATGGACCTGTAGTGACGTCACTGCGCTCATCACATGGTCCATAACGTGATCCATCACCAAACCATAGTGATGGATCCTGTGATGGACCATGTAATGAGCGCAGTGAGAAAGATCCCCCCATGTCTTTCAAAGATCCCCCCGTAACAGTGTCCCCCAATACACCGGGCCCTGCCGCTCACAGTAGTATACATATCTAAATAGGAATCCTTAACCTCAAGTAACTTTAACTTTAAAGCAGCGCTATCCTGTTTACTACCTCACAATCAAGCTCCGGTAACAGGCAGAGTGGGCGGCGGCATAACATAACTCACTGGCCTGCTCCGCCTGCTTCATTTATAAAGTGGGAGGAGCAGGCGCGTGACGTGAGTGAGTGACGTTAGACCGCCGCCCACTCTGCCTGTTACCAGAGCTTGATTGTAAGGTAGTAAACAGGATAGCGCTGCTTTAAAGTTAAAGTAACTTGTGGTTAAGGATTACTGTTTAGATATGCATAATGCTGTGAGCGGCGGGGCCCGGTGTAAGAGTACAATGACTGCATCGGGCCCCGCTGCGAGTTGCCGGCCGCCAGCTCCTCCTCACTCCTCACTGACACATCGCTGTGCAGCATTGCAGTCGGTGATGTATCAGCGTTACCGATGTAAAAATGCCAGCATTTGCCCCATAAGCTGCACTGCCATTTCCCCCCCACTTTTGGGGGAAAAAGTGCATCTTATGGGGGGAAAAATACTGTAAATTTAGACAAATATAATTCATGGCAACTGCACTTGGGTAAAACCCAGCTTTTCCATGGTGGCTAATGACCATACAATTTTGCAAGTACAGTATGTGGCCATTGGCTGTGTATGAAGGTGTATGGGCACTGTAAACAGTACTTAATAATTGGAGTGCTTAATAAATAATTGCCTTTATCATCACATCTAATGCAAATAAATGCACAATAAACTCACCTTATGCTGTAAGCAAATTTTTTTCAGGTTTCTGATTAGTTTTTTTATGCCAGGTATATTTTTTTCCAGCTTTACTAATTCATCATGATATACTTGTGCACATTGTAAATTCTGAAAATAAAAATAAAGGACATTTTGCACTAAATAAGGTAAATAAGTTGTAAAGCTGTAATGGTGGTCATATTGGTGGTTATCCAGCTTTCGTAGCAATGGCTAGTACTAATGCTACTCATTAGTGATGAGTGAAATTTCGGAAAATTTGATTTGGCTGCTTCTTCGAATTTCACAAATAAATTTGATTTGTGACGAATAACTTTGTCACAAAGCGTATTCCTTTGTATATAGCGGGTGCAATGATGGGGAACTGCATCAACCTGCTCCCCGTCATTGATCCCCTCAGATGCCACGTTAATAGCTATTTGCAGCATCTGATTTTACAATTGTGGGCTTTCAGGGGTTAATCTGGATAAAAAATAAAAAAACACACCCCCCTTATCCATTTGCTCACAGAGAGGCTATTGCTGCCACCTTGATTGAAGACACAGCCAAAATCTCGCACGATGATGTGATGATGTCATCACGTTGGCCGGGTGCTGTAACATCAACATTGAGATTTTTTATGAAATCTTCAATCAATGTTGTTGTTTGTCGCCATTTCAGGAAAAATAGATTCGTTATCACGAAGCACGAGTAAATTCGGCTTCACTGTGAATCAATTATTTCCTGAATTTCAGACTGAAGTCAATTCATTTGGCTTTGACTCACTCTACTTATAATTGCATTTTGGTATTAAATGCACTTTCTGCAAACTTCTAGCAATAATTTGTGGAGGCACATTTTCCCAATTTGAGGCCTGATGCATTAAACAGGATTCTGTATGAGGCATTGTATCTCAGCAACCTGACTGCTCTAATGGCACATGGACATGAACGTTTTTTCTCTGTGTCCATTCCATTTATTTGCGGCCCATATGTGGAACCATTCACTTCGATGGGGCCGGGAAAAAAAATGAAATGACTATGTGCATTCTGTGTCAGAATGTTCGCATGGCCGTTCCACAAAAAAATAGAACATATCCTATTATTTTCCGCATTAAGGATAAAACTATTCTATTAGGGGCCGGTCCTTCGGTTCCGCGAAATGTGGAATGCACACGGCCAGTATCCGTGTTTTGCAGATCCGCAATTTGCAGACCACAAATCACCTAACGTTTGTGTGCATGAGGCCAAGTGCTGCATCTCCCTCGGAAACTTGGAAATGTTCGTGGAGGAGCAGCAAATAGATTGTCAGAGTGTACTTTAAATCTAGTAACAAGACCCATGTACAGTCTTTCTCTTATGAAGCTGCCGGTTTATGATTCACACTTCCCTAGCGTTCAGCTTGTGGAACAGGAAATGTTTCCTAATAGCTAGTTAAATATGCGTAAAACTTCTAAAACAATTCTGTTCCACATCGATTATCCAAAATGCAAACAGACTGTAATATCCTTCCAGCTTTGCTCATAGGAATTTTAAAGTGAAGACAACAGAGATTTAATTGTGGTTCAAGGCACAAACATTATGCACTGCCATATAAACATTGAAAAGGCTGCAGAACTTTTATGAGCACTGCAGCCCCTTCAACCCCCACTGGTGTAATATTGATAACCTGTTCTGAGAATAGTCCATACTGTAAATATTTGAAAACTGGATAAACTCTTCAACCCTTCCACTGCCCTCCACTAGAGATCTAAAAGGGGTTGTCCCACAAAAAATATGCTACAATTTTCAAACAGTACCTGCATCTGTATACTTCTGTAATTGCATGTAATTAAAAATATATTATAGATACTGAGTCACTGATATCTATTCGTATGGTGCCACCTACTGTTTGTTCTTTTTCTAAGGGCTCTTTCACACAAGCGGATGACGTGCATGGAATCCGCTGCGTGAAAGACAGCCAAGCCCGGAGCTCCGGACAGCAGAGACACGGAGCAGTAACATGATTGATAATGCTCCGTGCCTCTCTGTGATCTTTTTACAAAAAAATCACAGTGAGATAAAGTTGTCACTGTGATTATGTAGCAAAAAGATCACAGAGAGGCACGGAGCAGCAGATTTCATGCACGGCATCCGCATGTGTGAAAGAGCACTTAGAAAAAGAGCAAACAGCAGGTGGCGCTATACAAATAGATATCAGTGGCTCTGTATCTATAATATATTTTTAATTACATGCAATTACAGATTTCCCGCACGTCACACGCTCGTGTGAAAAAGCCCTAATTTCTCTGTTTTGCTCACTGAGCTGAAAGCACATGCTCAGTTCTATCCCTCAACTGCCAGCAAATGCAACAGACAGGACAAACCCTCTGAGAAAGGACCCCTTTTTTCAAATAATTCTAGCAGAGCAATTAGAGCAGAGAAATCTGGATTCATGTGAAGTACAGGGCCAGTTCCAGCTTTGTTAGAAATAATTTGTCATGTATTAGATTATGTATGATTTTCATTTATTACATCAAACATTGGATAACTCCTTTCAATTCAATCATTTGACTCACCTAGACCACTAGAGATTCTTGTGTTAACCCTTTCATTGTCCTGGGAATAAAGGTCCCAAACCATTAGCTACTTAAGAATGAAGGGAGCTTTGCACTAGACTGTCACTGATATCATCTTTAAAAGGGTTCTCTGGGCTACAGATATTGATGACCTAACCTTAGGATAGGTCATCAATATCAGATTGTTGATCAGTTGTTTCAGGTTGCTGCAGCTAACTAACAGTGTATGAAGAGGAGAAGAAAACTCCATACACTGTGTAGCTTCTGTTGCCAGCGCACCCTCGCATGGCCACTACACAAAATATGGAGTTGCCTCCAGTTCCATACACTGTGTAGCTTCCAGCACTGTGGCAGCCCGAAACAGATCGTGACGGTGTCAGACACCCACCAATTTGACACACTGATGACCTATATACAGTATTATTTTGTTCAGTTATTTGCATCAGTATTTGTAAGCTAAAAACAGAAGTGGGGCAAAAAAACGAAGAGGTATTACAACCCATTACACTTTCTCTGTGTAGGTTCCACTGGTTTTGGTTTACATGTACTAATGCAAAATACTGACCAGAATACTACTGTGTGAATTAAGCCTTAGAGTAGGAGTTATGTCCCAAAAGTATGCACTGCATACCACTAATGCTGAGCGAACCAATCTTCAGATCATCGATCCGAAGTCGATCTGGTTAAACACTGTCTTCGTACAGCATTAAAATGTATTGCCTCTGTGGAGCCAAACTTTATTTCACCCGAAGTAAGCGATACTTCAGTAAATTAATTCATTATTCATTTCTGCATCTTTAAAACATTGAAAATTAGGAATCCGAAGTTGGGTTTTGTACTGTGTGGTACCTCGGTACCAAACCCGACTTTGGTTTGGGTTTTAAATGTTTTTAATTCATGGAAGTCTCGCACAACTTCAGGTGAAACAAATGTTGCTTACATAGAGGCAATATATTTTAATGCTGTACGGAGACAGTGTTCGAACTAATCAACTTCGGATCTCTGATCTAAAGCTCAATTCGCTCAAGCCTACATACTACAGATAACATGAAAGAGGAAGCATGCAATAACTCTTAACAATCCATCTTGTTAGTTTTGTCTAACAAGCAGCAGAGAGAATATCCCAGATACTTCCACAATGTGAAAACACAGGAAATAATATCAGAAGCGGTAATCACTGGAAGCAAAGTGGTGTTTTTCATGTAGTTATCTGGAGTTACAATGCAATCACACATCACAGTATACAGTAAAATATAGTTTTACTTACAGTGTAAGATACATCATCTGGAGTTAAAGGCTCAAATCCCTAAACAAAGAAGTAATATGCCATATAACTTACAACTTAATTAACAAGTATCATACAAATGGACTTACAATTATAAATTATTGGCTAAATAATATGTGAAATCTCAGTAATAAGATGTGTAGGTTACAATGAGTATAAAACAATGCAGAAAGGGATTGTTACCTGTAGTGAAGCAAATGAGATATTTTGCACTGAGAAGAAATATGATCCATCCTTAACAAGCATACATGAAACAGATGTAGTAGTAGTAGGGAAGCTATAGGCTCCATAGACACATAGTGCAAGCACAATAAGACGAAGTAGGATCTTCATTATTAGTATTTTGATGCTATGTGTGACTTTCAAGCATTATTCTGTCATTTTAAATGTTTTTGCTTAAGGAAATACCATATATGGCAACTAAGATAAAGTGGCAAAAATGTTCCCCCAACCTGGAAATTAGTGCCTCTAATTAATGACACAGTATTTCTTAATAAAATTGATAATGATGGAATTTATAAAGGAAACCACAAATGCTTATCCATGCATGATTATTCTTAGATAATTGTAGATAACAGAAAGTAGGTTTCTGCAATTCTTGCACTCTGGTTATTGTATTTACATAGATTAACATCTTCAAGAGATTTCTGACTTTTACCTAATAATTTGAGAACCAAACTAAGGGTGGGTTCACATCTGCGTTCTGGATTCTGTTATGGCTTTCCGTTATAAAATGGTTATAACGGAAAATAACGGAATCCAAAAGACGGACGGACGGATCCGTTATGCTGCCCACAGACTTGTATTATGACGGAATGCAAAATGGAAGCCTTTAAAAGGCATTCCATTTTGCTTTCCGTCTTAATAGAAGTCTATGGGGAAGCATAACACAACTTTTTTTCTCCTTTCTGCATAACGGGACCCAAACGGATCCGTTATGCTTCCCCATAGACTTCTATTAAGACGGATCAAAACAGAATGTGACACTATGAAGTGCCTTTTGCGCTGTGGCATTAGAAGAATTCTGAGATCTCTGAATTTTAGTCTAACCAGACTGTGGATATCTCTGTAATTCCTCTAGTGTCGTTCTATGGAAACAGTAGGTTTAAAGAGCACACCAAATGCTTGAAATAACTTCTTTATTAACTTCAACTTTTCTTGATATAACACTGCTGCCTCCGCAGCAAATAGTCCATGTACATAACACGTGTTGAAAAGATATCACAAAATGGCGGTATGCATAAGATGGTGGTTCAACTGTTCAATCTTGTCATTCAACATAAAATGGTGGATATATTTCTCTCTTGAGTATCTGTACTCTCACCTTAAGTTATTTAAGCACTTTATGATCTCTCTGATCATATCTGAGGGCTAACTAATAGTTCACTTGCTGAATTTGGTCACAATTTGCAGTATGCAGTTAGCAGTAACTATTTGCAGATTGGTTGAGTATGGTCTGGTATGGTTGTATGCAATTTGGATTTCAATATGGAATTTGAATGGTTGCAATTGTGAACTTTGTAGTTTGCAATTGGTAGAACTGTAAGTAAACACACAGTATATAACTAGTTCAGTATACAGTTCTAATCACTATATTACATAGTAACATTGTATATAAGGTCGAAAATAGACATCTGCCCATCCAGTTCGGCCCGCCATCCTGCAAGTCGATCCAGAGGAAGGCAAAAAAAAAAACTGTGGGGTAGAAGCCAATTTGCCCCACTTAAGGGGAAACAAATTTCTTCCTGACTCCATTCAGGCAATCCGATAACTCCCTGGATCAATGACCCATATAGTAGCTATAGCCTGTAATATTATTACACTCCAGAAATACATCCAGGTCCAGCTTGAACTCTTTTAGTGAACTTACCATCATCACCTCCTCAAGCAGAGAGTTCCATAGTCTCACTGCTCTTACTATAAAGAATCCTCTTCTGTGTTTGTGTACAAACCTTCTTTCCTCGAGGCGCAGAGGATGTCCCCTTGTCACAGTCACAGTCCTGGGGATAAATAGATGTTGGGAGAGATCTCTGTACTGACCCCTGATATATTTATACATAGTAATTCAATCTCCCCTCAGTTGTCTTTTTTCTAAAGTGAATAACCCTAATTTTGATAATCTCAGGGTACTGTAATTCCCTCATTCACGTAATTACTTTAGTTGCCCTCCTGAGGACCCTCTCCAGCTCTGCTATGTCTGCCTTGTTCACAGGAGCCCAGAACTGTACACAGTACCAGTGGCGTAGCGTGGGTTGCCAGCAAGTATTGCACCCCCCAACCTGTGGCCACGCCCCTTTTACAGATAATGTAGTAGATATCACCTGCAGTTGTATGTAACACCACAGATAACACAGTGATAACTCTCTGAGTACAGATAATGCAGTAGATAGGTGTGAGGTCCCAGATTTCAAAACACATACAGTATGACCTGAAGTCTGGGGCCAGGCTGCTACAGTGTGTGCCAAATTCTATTTCCACCATCCCATCACTACAGAACATACAGGGTAATACAGCACCCCATACCTCTTACATCCAGTGATGTCTCCTTTAATTTAGATGTTCCTTCCCCCTTTCCTCATCTTCTCCTTTTGGACCTTCAGACCAGACCACCATTTTTCAGCCATTTCTCGTCTCTGCAGTTTGACAAAAAAATTCTTAGTTTACTACTTTTCCATCATCCTGCCATCTTCTGGACAAATCATCCTACCATCCCCAATACTCTGCCTGACATGCCTGATACTGCAGACACAGATAAACCCCCTGATAATAGTATTACCATGCAGATAGTGCCCTTTAATAATTATTGGCAGACAGTGCCCTAAAATAACTGCGCCCAGCAAATAGTGCCCCTGACACTAATAGTGTAAACATAATGTCCCCCAAAAATAATTGTGGTAAGCTGATACTGTGCCAAGGTGCCCCCACAGTAATAGTGCTCCCAAAAGTCCCACCAATAGTAATAGTTCTCTGCTAGAGCACACATGGTAGTGACAGTGCTCCTATAGTGCCCCCCACTGTGCCCCAGAAGTAATAATGTGCCCATACTACTAATCATGTTCCCCCTAGACCCCCAGTAGTAATTAAGCCCACCATAATGCCCTCCAGTAGTAATAATTCTCCTTATAGTGTGACAGTACAAAAAATACCCCCTTTTAATGCCCCCAGTTGAGCTAATGCCCCCCTTGTGCCCCCATAATGTGCCAGTATAAAATACCCCTATATAGTGCCCCCTATTAACCACCTCCGGACCGCCTAACGCAGATGTGCGGTCCGGAGGTGGCAGCGCTGCGCAGAGTCACGCATATACGCGTCATCTTGCGAGACGCGAGATGACGCGAATATGCGCCCGCGCATGCGCAGTTCGCGCCGGCATTTCGTACAGGAGTATTTCGTCAGCAACCTGCCAGCCGCGATCATTGGCTGGCAGGTTGCTGATTTTTAAAAAATCCAATCAGAAGCCAGATAACAGATCATATTTGTAAATATGATCTGTTATATGGCTGCCTGCTCCTCTGCTGGTTCTTTTCGTCGGTTGGATCCAGCAGAGGAGCAGGCTTCACAGTGAGTACACCAAACACTACACTTTAGCCCCAGATCACCCCCCTGAACCCCAATTAACCCTTTGATCACCCCTTTGATCGCCCCTGTCAATCACACGTGAAAAGAAAAAAGTGATCAGTGCAAACTGTCACTTTTTTTTTCACTGGTATTGACCGTTAGGTTTCAGTATAGTTTAGGCCCCTTGGTTAGGTAGTTTAGGGATCGGTTAGCGCCCAGCCCACCGCACCGCAGTCCGTTATTCGCTGATTAGCGTATCGCTAATCAGCATTTGTACTTTTATAGTATCTGGAAGTGATCAAAACTGATCACGGTCAGATCTATAATAGTACTAGTGTCACTTTAGTTCTCCCTCCACCCAAAACGCAGTGTTTGCCCGATCAGGCCTGATCGCTCGCCCACACGTGCGTTCGCCCACACCCGCCCCACCGCAGTGACAAAAAAAATATTTTTTTTTGATCGCTGCACATTCACTTTACACGCACTGCGGCGATAAAAAAAATCAGTTTTGATATTTTTTATCAACCGCAGCGGCCTCCGGTACTTCGCCAGCCTCCCCTTTGTAACACAGGCTTGCTTTTTTTTCTTGGGTAGTCTCAGGGAATACCCCTAAATTTAGTTACCCACATGTCTAACAGGGGGTATTCCTCTGAAGAGGCCTACAGGCTTCTGACCCAGTCGGATGAGGAGTGGGAACCCTCATCTGATGAATCCAGCGGGTCAGAATACGAACCTGTAGAAAGCAGTGGCTCTCTGACCCAAAGTTCGGACAAGGAGGCCGAGGTCCCTGATAGCACCAGGCGTACCCGGCCCCGTGTCGCTAGACCGCAGGTTTCGCAGGATCCGCTTCAAGAGCAGCAGAGTGGGGCTGGTGCTGTCGGATTACGTGGTGAGGCATACACCAGCAGCCCAGCCCTTCCTGGACCTAGTACCAGCACTGCCGTACAACCTGGTAAAGTAGCGAGCACCAGAAGGGCAGTTGAAGCTGGTACAGTGGCACGTGCAGTAGTGACCCCGTTGCAACCACCGCAAAGACGTGCCCGTAGAGCCCCTAGAATCCCAGAGGTGCTGGCAAACCCTGATTGGCAGTCCCCAACTTCAGCCGCACCTGTAGTTTTCCCTTTCACCGCCCAGTCTGGAGTTCGGGTTGAGACAGCTCAGATCGGTTCGGCCCTGGGATTTTTTGAGCTGTTCTTGACTGCGGAGCTCTAAGACTTAGTTGTGGCAGAAACAAATCGGTATGCCACACAATTTATAACCGCTAACCCGGGAAGCTATTATGCCCAGCCTTTCCGGTGGAAACTAGTAAATTAAAACTTTTCTGGGCCTCCTCCTCAACATGGGCCTGACAAAAAAGCATGAATTGCGGTCATATTGGTCCACGAACCCGATTCATCACATGCCCATGTTCTCTGCTGCTATGTCCAGGACACGATTTGAGACCATCCTGCGTTTCCTGCACTTTAGTGACAACACCGCCTCCCGTCCCAGAGGCCACCCTGCTTTTGACCGGCTCCACAAAATTCGGCCCCTCATAGACCATTTCAACCTGAAATTTGCAGATTTGTATACCCCAGAGCAAAACATCTGCATAGACGAGTCCCTGATACATTTTACCGGGCGCCTTGGCTTCAAACAATACATCCCAAGCAAGCGCGCCCAGTATGGGGTGAAATTGTATAAGCTCTGTGAAAGGGCCACAGGCTATACCCACAAATTTCGTGTCTATGAGGGAAAAGATCAGACCCTGGAGCCGGTCGGTTGCCCTGACTACCTGGGGAGCAGTGGGAAGACAGTTTGGGACTTGGTGTCACCCTTATTCGGCAAGGGGTACCATCTTTATGTGGACAATTTTTACAAAAGTGTGGCCCTCTTTAGTCATTTGTTTCTAGAACGGATTGGCGCCTGTGGTACCGCGCGAACTAGTCGCGCGGGCTTCCCCCAACGGCTCGTTACCACCCGTCTTGCAAGGGGGCAGAGGGCCGCACTGTGTAACAAAGAACTGCTCGCGGTGAAATGGAGAGACAAGCATGACGTTTACATGCTCTCCTCCATTCACGCAGACACGACAATACAAATTGAGCGAGCAACCCATGTCATTGAAAAGCCCCTCTCAGTCCACGACTATAACCTTCACATGGGAGGGGTGGACTTCAATGACCAGATGTTGTCTCCGTATTTAGTTTCCTGCAGAACCAGACGCTGGTATAAGAAGGTGTCTGTATATTTAATTCAATTGGCTCTGTACAATAGTTTTGTTCTCTACAGTAAGGCTGGGAGAACTGGATCCTTCCTCAAATTTCAGGAAGAGATCATCGAGAACCTCCTGTACCCAGGAGGTTCCGTGGCCCCATCCACCAGTGTAGTTAGCCGTCTACACGAGCGACATTTCCCCAATGTCGTTCCTGGTACCTCAACCCAACCGTCACCCCGAAAAAGATGTCGTGTCTGTAGCAGGAGTGGAATAAGGCGTGACACCCGCTATTCTGTCCTGACTGTCCTGACCACCCTGCCCTATGCTTTGGAGAGTGTTTCCGGAAGTACCACTCACAGGTACACTATTAGCATAGGGATCATCTCACTAGGATAGGCACACAGGGCTATTAGGGCCCATTCACTCATACAGCTGCTGCAAACGTCTCCTTTCACCTGGGACAAAGTGCATAACGCACTTCGCCACATCTTTGGGCGATTTGCGCTTTGCACATTGACCCATGGGGAAGGAGAGGTTTGTTCTATAAAGGTAAAAAAAAAAAAAAAAAAAAAAAACACCAGTAAGCTAAAAAGTTAATGTTCAGTTAAAAAAGTTTAAGTTTATATGTTCTGTTGCAAAGTTAATAAAATTATTGCGTTGCGGCCTGGTTTTTTCTTTTTTTTTTTTTTTTACCTTCCAGGTGGACCAACCGATCGATTAGCTGCAGCACTGATGTGCATTCTGACAGAAGCATTGCGCTGCTGTCAGATTACACGCAAGTCAGTGTATGCGGCGCTGCAAGACGGGATTTTCTCCTCTGCAGTAACAGATACGTTTGCCGATGCATACGAGCTGAGGAGGAGGCGGCGTTCCTATGCTTTGGCAAACACTTTGTATGTAAAAAAAAAAATCCCGGCAATGATTTATTCATCCACATCGATTGATGTGAATGGAGAAATCTGGTTTGCCAGGGCATACGAGCTAAGTGGGTATGGATGTTGGGCGGAGCTCCTATGTCCTGGCAGACGCCTTTCCCCTCCATTTTTTTTTGGGGCAGAGATTTTTTCATCCACATTGATCGATGCGAATGAAGAAATCTGTGCCGTTCATTTTTTTCTTTCAGCCCAGAGGCTGAACGGAAAAAAAAAATCTCATTACCTGTATGCTCAATATAAGGAGAATAGCAGAAACTCCTAATGCTGGCCATACATGTAATGATTGCGGAGACCCTCAAATGCCAGGGCAGTACAAACACCCCACAACTGACCCCATTTTGGAAAGAAGACACCCCAAGGTATTCGCTGAGGGGCATATTGAGTCCCTGAAAGATTTAAATTTTTGTCAACAACAAACAAAAAAAAATCAATTTCCGCTAACTTATGCCAAAAAATACATTTCTATGAACTCGCCATGCCCCTCATTGAATACCTTGGGGTGTCTTCTTTCCAAAGTGGGGTCACATGTGGGGTATTTATACTGCCCTGGCTTTTTAGGGGCCCTAAAGCGTGAGAAGAAGTCTTGGATCCAAATGTCAAAAAATGCCCTCCTAAAAGGAATTTGGGCACTTTTGAAGCCTAGCTGCGCAAAAGTGTCACACGTCTGGTATCGCCGTACTCAGGAGAAGCTGGGGAATGTGTTTTGGGGTGTCATTTTACATATAACCATGCTGGGTGAGATAAATATCTTGGTCAAATGCCAACTTTGTATAAAAAAAATGTAAAAGTTGTCCTTTGCCAAGATATTTCTCTCACCCAGCATGGTTATATGTGAAATGACACCCCAAAACACATTCCCCAACTTCACCTGAGTACGGCGATACCAGATGTGTGACACTTTTTTGCAGCCAAGGTGGGCAAAGGGGCACATATTCCAAAGTGCACCTTTCGGATTTCGCTTGTCATTTTTTACAGATTTTGATTGCAAAGTAGCAACCACTCGTCGGTCTGTTGTTCTATACCCCGCCACAACTCCTGTGCGGTGTGGGGCCTGTCCCCCAAACATATGAGTTTCAGAATGGCCTGCTGACGTTTACCCCGGGCTGTGCTGAAGTTGGTGGTGAAGGTGTGTGGCTGACTGGATGAGCAGGTGGAAGAAGAGGAGGAGGAAGCTGAGTAGGAGGAGGTGGCAACAGGAGGAAAAGAATGTTGCCGTGCGATCCTTGGCGGTGGAAGGACGTGCGCCAAACAGCTCTCCGCCTGGGGCCCAGCCGCCACTACTACCTGAGGTAGTTGGTACACTAGGACGTGTGGCTGTGGTAGAACGGCCACGTCCTCTCTCAGCACCAGAGGGTCCACTAACACCACCACGACCATGTCCGCGTCCGCGTCCCTTACTAGATGTTTTCCTCATTGTTACCGTTCACCACAATAAGAAAAATATTATTTGGCCCAATGTATTGAATTCAAATTCAGGCTGTTCTTTTTTACAGACACCTAACACTATCTGGCTATTTATTTAGGTACCGTATTACACTAATAAAGGCACAGCAGTAACAACAGATTTAGCTGAATATAAAATTGAGGCCTAGTATTTAGGCTCTGGGTGAAAGGTATACGTTTACAGACAGAATTAGACTTGGAAATGCACAGTAGCGTGTGTGTGAAGTTATTGAGAATGACCCTATGTGCACCTTGAATCTTATATACCCTTTTAGGGATAGATTTAAAGTAGGTCTGATACAGCAGAAACCACTAAATTAGGAAATTGCTAAATTGGGAATTGTATTTCAACCCAGAACAAAAACTGTGCTTTGACGGACACTAAATAACTTGACCAGCAACAGCAATAATGATAGATTTGGATGAATATAAATTTGAGGCCTATTATTTAGGCGCTGGGTGACAGGTATAAGTTTACGGACAGAATTAGACTGGGCTATGTACAGTAGCGTGTGTGTGAAGTTATTGAGAATGACCCTATCAGCACCTTGAATCTAATATACCCTTTTAGGGATAGATTTAAAGTAGGTCTGATACAGCAGAAACCACTAAATTAGGAAATTGCAAAATTGGGAATTGTATTTCAACCCAGAACAAAAACGGTGCTTTGACGGACACTAAATAATTTGCCCAGCCACAGCAATAACCACAGATTTAGCTGACTATAAATTTGAGGCCTATTATTTAGGCGCTGGGTGACAGGTATACGTTTACAGACAGAATTAGACTGGGATATGGCCAAATAATAACCACACTATTGATCGTTAAATGCACTTGGTGTGACAGCTTCACCCTGATGTAGGATATAGCCAAAAAACAACCACACTATTGAGGGTTAAATGCACTTGGTGACAGGCTCAGCTTGCCCCTGATGTAGTATATGGCCAAAAAATAACCACACTATTGATGGTTAAATGCACTTGGTGTGACAGCTTGACCCTGATGTTGGATAAAGCCAAAAAACAACCACACTATTGAGGGTTAAATGCACTTGGTGACAGGCTCAGCTTGCCCCTGATGTAGTATATGGCCAAAAAATAACCACACTATTGATCGTTAAATGCACTTGGTGTGACAGCTTCACCCTGATGTAGGATATAGCAAAAAAACAACCACACTATTGAGGGTTAAATGCACTTGGTGACAGCTTGCCCCTGATGTAGTATATGGCCAAAAAATAACCACACTATTGATGGTTAAATGCACTTGGTGTGACAGCTTCACCCTGATGTAGGATATAGCCAAAAAACAACCACACTATTGAGGGTTAAATGCACTTGGTGACAGGCTCAGCTTGCCCCTGATGTAGTATATGGCCAAAAAATAACCACACTATTGATGGTTAAATGCACTTGGTGTGACAGCTTGACCCTGATGTTGGATAAAGCCAAAAAACAACCACACTATTGAGGGTTAAATGCACTTGGTGACAGGCTCAGCTTGCCCCTGATGTAGTATATGGCCAAAAAATAACCACACTATTGATGGTTAAATGCACTTGGTGAGACAGCTTCACCCTGATGTAGGATATAGCAAAAAACAACCACACTATTGAGGGTTAAATGCACTTGGTGACAGCTTGCCCCTGATGTAGTATATGGCCAAAAAATAACCACACTATTGATGGTTAAATGCACTTGGTGTGACAGCTTCACCCTGATGTAGGATATAGCCAAATAACAACCACACTATTGAGGGTTAAATGCACTTGGTGACAGGCTCAGCTTGCCCCTGATGTAGTATATGGCCAAAAAATAACCACACTATTGATGGTTAAATGCACTTGGTGTGACAGCTTCACCCTGATGTAGGATATAGCCAAAAAACAACCACACTATTGAGGGTTAAATGCACTTGGTGACAGCTTGCCCCTGATGTAGTATATGGCCAAAAAATAACCACACTATTTATGGTTAAATGCACTTGGTGTGACAGCTTCACCCTGATGTAGGATATAGCCAAAAAACAACCACACTATTGAGGGTTAAATGCACTTGGTGACAGCTGCACCCTGATGTAGGATATAGCCAAAAAATAACCACACTATTGAGGGTTAAATGTACTTGGTGGCAGCTTGTGCTGGCGCACCACAAGACACAAAATGGCCGCCGATCACCCCAGAATAAAGTGAATGAAAAATGCTCTGGGCAGCCTAAAAACAGTGAGCAATTGAATATCAGCAGTTCAATGATCCACAGCTGCAGATCGATAACTGAAAGTCTTTTGGAGGAGTTAATCACTGCCTAATCTCGCCCTAACGTCGCAGCTGCAACCTCTCCCTACACTGATCAGAGCAGAGTGACGTGCGGCGCTACGTGACTCCAGCTTAAATAGAGGCTGGGTCACATGCTGCTCTGGCCAATCACAGCCATGCCAATAGTAGGCATGGCTGTGATGGCCTCTTGGGGAAAGTAGTATGATGCTTGTTGATTGGCTGCTTTGCAGCCTTTCAAAAAGCGCCAAGAAAGCGACGAACACCGAACCCGAACCCGGACTTTTACGAAAATGTTCGGGTTCGGGTCTGTGTCATGGACACCCCAAAATTCGATACGAACCCGAACTATACAGTTCGGGTTCGCTCATCCCTAGTTATTAACAAAATACATGATTATAATAATTTACAAAATTATAAATGTATAAATAATTTAATGGATTAAGAAATTTCGAACCTGTATCAATCAGTTATTCTAGAATTAAAGGATTTAAATAAATAGCTTACGGCAGGTGTCCAGCCTGGAAACCCAGTACTCCATGGGGTCATTAGTGCTTATGCATGCTGTCGAAAGCGCTAATGGACCCTATGAGGTCTGCTACCATGCGGCCATCCGCTGGTGGTGACTGCTGCTGCTGCTACTGGATCGCGCAGACTGGTAGAACGACCGTATCTCACCCATAAGGTCACCTGCTCGGCTGGTGCTGCTTGGGCCAGCCACCTGCTGGGTGAGAGGGCCAGTAAGAACTGGAGCGTGAGGCCAAGGGTTTGTATGCTCCAGCCGCTTGATCAGACAGGCCCGCAGTTGATCCATCTGGGCCTGTCTCCGGCTGGCTGGGATGAACTGCTCCAGTTTCCCCTTGCAGCAAGGTTCTAAAAGGGTGGCCAACCAATAATAATCCCTCTCCTTTATTTTCCTGATCCAGGAGTCCATCCTGAGGCATCACAGCATGTGGGCATCCATGGGAAGAGGTCAGCCCGCTGTGACTGTTCATGGCTTCCCGGAACCATGACTTCTTGGTCCTCCTGCTGCTGTTGCTGCTGCTCCTGGTGGGAGCCGCCCCACCCCCGGACTAACGGTGCCCCCAGCACCGGCTCTCCCTCCTGACCAGGCCCAGACTCCTGGACGTCTACAAATTCTTCCTCCTCGTCCTGTCTCTGGTCCTGGTGGAGCATTGCTGCCTCTTCTTGCTCCACCAAGGAACTCCAGCCTCGAGCAAGCAATATAGTGTCTTGCCCAGCAGGAACACTATGGGAAGCACGTCATTGAGGCCGACCTGCTCCCCGCTGACCATCTTGGTAACCTGCTCAAATGGGGCCAACATGTGGCAGACCTACTATATCTGCCCCCACTCCGCATTAGTGATGTAGGGGAGTGGGTTTGATGGCCCTGGAGTGCCTAGGTCCAGCAGGTATTCCCTCACCGCCCGCCGCTGCTCCCACAAACTCTCCAGCATGTGGAGAGTGGAGTTCCACCGCGTCACTCTGTCCACAATCAGCCTGTGAGGGGGCAGGCTGTTATCCTGCTGCAGTTTGGACAGGGACGCAGTCGGAAGTGGCTGGCAATCTTCTGTACCCTTGGCACAATCTCACTCAACCCTTGGTAACATAGTAACATAGTAACATAGTACATAAGGCCGAAAAAAGACATTTGTCCATCCAGTTCGGCCTGTTATCCCGCAAGTTGATCCAGAGGAAGACCCCTCTCTAGTAGCTATAGCCTGTAATATTATTAAGCTCCAGAAATACGTCCAGGGCCCTCTTGAATTCCTTTATTGTACTCACCATCACCACCTCCTCAGGCAGAGAGTTCCATATTCTCACTGCTCTTACCGTAAAGAATCCTTTTCTATGTTTGTGTACAAACCTTCTTTCCTCCAGACGCAGAGGATGTCCCCTCGTCACAGTCACAGTCCTGAGGATAAATAGCTGATGGGATAGATCTCTGTACTGACCCCTGATATATTTATACATATTAATTAGATCTCCCCTCAGTCGTCTTTTTTCTAAAGTGAATAACCCTAATTTTGATAATCTTTCAGGGTACTGTAGTTGCCCCATTCCATTTATTACTTTAGATGCCCTCCTCTGGACCTTCTCCAGCACTGCTATGTCTGCCTTGTTTACAGGAGCCCAGAACTGTACACAGTACTCTATGTGTGGTCTGACTAGCGATTTGTAAAGTGGTAGGACTATGTTCTTATCACGGGAATCTATGCCCCTTCTGATGCAACCCATTATCTTGTTGGCCTTGGCAGCAGCTGCCTGACACTGGTTTTTGCAGCTTAGTTTGCTGTTTATTAAAATTCCTAGATCCTTTTCCATGTCAGTGTTACCGAGTGTTTTACCATTTAGTATGTACGGTTGACTTGCATTTTTCCTTCCCATGTGCATAACTTTACATTTATCAGTGTTAAACCCCATCTGCCATTTATCTGCCCAAGCCTCCAGTCTATCCAGATCCCTCTGTAGTAGTATACTGTCCTCATCAGTGTAAATTACTTTACACAGTTTAGTGTCATCTGTGAAAATTGATACTTTACTATGCAAGCCTTCTACAAGATCATTAATAAATATATTGAAGAGAATAGGGCCCAATACTGACCCCTGAGGTACCCCACTAGTGACAGTGACCCAATCTGAGTGTGTACCGTTAATAACCACCCTCTGTTTTCTATCACTGAGCCAGTTACTTACCCACATACAGATGTTTTCTCCTAGTCCGAGCATTCTCATTTTATATACTAACCTTTTATGTGGTACAGTGTCAAATGCTTTGGAGAAGTCCAGATATATGGCATCCATTGATTCGCCGCTGTCAAGTCTAGAACTTACCTCCTCATAGAAACTGATTAAATTAGTCTGACATGACCGATCCCTCACGAAGCCATACTGATATGGCGTTATTTGCTTATTTCTGTTGAGATGCTCTAATATAGCATCTCTCAGAAAACCTTCAAACAGTTTACCCACAACAGATGTTAAACTTACCGGCCTATAGTTTCCAGGCTCTGTTTTTGGCCCCTTTTTGAATATTGGCACCACATATGCCATGCGCCAATCCTGTGGGACATTCCCTGTCAGTATAGAGTCTGCAAATATCAGAAATAAGGGTCTGGCTATGACATTACTTAATTCCCTTAGGATACGGGGGTGTATGCCATCCGGTCCTGGCGATTTGTCTATTTTAATCTTTTTAAGTCGCTGATGTACTTCTTCCTGGGTCAGACAGGACACTTTTAATGGGGAATTTATTTTTGCATTCTGCATGTCATCTGACAATTAATTTTCCTCAGTGAATACATTGGAGAAAAAAATATTTAACAGCTTTGCTTTCTCCTCATCGCTCTCTGCGACTTCCCCCTCATTACTCTTTAAAGGGCCGACACCTTCAGATTTATACTTTTTAACATTTATATAATTGAAGAACATTTTAGGGTATGTGCGAAGGAGCTTCTGTACAACAAGGTTGAGGACATGTGCCATGCAGGGCACGTGTGTGAGACTGCCAGCATGGAGGGCGGCGAGTAGGTTGCTGCCATTGTCACAGACAACCATACCTGCCTCTAGCCAGTGGGGTGTCAGCCACTTCTGGACCTGAGCCTGTAGTGCGGCCAGTACATCAGGTCCAGTGTGTCTCCATTCCTCCTAAGCTCACAAGCTGGAGCATGGCCTGGCAGCGGACATGCCCCACACTTGCGTAGCTATGGGGACGTGTGCTGGGGGGCTCAGCTGCCATGGAGACAGTGGCTTGTGGGGGGAGAGCAGCAGTTCTCCCCTGGACACCCCAGGGTGCCATCACAAAGTCAGATGCTGCTGATCTCTCCCCGGCACCTCGGAGGGACACCCAATGGGCAGTAAAAAGTATGTATCGTCCCTGCCCATGTCTGCTGGTCCCAGTATCCATTATCATATGCACCCTGTCGCTGACAGCGTGATCCAGCGACAGGGATACATTTGCACAATGTGCTGGTGTAGGGCAGGGATGCCGATCCTGGCAAAGAAATGGCGGCTGGGGATACGCCATCTGGGTTGGGCCTGATCCAACATCTGCCTGAATGGATTGCTGTCCACAAGATTGTAGGGCCGCAGAAGTTGGGCGATAACCCTTGCCAAGAGCCCATTGATAGAACTCACGCGTCGGCCCCCGGGGGCGCAGTACATTCAAAAGAGTCAGCAACCGACGGCTGGCGCCAGACAGGAGGACATAGAGGAGGGTACAGAGGAGGCAGAGGTATGGCTGCCAGTACCAGTACCTCTAGGAGAGGGAGCGGGGGGTGGGAATGCCTTGTTGGAAGGGGTTGAATGGCTGCAGTACAGTGGCAGGATCTGCTGTCCCCTGCACACTGCTGGTGGCACTGCTGCTCAGACCACCCTGCATCTGTACCCACTCCAGCCAGTGGTTGACTCGCATGTGCTGGGTGAGGGCAGTGGTGCCCAGCTGAGCAACAGACCTTCCTCTCCTCACCTGGCATGGCACCGCTTACAAATGCCAATTGTGACATAATCTGCTGCCAGGGTGAAGTAAGCCCAAACTGGCGACTTACGCACCGACCTCCTATCAGAAGGCTTGGTGCGCACAGGTGGAGCTGGCTGCTGCTGCCTCCTCCTACTACCATTACCAGTGGAGCCCCTGACGCTGGGCTCCCAGGCAACCTGTTGCACCGTTTTCCTCGGGTGCCTACCTTCCTCCTCATCAGTGCTGCTGATGCCTGACAAGGGAGGTGGCACACATTCTCGGTCACTCTCCTCTTCGTCCCCTGATATGTCAGACCCAGGGCCAACCAGTGGTGGACTGAGGGGAACAGCAGATGTGGAGCCCCTGGTCTGGCTCCTCTATCCCCTTGCTTATGCCTGGGTCTGACTAGGTGCAGGGTTTTGCTGGCTAAAAACCACCCCCACCTGTTGGAAAGGATGTCACTGGGTTACTGACAGGCGGTACCTCCTCCACCTCCTCCTCTATCCCTTCCAAAAGGTCCTGACTTTTGCAATTTGCAGCCTCCTGCATTACCTCCCCCAAGATGTCCCTCTCACTGTTGCTTTTAAACAGGAGCAGGGAAGATTCCTGGGGGCTGGGGGTTGGTCCTACAGGAGACGAACTGCTGCTGCTCGGAGCCAGGGCTTGTGCCATGAGAGTCACTACTTCCTCGGCATCCTGAGAGGAAATGGGCAGGCTGTCAAGGCCCCAAAAAAATCACGAATGAAGCGGACGCCCCTGACACCTGCGTCCACCCCTTGGTGGATAGAGAAGCAGCCCCATGCTGGCAGCGGTCCAGCACTGGAACATACTACTACTCCCCTACCCCTGCTTCTTGAACACCCACGAGAAGACCTCATATTTTTATATTAGAAAAAAAAATTCTAATAAGGGAATTAGGGAAAAACTTTATTGGGATGGGGACTTTTGTGCAATAATAATATAAAAATAAATAAATATATATATATATATATATATGCAATATATATTGTGTATATATATATATATATATATATATATATATATACAGTACAGACCAAAAGTTTGGACACACCTTCTCATTCAAAGAGTTTTCTTTGTTTTCATGACTATGAAAATTGTAGATTCACACTAAAGGCATTAAAACTTTGAATTAACACATGTGGAATTATATACATAACAAAAAAGTGTGAAACTACTGAAAATATGTCATATTCTAGGTTCTTCAAAGTAGCCACCTTTTTGTTTGATTACTGCTTTGCACACTCTTGGCATTCTCTTGATGAGCTTCAAGAGGTAGTCACCTGAAATGGTCTGGTGACTCAGATGAACTTATCCTCCGCAGCAGAGGTGACTCTTGGTCTTCCTTATCTGGGGCGTTCCGCATGTGAGCCAGTTTCTTTGTAGCGCTTGATGGTTTTTGTGACTGCACTTGGGGACACTTTCAAAGTTTTCCCAATTTTTTGGACTGACTGACCTTCATTTCTTAAAGTAATGATGGCCACTCGTTTTTCTTTACTTAGCTGCTTTTTTCTTGCCATAATACAAATTCTAACAGTCTATTCAGTAGGACTATCAGCTGTGTATCCACCTGACTTCTCCACAATGCAACTGATGGTCCCAACCCCATTTATAAGGCAAGAAATCCTACCTATTAAACCTGACAGGGCACACCTGTGAAGTGAAAACCATTTCAGGTGACTACCTCTTGAAGCTCATCAAGAGAATGCCAAGATTGCGCAAAGCAGTAATCAAAGCAAAAGGTTGCTACTTTGAAGAACCTAGAATATGACATATTTTCAGTTGTTTGTTATGTATATAATTCCACATGTGTTAATTCATTGTTTTGATGCCTTCAGTGTGAATCTACAATTTTCATAGGCATGAAAATAAAGAAAACTCTTTGAATGAGAAGGTGTGTCCAAACTTTTGGTCTGTACTGTACATATATATATATATATATATTATATACAGTACAGACCAAAAGTTTGGACACACCTTCTCATTCAAAGGGTTTTCTTTATTTTCATGACTATGAAAATTGTAGATTCACACTGAAGGCATCAAAACTATGAATTAACACATGTGGAATTATATACATACCAAAAAAGTGTGAAACAACTGATAATATGTCAAATTCTAGGTTCTTCAAAGTAGCCACCTTTTGCTTTGATTACTGTTTTGCACACTCTTGGCATTCTCTTGATGAGCTTCAAGAGGTAGTCACCTGAAATGGTTTTCACTTCATAGGTGTGCCCTGTCAGGTTCAATAAGTGGGATTTCTTGCCTTATAAATGGGGTTGGGACCATCAGTTGCGTTGTGGAGAAGTCAGGTGGATACACAGCTGATAGTCCTACTGAATAGACTGTTAGAATTTGTATTATGGCAAGAAAAAAGCAGCTAAGTAAAGAAAAAAGAGTGGCCATCATTACTTTAAGAAATGAAGGTCAGTCAGTCCGAAAAATTGGGAAAACTTTGAAAGTGTCCCCAAGTGCAGTCACTAAAAACCATCAAGCTCTACAAAGAAATTGGCTCACATGCAGACCGCCCCAGGAAA
The DNA here is from genome assembly GCF_014858855.1 of Bufo gargarizans. Classification (NCBI taxonomy): domain Eukaryota; kingdom Metazoa; phylum Chordata; class Amphibia; order Anura; family Bufonidae; genus Bufo; species Bufo gargarizans. Next base: position 385,846,198 of record NC_058081.1, read on the forward strand.
GGAAGACCAAGAGTCACCTCTGCTGCGGAGGTGTCACCACCAGACATCTGAGAAGCTCTGACAGACATTTTTCAGAACCTCCTCCTTGAGGTTCCTTTTGTTTTGCTTTTGGTTTCTCATCTCGCTAGCCTCTCTCAGCTGTCATGTAGGTGCACTGATTGCATCCCTTTAAATCCCTTCCCATACTGCATCTCTTTGCGGTTTATACAACTTCCTGGAGTGCATGCATGCTAGATGCTACTACTGAGTCTTCTACAGATAAGTTTTGTTCATTCATATGTATTTTCCTGTTTGCTGGATCCCAGGTGACCCTGACTCCCTCCGTATCAAGTGTAGGGAGCCGGTGGTCGTTTCCCCTCACTATTATAGGGTGTTCAGGTGTTATACAGTCGAGGTACGAGGATATGCGATCATCTACCATTGAGATTTTTGCATAGGCTGAGCAGTTAGGGAGAGAGCCAGGTCTGTTGCAGGGCTATCCCTTTGGTTCCTTAGTTTTGGATCCAGTCAGTCGGATCTTCATTTTGTGTCTTCTAGTTTTCTGTACACCTTCCATGACAGGAGGATAAGTTCATCCGAGTCACCATCCTCAGAAATCGCAGGTTAACAGAAGCTCAGATTGGAGACCAGGTCAATGCCACACTGAGTTCTAGCAGCAGACACATCTCTAGAACAACTGTTAAGAGGAGACTGTGTGAATCAGGCCTTCGTGGTAGAATATCTGCTAGGAAACCACTGCTAAGGACAGGCAACAAGCAGAAGAGACTTGTTTGGGCTAAAGAACACAAGGAATGGAAATTAGACCAGTGGAAATCTGTGCTTTGGTCTGATGAGTCCAAGTTTGAGATCTTTGGTTCCAACCACTGTGTCTTTGTGCGACGCAGAAAAGGTGAACGGATGGACTCTACATGCCTGGTTCCCACCGTGAAGCATGGAGGAGGAGGTGTGATGTGTGGGGGTGCTTTGCTGGTGAAACTGTTGGGTATTTATTCAAAATTGAAGGCATACTGAACCAGCATGGCTACCACAGCATCTTGCAGCGGCATGCTATTCCATCCGGTTTGCGTTTAGTTGGACCATCATTTATTTTTCAACAGGACCCCAACCACAATGACCCCAAACACACCTCCAGTCTGTGTAAGAGCTATTTGACCATGAAGGAGAGTGATGGGGTGCTGCGCCAAATGACCTGGCCTCCACAGTCACCGGACCCGAACCCAATCGAGACGGTTTGGGGTGAGCTGGACCGCAGAGTGAAGGCAAAAGGGCCAACAAGTGCTAAGCATCTCTGGGAACTCCTTCAAGACTGTTGGAAGACCATTTCAGGTGACTACCTCTTGAAGCTCGTCAAGAGAATGCCAAGAGTGTGCAAAGCAGTAATCAGAGCAAAAGGTGGCTACTTTGAAGAACCTAGAATATGACATATTTTCAGTTCTTTCACACTTTTTTGTTATGTATATACAGGTCCTTCTCAAAAAATTAGCATATTGTGATAAAGTTCATTATTTTCTGTAATGTACTGATAAACATTAGACTTTCATATATTTTAGATTCATTACACACCAACTGAAGTAGTTCAAGCCTTTTATTGTTTTAATATTGATGATTTTGGCATACAGCTCATGAAAACCCAAAATTCCTATCTCAAAAAATTAGCATATCATGAAAAGGTTCTCTAAACGAGCTATTAACCTAATCATCTGAATTAACTAATTAACTCTAAACACCTGCAAAAGATTCCTGAGGCCTTTAAAAACTCCCAGCCTGGTTTATTACTCAAAACCGCAATCATGGGTAAGACTGCCGACCTGACTGCTGTCCAGAAGGCCATCATTGACACCCTCAAGCAAGAGGGTAAGACACAGAAAGAAATTTCTGAACGAATAGGCTGTTCCCAGAGTGGTGTATCAAGGCACCTCAGTGGGAAGTCTGTGGGAAGGAAAAAGTGTGGCAGAAAACCCTGCACAACGAGAAGAGGTGACCGGACCCTGAGGAAGATTGTGGAGAAGGACCAATTCCAGACCTTGGGGGACCTGCGGAAGCTAGGTCTGGAGTAGAAACATCCAGAGCCACCGTGTACAGGCGTGTGCAGGAAATGGGCTACAGGTGCCGCATTCCCCAGGTCAAGCCACTTTTGAACCAGAAACAGCGGCAGAAGCGCCTGACCTGGGCTACAGAGAAGCAGCACTGGACTGTTGCATGTCATTCGGAAATCAAGGTGCCAGAATCTGGAGGAAGACTGGGGAGAGGGAAATGCCAAAATGCCTGAAGTCCAATGTAAAGTACCCACAGTCAGTGATGGTCTGGGGTGCCATGTCAGCTGCTGGTGTTGGTCCACTGTGTTTTATCAAGGGCAGGGTCAATGCAGCTAGCTATCAGGAGATTTTGGAGCACTTCATGCTTCCATCTGCTGAAAAGCTTTATGGAGATGAAGATTTCATTTTTCAGCACGACCTGGAACCTGCTCACAGTGCCAAAACCACTGGTAAATGGTTTACTGACCATGGTATTACTGTGCTCAATTGGCCTGCCAACTCTCCTGACCTGAACCCCATAGAGAATCTGTGGGATATTGGGAAGAGAAAGTTGAGAGACGCAAGACCCAACACTCTGGATGAGCTTAAGGCCGCTATCGAAGCATCCTGGGCCTCCATAACACCTCAGCAGTGCCACAGGCTGATTGCCTCCATGCCACGCCGCATTGAAGCAGTCATTTCTGCAAAAGGATTCCCGACCAAGTATTGAGTGCATAACTGAACATAATTATTTGAAGGTTGACTTTTTTTGTATTAAAAACACTTTTCTTTTATTGGTCGGCTGAAATATGCTAATTTTTTGAGATAGGAAATTTGGGTTTTCATGAGCTGTATGTCAAAATCATCAATATTAAAACAATAAAAGGCTTGAACTTCTTCAGTTGGTGTGTAATGAATCTAAAATATATGAAAGTCTAATGTTTATCAGTACATTACAGAAAATAATGAACTTTATCACAATATGCTAATTTTTTGAGAAGGACCTGTAATTCCACATGTGTTAATTCATTGTTTTGATGCCTTCAGTGTGAATCTACAATTTTCATAGTCATGAAAATAAAGAAAACTCTTTGAATGAAAAGGTGTGTCCAAAATTTTGGTCTGTACTGTATATAAGCAATAACACAATTTACAACAGTAAAACAGTGTCTACCTAAAGACTAGTGTTGAGCGCGAATATTCGAATATCGAATTTTTTTCGCGAATATCGGCACTTCGCTAATTCGCGAATATTTCGAATATAGTGATATAAATTCGATATTTCGAATATTCGTTTTTTTTTTTTTTTTTTTAGTGTTATATTTTTTTCTTTCCCACTTCCCTAAAGTTGTTCTTACCTGTCCTTTGGATTCCTGGCTTCCTGGCTGCTCCAGTCAGTGCCCGTTGCCGCTTCTGCCGACTTCCATGCTCATGGAGCGTCCCCATCACCATGGGAACATCTCCATATACTAGAATGTACTGTCGGATTTGAGAATTACGTTGAAATCGCAATTCGATTTTTTCAAGTTATAATAATCGAATTTCGATTTTAACTTAGCACTGCTATATGCCATATTAGTTAGCCTAATATGGCATATAGCAGTGCTAAGTTAAAATCGAAATTCGATTATTATAACTTGAAAAAATCGAATTGCGATTTCAACGTAATTCTCAAATCCGACAGTACATTCTAGTATATGGAGTCGTTCCCATGGTGATGGGGACGCTCCATAACTAAGCATGGAATATGGCTTCAATGGCTTGGTAGAATTAGCGAATTGACGAATATATTCGTTATATTCCACAAAACGAATATAACGAATGTATTCGTCATATTCCACAAAACGAAGATAACGAATGTATTCGTCATATATCACAAAACGAAGATAACGAAGTATTCTGCATCTTCATTTTAGCTACCTATTCATCAATTTCGCTAATTCTAGCAATGATATAGGAAAGTTGACTATAGAGACAGCTAAGTTTAATTCGCTATGCGATTATATGACTGCTTTTTTTTATAAATAGTATAATTATAATAATTATCAGGTATTATAATTATTCTATTTATTTAAAAAAAAGCAGTAATATAATCGCATAGCGAATTAAACTTAGCTGTCTCTATAGTCAACTTTCCTATATCATTGCTAGAATTAGCGAAGTTGATGAATAGGTAGCTAAAACGAAGATGCAGAATACTTTGTTATCTTCGTTTTGTGGAATATGACGAATACATTCGTTATATTCGTTTTGTGGACTATAACGAATATATTCGTCAATTCGCTAATTCTACCAAGCCATTGAAGCCAACCATATAGTAAACCAGGTCCAAGTTGGAATCGCAATTCGATTATGTCAAGTTATAATAATCAAATTTCGATTTTAACTTAGCACTGCTATATGCCATATTAGGCTAACTAATATGGCATATAGCAGTGCTAAGTTAAAATCGAAATTCGATTATTATAACTTGAAAAAATCGAATTGCGATTTCAACGTAATTCTCAAATCCGACAGTACATTCTAGTATATGGAGATGTTCCCATGGTGATGGGGACGCTCCATGAGCATGGAAGTCGGCAGAAGCGGCAACGGGCACTGACTGGACAGCTAAGTTTAATTCGCTATGCGATTATATTACTGCTTTTTTTTTAAATAATTAGAATAATTATAATACCTGATAATTATTATAATTATACTATTTATAAAAAAAAGCAGTAATATAATCGCATAGCGAATTATACTTAGCTGTCTCTATAGTCAACTTTCCTATATCATTGCTAGAATTAGCGAAATTGTTGAATAGGTAGCTAAAATGAAGATGCAGAATACTTCGTTATCTTCGTTTTGTGATATATGACGAATACATTCGTTAACTTCGTTTTGTGGAATATGACGAATACATTCGTTATATTCGTTTTGTGGGATATAACAAATATATTCGTCAATTCGCTAATTCTACCAAGCCATTGAAGCCATATTCCATGCTTATTCACCATGGGAACGACTCCATATACTAGAATGTACTGTCGGATTTGAGAATTACGTTGAAATCGCAATTCGATTTTTTCAAGTTATAATAATCGAATTTCGATTTTAACTTAGCACTGCTATATGCCATATTAGTTAGCCTAATATGGCATATAGCAGTGCTAAGTTAAAATCGAAATTCGATTATTATAACTTGAAAAAATCGAATTGCAATTTCAATAGGAGAGTAGCCTTTAAGTTAAAATCGAAATTCGATTATTTAAATCGCATATTAATCGCGATAACAAGAATAATGACGAATATTCGATTTCGACGAATATAAAACGAATATTCTATCGAATATTCGCGAATTTCGTCGAAATCGAATATGGCACCTGCCGCTCATCACTACTAAAGACACAGACACTGACGCAGACACAAATCACAAGACCAACTAAACAATAAAATACTAACAATTAAAACTAACCCTAATAAACTTTTTTTATTTTGTTATTTTACCTAACAAAAGATGTAAACACAGACGCAGACACTACTCACTAAACCAACTAAACAGTAAAAAAAAAAAAAACTTGAATAAACTTTTTTTGTTTTTTATAAACTAAATAAAGATGTATACACTGATGCAGACACTAATCACTACACCAACTAAACCATAAAAAACTGACACAGAAAAGTAACACTAATTAATTATTATTTTTTAAAATAACAAAAGATGCTGACAATAACACAGACACTATAACAACTAACCAGTAAGAAACTAGCACTAATAAGTATTATTATTTTTTAAATAACAGAAGACGTAGACAATAACACAGACACTACACCAACTAAACAGTAATAAACTAACACTAATGAAAAAATATATATTATTACGCAGACACTAAACTAAAACACTAAAACACACCTAAAGCCTACACTATACTATTCCTATACCTAACCTACAACCTGCACTTGAACCTATCAGCTACAATATTCACTGTTAACCTATACTATCTCACACTAAACAAATAAATATATTTCAGCTAACTATACACTACACTACACCCTGTACTTGAAACTATCAGCTACACTAATCACTATTAACCTATACTAACTCACACTAAATAAATGAATATACAGTCGTGGCCAAAAGTTGAAAATTACATAAATATTGAAAATTGGAAAAGTTGCTGCTTAAGTTTTTATAATAGCAATTTGCATATACTCCAGAATGTTATGAAGTGGGATCAGATGAATTTCATAGTCCTTCTTTGCCATGAAAATTAACTTAATCCCCCAAAAAACTTTCCACTGCATTTCATTGCTGTCATTAAAGGACCTGCTGAGATCATTTCAGTAATCGTTTTGTTAACTCAGGTGAGAATGTTGACGAGCACAAGGCTGGAGATCATTATGTCAGGCTGATTGGGTTAAAATAGCAGACTTAACCTGTTAAAAGTAGGGTGAAAAGTATGCTTGAAATCATTGTTCTTCAATTGTTAACCATGGTGACCTGCAAAGAAACGCGTACAGCCATCATTGCGTTGCATAAAAATGGCTTCACAGGCAAGGATATTGTGGCTACTAAGATTGCACCTCAATCAACAATTTATAGGATCATCAAGATTTTCAAGGAAAGAGGTTCAATTCCTGTTAAGAAGGTTTCAGGGCATCCAAGAAAGTCCAGCAAGCCCCAGGATTGTCTCCTAAAAAGGATTCAGCTGCAGGGTAGGAGTGCCACCAGTGCAGAGCTTGCTCAAGAATGGCAGCAGGCAGGTGTGAGCGCATCTGCACGCACAGTGAGGCAAAGACTTTTGGAAGATAGCCTGGTGTCAAGAAGGGCAGCAAAGAAGCCACTTCTCTCCAAATAAAACATCAGGGACAGATTGATCTTCTGCAGAAAATCTGGTGAATGGACTGCTGAGGACTGGGGCAAAGTCATATTCTCCGATGAAGCCTCTTTCCGATTGTTTGGGGCATCTGGAAAAAGGCTTGTCCGGAGAAGAAAAGGTGAGCGCTACCATCAGTCCGGTGTCATGCCAACAGTAAAGCATCCTGAAACCATTCATGTGTGGGGTTGCTTCTCATCCAAGGGAGTGGTCTCACTCAGAACACAGCCATGAATAAAGAATGGTATGAAAACACCCTCCAACAGCAACTTCTTCCAACAATCCAACAACAGTTTGGTGAAGAACAATGCATTTTCCAGCACGATGGAGCACCGTGCCATAAGGCAAAAGTGATAACCAAGTGGCTCGGGGATCAAAACGTTGACATTTTGGGTCCATGGCCTGGAAACTCCTCAGATCTTAATCCCATTGAGAACTTGTGGTCTATTCTCAAGAGGAGGGTGGACAAACAAAAATACACTAATTCTGACAAACTCCAAGAAGTGATTATGAAAGAATGGTTGCTATCAGTCAGGAATTTGCCCAGAAGTTGATTGAGAGCATGCCCAGTCGAATTGCAGAGGTCCTGAAAAAGAAGGACCAACACTGCAAATACTGACTGCATAAATGTCATGTAATTGTCGATAAAAGCCTTTGAAACGTATGAAGTGCGTGTAATTATATTTCACTACATCACAGAAACAACTGAAACAAACATCTAAAAGCAGTTTAGCAGCAAACGTTGTGTCATTCTCAAAACTTTTGGCCACGACTGTATTTCAGCTAACTATACCCTACACTACACCCTGCACTAGAATGAGCTACACTGTTCCCTAACCTATACTATTTCACATTAACTAAACGGATTATATCTTTCACCTAACTAACACTCTACCCTAAACTAGAACCTATCTGCTACACTAACCTACCCTATCTAACACTATAAGTTCAGTATCAATTTGATTTTTGATTTGCTTTAAAAAAAAAACACAGGACAGTATTTAGCTCCTCTCACAACCAACACCACATGAAACTGCACAAAATGGCCGCTGTGAAAAAATCTTATATAATAAGGGGTGGGCAACTTTCTTATTGGTTGCTAGGGATATTGCTCCTTCTCATTGGCCCACAAACTAAAAGAAGGGAGGGATTAGTGTCCTATAGAAGTGTCGATATTCACATCGCAAATATATTCCCGTTACGAATAGTGAGGGATGATCACATTATTTTACACAGTACAGATCATTGTAATGTGTACTGTGAAAAAAAAAAAATTATAATAATCGAATATTCGTAAATATGAATATTTCGATTTTCTAAATATTAGCGAAATTGTTGCTATAAATGCTAAGCTCTGTGCCTCATTCTTCTGGTAGAAGTGGCGATATTCGCATCACAAATATATTTGCGCTACGAATATTCGCGCTTCAATCACTTACTCGTCAATGTAAGTAATATTGGAGCCTTAGGACTTTTGGAACACAATCAAGAATATGTAATGATGTGTACTGTGGAATTTGTGTAATAAAAAAATATAACAAAAAAACAAATATTAGTTTTTACGAATATATATTGCTAATATTCTAAATATTTGCTTTTCGAATATTCGCGCTCAACACTATTCATAACCAGTAGCGACAGTGCATGAACAAAGGAAGGACCATGCTCGCACGGACACAGACCTAGAGGACGCGACAGTGAGTAGAACATCGGCAGTCAGAATCTAACCAAGGCTCATTTCTACCCCTAATAGTATGTGCCAGTACAAAAAATACTCCCTGGTAATGTGTGCCAGTAAGAAAAATACCCCCATATGTGTGCCAGTGCAAACACATACCCTCTGATAATGTTTGCCAGAAAAAAATACCTTTTACAATGTGTGCCAGTACGTAAAAAGCCCCCTTGTGTGTGCCAGTACAAAATTGACTTAAAACATGTGACAGTACAAACGAAAAAAAACTTTTAGTGCACCCAGTAGAACCAATGTGCCCACTTTATAATGTGTGCCAGTAAAAAAATGCCCCCTTCTGTGTGCAAGTACAAAAATGCCCCTTTTTTTAGCACTCCTAATGTCTCCATAGTCCCCTCCCCATAGTGGCCCAACAGCATGCTGCAAAGAAAAAATAAGCACAAAATATCGTTCACGGAGGAATAACGTTCGCATTGTGGGAGTGCCGGAGAAGGTTGAAGGGTCTAATCCATCAGAATATTTCGAGACGTGGGCTAGAGAAGCTTTTGGAAAAGAGACTTTGACACCTCTATTCGCAGTGGAAAGGGCCCACAGGGTCCCTACTAGACCGTTACCGCCAGGTGCCCCACCAAGGCCGGTCCTCATGAAAATCCTGCATTATAAAGATACTGACATTCTGCTACGAAAGGCCCGTGAACAACCTGATTTAACCATTGGCGGTCAAAGGGTGTCGCTGTTCCCTGACTACTCCATGGAGGTCCAGAAGCGGAGATCGCGGTTTATGGATATAAAGAGGCGGTTACACAGCCTGAACATTCCCTACTCCATGTTGTTTCCGGCGGGGCTGCGGGTAGTCGCATTGGGCAGAACCAATTCCTTCGATTATCCTAAAGAGGCCCTCCGATGGGTGGACAGTCATGAGAACCGTTTGAGGAATGCTGACCCGCAGGCGAATGATGGCTGAAGGACGGTTGCAGTGGTTCGGTTTGCATGACTTAGTTTCTGTGTGTGTGATACTGTGCCAGTGTGGTGTGGCAGTTATATACGTAGGGGTAGGAGCAGGGCTATTTAATATTAAAAATTTAAAGTTTATTGCTTTAACATGCTTAGTATCAGCGTAAATTGTATGCTTCGCTTATATATCGGGTTCAACTGATATTAGGAGGATTATTGAAGGGATGATGTGTTGAGTGGGAAGCAAGTTTGCTGTGGATTCTTAGGAGTATTGTATAACTTTAATAACTAGACTGAGCCACGCCTTGCCACTGATAGTCTAAATTGTGAGAGGAGCTGGTGGTTCTGATACGGTTGACTCTCTCTGAACCTGCAGTCCCTTTGGGAGTAAGAGCAGGGACCTGTCAGACACTCTGGCGACCTTGCCTTAGACTACCTAAAGGTAGGAGTGATTAGGTGTTCCTTTTCTCTCCTGTCTCGTCCTTACTGTTTTTTGTTTTTTCCATTCTGTCTGTTTTTGTCCTAATGTTGGGGGTTGGGGTTAACTTAGAAACCAGGTTGTGCAGGAATTGACTACTATCCACAGCGGAACTGCAGCATGAGCATGTTGCTGGGTTAGGTCATACTTGGATCCGACTCACTTATAGATGGCCGTCCTAATGGCTAGTAAGGTCACTTTTTTCAGCTGGAACCAGTGGCGTAGCTACAGGGGTCGCAGCGGTCGCAATTGCGACCTGGCCCCTGAGCCAGGGGGGCCCACGCCCCCCCCCCCGCCTCCTATTCAAAATGTTATCTAATAGTGCCGGGGCCCGGGGCAGTGCGCACGGCGCAGCGCAGGCTCTAGTAGGCAGGCACTAGGCAGCTCAGCTCACCACGTGTGTCAGAGGGGGCGGCGCCGGCCGCGGAAGCAGACATGTGAGGTCTGAGTGACTGGGAGCCGGAGGCGTGGTTTCTCCCAGTCAGATACTGTCAGAAGAAGCAGCAGCGGCAGTGACTGTGCGGCGCGAGGTTAGTTTTCTTGACTAGCCTCGGCTCGGCTCTACTCTCTCTGACTCTGAGTCTGAGACTAGTGACAGGCGGCAGCGCAGTGAGCAGAGGCGCTAGCTAGCCCAGCTTGATGATGGGATGGCCTGGGAATCTGGGATCTCTGAGTGGCAGGTGGCGGCAGTGCAGAGTCCAGCCCAGCCCAGGGATCAGATCAGCTTGATGATGGGATGGGAATCACTTTTGATGATGGGATGGGATCATGGGAATCACTTGATGATGGGATGGGAATGGGATTTGGGCGGCATTATGGAATGGGATCATGGAGTGGCCAGTGGGAGTCTGGGACTCTCACTCTGAATTCTGTGGGAATCTGTCTCTGAAGTGGTTACTGGCCACACTACTTACTGTGTGTGTGTGCCAGGCCCAAGGGGCAGGCCGCAGGCAGGCAGTGTGTGGGCCTGCACTAGGCAGGGGCACTGGCGACTGCTGTTACTGTGAGCCAGGAGAAGCAGTGCACTGCAAGCAAGTGTGGGTGCATGCCACTGTGCCAAGCTGCCAGGGGCAGGCTGCAGGCAGCGGCCCAGGCCCCCAGCGTGATCTGTTGCTGACTGGTGCTGGGCACTTAAATTAATGACAGTGTGTGTGTCTGTGTCAGGCGGCAGGCCACAGGCAGACAGTGTGTGCGCCTGCGCCAGACACTGGCCATGGGGTAGGCAGTGACTGTGAGCCTTGTGTGCAATAATGCTGGACTGACCCATACATCGGCTATATACGATATTACCAGTCCGTCCGTGTATAGACGGTTGATGGGTCAGTCCAGCATTATTGCACACCATGTGCTGTCTGAAGAATTTTTTCACTGCACATCTATCAAATTTCGCCCTGAATTTAATTTGTAAATATATTAGCAATTAAAATCAGGGTCTGGTGGTGTTATGAAACGGTATTGAGGGTAGGGGGGGCCCAAACTGAACTCTTGCACCAGGGCCCATGAGCCTATAGCTACGCCCCTGGCTGGAACGTTAGGGGACTTAAGGAAGCCAATAAAAGACGGGCAGTGTTGGATGGTATGGGGAAGTTTCAGCCCCTGATTTGCTGTCTCCAGGAGACTCATCTACTGCCAGACCAAACTGGCACACTTATGCCATGGTGGGCTAGCCACTGCTTCCATGCTACCTATTCTGCCTATGCAAGGGGAGTGAGCATCTTGATACACAGGTCTATTGCTTTTTCCTGTTTCTCCCAGAAAATTGATAGAGAGGGCAGATATGTTTATCTACACGGCTCCTTGTACTCAGTTGAATGTGTTATTATTGGTGTCTATATTCCTCCACCATACTCCCCACAGGTGATGAAAATATTAATTGCTTTAATAGCGGAAAGACCTAATGTGCCTACTGTAATGATGGGAGATTTTAACAACATACCTAACTTGTCACTGGATAAATTTTGAGCTTTTCCACAGGTTGTCAGCAGCGATCTCACTCCCTTCAGCCGACTACTACAGGAAGCAGCCATTTTGGACTTCTGGAGGTCGAGGTACCCTGACACTAGGTGGTTTTCCTGTCGCTCCAGCACACATGGCTCCTTGTCCAGGATTGATTTCATTCTGGGCAATAAAGAAATGGGTTACCTATTACACGACATTAGATACCTGCCAAGGCAAATTTCTGATCATTCACCGATTGTGGAGTAATTTCAGTTGTTGCCGTCCGTGTCGCGCAGATCTACCCAATGGAAGTTCAACCCCGATTGGTTGAATATCCTGGTTGATCTTTCAGATGTAAGAGATGCCCTGACTGAGTTTTAACATAACCTCTCTTCTGCCAGTAGGATAGTAGTGTGGGATACGATGAAGGCCTTCCTGCGTAGGATATTGGCTGCTAAAATTAATGGTCGGAAAAAGGAGAATAATGCTTTAACCAGACAGCTGCTCATGGCGGTGGAGACAGCCGAGAATAACTATATAGCAGACCCTAGGTCAGAGCTTAAAACTGAGTGGAAGGAGGCGCGTTTTTTCCTGAAACAGACGTATTATGAAGAAGGGGAGAAGGCTGGCAGATTATTAGCTCTGATCACTAGGGCTCAACAGAAGTCTAACTACGTGGCGGCGCTGCGCGACGCGGACGGTACGGTGCAGGTTGCCATGGAAAAAATATCCCAGATATTGCTGGGGTTCTATAAGAATTTATATACTACTAAAACTGTAGCTACAGAAACTGACATACAAAGTTTCCTTCATCCCTTGTGCCTGCCTACTTTAGATCAGGACCAAAAGGCACTCCTGGATAGTCCATTTACTCTGAGAGAACTAGAAGTGGCACTGGGAGACATGGCTAACAACAAAGCTCCAGGGAGTGATGGCCTACCTGCTGAGATTTATAAACAATTTGCCCCAATTTTATTGCCCCAGTTATTGGAAGTATTTAACGAGGCCCGACTGATGGGTAAATTGCCTGACACGATGAATGAGGCGGTTATAGTTGTTACACCAAAGCCAGGTAAAGATCCGGTGGAGGCAGAGTCCTATAGGCCCATCTCATTGCTGCAGGCGGATGTTAAACTGTTGGCAAAAATTTTGGCTAACCGTCTTAACTCATAAACAGGGACCAGGCAGGTTTTATGCCAAACATGCCTCACTCATAAACAGGGACCAGGCAGGTTTTATGCCAAACATGTCGACAGCGATAAACATTTGGAGACTCTACCTGAATGTTCAGGTGGGCCAGGTCCACGCCTTAAATGCGGCGGTCGCGTCCCTAGACGCGGCCAAAGCATTTGACAGCGTGGAATGGCAGTACTTGTTCCTGGTACTGGAAAAGATGGGGGTGGGATCGGTATTTATTGACTGGATCAGAATGTTGTACGCGGGCCCTACGGCTAGAATACAGGCGAATGGGTGCCTTTCTGACTCATTCAACCTTCAGAGGGGTACCAGACAGGGGTGTCCATTGTCACCGCTATTATTTGCAATGGCGATTGAGCCCTTGGCGGAGACTAAACGCTCATCAGCGGCGGTCCAGGGAATTACTTATGGGTCGGTAACTGAAAAAGTACCACTGTACGCGGATGATTTGCTCATGTTTTTAGATGAATGGGAGACGTCCCTGCCGGCGGCTATGGAAATTATTAATGGGTTCGGGCGTTTGTCGGGCCTTAAAATCAACTGGTCAAAGTCAGTCCTCATGCCCCTTGCTGACGGTACTGCGATAGACCCTGTTGTGGCTGGTGGGCTACAGATAGTGACGAGTTTCAAATGCTTGGGGATACAGATCTCCAGAAATGATAGGGACTTTATAGACTTGAATGTAATGCCGTTACTGAGTAATTTCAGGAAGAAAGTACAGGCATGGTCGAAATTACCTTTGTCTATGGTTGGCAGAACAAACCTGCTTAAAATGATCCTCATGCCCCAGCTCCTATATGTGCTGCACAACGCCCCCATGTGAATTCCACTAAGTATGTTCTATACTATAAACTCAATCTTTAGAGACTTAATCTGGAAGAAGGGATTTCCCCGGATCAAATTGAGCACCCTATGTAGATCTAAGACTCAGGGAGGACTGAGTGTCCCTGACCCCTTGGTTTATTTCCTGGTGGCCCAAATGCAGCATATGAGGGGACGGGGTGAGGAAGGACAGGTTAATAAGATAGGTACAATAGTAAAATACTTGCTTAATAGAGGGTGCCTCCTATCTGCGCTGGAGGATGGTGCTTTTAAGGATGTGGGGAGGAAATATAGGATATTGGAATTAATGCATAGGGTGTGGTGGAAAACCAGGAAAATGGCAGGTATTGAGGGGTATATGAAGTTTACAACAATTTGGCCAAATATTATGTATATTGAACTTAATAAGGTTTCCAGTGTCAAGGCATGGAGGAAATTCGGCCTGGACAGGCTGTGTCAGTTATTCGGTGATACATCCCTTAAAGATTTCTCTACACTACAACAGGAGTTTGGTCTGCCCAAATCCCTCTTCTATGTATATTTGCAAGTAAGACGTGCCATACAAGTGCAGGAGCGATGGGAGAAATTGTTGCCTGCTCAGAAGCATCTGATTATAGACCTCACAGCTACTGGTGGCGGCCCGGGGGGAGTGATATCGCTGCATTACCTTAGTCTAATGGAAGCCTTGCATAAAAAGAATCCGTTACAACTGTTCGGAAAGTGGGAAACAGATGTACCAGGATTGAAGGAGGACCAATGGGAAAAGGTGCTAGCTGACTTTCCTAATATAGCAGTGAGTGAGGCTCATAGGGTTTTGCAACTACTGCTGCTTCACAGGGTATATAGAACCCCAAAAATGCTATGTAGGATTGGTTTTCGTGCTGATGACACATGCCCAAGATGTGGTGCTGCCTCTGCTGACTTGATACACTTGATGTGGAACTGCCCCCGCCTACGCAGGTATTGGAATGAGGTGGTAGACCTCATCATGAAGGTTTATAAGATTAGGATTGAACGCTCTCCTGTATTGTGCATATTAGGTTATGTTGGGGAAGTGTCAGGATCTAGAGAGGTCAAGCTGGCTATTCAGCGTATTTTATATCAGGCTAGGAAGAGGATAGCGTCTCGCTGGATAGCTCCAGATCCGCCGGAGTTAAGCGAATTGATAAAATCGACACATACCTTGGTGCAACTCGAGAGTTATGTTTATCAGAAGAGGGGTAATAACAAAAAGTTTAATAAAATTTGGTATACCTGGATTGAACATTTTCATCTTACTGTTTAGGACAGTGGCCTGGGGAAGGTAAAGAAAGTGAGAGCTATAAACTATATGAAATGAAAATGGGCATAATGTACGGTACAAAATAATAAGTGTATGTGCTGGTGTGCTTGTGGTTTGAATGTACATTGGATCCCACTCTGCAATCTGCTGTGGACGTTTTTGGTGATGGACTGCACCTGGACTTTGGGGATGGGGAGGGAGGGTGGGGGCTGGGGGATGCGTTTTTGTGTGTTGTCACTTTTGTTTTCTTGCAAAAATGGAAAATTTGATCTTAATTGATCTTGAATAAAAAGATTTGACCCCCAAAAAAAAAAAAGCTCAGGTGGCGCAATGATGATGATGTCATTGCGCCACCTGCGCTGGCCTCTGATAGGCTACAAGCACTAGGACTTAAGCCTATTAGGGGGAATGAAGGGGCAGGGAGAAACAGTTGCAAGAAAAAGTATGTGAACCCTTTGAAATGATATGGATTTCTGCACAAATTGGTCATAAAAGTCTGCTTAAACTAATAACACACAAATAATTAAATGTTACCATGTTTTTATTGAACACACCATGTAAACATTCACAATGCAGGTGGAAAAAGTATGTGAACCCTTTGATTTAATAACTGGTTGAACCTCCTTTGCCAGCAATAACTTCAACCAAACGTTTCCTGTAGTTGCAGATCAGACGTGCACAACAGTCAGGATTAATTCTTGACCATTCCTCTTTACAGAACTGTTTCAGTTCAGCAATATTCTTGGGATGTCTGGTGTGAATCGCTTTCTTGAGGTCATGCCACAGCATCTCAATCGAGTTGAGGTCAGGACTCTGACTGGGCCACTCCAGAGGGCGTATTTTCTTCTGTTTAAGGCATTCTGTTGTTGATTTACTTCTATGCTTTGGGTCGTTGTCCTTTTGCAACATCCATCTTCTGTTGAGCTTCAGCTGGTGGACAGATGGCCTTAAGTTCTCCTGAAAAATGTCTAAATTGGGAATTCAATTTTTCTTCGATGATAGCAATCCGTCCCGGCCCTGATGCAGAAAAGCAGCCCCAAACCATGATGCCCCCACCACCATACTTCACAGTTGGGATGAGGTTTTGATGTTGGTGTGCTGTGCCTCTTTTTCTCCACACATAGTGTTGTGTGTTTCTTCCAAACAACTCAACTTTGGTTTCAACTGTCCACAGAATATTTTGCCACTACTGATGTTGAACAGCCAGGTGCTCTTGTGCAAACTGTAAACGTGCAGCAATGTTTTTTTTGGACAGCAGTGGCTTCCTCTGTGGTATCCTCTCATGAAATCCTTTCTTGTTTAGTGTTTTACGTATCGTAGATTTGATAAATGGGATGTTAGCATATGCCAGAGACTTTTGTAAGTCTTTAGCTGACACTATAAGGATTCTTCTTCACCTCATTGAGCAGTCTGCGTTGTGCTCTTGCAGTCATCTTTACAGGACAGCCACTCCTAGAGAGAGTAGCAGCAGTGGACTGATGAACAGCAAGGCTTTTGGAGATACTTTTATAACCCTTTCCAGCTTTATGCAAGTCAACAATTCTTAACCGTAGGTCTTCTGAGAGCTCTTTTGTGCGAGGCATCATTCACATCAGGCAATGCTTCTTTTGAAAAGCAAACCCAGAACTGGTGTGTGTTTTTTATAGGGCAGGGAAGCTGTAACCAACACCTCCAATCTCATCTCATTGATTGGACTCCAGTTGGCTGACACCTCACTCCAATTAGCTCTTGGAGATGTCATTAGTCTAGGGGTTCATATACTTTTTCCACCTGCACTGTGAATGTTTACATGGTGTGTTCAATAAAAACATGGTGCATTTAATTCTTTGTGTGTTATTAGTTTAAGCAGACTGTGATTGTCTATTGTTGTGACTTAGATGAAGATCAGATCACATTTTTTTTATTACCAATTTGTGTCGAAAGCCATATCATTCCAAAGGGTTCACATACTTTTTCTTGCAACTCCATTGCTCCGGTGCCCTGCACAGCATTTAATTGTATCCCTGTCCTGAGGGGGGAGATACAGTTGACTAAAAAGAGTTGAGTGCTTCGTCAAAAGAAGCGGTCATAGCCCATGGCACTGCCACCTGCCCCCACTTGTCCCTACCTGGCATCGTCTGGCAACAAGCGTCATACTACCTGCCCCAAAAGGCCATAACAGCCATGCCTACTATTGGCATGGCTGTGATTGGCCAACTGCAGCATGTGACCCAGCCTCTATTTAAGCTGGAGTCATGTAGCGCCGCCCGTCACTCTGCTCGGATTAGTTTAGGGATAGGCTGCAGCTGCTGTGAGGGAGAGATCAGGGAGGAATGTTATGAAGAACTGTTTCTTTACTCAGCAATCTATAGCAAATGTGTTTTGTGGGTGCAGTGCACAATTGTTTTAGCCTTCCCTGAGCCAACTACTACTAAAAACAAACTTTTTTTCCTTCAGTTAGTCAATATCAATACATAATCGGCAGCCATTTTATGCAACGATAGTGCACCAGCACAGGATATCTGCATGTCTGCAAGTCCAGAAATACTGCTTTGAGACACTGGGGTTAAAAAAAAAACACTTTTTTTTCATATAGTGCACATCTAGGATTATCGCTGCATAAGTGACTGTAAAGTTTAGGCCAGAAATACGGCTTTCTCATACTGGGGCATACTGGGATGAAAAAAACAAAACATCTGTTTCATATAGTGCACATCTAGGATTATAGGTGCATAAGCGAGTGTCACATTTAGGCCAGAAATACAGCTTTGGCATACTGGGTGAAACAAACCCCTCTGTTTCATATAGTGCACATCTAGGATTATAGGTGCATAAGTGAGTGTCACATTTAGGCCACAAATATGGCTTTTTGCTTACTGGGGTTAAACAACCCTCTGATATATTGCATATCTGGGATTAGACATGCATAAGTGACTGTGAAATTTAGGCCACAAATACGGCTTTTTGCTTACTGAGGTTAAAAAACCCTCTGATATACTGCACATCTGGGATCAGACATGTATAAATGACTGTGAAATTTAGGCCACAAATGCAGCTTTTTGCTTACTGGGGTTAAAAAAAACCCCTCTGATATACTGCACATCTGGTATTAGACATGCATAAGTGACTGTAAAATTTAGGCCACAAATACATCTTGCTCATACTGGGGTGAAAAAAAACCCAATCTGTTTCATATAGTGCACATCTAGGATTATCGCTGCATAAGTGACTGTGAAATTTAGGCCACAAACACTGCTTTCTCATACTGGGGCATACTGGGGTGAAAAAAAAACATCTGTATTATATAGTGCACATCTAGGATTATAGGTGCATAAGTGAGTGTCACATTTAGGCCAGAAATATAGCTTTGGCATACTGGGGCATACTGGGTGAAACAAACCCCTCTGTTTCATATAGTGCACATCTAGGATTATAGGTGCATAAGGGACTGTTCATTTTAAGCCGCAAATACGGCTTTTGCTTACTGGGGTTAAAAAATCTTCTGATATACTGCACATGTGGGATTAGACGTGCATAAGTAACTGTGAAATTTAGGCCACAAATACCGCTGTCATATAGAGTTACATTTTTTTTTACATTTAGGCCTCTTTCACACGGGCGTCAGTTTTTTTGCCCGGATAAGAGGCGGGTGCGTTGCGGGAAAATGCACAATTTTTCAGCGCGAGTGCGAAACATTGTCATGCGTTGCACTCGCGTGAGAAAAATCGCGCATGTTTGGTACCCAAACTGAACTTCTTCACAGAAGTTCGGGCTTGGAATTGATGTTCTGAAGATTGTATTATTTTCCTTTATAACATGGTTATAAGGGAAAATAATAGCATTCTGAATACAGAATGCATAGTAAAACAGCGCTAGAGGGGTTAAAAAAAAATAAAAAAATTTTTAACTCACCTTAGTCCACTTGATTGCGAAGCCAGCATCTCCTTGTGTCTCCTCTGCTGATGAACAGGACCTGGGGTGAGCTGCTGCATTAAATAGAGGTTAAGGACCTTTGATGACGTCACTCCAGTCATCACATGGTACGTCACCTGATCTTTTACCATGGTGCTTTACCATGTTAAAAGACCATGTGATGACCGGAGTGACGTCATCAAAGGTCCTTAACCTCTATTTAGTGCAGCAGCTCACCCCAGGTCCTGTTCATCAGCAGAGGAGACACAAGGAGATGCTGACTTAGCAATCAAGTGGACTAAAGTGAGTTAACATTTTTTTTATTTTTTTTAACCCCTCTAGCGCTGTTTTACTATGCATTCTGTATTCAGAATGCTATTATTTTCCCTTATAAGCATGTTATAAGAGAAAATAATAATGATCGGGTCTCCATCCCGATCGTCTCCTAGCAACCGTGCGTGAAAATCGCACCACATCCGTACTTGCTTGCGGATGCTATGCGATTTTCACGCTTCCCATTCACTTCTATGGGGCCTGCGTCGAGTGAAAATCGGACAATATAGAGCATGCTGCGATTTTCACTCAACGCACAAGTGATGCGTGAAAATCACCGCTCATGTGCACAGCCCCATAGAAATTAATGGGTCAGGATTCAGTGCGGGTGCAATACGTTCACCGCACGCATCACACCCGCACGGAAAACTCGCCCGTGTGAAAGGGGCCTTAATGCAATACCCTACATCAGTGTTTTTATTAGCCATTATTTATTTTTAACAGACTTAACCACTTTCTACTTTGTTTGGTGAACGCTAACTATGAGGCAAACATCTAATAAGGGACGCAGTCATGGTCGTGGTGTTGGTGGAGCCTCTGGTGCAGGGAGAGGACATGGCCGTTCTGCCACAGCTACACGTCTTACTGAACCTACTACCTCAGGTCCCAGTAGCCGCCAGAATCTACAGCGATATTTGGTCTGCCTAATGCCGTTCTAAGAATGGTAAGGCCTGAGCAAGTACAGGCGCTAGTTGATTGGGTGGCCGACAGTGGATCCAGCACGTTCACATTATCTCCCACACAGTCTTCTGCAGAAAGCGCACAGGTGGTGCCTGAAACCCATGCCCATCAGTCTGTCACATCACCCCCGTGCATATCGGGGAACCTGTCTGAGCCTCAAGTCATGCAGCAGTCTCTTATGCTGTTTGAAGACTCTGCTGGCAGGATTTCCCAAGGGCATCCACCTAGCCCTTCCCCAGGGGTGGAAGACATAGAATGCACTGACGCACAACCACTTATGTTTCCTGATGAGGACATGGGAATACCACCTCAGCACGTCTCTGATGATGACAAAACACAGGTGCCAACTGCTGCGTCTTTCTGCAGTGTGCAGACCGAAAAGAAGGTCAGGGAGGAAGACTGGGTGGGAGACGATGCAGGGCACGATGAGGTCCTAGACCCCACATGGAATCAAGGTCGTGCCACTGACTTTCAGAGTTTGGAGGAAGAGGCAGTGGTGAGACCGAGCCAACAGCGTAGCAAAAGAGGGCGCAGGATGCAAAAGCAGAGCAGCCATCGCCAAAACAGTTCGGGGGCAATAAATATTTAGTTTTGTTTGGCTGTTAACCCTTGCTTTATTACCAGCAAAATGGATTCAAATTGAAATTTTGCCCAAAAATGAGTGTTTTGGCACAGTTTTTATTTTATATTTTTAACACCGTTCATCCGAGGCGTTTGGTCAAAAGTTATTTTTATAGCGATGACTTTTACGCACGTGACGATGCCCAATATGTATGGCTCTGAGACTTTGGAGACTCTAAGCAGGCACCCTAAAAGTGCGGCCCTCCAGATGTTGTAAAACTACAATTCCCACCATACCCTGCTGATGGCTGTAGGTTGTCTGGGCATGCTGGGAGTTATAGTTTTACAACATCTGGAGAGCCGCAGTTTGAGGATGCCTGCACTAAAACTAATATTTTTGGGGGAAAGAAAAATTGTTTCCGTGTCTCCAAAGTCTGAGAGCCATAGTGTTTTATGTTCTCTAGTGGACTGTTGGGGATTATAAAATTTAGTACTCCATGGAAGTGTGATACTCCCTGAAGCAATCGATAACGCAGAGGCCCGGATGATCGGGGCACGTGTCACATTGAATAGTGGTGTCCTTTCGTATCCCCCTCTTGTGACACACTCTGCACTTTTTTTGAGTTTGTCCCTTCTTTCCAGTATGGGGGACCACACCTGGAAAGTGCTGGCCAGGGAAGATCCGGACGCTTCCAGTTCCCGAGGTACTCCGGCCTGCTCTTTCCCGGTCCGAAAAGATTAGGTCCTTGAATTGGAGGAATGTCCCTGTGCTGCCAGCGCTTCGGGATAGTACAAAAGAGTTGTACATGGCAACCTGCACCAAGTAGACCGCAACTTTTTTGTACCATGCCCGGGTTTTGCGCATGGCGTTATATGGCTTGAGGACTTGATTAGAGAGATCAACTCCTCCAATATACTGATTGTAGTCGACGATACAATCGTGCTTGAGGACCGTTGCCGCGGTACCTCGCACAGAGACTGGGGTGGTGCTGTTACCGTGGATTGTGGACAGCATAAAGACATCCCTCTTGTCCTTATACCTGACCAGCAACAGGTTTCCACTGGTAAGTGCACGGGTCTCACCCCTGGGGATAGGTACCTGGAGGGGATAGGCAGGGAGGCCGCGTTGATTTTTCCGCACGGTCCCACAAGCGAACGTGGATCTGGCGGCAAGGGACCTGAACAAGGGAATGCTGGTATAAAAGTTATCCACGTACAAGTGGTAACCATTATCCAGCAGTGGGTACATAAGGTCCCACACGAGTTTCCCGCTAACACGCAGAGTGGGGGGACATTCTGGGGGTTGAATATGGGAATCTCGCCCCTCGTACACACAAAATTTGTAAGTGTACCCTGAGGTACTCTCACAAATTTTGTGTAGCTTCACACCATACCTCGCCCGCTTTGTGGGAATATATTGGTGGAAACTTAGTCTCCCCTTGAACGCAACGAGAGACTCATCAACCGCGACCTCCCTTCCAGGTACGTAGGCCTCCATGAATTTGGCCCCAAAGTGATCGATGACCGGCCGTATCTTATACAGCCGGTCATAGGCAGGATCACCTCGGGGTGGACATGCTGCATTATCGGAATAATGCAGACATTTCCGGATGGCCTCAAACCGGGAGCGTGTCATGACCATACTGTACAGTGGGGTCTGGTACAGGACATCCCCACTCCAGTATTGCCTGACACTGGGTTTTTGGACTAGACCCATATGCAGCATGAGGCCCCAAAATGTCCTCATTTCGGCTGCACTGACTGGCGTCCAGCCACCGGGTCTAGCCAAAAATGAGCCTGGGTTTTGAGCGACAAACTGTTGGGCGTACAGATTCGTCTGCTCCACCATCAAATTCACCAGTGAGTTTACTATTTCAGTAAACCCCACTGTTGGAATCTGGATTCCAGGATTGGAAGTGGCAGGGGGGGGGGGGGTCTGGGGTCTGATAGATGGAAGTTTGGAATAAAAGTACTTTTTCTTTTTTTTTTTCCTAACTTACTTTTCCCTTCTTTCCCTGCCTAACGGTGCCTCTCCCTCACTGACCCTAACCTACCTGGGTGGCGATGGGTGCAGGAGGGTGATGGATGGCGATTAGGGGGACACAGGAGCTGGTGCTGGACGCTGCTGCACGGTCAGGGTGCTGGACAGGAAGAGGAGGGGAGAGAGGAGTGCAGGAAGTTTGAATCTCGCGCCTCTCTCCCCTGCACCAATCAGCACCCTGGACAACAGCGTTCGGCACCATCGCCAGCACCGCCTCTCCAAATCTTTGGACTGTGATTGGTGGTGTATAATTATGCCACAGATCGCAGTCTTTTTCCGGTTCATCGGGTCACAGGACACCCGAATGGACCGGAAAAGCAGAAAACCGCAGGTCTGAATTGACCTGCGGTTTTCTGCGATCACCGATACGGGGGGGGGGGGTCAAATTACCCCCCCCCCCCTGCGTTGTTACGGGATGCCGGCTGAATGATTTCAGCCGGCATCCCGTTCCGGAATCACGATTTTAAGTCAGGACGTACCGGTACGTCCTGTGTCCTTAAGGACTCGGCAAATAGGGCGTACCGATACGTCCTGTGTCCTTAAGGGGTTAAGCACATTTTGCTGCCTTTTGCAGCCCTCTAGCTCTTTTCAGGGCTATTTTAAAGACATTTTAGTGGCCAAAAGTTCGGGTCCCCATTGACTTCGGGACCCGAACTTGACCCAAACTTGAACCCGAACGCGAACATTTTTTTCAAGTTCGGCCGAACCCGAATATCCAGGTGTCCGCTCAACTCTAGTGGTTTTGGATGGTATGGTGATTACATAGTAAATGGCAAATGGTAACATTTCTCTCGAACAACAGTTTCTTATACCCTAGATGAGTAAGGCATATCATTTACAGCTCAGCCTACCGCAGTATATAGACATCAATATTTTTTCATACATGACATGTTTGTTATATTAATATTAATTCCCATAATTACATCAGCACATTACTATGCAGAAGGGAAGGCAGTCGAGCTGAACGTGATGGTTAACACGTTAAGTAAAAAATTGCACAAAAAGGTTAACTAAGGGCTGTTTCACACGAGCGAGTCCATTGTGGGAATCACGCTCCGTGTGTGTGATCCTCCGCTCTGGACTTGCAGGAGCGCACAACATTATCATGATTTATAATGCTATGTGCCTCTGCTTGACCTTATTTCTACAGAATCATACTGACAGCTTTATGTCACTATGATTCTGTGGAAAAAAAGCCATGCAGAGACACATAGCATTATAAATCATGATAATGCCTTGCGCTCCTGCAAGTCCAGATCGGAGGATCACACTCACACTCGGAACACGATTCCAGCAATGGACTCGCTCGTGTGAAACAGCCCTAAGTCTTTCAATGTATTTCAATGACTTGTCACAAGATGGCTTGAGATAGCACTGACATGTGTTTTCAGAGTTATCAGAGTCAATTTTAGCTTGGATATATCTGTCCTTCACAATTAATTGGACAAAAAGTCTGCTATATGACCACTGCCAAACATTAATATGCATAAGAGGATTTAAGCCTATTATCACACTTTATAATTCTTAATTGACAAAACTAAAGGTTTTTCAGCACGAATGAACATGAATATCTGATGTATTCTTACCATCTTCCTCTGTGTTTATCTTCCCAAAAAGTGTTTGGCATAAAACCGTGAAGCTGATAAATACACAATAATCAAGCAACCATAAATTTCAACCAAACATTCTAGAATACTTAACAAAATGCATTTATCTGTCACTAAGACTTCATGATCTCATGGCAAGACCTAATCAGAAAACATGTTTTAATCTATAACCTGGAGACCTCTGTTCTCTAACAAGAACACAGCACATTTGACTAATAGCCAAGCCATTTCTTCACTTAAAGGCTATGTGCACCTTTGGGAACAATTTTTTTAATTATTGCATTGCACTCATTTTGAGTTTAAAATAATTTCTAAATTGGTACAGAGCTGAGATGCTCTAGTAGCACCCTTTGGATTTTCAGTCTTTTCCATCATACCAGGAGCTTAGGGACTCCTTATCTTTGCTCTCTGACATGTGTTTATGATTATGACCTCCCAGTAATTGAGAGATTAGATTTGCTAGATGACCAGCACAAAGTAAGTCACACAGCTAGAAAAACAGTTAACCCTTTGTGACAGAATGGCTCAATGTTTTTAATAAAAGCCAATTAAATAAACTAAATAAACTGCTGAACTTTGAGATAGAGATATGAGATCAAAATACAAGATGTTCAACCAAGACAATATGGAGAATTCTCAAATAAGGTCTTTTATATCTAAGTGCAATAATGAGCATATGGTGTAGGGCAGGCATCCTCAAACTGCGGCCCTCCAGCTGTTGTAAAACTACAACTCCCACAATGCCCTGCTGTAGGCTGATACCTGTAGGCTATTCAGGCATGCTGAGAGTTGTAGTTTTGCAACAGCTGGAGGGCCAGAGTTTGAGGATGCCTGGTGTAGGGTTTATAAAACCAGGCCAGCAGTAGAAGAATACATGTCTCTCTGTACTGTAGTGCAAAATGGGAGTTGTAGTACATCCAATTATAGCCGTCACAGTTCCAACTATACACATTGTTATTCTCTCCCAGATAACAACTCTTGGATTTAGGCCCTCTTTGTTCACAATCTTGCTAGTCTTTTACAGTAGAATCTGGCAACAGAACCTTGGCTGTAATGTCCACTGTGGGATGCAGGGTTTTGTTGCAGCAGAAAAGTCTCAATGGCTGTAGTCGCAGATTACATTACTAATTCCTATACTTGGCCATGCAAATTCAAAGTTTTCTTGTTCTCTCCTTTGTCTTTCTCCTTCTCTTTTTTTCTGTAGCTCTTGTACTAAATCACACAGTGATGTATGATGTCTTTGGAGCTTTCTGGCCCCAACAAGAGGAAGCAAAAGTAACAGCTTCTTTTCTCTCTGAACTCTCTCTAAGACTCACGTTGGTGGGGGTGGATCTAGGATCTCTATCCAACCTCCGGCAAGGGGCTGAACCAGGATTATTAACCCTGGGTGTGCCATTTCTACACACCTATGCTGGTTGCAATACATAACATGCCAAAACATTGCATAACATTACATAGCATAATACATAATTGACACTGGGGTACTGCAGGTGTTACCAGTTAGGGGTATGCCCCTGAACAGTCTAACAGTATTCAATCAGTGCTGCTTTGGCCAGGGTCAGGCAGTGGCAAAGCAGTGCTGGAGGGGCTGGACACAGAAAGGAGCTGCGCTTGGGTGCAACAACAGCAATGGGTAAACCTAATTTGCATATTAAGAAAAAGTATAATAACTCAGAAATGGTGCCTTGGATCAACAAAAGAAAAACTGTTTTAATCAAGAAAACTACAGCTATGTGTTTATTCAAACAGTTGGATAGGAAGGTCACAGGTAGCAGATTCCTTTTAACGTTCAGTCAGTCCACTATTGTGGCCATAGAGAGCCCCACTCTGGTGATTTAATTAGAACATCACACATTAAATTGGTAAGAGCTCTGGGGGTATCTTTATCTTGGCCTACCTAACAATAGAACAATAGGGCTGTCATAGTTATCCCAATTCTACACCTACTGTTATCTGAATTACCTTTCAGACAATATGTTCCCCTTACAGCAGCAGTACACTCATATTGGATTACCGTTCTACATAGTTTTTTTATTTTTTATTTGTGTTGACTTTTACAAAAGGACAATATTTAGCATTTACTTTTCAATGGCATAGTACTGCAAAATGAAAAAGGAAAATTGTCAAAATTAAAAAAAATATATACATTTTTGCTTTTTATTAGTATTGAGTTTAAAGAACATTTTCTTATAAATAATCTGATGGAAGTGTCTCATTAACTGCTCATCGTGGCTAAGATGCTATGATGCTATCTTACTTATCTCATGGGTTCTTCTCAGCAGCAGGGCTCCTGTAAGTTATAGCTTTCATGAATTATGTGACCCTTCTTTATCTCTTAACATGAATTTTTCTCTCTCTGATCTTCACTCAGAATTAGAGATTAGTTTGCTAAAAACAGCTAATCTGTCATTTACTGGCAGCATACCGTAGAGAGGGAGTGGCTTTCACACCTCAATTGAATGTGCAAGTCACTTTCCAGTATTTATTCCACAAAATGAAAATACATGTTAGATTTTATTATGTTTTATGAGAAACTATTTTAGCATATATAGTTTAAATTTGTTAGTATGCACCAATATATAATAAAGAAAGCAGAGATGAGTGAATCAATTGTAAACAAATCAGATTAGTTACAAATTTCACAAAAATCTGTTTGAAAAAAATTTTTTTTTTTGATTTGCTTCAGACAAATTGGCAGACTAAACAATGAGTGTGGCGAAACCAACCTCGCCACAGTGTTTTGGAGGGGGCTGCTTACCAGCCTCCTGCCCTGGGATTATGGTCCCTTAAGTTATTGGGTCTTAAGGCACTTGGGACGGAGCCCTCTGTCCCTGGATTGCATCCTCTGCCTTACTTGCTTGGATGAAGCACATGGTGAGAACAATAGATAGTGGCCATTTTAGCTCACAGACACTGTTCTGACTTTTCAACACAGTGCTATCTTGCCTGTATTTGGTGCACAGAGACATCATTCAGTAGTTTGAAACTACCAAACAGGGGACACATTTATTAGTGACTATTTTCGGTATAACTTGTATATTTTCAGTGTAACTGTATCTTCCAAACTACTGAACGGATGTGGGTGAATTTTGGATATGTGGTTCACCCAGATCCCCCGGTTCCGAGGATATATTGGTTATGGGGTTATTGCATGTTTTGGGGTTCCTGTGATATGTTTTATAAAACTGTATTTCTCTGCCTTTGATAATTATATTCGCCCTTGTGTTCAAATAATCATCATCGGCACAGGGGAGGATTTTGTGTGGGTGTGTTTCTATTGTCCTATTGTCCCATTGTGTGTTTAAATGGTGATGTCTGTCCTGTTGTTTCCACGTGTGTATTGGCGATCTCCCCTTTGTCCTAAGAGATAATTGGATTGCCCTCGGTTGTCTCCTAGGCAGAGAGGAGGAAACCATGATGCATTGTGGGGATGTTTTGTATCTGTTCTGTATTTGAAAAACTGTAATAAAAACCAGGCTGGGTGTGCCAGCACATCAGACCACTGTTTGACCCTCAAGACGGAGCCTTGTCTCGTTATTGGGGGGATTCCCTGTATGCTGTTGGAGACTGATTGCCAGGAGTGTAAGCTGACTGAATGCTTTTCCTGTTCGTCTGCTGGCAGCTATTTGCGAGGTTCCAGTTTGGAGTGCTATTTTGTATCCAGTTCGGGAGGTTGGTGTTCTGCAGTAGCTGTGCCTGTCTCTCAGAAAGGGGCATATCGCCTAAACTGATTTTAACCCCTTGTCTGCTGAAATGGTCCGTTACAATGAGGGAGGAAGAATATGGAGGATCGCATGACACTGGAAGAAGGGCATCTTCTGATTGACTCAGCGGCTAACAGGGACATCATTGAGAAAGGTCCTTAGTTCAGAATGTCATAGAACGGCATTCAGTGTTCAGCTTTTGACCTGGAAGAGTGTCATGTGGCAGTATCTGGCAAAAACAATTACAGACACAAGACACTAATGTATTGTAATAAAGACACTATAGGGAGAGAATAAGAAGATATAATTGGGTAAATTTTAGGGAATTTCATCAGGGAAAGGTTTGAGGAAGTGAGGGGCTGCCATCCTGTTGTATGCTGGCAGCTAGTTTTGAACTTTAAAGAGTATCTATCATCTGTTTAGCCCTAGTCTAATTAGGGTCTTACCTTATAGGGCGGCCCCCACTGATGTCATCACACTTTTTTTTCTTCCCGCTGTTGTCCCCTGTTGATTTCGGTGTCTTATACACTACGTGCAGAATTATTAG
Source organism: Bufo gargarizans (assembly GCF_014858855.1). Lineage (NCBI taxonomy): Eukaryota > Metazoa > Chordata > Amphibia > Anura > Bufonidae > Bufo > Bufo gargarizans. The sequence continues at coordinate 385,874,798 of NC_058081.1, forward strand.
GCAAATGAGTATTTTGACCACATCATCCTCTTTATGCATGTTGTCTTACTCCAAGCTGTATAGGCTCAAAAGCCTACTACCAATTAAGCATATTAGGTGATGTGCATCTCTGTAATGAGAAGGGGTGTGGTCTAATGACATCAACACCCTATATCAGGTGTGCATAATTATTAGGCAACTTCCTTTCCTTTGGCAAAATGGGTCAAAAGAAGGACTTGACAGGCTCAGAAAAGTCAAAAATAGTGAGATATCTTGCAGAGAGATGCGGCACTCTTAAAATTGCAAAGCTTCTGAAGCGTGATCATCGAACAATCAAGCGTTTCATTCAAAATAGTCAACAGGGTCGCAAGAAGCGTGTGGAAAAACCAAGGCGCAAAATAACTGCCCATTAACTGAGAAAAAGTCAAGCATGCAGCTGCCAAGATGCCACTTGCCACCCGTTTGGCCATATTTCAGAGCTGCAACATCACTGGAGTGCCCAAAAGCACAAGGTGTGCAATACTCAGAGACATGGCCAAGGTAAGAAAGGCTGAAAGACGACCACCACTGAACAAGACACACAAGCTGAAACGTGAAGACTGGGCCAAGAAATATCTCAAGACTGATCTTTCTAAGGTTTTATGGACTGATGAAATGAGAGTGAGTCTTGATGGGCCAGATGGCTGGATTGGTAAAGGGCAGAGAGCTCCAGTCCGACTCAGACGCCAGCAAGGTGGAGGTGGAGTAATGGTTTGGGCTGGTATCATCAAAGATGAGCTTGTGGGGCCTTTTCGGGTTGAGGATGGAGTCAAGCTCAACTCCCAGTCCTACTGCCAGTTTCTGGAAGACACCTTCTTCAAGCAGTGGTACAGGAAGAAGTCTGCAAGGTAAGAAAAACATGATTTTCATGCAGGACAATGCTCCATCACACGCGTCCAAGTACTCCACAACGTGGCTGGCAAGAAAGGGTATAAAAGAAGAAAATCTAATGAAATGGCCTCCTTGTTCACCTGATCTGAACCCCATTGAGAACCTGTGGTCCATCATCAAATGTGAGATTTACAAGGAGGGAAAACAGTACACCTCTCTGAACAGTGTCTGGGAGGCTGTGGTTGCTGCTGCACGCAATGTTGATGGTGATCAGATCAAAACACTGACAGAATCCATGGATGGCAGGCTTTTGAGTGTCCTTGCAAAGAAAGGTGGCTATATTGGTCACTAATTTGTTTTTGTTTTGTTTTTGAATGTCAGAAATGTATATTTGTGAATGTTGAGATGTTATATTGGTTTCACTGGTAAAAATAAATAATTGAAATGGGTATATATTTGTTTTTTGTTAAGTTGCCTAATAATTATGTACAGTAATAGTCACCTGCACACACAGATATCCCCCTAAAATAGCTAAAACTAAAAACAAACTAAAAACTACTTCCAAAAATATTCAGCTTTGATATTAATTAGTTTTTTGGGTTCATTGAGAACATGGTTGTTGTTCAATAATAAAATTAATCCTCAAAAATACAACTTGCCTAATAATTCTGCACTCCCTGTATTCTAATTAGCCGACTTGGTTATACTAGGCATACATGAGCAGTGTGCTCTGATTGGATGCGCTCACAGCCAGGGAGAAGAGAATCGCTTCAGTCTCCGCCTAGTATAACATAAAAAAAAAGTGCAATGACATCAGTGGGAGTGGCCGCCCTATAAGGTAAGACCCTAATTAGACTAGGGTTAAACAGATGAAAAACCCTGAGAAATGTAATTTTCCTGTTTATGAACAAACTGCTTTTTTTTTCAAAAGCAGACAAAAAAACAAACAAAAAAATGCAAATGCATATTTTTTTGTAAAAACGATTTCAGTGCATTGTTCATTTCCATTTCAGTGCAACGTTTACGTGTACAGCAGGAATTGAACATCATCATATAATATGGATTATCTATTTCACCACTGCCTTCCCATCTCACTTCTTATTTATCTCATACACAGATATGTTTCTGCTTTGTCTTGCACCACTTACCCCAGCAATCCTGTCTCCAAACTGATCTGATCCAAATTCATACCAGATTGTCTGTGGTATATACAGTACAGACCAAAAGTTTGGATACACCTTCTCATTCAAAGAGTTTTCTTTATTTTCATGACTATGACAATTGTAGATTCACACTGAAGGCATCAAAACTATGAATTAACACATGTGGAATTATATACATAACAAAAAAGTGTGAAACAACTGAAAATATGTCATATTCTAGGTTCTTCAAAGTAGCACCCCATCACTCTCCTTCATGGTCAAATTGCCCTTACACAGCCTGGAGGTGAGTTTGGGGTCATTGTCCTGTTGAAAAATAAATGATGGTCCAACTAAACGCAAATCAGATGGAATAGCATGCAAGATGCTGTGGTAGCCATGCTGGTTCAGTATGCCTTCAATTTTGAATAAATCCCCAACAGTGTCACCAGAAAAGCACCCCCACACCATCACACCTCCTCCTCCGTGCTTCACGGTGGGAACCAGGCATGTAGAGTCCATCCGTTCACCTTTTCTGCGTCGCACAAAGACACGGTGGTTGATACCAAAGATCTCAAATTTGGACTCATCAGACCAAAGCACAGATTTCCACTGGTCTAATTTCCATTCCTTGTGTTCTTTAGCCCAAACAAGTCTCTTCTGCTTGTTGCCTGTCCTTAGCAGTGGTTTCCTAGCAGATATTCCACCATGAAGGCCTGATTCACACAGTCTCCTCTTAACAGTTGTTCTAGAGATGTGTCTTCTGCTAGAACTCTGTGTGGCATTGACCTGGTCTCTAATCTGAGCTGCTGTTAACCTGCGATTTCTGAGGCTGGTGACTCGGATGAACTTATCCTCCTCAGCAGAGGTGACTCGTGATCTTCCACATCTGGGGCGGTCCGCCTGTGAGCCAGTTTCTTTGATGGTTTTTGTGACTGCACTTGGGGACACTTTCAAAGTTTTTCCAATTTTTCGGACTGAATGACCTTCATTTCTTAAATTAATGATGGCCACTCGTTTTTTCTTTACTTAGCTGCTTTTTTCTTGCCATAATACAAATTCTAACAGTCTATTCAGTAGGACGATCAGCTGTGTATCCACCTGACTTCTCCACAACACAACTGATGGTCCCAACCCCATTTATAAGGCAAGAAATCCCACTTATTAAATCTGACAGGGCACACCTGTGAAGTGAAAACCATTTCAGGTGACTACCTCTTGAAGCTCATCAAGAGAATGCCAAGAGTGTGCAAAGCAGTAATCCAAGAAAAAGGTGGCTACTTTGAAGAACCTAGAATATGACATATTTTCAGTTGTTTCACATGTTTTGTTATGTATATGTTAATTATCATAGTTTTGATGCCTTCAGTGTGAATCTACAATTTTCATAGTCATGAAAATAAAGAAAACTCTTTGAATGAGAAGGTGTGTCCAAACTTTTGGTCTGTGCTGTATGTGTGTGTGTAGAGATAATCTGAATAGATCTGCCTTCCAGATTTTGTTCACACCTGGTATCATTCTTTAGCATTGATTGGTTGTATATATTGGAACTATCTGGTCATACAGTATGTGACCTTGGTAATTTCCGTGCAACATCTAAGTGCAATGTTTATGTGTACAGCAGGAATTTAACCAGGAGTGACCAGAAGGTAGCTCTACTTTCCTTAAATATTCTGTCATCTTTATCCTTTACATCTATATCTCCTTGTTTTGCTCACAAGAACAAGACTTCAGGCTTGGATACTCCTCAAAGCGACACTCTTATGGTACTACAACTATAGTTCAAATGAAGGTCATTTATATAATTGTAAGAAATATAATACCAATGCGGGGCGGGGCCGGCAGTGCATGGAGTAAGTCATGCTTCAGTACAGTATGGCACTACAGGTCTGAGACTGAGGCTCACAGCACTTCATAATCTCCCAAAACCCGCTCATTCAGAGAGAAGACAAAACTGCTCACCTGTAGGATGACCAAGACCAGGAAGAAGGCAGCCACAGGAAAGGTAACAGTTTTTCTCTGCAACAAGCGCCGTGCAAGATTTGGAAGACCGTTCCCGCCGAAACAATATCAGATTTCGCAAGATTCGGGAGGCAGTGAAACCTGACCAACTGCACAAATTTTTGACAGACTTTTTTTTACAATTCTGTTACCTACAGCACCTCAATCTGAGCTCTTCATAGACAGGGTTCATAGAATCCCCAAATCTAAAAGATTGCCAGCAGAAATACCTAGAGATGTATTAGCGCCTATTACTTTGTTCCATATTAAAGAAAACCTCATGGCAGCACCTCGCAACAATCCAGATGTACCAGAAAGGTTTCTCTCCATTTCTTTATACACGGATCTATCTGCTGCAACGCTCAATAAAATGCGGGAATTCTAAGAGGCTACAAAGATCCTGAGAGCTCACAAAATCCCATATAGATGGGGCTTCCCAGCTAAACTGCGGATTTAAAGAGAGGTAAAAGGTGGTGTCTAACCCATCAGAAGTAATGCAACTGATCTCCAAATGGAGCCTATCTATACCTCCTGGTTCTGCAAAGTCAACAAAACCTGCTACGCCTACGCACCTGGAAGAAGAGTGGTCTACAGTGCAACAGAGGAACTCTCCAAATGATTGAGAAAGACCATGAGCAATCATGTCCTTTCTCTTGTTTTTCTTTCTGAGAGTGTCTCAGGTCAGTTTGGCCGACACCGGGACTTATTTTTGTATTCCCCCTGGTAACGCCACTTACCACCTGAAACAGGCCTTAGGAGTTCCTTAAATATGGAACCCACAATATTTAATCTTCAGTTCATTGTTTTTGTATTTGTTAACTTTTTTTTGTTCTTTTAACTGGAGAATATGCCTTAACACAGTTCAAATATATTTGGAGCCTAAAAATGGGTAAAGTGCAAGAGGTCTGGGTAAGTGGGGATCGCCCAATAGCAGTATTACTATTATGTTATAATAGTGCTTAAAATTACTTCAATTAATGCTAAAGGTTTGAATAATCCAGTTAAGAGATCTCAATTGTGGCGAGAGGCAATTAAATATAAATCTGGCGTATTATGCATCCAGGAGACACATCTGGTGGGGGGCGATCTCCACAAACTTAAGCACAAACGTTTCCCTGTTATAGTTTCAGCAAAAAAGAGAGAGGAGTGTCTACAGCAATAAATGATACAATAGCATTTAAGCTAATAGATTCCTTCATAGATATAGGGGGTAGGTATGTGATACTAATTGGTGAACTAAATAATGTATTATTCACTCTGGTGGCGTTATACACTCCTAATAAGAAACAGCTTTGATTTTTCAAGAGACTCTTGACAAGGGTGGGATTGATCAGGAGGGGGTCCCTTATCTACATGGGTGACTTTATTTCACTTATGTGGCCTGAATTGGATTCCACAGCGATCCCCAAAAACTCGCATCCTTCTAAGTTTTATCACCTTACTCAAATGGAAGGGTTATTAGATGCATGGCGGCTGAAACATTTTACTGAAAAGGATTATAGCTTCTTCTCGTATGCTCATAAAACTTACTCAAGAATTGACAGATCATACCACTTTTCAAAAGGTCTCCTCTTGCACAATAGGGCACATAGAATGGTCTGCTCATGCGCCCATCTCTGTCATGATTACCGAGAAGTATAATTCCCCTACTACGATCCCCTGGAGGATCAATGGTAGGATTTTACATTCCTCCAAATACCTACCCCAGTCACAGAGAACTCTTGAATAATTATTTTCTTTTAATGATAAAGAAGAAACAAGCATTGCCTCAGTATGGTGTGCCTATAAAGCCTTTATCTGGTGGCATTACATTAGTATAGCATCAAGGGATAAAAAAGAAAGGGAAGTCCAGTATGTGCAACTCACTGACTCTTATTAAATTGACCCAAATGAACAAACAATCTTATGATTCAGAGAGGGGATAGGTTACACCTTTTACAACTGAACAAGTATGACTTAGCCTTAAGACGACTTAAATCATCATATTACGGCCACAACAACAAGGCCACTTCCCTTGGCATCCAGATTGAAAGTCTTACATGCTAAATCAAAAATTTCCTTCTAAAGCTACTTTCACATTCGCATTTTGGCTGTTTCTGAGATCCGTTCAGGGCTCTCACAAGAGGTCCAAAATGGATCAGTTTTGCCCTAATGCATTCTCAATGGAAAGGGATCTGCTCAGAATGCATCAGTTTGCCTGCGATCAGTCTCCATTCCGCTCTGAAAGTGAACACCAAAATGTTGCCTGCAGCGTTCTGTTGTCCGCTTGACGAAACTGAGCCAAACGGATCCATCGTGGCACACAATGTAAGTCAATGGGGACAGATCCGTTTTCTAACAAAGTTTTTCAGGGGTCATGCGACCAAAGCGTGGCTTGAATCACCTACTGACTAAATTTTTATTTTTAATACATAAAACTTTAACTTTTATTATTGAAATTTAAAATTTAACACTCTAGATTCATTTAAAAATTCTCAGAATGAGCAGTGAGTACTAATATATATTCCTGTGTACCTCTGCTCAGAGTACACCACTGTGTAGGATAGCCCCTGATATTATTCTCAGGGCTTCCCAAATTTCCTAAGCCTTGCAGATCCCCTGAGGACGCCGAAGTTTGTCGGCGAAACATGTAGGGAAGCAGGAACACCTTAAGTTTTAGAATCGGATGGGCACTGTGAGCCTCCATAGTAGAGACATATGTGCAACTGAACATAAAGTTGCAGAAAAGGCTTAGGAAATTTGGGAAGCCCTGAGAATAATATCAGGGGCTATCCTACACAGTGGTGTACTCTGAGCAGAGGTACACAGGAATATATATTAGTACTCACTGCTCATTCTGAGAATTTTTAAATGAATCTAGAGTGTTAAATTTTAAATTTCAATAATAAAAGTTAAAGTTTTATGTATTAAAAATAAAAATTTAGTCAGTAGGTGATTCAAGCCACGCTTTGGTCGCATGACCCCTGAAAAACTTTGTTATATATTTAAACAGCGTGGCCACCCACTGTAGGACCTAATAGTCTGTTGCACACAAGATCCGTTTTCTGACACAATCTGGCACAATAGAAAACGGATCCGTCACCCATTGACTTTCAATGGAGTTCATGACGGACCAGTCTAGGCTGTGTTGCAGATAATACAAACGGATCCGTTCATGACGGATGCAAACTGTTGTGTTATTGCAGCGGATCCATTTTTGCAGATCCATGACGAATCCGCCCAAAAAAGTGAGTGTGAAAGTAGCCTTATATGTCTCTAAAGATCCAAAGGGTGTAGCGTACTCTATGGACAGGTTTTACTCCACATTATATAATCTAAGGGAAGATAGTAATACTCCTAAACCTGAAAGGAATGCCATCGAACATTTCCTTAACCCAGTAAAGCTCCCATTAATAGAAGCATCTCAGCTAAAAACCTTGTTAACAAAAATAACTCGGGCTGAAATTACTGCAGCAAATAAATCCTTAAAACCTAATAAAACTCCGGGCCCAGACGGTCTTTCTAATGACTATTACAGGCAATTATCCCCTATTTTGACGCCATAACTTTACAGAATATTTAATTACGTACGAGACTCAGGGTTTTTCCTGGGGAGATCCTCTAAGCTACTATAGTTGTCTTACCTAAACTAGTGAAATCACCGGATAGACCTGAAAATTTCTGCGATTTCCATCCTAAATACAGACCTGAAACTGTATGCAAAGATACTAGCTACTAGACTAGCAGATATTCTCCCTACCCTGATCCACAGAGACCAAGTCGGATTTGTCAAAGCCTGGCAGTCAGTGGATGGGACTAGGAGATTCCTGGATCTGGTGGGGAGGGTTGAGACCTGTCGGACGCCTTCTCTGCTCCTTTCCCTTGACGCGGAGAAGGCTTTTGACAGGGTACATTGGGGATATCTGGAAGCAGTATTCAATTAATTTGGGATCAAGGGCTCAGCCCAGACAGCCATATTGGCACTATACTCCACCCAGTCAGCAAAAGTACTGGCCTCTGGCCATTTATCGACTCCCTTCCCTATTACCAATGGAACTAGACAGGGGTGCCCCCTCTCCCCTTTAATATTGACCTTAAATGGAACCTCTGGCAGAGGCTATTAGATCATCAAAAAAAATAATAACAGGCATTACTATAAGCCGGGTAGATCACAAAATAGAGTTATTTGCTGGTGATGTAATTATAGCGCTAACTAATCCCCAGAAGTCTTTACCAGCAGTTATGAACATTCTCTCGCAGTTTATGAACGCTAACAAATCCCTTATAATAAATATAGGGCTCCCACCCATGATTGCGTCTCAACTAGCATCCCAGGTTCCTTTCAAATGGACAGGAATTTACTTAGGAATAACACTCACCTTCCCTTCTAAAGCACTATTTACCCGTAATTTTGTTCCCTTGGAACAGTTGATTAAAAATTATATATATGATTATTCCAAAGTGGATACTTCATGGGTAGGAAGGGTAGCAACAACTAAAATGATGCTTTTGCCCAAAATACTGTACTTTTTTAGGACCCTTCCTATCCTGCTCTCCAAGAAATACATCACAGGCCTACAATCACTACTGAACACCTTTGTGTGGAATAACAAAAAAAAAAAAGGGTAGCTTCATCCACCTGTTAGGCCTCCCAATTTTTTCTCTTTTTCTATTACTACCACACCGCAATACTTGATCAAGGAAGGTGTTGCCTACTAGATGATAATGCTCTACAATGGGTACAATGCGAAAGAGATATTATAGGTCCTACACCTTTAAAAGACTACTTGAAAGCACTTCTTATAAAAAATACTCTAACTCCATCCCTATTACCGATGAAAGCATGTGTCAACTCATGGATAAAAATGATAGAAAGGAATAATTTATCATGGAATATACCCAATATCACTTTGCATATGGTGGAACTGCTGATACCAGACATCTTTTACAAATCCGATAGCTGCGGGGATTACTAAAAGTCACCAGATTTGGGATTCTGGACATCTAGTCCCCTTTTCAGCCCTGTCCAGTTCTTTTCAGGTTTCTAATAAAGGGTTCTACAAATACTTGCAGTTACGATCCCTCTTAGGGTCTCTTTCACAGACCTCGAGACATACTACTTCAGCCTTTGAGATGTACTTCTTTGGTCCATCTGGACGAATTAAAGGCCTTTTATAAAATGTATAAATTACTTCTAGAAAATAATTCCAAAGACAATGTCTCGGTACTGGTAAAATAAACTTCCGAACTGGATTTACCTAAAGATGAACAGATTTGGCATATAGCATTCACGGCAGCAAGGAAATTCTCAAGTTGTGCAGCTCACCTTGAATCTACACGTAAAATGCTATATACTGTACATGCTATATGACTCCTCAACGCCTATCTCAGATATACACAGAAGTATCCACATCATGCTGGAGATGTTAGAAAGCCTTGGGGGACATTAAACACATTTTTTGGGAAAACACATTATCTTACAGCAAGATTTTGGGATACGCCATACGCAACCCAGCTCTTTGTTTATTATTTCTTGGGATTAAAGATTTACCAAGATTAGATAGGGCTATCGTCTTTCATACGCTCACAACATTAAAGTCGCTAATCGCTAAACATTGGCGCTCTACTCAGGTTCCTACAACTGAAGATTTAGTGCGTAGAGCGAGTTAAAACTGTGAAATGGAAAACACAATGGCTTCTTGCAAAGACACCTATAATACTTACTTAAAAATATTGGAATAAATGGCTTAAAGTATATCTGACCTTAAGTACATCTTAACTCCTTAAGGACCAGGAAATTTTTTGCTAATCTGACCAGTGTCACTTTATGCATGAATAACTTTAAAAAACGCTTTAACTTTCCAGGCCATTCTGAGATTGTTTTTTCATCGCATGTTGTACTTCATGACACTGGTAAAATGGAGTAAAAAAAATCTTTTTTATTTATAAAAAATACCAAATTTACCCGAAATTTCCACATTTCAATTTCTCTACTTCTATAATACATAGTAATACCTCCAAAAAAAGTTATTAATTTACATTCCCCATATGTCTACTTCATGTTTGGATCATTTTGGGAATGACAATTTATTTTTGGGGATGTTACAAGGCTTAGAAGTTTAGAAGCAAATTTTTTCAGAAATGGTCTGAAGTCACTTTGTGAGGCTTACATAATAAAAACCACCCAAAAATGACCCCATTATGGAAAAACTGATTTTACAAACTTTGTTAACCCTTAGGTTATATAACCCTTTAGGTGTTCCACAAGAGTTATTGGCAAATGGAGATCAAATTTCAAAATTAAATTTTATTGCCAAATTTTCAATTTTAATCCATTTTTTTTTTCAGTAACAAAGCAAGGGTTAACAGCCGAACTAAACTCAATATTTATTGCCCTGATTCTGCAGTTTATAGAAACACACCATATGTGGTCATAAACTACTGTACGGGCACACGGCAGGGCACAGATGGAAAGCAACACGATATGGTTTCTAGAAGGCAGATTTTGCTGGACTGGTTTATTTACACCATGTCCCATTTGAAGCCCCTCTGATACACCTTTAGAGTAGAAACTCCACAAAAGTGACCACATTTTGGAAACTACGGGATAAGGTGGCAGTTTGATTGGGACTATTTTTAGGGTACATATGATTATTGGTTGCTCTAGATTACATTTTTGTGATGCAAGGTTGCAATTTTAATTCTGAAATTTAATCTCCATTTGCCATTAACTGTTGTGGAACACCTAAAGGGTTAAAAAAGTTTATAAAATTTGTTTTAATACCTTGAGGGGTGTATTTTCTTAGATGGGATCACTTTTATGGAGTTTCTACTCTAGGGGTGCATCAGAGGGGCTTCAAATGGGACATGGTGTAAAAAAAAAAAAAAAAAAAAACAGTCCAGCAAAATCTGTGTTTCAAAAACCATATGGCGCTCCATATGGCGATTGTCAGTGGCTAAATAGAATTAAAATTGGGGAAGGGGATTATAAATTTAGTACTCTATGGAAGGGTGGCACTCCCTAAAGCAACTGGATGATCGGGGCATGTGTCACACTAAGTGGTGGTGTCCTTCCATATCCCCCTCCTTTGACACACTCTGCACTTTGGGGGACCACACCTTGAAAGTGTTGGCCGAGGTACTCCAGCCTGCTCATTCCCATTCAGAAAAGATCAGGGCCTTGAGGACTGCCTCATAGAACTGTAGGAATTTCCCTGTGTTGCCAGCGCTCCGGGACAGCACAAAAGAGTTGTACAAGGGAACCTGTACCAAGTAGACCCCAACTTTTTTGTACCAAGCCCGGGTTTTGCGCATGGCGTTATATGGCTTGAGAACTTGATCACAGAGATCAACTCCTCCCATATATCGATTGTAGTTAACCATACAATTAGGCTTGAGGATCGTTGCCCCGTTACCTCGCACAGGGACAGGGGTGATGCCGTTACCGTTAATTGTGGACAGTACAAGGACATCCCTCTTGTCCCTATATCTGAACAGCAACAGGTTTCCACTGGCAAGGGTATAGGTACCTGGAGGGAGGCCGCGTTGATTTTTCCACACGGTCCCACAAGCGGACGTGGTCCCACACAAGTTTCCCGCTAACACCCAGAGTGGGGGGACATTCTGGGGTTTCAATACGGGAATCTCGCCCCTCGTACACACAAAACTTGTAAGTGTACCCTGAGGTACTCTCACAAAGTTTGTATAGCTTCACGCCATACCTCGCCCGCTTAGAGGGAACATACTGGCGGAAAATGAGTCTGCCCTTGAAATCAATGAGAGGCTCATCACCCACGACCTCCCTTCCAGGTACATTGGCCTCCAAAAATTTGTCCCTGAAGTCATCGATGACCAGCCTGATTTTGTACAGGCGGCCATAGGCAGGATCACTTTGGGGGGGGACATGCTGCATTATCTGCATAATGCAGGCATTTCCGGATGGCCTCAAAATGGGAACGTGTCATGGCCATACAGTAGTGTGGGGTCTGGTAGAGGACATCCCCACTTCAGTACTGCATGACACAGTTTTTTTTAACTAGGCCCCTGTGCAGCACGAGGCCCCAAAACGTCCTCATCTCGGCTCCACTGACCGGAGTCCAGCCACCGGGCCTAGCCAAAAAGGAGCACAGGTGTTGAGCAATGAACTGTTGGGCGAACAAGTTTGTTTGCTCCACCATCAGATTGACAAAGTGGTCACTGAAAAAAAAAACTTAAAAATAGTCATATTCAGTGAAGCGGGCTCAAAATCCTCTAGGGTACACCATGCAAGTTCACCGGTAGGGGGCTCAGGTGGACTTATCTGGTGGGCTGGAAAACTAGTACGAGCCTCAGAGCTGCTCGTACTAGTGTAGGCCATGGGGTCCCTGGCATGGGGGTCCCCTTGCTCCACCGGGCAGCATCTCCGCCACCTTGGGGGCTCATCATCATCACTAGATCACCACGTGGATGACAAGAGGAAAGTGGGGTCATTCTCATCCTCACTGGGGCTCTCGGAGTTGGAGGCAAGCAGGGCGTATGTCTCCTCGGACATGAACGTCTGTTGGGCCATAGGGGAGTGTGTGTGTGTGTGTGCGTGCGTGTGTGGAAAACTTTAATTAGTGTGCGGGGGCACGGGTGTTCGCATACTTACCCTAAACCTAACAGAAAAAAAATATGAAAAAGAAAAATAAAAGAATTCAAACTCGCTCAGCGGTCTGTGGGGTGGCTGGACGCTAAGAGTGCCTGCCACAGTCAGCGCACGCATGCATGCACACAAAACAAAGTGCTTGCACCCCAAAAAAAATTGTGTGGGGGAGCAGGGGGGGGGGGACAAGTTTCAGCACCTCTGGGGGGTCTAGGGTCACACAGCTGAGTGTGCTGTGGACCCCAAACACCCGATCTCCCTAATCTCTCTGCCTAATCTAAGGGGTCCCTAAACCTGTCCCTAAGTACCTGTGTGGGGGGGCTGGGCACAGATGGGGTTCTGGGCACAGATGGGCTCCACAAGGCTCATCTATCCACGCTCCAGGACACAGTGTGGAGGAGGAAGCAGAGCTGGAGGAAGTCAACTGCCTCTCTAGCTTGTGAAGCCAATGGTAAGCGATCCTGTGAGGTGATGTCATAAGTGTGCACACCCTTAAACTAATACTTTGTTGAAGCACCTTTTGATTTTATTACAGCACTCAGTCTTTTTGGTTATGAGTCATGGCATATTTTGACTTGGCAAGATTTGCCCACTCTTCTTTGCAAAAACACTCCAAATCTGTCAGATTGTGAGGGCCCAGATCACCCCACAGATTTTCAATCGGAATCGGGTCTGGGCTCTGGCTGGGCCATTCCAAAACTTTAATCTTCTTCTGGTGAAGCCATTCCTTTGTTGATTTGGATGTATGCTTTGGGTCACTGTCATGCTGAAAGATGACCTCCCTCTTCATGTTCAGCTTTCTAGCAGAAGCCTGAAGGTTTTGTGACAATATTGACTGGTATTTGGAACTGTTTATAATTCCCTCTAGCCTAACTAAGGCCCCAGTTCCAGCTGGAGAAAAACAGCCCCAAAGCATGATGCTGCCACCACCATGCTTCACTATGGGTATGGTGTTCGTTTGGTGATGTGCAGTGTTGTTTTTGCACCAAACATATCTTTTTAAATTATGGCCAAAAAGTTCAACCTTGGTTTCATCAGACCATAACACCTTTGCCACTCTACCCCATAGCTCAGACATATGAAGAATATGGGAGATTGTTGTCACAACATGTACCACACAGCCAGTACTTGCCAGATATTCCTGCAGCTCATTTAATTTTGTTGTAGGCCTCTTGGTAGCCTCCTAGACCAGTTTTCTTCTCGTCTTTTCATCAATTTTGGAGGGACGTCCAGTTCTTGGTAAAGCCACTGTTGTGCCATATTTTCTCCATTTCATGAGGACTGTGTTCCATGGTATATCTAATGCCTTGGAAATTATTTTGTACCCTTCTCCTGACTGATACCTTTTAACAATGAGATCCCTCTGATGTTTTGGAAACTCTCTGTGGACAATGGCTTTTGCTGTAAAAAAGACCAACTAGAGCAGCTAAACTTTATTTCGGTTTAATCCGAGGCACTTTAAATGATGGCAGGTGTATGCCGACTCCTATTTAACATAATTTTGATTGTGATTGCTTAATTCGGAACGCAGCTACATCCCCAGTTATAAGAGGGTGTGCACACTTAATGCACCACATTATTTAGGTTTTTTTTCTTCGTGCCACCCTAAAGATTTCATTATTTTTTTTCAATTGAGTTGTATAGATAATAGGTCACATTAAAGGTGGAAAAAGTTCAGAAATTATTTATCTTGTTTTAAATTAAAAAAAATTGACATTTTAACAGGGGTCTGTAGACTTTTTATATCCACTGTACATGTCCTTCTTTTGCTCTATATACAAAGGATAACGAATATATTACACAATTATATCAACACTTTAATTGAATTCCTGACTACATTCAGAATTAAAGTACTTACATCACAGATTGAGATCTGAGAGTGATACGAGAGTTGGGAAGCCCCTTTCGTGAAAGCAGTCAGAGTCTCAAACGGGAAACCCCATTTTATATGCAAAATAGCTTTTGACCTCTTCCCTGAAGATGCACAGCTTTTTTACAGATTAAGCAAATAGCTTAACTCCCTAGTGTAATGTAGCAGGACATGCACAGTATAGAGAGTCACTGTGTACCTCTTGTTCATCTGTTATCATTCCAGACTTTGGAGTAGCCAATTCCCAGATCTGCAATTAATCAGACTCCCAAACAACCTTGACAAAATATGTACACAAAGCCTCACTCCCTTGCACATGCATTCACAGGTCATAAATGGATTCCAAATGATCAGAAACTACGGGGGAGATTTATGAAACTGGTGAAAAGTAGAACAGATTTAGTTGCCCATAGCAACCAGATTCCACCTTTCATTTTTCACTGCTCCTTTAGAAAACATGTTTTCACTAGGCTTGAGCGAATTGACCTTCGGATCATAGATCCGAAGTCGATTCGTTCACAAACTTCGATGTTAATTCCATACAGCATCAAAATGCATTAGCTCCTTGGCTGGTACCTCAGTAGCAAAGCCCACTTTGGATTCCTATTTTAAATTGTTTTTAAATACGCAGATATGAATACAGTTGTAATTCACTGAAGTCTTGCACGACTTTGGGAAGGACGAAGTTTGGCTCCAAAGAGCCAATACATTTTATCGCAGCGCACAGCTCACAGCCTGGGAGAAAAAAAACTCCCAGGCTGTGAGCTGTGCGCTGCGATTGGCCAGCACTGCAGCCAAGGAGAAGGAGACGCCCACAGGACAAGGGAAGACCCGCCTACTATAACTTAAGGAGCAAGGGTACCGGAGCCTGTAACGGGAGAACGGAGCGGCACCCGGGGATAATAGTAAGTGCAGTGAGATCCCCGGGCGCCGCTCTATATGGCAGCATACTCAGTTCACATAGTTTATACAAGTGAAAGGTCCTCTTTAAGGCTACTTTCACATATGCGTTTTCAATTCCACTATTGAGATTCATCATAGGAAAATGCTTCAGTTTTGTCCCCATTGATTGTCAATAGGGACAAAACTGAACTGAATGAAACGGAATGCTCCAAAATGCATTCCGTTGTGTTTGGTTGTGCTCCTATTGTGAACAGAATAACGCTGCAAGCAACGTTTTTCTGTCCGCAATGGGGTGTGGAGCAAGACGGATCTGACACACAATGTAAGTCAATGGGTACGGATCTCTGACACAATAGAAAACTGATCCGTCCGCCATTGACTTTCAATGGTGTTCAAGATGGAGCCATAATGGCTATATAAGACATAATACAACTGGATCCATTCAAGACGGATGCATGTGGTTGTATTATTGTAACGGAAGCATTTTTGCAGATCCATGACAGATCCGCCACCCCATGCCCTATCCTACTCTCACATTCTATCACTTTCTCTACGTCTTGTGACTGCTGAAGACATATCTTCCAATCCGGTACCCCCTCATTTAATTTCCACTGTCCAATCTCTATTCTATAACCAAAACCCTAGCACTAACTGCTCTCACTCATACCCACTCACCTGGCCCATGATTCCCCAGTATCTCCTCCCAGAGCATTATGGAACTCACGTTCCATTTGCAATAAGCTTTCTTACATCCATGACCTTAATTTCCCGCAAACTTACATGAAATCACAGAAACATGGCTAACGCCCACCGACACAGACTCCCCTACCATGCTTTCCTATGGAAAACTTCAGTTTACCCACACTCCCCACCCAGACAGACATGGTGGTAGTATTGGGCTCCTCCCTTTCACATCCTCGCATCTTTCAAAGTCCAAATCTTTTCTCCCTTTAACTTCCAAATATCTGCCGTCATCTACCATCCACCATACCCTGCTACTGCCTTTTTTAATCACGTCAATACCTGGTTTCTATACTTCCTTTCTGCTGAAATGCGTGGGATTAATACTGGGGAGGGAGGGGGGGCTGCACTGGCCACCAATGAATTTAATACTGGGGAGGGAGGGAGGGGGGCCGCACTGGCCACCAATGAATTTAAAACTGGGGAGGGAGGGGGGTTTTGCCCCTGCTGCCTGGCAGCACCTGATCTCTTACAGGGCGCTATGATACTCACAATTGCGCACCTGAGGGGTTAATTGTGCTGATCACAGCCCCCTGTAAGAGATCGGGTGCTGTCAGGCAGCAGGGGGCAGTTATGTACACAGTTCTTAGTGTATTCTAACTTGAAGCGTCTCCATCACCATGGGAACACCTCTGTGTAAGAATATACTGTCGGATCAGAGTTTTCATGATCTAACTCAAATCCGATGGTATATTCTAACATAGAGGCGTTCCCATGGTGATGGGGACGCTTCAAGTTAAAATATACCATCGGATTGGAGAAAACTCCGATGGTATATTAATAGGGACTCCTGACTTTACATTGAAAGTCAATTGGGAACGGATCCTTTTGCAATTGCACCATATTGTGTCAATGTCAAACGGATCCGTCCCCATTGACTTGCATTGTAAGTTAGGACGGATCCGTCTGGCTCCGCACGGCCAGGCGGACACCAAAACACTGCAAGCTGCGTTCGGGTGTCCGCCTGCTGAGCGGAACAGAGGCGAAACGGAGCCATACTGATGCATTCTGAGCAGATCCGCATCCACTCAGAATGCATTGGGGCTGTTCGGGCCGCTTGTGAGAGCCTTTAAACGGAACTCACAAACGGAACCCTGAACGCAAGTGTGAAAGTAGCCTAATATAGTGCTATAATCTTTTTTTTTATAGTCTTATTTTTTTTCTCTTCTGAACTTCAGATTTGGAAAAAAATGTACACTATTAAAAAAAAAAAAAAGCACCATATTAGCTTAGTTAAAATGCTCCGTTTGTATTTTCTCGAATATTCGCTATATTGCTATACATTCTTGTTTTAGAATATGACAAATATTCTTAAAGCGAATATATAGCACTATATTTACTGTTATATATTCTTTTTTGATCAAATTCGCATTACGCAATTTTAACATTTTAGATTTATCGCAATCGTGGAAATAATCTCGAATACGAATATTTGTGAATATAAAAACGAATATTCTAGCGAATATTCGTGAATTTGAATATGGGACCTGCCGCTCATCACTAATTACTTGCTTCTTCGACCTCACACAATGGTCCTCCACAGCCACCCACAGAGATGGACACATGTTAGACCTTGTTTTCACTTGCCTCTGCTCCCTATCATCTAATCTCTTCAACTCTCCTCTCCCCCTGTCTGACCACAATCTTCTTAAATTCTTATCCACTCTCTTCAACTGCCCCTCCAGTCCATAAACTAGCACACCCTCATAGAAACATCATACATCTCTCCATTCACACCCTCTCTGATTCTCCCTCACCACTGTCCACCATATCTTCCATTTACAATGCTGACATAGCAGCTAACCCACCTCTTCAACCTCACACTAACCACTGGCATCTTCCCTTACTCTTTTAAACATGCAACCATCATGCTAATACTCAAGAAGCCCTCCCTGGACCCATCCTCTTTATCCACCTATTGCCCCATCTCACTACTCCCATTCACATCATGACATTGGTGTGCTTCAGTAGGAGGGGTAAAGTTTGCAGTGGGTAAAGCAATCTGGAGAAGCTGATCATTTTTATTAAATGGCAGCGCCTTAAAAAAGTTAGAGGCAAATTCTGCCATTTTTGTAACTCTGAAATTATTTTATGCACCAGGGGGGATAATTTAAGGTAAAGATGGACATTTTCCAATTTTTCATCCCAAATAATTGATATGGTTAGATGCTAGGGATTCCTCAGGATGATAATTTAGATTGGGAGATTCCAGTGCCTAAAGTTAAACGGGTTCTGCAGTTTGTTTAAACTGATGATCTATCCTCTGGATAGATGATCAGCATCTGATTGGCGGGGGTCCGACACCCGGGACCCCCGCCGTTCAGCTGTTTGAGAAGGCAGCGGCGCTCCAGGAGTCCCGGGCCAGACGTCAGTGAGGGGCTCATTGCCGCCCTAAACGCCCAGATGCCATTACATATTCATATTTTTGCTTGTCAGCACAGCAATAGTGCAACAAGCCAGGCTCCAAGTGGAAGCAGCGAGGGGGAATGGACTCAGTTCACTGCATCTCCGCCTATCATATTGCAGCTGAGCCCCTGCCATACCCGCTCCTCTCTGAAGTCCTCAGTGGAAGTTTTCATCCCAGCCATGGTTGCCAGCACCAGCTTAGCTGGTATTTTCTCTCAATGAAACACACAGGCCACAGGGGTACAACTTCTGAGACGACGGTGGACCGAGGAATAGTGGCAGCTAGTTCTTTACTCACAGTTTTGATGCTCCCTGGGCCGGGCTGCAGTGAAGGGGAGAACAGCACCAAATTCTCTGGGGTACACTCTTCTACAGGGGACACCAGCCAGGTGGTGATTGAGGTGCCATTGATGGTGACTGGATTTTAGCATGCTTGTGCGGCTGGGCCCCTGAACTGAGTAAAATGCTGATGCCAGCAACTTGGTGGTGCAAAATGATGAGGGTAGTTGGTGTGGAAATGAGGAAGAAGACAGTAGTTAACTCCAACCTGGAACTTTACTGTACGCAGGGTTTTTAACAGCAATTGACATCCAACAATAAACAGTCTTACAGTCAGGTCCATAAATATTGGGACATCGACACAATTCTAACATTTTTGGCTCTATATACCACCATAATGGATTTGAAATGAAACAAACAAGATGTGCTTTAACTGCTGTCAGCTTTAATTTGAGGGTTAAATATAAAAAATTGGTGAGGTGGAGGGCAACTCAGATGGCTGGATATATAGATATGGGTTGATGCAGATATAAAAGTCGATATCTGCATCGATATCAGATAAAATAGACCACTAAATAGTATGGTGTTCAAATATAGATTGCCTACTAATACAGGTGATCAGTCTGTATAGTAGGTCTTTTGGTATATATGTCAATGTGCACAGTAATGACGTCTTGGATATCCAGTTTAGAAAAGGAAATAAAAGCCGTGGGTAAGATGTATCAGATGTCTATTCTTAATATGGATATTGGTATCCCTCTATTTTGTCCTGGATACAGTTATAACAGCTGTATAGCATTTGGAACGGTCTTACCCCATTGGTGGTAGATCCCTGGTAGCGGCTGTCAGTGTTATGTGCTGGTGGTCCCTTGGTGAGTGGGGGTGGCGATCTAATCCTGAGAGGCGTTGGTTCGCACGTGTCCCGATGTTTCCTCTGCGTCTTTCTCTGCTGCGGCGTCTCTGGTTACGTCCCACGTAGTATGGAAGATGGCGTCCCACGCGATCAGAGAGGTGTCTACGTTACTGTGGTCAGCTGGGTAGTTATGTCAGCTGTTGCGGCCGACTCTGTTGGATGGATATATGTTGCGGTCTCTCTTTGTAAAAATCCTCAGCTATTAAACCATTTGATAAATGGGTCAGAGTACTGCCATCTGAGTGCCCTCCACCTCACCATGGCTTAATCCACTACTTTGGCAGTAGGTGCTGCCATCTGGAGAGAGCACCTATCCGTGAATTGCTGACAGTAGAGCCTCTGTATTTAATTTCATAACAAAACATGGATGTCTGGGATCATATAGAAAACAAATGTAAAAAAATAGATCAATATACTTTTGATCTATCATCTGATATTCATAATGCAACCCAACAATCCAGGTCCACTTCAGATCTGTTTATAGAACTAGAAAAATGACTTCATCGCCAATTAAAACAGAAATGAGAGATTAAATCCCTAACTGACTATCTGGGAAGAGATATCAACCCAAAAGGCCTCCTAATAATAAAGGAACCCGCTAATGACCTATATAGCGACAAATTCTATACTGAATGGCAGACTTTCCTAAGTAGTCAATCTAAAGTCTTAATACAAATGATTATACAAATAAGGATCCAATTATTAGAAGAAATTATTAGAGACATTGAAAACCTTAAAGAAACAATTGTCAAATTACCCCAAGATGAAGAATATGTCAAATGGCAAGAGAAAATTTGTAGGAGCTTAGAAGATTTAGAGAGAGAGATAATAAAGAAAAAATCTAAGAAATTTAAACATAACAGAGATGAAAGAATGAATATTACTAACACTAAAGAAAGAACACCAACTAAACAATTACACACTAGAGAAAGAACCACACAGGAGATTAGTGTCACGGGGAGCGTCAAAGGCGCACTCGGTCTGCCATCAGCGCAGACCTGCTGCTTAGCTTTGAGAGCGAGGATCTGTGCTTGGCCTCCTTCCCAGGACGGCTTTGCTAGCTGGGAGGCTCCCTGCTCCTAGGTCTGCCTTGAGCGCCGAGCTGATCACTCAGTGCTCGACTTGTCTGTCTGTCGGTCAAGTGACGCTGGCCACGTCACATGACCCTCAGACCCCACTATAGATACAGGAAGCCTGCTGGCCACAGATTGCCTGTTAATTCTAGGGTCCTGGCTATTTGTTGGACTACTGAATACTCACCTGATCCTGTTCCCTGATGATCCTTTGCCTGCTCCTCCTGTGCTGGTCATTTCTCCTGGCATCCTGACCCAGGCTTCCACCTGACGATTCTTTGCGGACTCCTTTTTTACTTCGTTTCTCTCCTGGTATTTGACCTCTGCTTTTCCTGACCATTCTCTGCTCATTCCTTAGTACTGCGTAGCTCTCTAGGTATTGACCCGGTCCGTTCACGTTCCGTTATTTGTCTTGTCTGTCTTCCCAGCACGTATCCTAAGTTAGGGACTGCCGTCTAGTTGTCCCCTGTCATTAGGACTTGCAAGGCAAGTAGGCAGGGGTGAGGGTGGAGCGCAGTGGTCACTATCCTCCCCCCTGTGTGTAGTGTACTTGACTGTCACAGATTAACAGGCCATAACCTAACCACTGTATAGTGAATCCTCTGGTGACCCTGACTGACCAGGTCTCTAACCTGACGCGGATGGTGCAGGAGCTAGGGGAGAAACTCAGTTCTTTTGAGCTAGGACAAGGTACGTCCATCCCTCAGGCCTCCAGTCTGCATTTAAGCCCCAGATTAAGCTTCCTGAGCCCTTTTCTGGAGATCAGAGTTTCTTTCCTTTAAAGAAAATTGTAAACTTTTTTTCCCGTTTGCGCCCCGAATCCTCTGGCCCCGAGAGTCAACGCGTGGGCATTATCATTTCCCTGTTATAGGGTGATCCCCAGGACTTGGCATTTTCTTAACCTGCTGATGCCAGTTGTTTAACATCAGTGGAGGTTTTCTTCAGGCCCTGGGTACCCTGTATGATGAACCAGACAAGACACTGATAGCCGAGACTGCTCTAAAGGTTCTGATTCAGGGCGATCTACCCGCGGAGGAGTATTGCACCCAATTCAGAAGGTGGTGTGTTCCCTCAGGATGGAATGAACCAGCACTTAAAGAGAACCTGTCACCTGGATTTTGGGTATAGAGCTGAGGACATGGGTTGCTAGATGGCCGCTAGCACATCAGCAATATCTAGTCCCCATAGCTCTCTGTGCTTTAATTGTGTAAAAAAACCGATTTGATACATATGCAAATTAACATAAAAGAGTCATATCTTACTTGTGTGACCAGAGAAGAGTCATATTTTCAAGCTCTGACTCATCTCTGGTTAATTTGCATATGTATCAAATCAGTTTTTATGCACAATAAAAGCACACAGAGCTATGGGGACTGGGTATTGCGGATGTGCTAGCAGCCATCTAGCAACCCATGTCCTCAGCTCTATACCCAAAATCCAGGTGACAGAGTTCAGGTCAGGTCAGGTCAGGTCTGTCAGATAACTTAAAGGATCTTCTAGTGAGTTATCAGCTTCCAGAGACTCTAGAGGAGATTATGACCCTTGTAGCCTGACTTGACCGACGGGTTAGAGAGAGACGACAGGAATGACAGTTCTCTCCTCAGGTGGAGTGTGTTTTTACTGCGGAGATCCTGACCATTGGATCAACCAGTGTCCTAAGAAGGCCCTCTCTGTTAAGTCTCCCAAGGCAAGGCAACCTAAAGACCAAGTACACCCTGATATTACGAAATGTAAGCTTTTGGTACCTATATCAATATCTCTGGGAGTTAATAAATGGCTGGGTAAGGCCTTTATTGACTCTGGTTCAGCGGCCAGCTTTATTGACTCTGAGTACGCCATTACACTGGTTATTCCAATTTTTTCTCTTCCTACACCTATACATGTCATGGCTATTGACGCCACTCCCCTGGTAGGTGGTATGGTGAGGTCATGTACCTCAGAGATTTCTTTAACCGTGGGGGTGTGCCTCTGAGAAATGTTCCCTTCTTAGTCCTGGAGAACTTACTGGTCGAGGTGATACTAGGGTTGCCTTGGCTATGATTACACAACCCCACTATTGATAGGTACCTATTTCACCAACTCCCCCTTGGACCAAAGTGTGACTCGTGCTTGTCTGTGGTACAAGCTGGGGTCTCAGTAAAATCTGATCTATTACCTACGGTTATTAGGGAATAGTCTGATGTGTTCTCATCACCTACCCCGGAGGTTCTACCACCCCATAGACCTTATGATTGCGCCATAGAGTTAGTAGAAGGTGCCAGGTTTCCTAAGGGGCATATTTATAATCACTCTCAGTCCAAACGCAAGGCCATGGAGGATTATATTAAGGAAAGCCTTGTTAAAGGGCACATTAGACCTTCTGTCTCTCTTCGTTAAGAAGAATGGTGGTTTTAGGCCTTGTATCGATTACCGGAACTTGAATAAGATCACTATCCAGAATAGATTCTCTCTCCCATTGATTCCGGATTTATTTAACCAGGTTCTGGGGGCATCCTGGTTTTCTAAGATTGACCTGAAAGAGGCATATAATCTAATCCGAATCAAGGAGGGACACGAATGGAAGACAGCGTTCAAATACTCCGGCAGGATACTTTGAATTTCAGGTTAATGCTTTTGGACTCAGCAATGCCCCAGCTGTGTTCCAAAACTTTATGAATGATATTCTTAGAGAGTTTTTAGGTAAATTTGTCATTGTCCATCTTAATGACATTTTGATATTTTCTCCTGATTTCAAATCTCATGTGTCTCATATTAGACAAGTATTAGAGGTGTTAAGGGAGAATCAGTTGTCCGCTAAAAAAAGAGAAATGTGTCTTTGGTGTACTGGATATACTATTTCTAGGGCATTTCCTGACCCCTCACTCCTTTAAGATGGATCCTGGTAAGGTACTAGCTATTAAGGAATGGGTAAGGCCTCCATCCTTAAAGGCCTTACAACGTTGACCGACCTTACTAAGAAAGGGGCGGATTTGGAGAACTGGTCTACTGAGGCCATTACTTCGTTTGAAACACTAAAAAAGGCATTCAGTAGCACTCCCATTCTGATCCAGCCAGATCAGGAGAGACCTTTTATTGTGGAGGTGGATGGGTCAGAGGACGGCGCTGGAGCAGTCCTTTCACAAGGTCCTGCTAGTCTAACTAACCGGAGACCGTGTGCATTCTTTTCCAGAAAAATTTATTCCACCGAGAGAAACTACGACATAGGGAATCAGGAGTTGCTGACCATTAAGTGGAGGCAATTTCTGGAGGGGGCAAGGCATTGTGTAACTGTTGTCACTGACCATAAGAACCTTATGTTTCTCAAATCTGCTAAGAGGTTGAATCCCCGTCAGGCTAGATGGGCACAGTTTTTTACTCGTTTTTAATTCTCCATTACTTTCAGGCCTGGAAGAAAAACGTGATGGCTGATGCATTATCTCAGAGCTTCCATGCTTTTCAGCCTACAGAGGCACCACCTGAATCCATCCTACCAGCAAATATCTTAGTAGCAGCCTTAACCCAAGATATCTTGGCTCTCATTAAGGCTGAACAACATCTGGCACCGGCAACCACCCCAACAGATAAGTTGTTTGTCCCCATACAATATTGTCTCCAGCTGTTGGGTGAGTGTCATGATTCTGCCTTTTGTGGACATCCTGGTTTTGAGGGCACTAGAGAGCTGGCTTCTAGATCTTATTGGTGGCTCACTCTATTTAGGGATGTAAAGTCCTACGTGTCAGCCTGTGAGGTTTGTGCTAGGTCTAAGACACCTAGGACTTGCCCTGCTGGTAACGTACAAACCCTACCCATTCCCAGTAGACCCTGGTCCCATATCTCGATGGAATTTATTACTGACCTGCCGCCGGCGGAGGGTAAGACTGTGGTTTGGGTAGTGGTCGATAGGTTTAGCAAGATGGTTCATTTCATTCCTCTGTCTAAACTCCCAAATGCCAAGACCCTGGAGTCTATTTTTGTGAAGGAAATTGTACAGTTACATGGTATCCGGAAAATATTGTATCTGACAGGGGTGTGCAGTTTGTGTCCAAATTTTGGAGGGCTTTCTGTCAAAGATGTCAGATTTTGTTGTCTTTTTCCTCCGCCTATCACCCTGAGAGTAATTGGCAGACTGAACTCCTTAATTAGTCTATGGAACAATTCCTAAGGTCGTATGTTGCTGATGACCAGCAATTATGGGTTAAATACCTTCCGTTGGCTGAATTTGCTTTGAATAACTGTGTTAATTCTTCTGCTGGGGTCTCCCCTTTCTTTTGTAACCATGGTTTTCATCCCCGTTTTCATTCTGGGTCGTCCGTCTCCTCCTCTAACCCTGAAGCGGATAAACTCTCCTCTGAACTGTGTACAGTTTGGGCCCGGGTTCAATCGAACCTAGAAAAGGCTCGAAGTTCTCAAAAACTCAAGGCCGATAGGAAACGTTCCAAGGGGGTGAACGTTCAGGTTGAGGATAAAGTATGGTTGTCCTCCAAGAATCTATCTCTCAAGGTAGCTTCTAGAAAATTTGCTCCTGGACCGCATAAGATCATGGAGGTGATTAATCCGGTATCGCTTAAGTTGGAGCTGCCCGAGTCGTTCCACATTCATAATGTATTTCATAAATCTCTACTTAAAAAGTATTTTGAGCCTGTTGTACCGTTGAAAGCCTCGCCTCTGCCGGTTCTTGTTAGTGATGCTGTCGAGTATGTGGTGTCTAAGATAGTGGATGTCAGGAGAGTGCGTAATTCCTTACAGTACCTGATTCACTGGAAGGGGTATGGACCCGAAGAGAGATCTTGGGTACCCGCCAGGGAGGCTCATGCTCCTAGACTTGTTTGAAAATTTCATTTAGAACACCCTGAAAGGCCATCGCCTGAAGTCTTGCGTCCGGTGGCCCCTCGTAAAAGGGGGGGTACTGTCATGGGGCGCCAAAGGCGCACTCGGTCTCCCATCAGTCGCAGACCTGCTGCTTAGCTTCGGGAGCGAGAATTTATGTTTAGCCTCATTCCCAGGGCAGCTTTGCTAGCTGGGAGGCTCCCTGCTCCTAGGTCTGCCTTGAGCGCCGAGCTGATCACTCGGTGCTCGACTTACCTGTCTGTCGGTCAAGTGACGCTGGCCACGTCACATGACCCTCAGACCCCACTATAGATACAGGCAGCCTGCTGGCCACAGGTTGCCTGTTAATTCTAGGTTGCTGGCTATTTGTTGGACTACTGAATACTCACCTGATCCTGTTCCCTGACGATAATTTGCCTGCTCCTCCTGTACTGGTCATCTCTCCTGGCATATTGACCCAGGCTTCCACCTGACGATTCTTTGCAGACTTCTGTTGTACTTAGTTTCTCTCCTGGTATTTGACCTAGTCTTTTCCTGACCATTCTCTGCTCATTCCTTAGTACTGCATAGCTCTAGGTATTGACCCGGTCCGTTCACGTTCCGTTATTTGTCTCGTCTGTCTTCCCAGCATGTATCCTAAGTTAGGGACTGCCGTCTAGTTGTCCCCTGTTATTAGGACTTGCAAGGCAAGTAGGCAGGGCCAGGGGTGAGGGTGGAGCGCAGTGGTCACTATCCTCCCCCCCGTGTGTAGTGTACGTGACCATCACAGAATAAGAACGAGAATCACCTCCACAGTCTCAACACAGGAGACAAGAGAACCTCCAACACCAAGTGCACGATTACAACCTGAGACAGAGATATCACAATCACCAATACAATCCAGACAATCACCCCCAAATCCGACACAATCAGGAGTCCAGATATTCGAAAGACTACCACAGGAAACAATCACCACTGAGAACACGATCCTACAAAGACACAAGAAGACAGAAAGAGGACGTAGACACTAAAAGAGACAGAGAATACAGAACACGCATATAGAACAGACTGCGGTTGTTAATCTCAGCCACATAAATCTGAGACACAAACACAACTACTGAATAATGGGATAAAATTCTCCCCAACAACCAATCTAGACAAATTCTCCACATACATCGGTATAGAGAAATGTATTAATAAATTATGCCTAAAAAAGTACTATATGAAGAATTCAATTAATTATACAATTATACATGTCTAAATATGAACATACAGACTTGAAACCCAAATCCCAAAAATTCCCAAGGCAAGAGGTTAGCCATGAAATTGCGGCATTCAGGAAAAATATGGAATCCGAAATAAGGAGATTGAATAACAAACCTACATGGCCAGGTTACGCATTAATAAATCTCTCTCAGCCCCTTTCCACATAAAGAGCGGGACCCGCCAAGGCTGCCCACTATCCCCAATCCTATTTATACTATCTTTGGAACCCCTACTGAAGGCCATTAGATCACATCCAGACATTAGAGGTTTCAAAGATGGCACCCGGACACAAACTACGGCAGCATATGCTGATGACATCTTACTAATATTGACCGACCCTTCCTCTGCTATCCCCGCCCTGCAAACGCTATTTAAAGAATACAGATTTCTAACTTTAAAATTAACACTACAAAATCGGAAGCTCTCGGTTTTAATCTACACAGCAAAGATGCAGAGCTGCTCCAATCACGCTATCCATACCATTGGCCTAAAACCCACATCACATATCTAGGCCTAAAAATCAGTTCCACATGGAAAGATCTATACACCCTAAATTACGCCCCCATTTTACCAAAATTCAAATCAACTTTAGATTCCTGGGCCCTACCATTTTTATCATGGATGGGTCGTAAAAATCGAATTAAAGCTATCCTTCTCCCTAAACTACTATACCTTTTCCAAACTCTTCCCATTTCACTTCCCGCACAATTCTTCACAAATATCAGGAGACTGATTAGCAACTATCTTTGGCGAGGCAATAAACCTAGGCTGAGCCACAACCTGTTGGTTCAACATAAATTAAGAGGAGGTTTGTCCCTACCCGATTGGAGACACTACTACGACGCTGTACATTTATCCAGAATAGTTCAGTGGCTACGCGACGGCGACAGAAGACTCAGCTTTACATTAGAATCACAACTAGCTAAATTCCCACTAAGATCTCTTCTATGGCAATACGATAACGACTCACATAAACCTCTTAGCCAACTCTCCTCGAATTCCATCACCCAAACCACCTTAAAGACCTTTTTTAAGTATAAAAAAGTTATCAGCCCCAATCTCTCCCCTCTGATGACAATAGCAGACATTTCAGAACTACATCTTCCAAAGTTTAAAGAAATTAAACTAAATCTTCCAGTACAAAAAAAAATACCCCTCATTAACTTCCTCAATAATGACCCTGGAGATGACCCATTAGATAATACATCCCTTCAACATATACAAAGATTGCACATAACTAAACTCATAACGCCTTACCTACGCCATGCCGGTACCCCAAGGGTCCCTACCCCCTTTGAAGAATTATCTTCACATTTAAAACCTCCACCGCATCTTCTTTCAAAAGTGTATTCTATATTACAAATAATTAATTCCCCTACGGACAGGTACTATATCTCAGAGTGGAGTAAAGATCTCGCTACCACATGGACTCCGCAGGAATCCAAACAGATTTACAAGTACTCTCACGGCATCTCACGCTGCACAAAATTACAGGAGAATTCTTTTAAACTCATCTCTAGATGGTACCGAACCCCAGTCAGGCTTAAACAAATGGGCTGCCTTGACACAGATGTGTGCTGGAAATGTAACTCTGCACAAGGCTCATACTTACATATGCGGTGGTCATGTCCTGTCCTAACCCCATTTTGGTCTGAAGTCCTGAAACTATCCAGACAAATCTGCTCTCTAACCTCAGATCCTAAACCAGTCTCCATCCTTCTTAACATTAGATTAGAAGATATCCCTGCCCTGAAAAGGATTATTTTCCAACACCTCATGGCTGCAGCCAAATCCTTAATACCACAACATTGGAACCAACCAAAAGCCCCTAATGTGGCTCATTGGCTACAAAAGGTTAATTTCATCTACCTAATGGAAGAACTGTCAGCGTGGGAATTACGTTCTCATCATAAGTTTAAAAAAATTTGACAGGACGGGATTGAGTTCCGGTCATCCTCTCAGGTCTTGCAACAACTCACATCTCTTTCACAAATCGCTGTGGTCTGACATTAAACTTTTAAACCTCTGATTTGGATCCCAGCCCTCTCATCTTCCTTCCCCACTCGTTCCCTCCCCTTATCCCAGTGCCATCTCCTATTTCCCATTTCTTTCCCTATCCCTTGTTATATTATGTACTATGTTTATGGTTGCATACTTGATACATATTTATACTGTATTAGATCACAGCCCTGTCGCCTTATCTGCACTATCACTCACCAATATTAGGTAGACACCTCACAGTATTGGTCGTGCATGACATTGGCCAGCATTTTATTTTACAGGGCTTGTGCCCCACGGTCGTGCCCTCACTTTATATTACTTAGATGCAGCTATGCGCTTCAAGGGCTTTTTCTCTACATCCACTAGATGGTTGGGTTACTCTATCCCGGCCCCTTCTTCACAGAGCGCTTTGATATGACACTTATTCGCCATGTTGTTGTAACATTATAAAGCCTCATGGATTATGTATCTTGTAACACAAATGTTTATTTGTCCCCATTGTATTCTGTTTGTGTAACGGAATTATTATAAAATTAATAAAAAGTAAATTGAGAAGAAAGAATAACAAACCTACATATAAAAACTTAACGAGATCTGAGATGAATGCAATCAAAGAATTGCAAGCTATAAACAACATTACAATTAGACCAGCTGATAAGGGTGGTGCAAGCGTTGTACTAGACACATCCCAATACCACTTAGAATGTATGAAACAATTATCAGACAATACCATATATAGAAAATTGAAGTCTGATCGAATACATATTTTCTACAACGATCTAATAAAATACTGTAACAAAGGCTATACAAATGGCATACTTCTGGAACAAGAGCACAAATTTATCATCAACACTCCAAAACATTTACCAATTTTTTACTGTTTACCCAAAATCCACAAAGATCCTGTGCAACCTCCCGGCAGACCCATAATATCAGGAATAAGTTCTATAACGTCCAACTTTTCACAATATCTAGACAAATTAATTCAACCAGCAGTCATAAAGATCCTCTCATACATAAAAGATACAACAAATAGAAATTGCCAACATATTACAATTAGATCGAATATATATTGGAAGGGATCAAATACATATTAACACACAAATATTTCAGTTATGAAATTTCTATGTTCAGGAGAGGGGCACGGCCATGGGCACCAGATTTTCCCCCAGCTACGCAAACCTATTTATGGTGCACTGGGAACATGAGGTCATTGCGCCACAGCTGGGACAGGTCTGGTGCTCTGGCGTCGCTATATCGACAACCTCATTTTTGTCTGGCAGGATACTGAAGAACGTCTAAACGATTTCCTGTCCCAAATTAATCTTAATGATAGAAATCTAAAGTTCACCACTAAAGTTAACAACACTGAGATTGAATTCCTCGATCTCAAGATAGAAATTAAAGATACCAAACTGCTGTGTAGCACGTATCATAAACTGGTCATGAAAAATGGATATATACTATATACCAGCTGCCACCTTCCCTGCTGGCTACTAAATATTCCAACTAGCCAGTTCAGAAGATTGAAATGGAGATTGAAATGGAACTGAAGATTGAAATGGAAATGTACCCTTAACGAAAACTTTGCAAAAGAAGCGGTAGTAGTAAAAGAACAATTTCTGTCCAAACAATATCCTGAAAAAAACTTAGATTCAGCCCTAACAAAAGTAAGGAATATGAATAGAGAATCCTTTTTTAATAGCAAAAACAAAACAGGAAGAATCAGGTGAGAATGTACAGATAATCCTTCCTTTTCATGGACAGTATAAGAAAATTTATAAATTAATACGCAAACACTGGTACCATTTACAAAGAGACAAAATTATAGGCCCCTCTCTTCCGAACAACCCTCTAATCACTTATACAAAAGCACCCAATCAAGGCTTGATGATTGCCCCAACCATAAAAAAAAAAAAAAAAAAAAGGAGTATACAATCCAATTGGCTTACCCTAAAAGGATTTCATAGATGCTGTAGCAATTGTAAATTAACACACTTCCCCCCAAAAAACTATACAGGTTCAATCAACACAGAATTCCTTCAGTTATACACAGACGTCATATACATTTTGGAATGTCCATGTCACAGACAGTATGTGGGCCGTACAAAGAGATTATTTAAGAAAAGGATAGCCAAACATATCAATAATATAAAAAAAGGCTATGAGAATCACACAGTGTCCCAACACTTTAAAGTCCACCATAATAGGGACCCCACCGGTCTGATCTATACAGCTTTGGAGAGGATTAAGAAACCCTGGAGGGGGGGCAACCATATATCAAATATGTCTAGGGCTGAATCCCGCAAGATCTTTGAATTTGAAACAATTACCCCCGCTGGCCAAATGCAGAACTATAATTATTTAGATTTAGATAGGGAGGTGTGCCCTTCGCGGACGGGTTGTCGAGGTCCGGCTGTTTACCAGCACTTCGACTGCCTCTCCCTGTTGTGCCCTTCTCCACATTTGCATACCCTCGTAACCACCTATCAAGTACATTAGAATACTAACATTCTCCATATCACAATTGAATAAGATACATTACTGGATTCTCTGTATACGTTATATACACTCATATAGATATTTCTATATGGCTCTATAAGAGAAGCTCCTTTTTTATTTTCATCTTCATCCCTCATCTGATTTATTTATATTTATTTTAATCCTATTTCTGTCTTAATGTCACCCTCATGATGCTATGTGGATTCTGCTTTGATTGCATATATGGCAGATCCTCATGGTATACACATGGAAACACATCAAGTAGATCCATCCCGCTTTTTAACAATTTTTAGGACACCCTAATGATCCCTCCCCTATAAATAGGAAGGCGATCATAAATACTGTCTACCACTGTTGAAGGTGCATGAGAGCGCCAAAACGGGTTTGGTTATAATATAGACAGTACTCTGACCCATTTATCAAATGGTTTAATAGCTGAGGATTTTTACAAAGAGAGACCACAACATATATCCATCCAACAGAGCAGGCCGCAACAGCTGACGTAACTACCCAGCTGACCACAGTGACATAGACACCTCTCCGATCACGTGGGACGCCATCTTCCATACCACGTGGGACGTAACCAGAGACGTCGGATCCCAGAGACACCGCAGCGGAGAAAGACGCAGAGGAAACATCGGGACACGTGCGCACCAATGCCTCTCAGGATTGGATCGCCTCCCCCACTCACCAAGTGACCGCCAGCACATTACATTGACAGCCGCTACCAGGGATCTACCACCAATGGGGTAAGACCGTTCCAAATGCTATACAGCTGTTATAACTGTATCCAGGACAAAATAGAGGGATACCAATATCCATATTAAGAACAGACATCTGATACCCACGGCTTTTATTTCCTTTTTAAACTGGATATCCAAGACGTCATTACTGTGCACATTGACATATATACCAAAAGACCTACTATACAGACTGATCACCTGTATTAGTAGGCAATCTATATTTGAACACCATAATATATAGTGGTCTATTTTATCCAAATTGAGGATCTGATTCCAGTAACAGTTTCCCAATTGTCCGCATTGGTTCTTTTAGATCAGTTGATTTTTCAGGCACTTGCGCTGTGGATGGAATTTCTTCTTGAACAGCTCTTTTGAAACACAACTTAAGACGGTTGCGATGGACTATTTGTGGTGCTCTGTTTCCTTTAGCGATTTCATAGACATCAGTCTCACAATTAGGAATAGCTATGATGAGGTAGGGTTCTCTTTCCCATTTACTATCCAGCTTGCTAATGTGATGATTATTTTTCAGCCACGCCTGGTTTCCAATTTCTAAAGGTTCTGCTTTAGCAGACTGATTACAGTCGTTCTGCTGCTTGTGGCGTGCATTTGCCATACGGATTTGGACAATCTCTTGGGCATCAGCTAAGCGTTTTTGATGTTCACTCACCCAATCAGTTTGTGGTAGAGGATTAATTGAATCTGGAACTTGCACATCCAGGGTGTGATCTGCAGGTAACTTTCCTTGACAGCCAAACATAAGGTAATATGTCCAGTAGAACAATGGATGGTATTGTTGTAAGTATACATTAATTGAGGTAGTAGAGTTGGCCACTCGGTTCTTTTAGTAGGTGGGACAGCCCTCAACATTTCAATCAAGGTTTGATTCATTTTATCACAAAGTCTGTTACCTTGAGGATGGTAAGCTGTTGTTCTAATCTTCTGGCAATTGTGAAGTGAACACAGTTCATGGAAAAGTTGGGATTCAAAGGCAGATCCTTGATCTGTAAGAATCTTCTCAGGGCATCCATAGGGGAACAGGAAATTCTTCCAGAAAACATTTGCGGTGGTTTTGGCTGTCAAGTCTTTAACAGGTACAGCTACTACAAATTTGGTGGAGTGATCAATTATTGTCACGGCGTAGGTATATCCTGACTAACTTGGTTCTAGATTTACATGATCAATGGCCACTATGTCTAGAGGGGTTTTTCTTACAATGGGATGCAATGGTGCTCTTTGGTCGTGTGTTTAGCTTCTTCCAATAGCACAAGTAGAGCATTCGCTACACCAATTTTCAATATCTCCTCTCATTCCAATCCAATAAAATCTTCTTCGGATAGTAGCTTCAGTTTTTTTGTACACCAAAGTGTCCTGATCTATCATGGTATATTTCAAGGATGATTCCGGCATCTCGACATGGTATTAGGATCTGATACAACCAATCATTGGTGACGGGATCTAGGGTTCTTGCTTAGCAATAGTCCTTTTTGCATGAAGAGTTGCTTTCGGTGTCTCCATAGCTTGAGTAACTCTGGGTCTGCAATCTTTCTGCGGATTCTTTCTGGTGTTCTTCCACTAGTGAAGAAATCTTGTAGTTCACCTAATACTCTGCTCTCTGATTGCAACTTAATCCAATTTTCTTTCTCAATTTGGGATTTTGGATCTGTCTGTTGTTAGAAGTGGAGGACTTTACCTTAGATGGTGATGACATCTTGTTGAGCAAAATGTCGGTAGAAGGTGGGTATCTCTACTTCTTCCCATATGCCTATCTGTTCAGTAGGATCTTCTCTTGTAGGTAGGCGGGATAAAACATCCGCATTTTCATTGGACTTGCCTGTCCTGTACTTCACTGTGAAATTGTAGTTGGCAAGACGCGAGGCCCATGTTTGTTTTGAGGACCCTAACCTGGCTGTGTTTAGATGAACCAGTGGGTTGTTATCAGTATAGGTCACAAATGGTGTTACTGCGAGGTAGTCTTTAAATCTTTCAGTGACCGCGCACACAAGTGCGAGAAATTCCAACTTGAAGGAACTGTAATTCTGGTCATTTCTCTCGGCACCTTTAAGAGATCTGCTAGCATAAGCGATTACTCTCTCTTTACCTTCTTGCACTTCAGACAGGACAGCTTCCAGGCCTTTCTTACTGGCATCAGTGTAGAGATGGAAGGGCTGTTGATAATCTGGGTAGCCTAAGATAGGTGGTTCTGTCAACTTCGTAAATCAATAAAATACGTAGTGGGTAGTTGTATATAGAAATGTGTATCACTGAGGCCAACTACCTAAAATATAACTTTTAATTAACCTAATTAAAAATTTCCACAAGGTCCCTCACCTGGGGACTGATAGACATACAACACTTACAGACAGACATACAGAGCCTATTAAAGGAAACAGACAGGATGGTTGGTCATACTAGTGCATCCGGGAGACAACCATATGGGCCCCTATTTATAGTTCAATTCCCCACGAGAAAGGCCTTATGGCCACACATGCGTTCCTTAAAACAAGATCAGTCAGCCACAAGGTACATAATTCCCTTGTGATCACCCTTCTAGAGTTTGTACTCACGCATAATTTTTTTCTTTTTGATGGGCAATTCTTCCACCAGCTCAGGGGGACCGCTATGGGTAGCCCATGTGCCCCCACTTATGCGAATCTCCTCCTGGGCTGGTGGGAGGATCAAGTGGTCTTCCCGGACATACATACCTGGTGGGGTGACAAGATCGTCTTCTGGACCAGATATATTGACGATGTGTTCATCATCTGGAATGGTAGCTCAGATGAATTCGATTTATTCATTAAGGCCCTAAATATCAACGAACTGGGACTATCGTTCACATCTGAGTTTCACCCAGAATCTCTAACATTTCTGGATGTGAAGGTCACTAAAACCAGGGACGGTCTTGTCACCTCCACGTTTAGTAAGGCCACTGCCACCAATAGCCTATTACATTGGGATTGTCACCACCCAGTGAGCCTCAAGAAGGGCATACCCCGCGGACAGTATCTGCAGATGAAAAGGAATTGCTCGGACCGGGAGAGGTTTCACTGCGATTCTAGAAAATTGCAAAGGAGATTTTCTTCTAGGGGCTACCCACAATACATCCTTGGGACTTCCTTTCAGAATGCATCCCTCTGTGAGCGCAATACTCTGCTGATACCTAGACAATCTAAAGGGAATGATGAGGTCATAAGAATTATTTCTACCTTTGACAACATGAGTCAGGAGGTGAGGGATGTCATCACCAAATACTGGCCCATTCTGCTATCGGACCCTGATGTGTCGGATAGGATTCCTCCTCGTCCCGGCATTACGTTCAGGAGGGGCAGATGCCTCCGCGATAGACTTGTGCATAGCCATTATTCGGGACCTATTCCCAAGGGAACGTGGCTGGATCGGAGGCCACTGGGCACGTTCCGTTGTGGATCCTGTATGGCGTGCAAAAACATCAACAATAAGTGTTGTATGTCTATCAGTCCCCAGGTTAGGGACCTTGTGGAAATTTTTAATTAGGTTAATTAAAAGTTATATTTTAGGTAGTTGGCCTCAGTGATACACGGTTCTGTCAACTTCCTCTTCAGGAGTTGGAAAGCAATTCAATTGGTATCTGGGATTTCTGGTATTTCTTAGGATGTCCTCTCAGGAGTTCTGTTATCGGCTCAGCAATCTGGGAGAAGTGAGGGATGAAACGTCTGTAGTATCCTGCAAAACTAAGAAAATGTCTCACCTCTTTTACTGTGGTAGGAGTAGGCCAATTTCGGACTGCAGATATCTTTTCTGGGTCTGGCTTGACACCTTCAGAACCGACAACATGTCCCAGGTCCTTGACTTCTGATTTTAGTAGGTAGCACTTAAATGGTTTGATTTTGAGTGCATGCTTGATGAGGACTTGGAAAACTTCTGCAAGATGTTTTAAGTGGTCTTCATAGGATTTTGAATAGATGATGACATCATCCAGGTATAGCAGGACAGTTTCAACGTTTTTGCGGCCTAAACATTGTTCCATTAGTCTTTGGAAAGTTCCAGGGGCATTGCAAAGTCCAAAGGGCATGTAGTTAAATTCAAATAGTAGTAAATGCTGCTTTTTCACGATCTTCAGGAGTCATAGGTAACTGCCAGTACCCACTGGTTAAATCCAGGGTTCAAAAGTAAGCTGAGGATCTAATGCTGCTTGCACAGTGGGAATATGAAAACATCCAACCCAGGCTGGGGACGAACCTGGTGCTCTGGCAAAGATATATCGACGACATATTTTTTATTTGGCAGGGAGATGGGGATTCTTTGAAAAACTTTTTAGATGATATTAATAAAAATGAGTGGAATCTAAATTTTACAGGTAATATCAGTCAAACTACATTAGAATTTTTAGATCTACGGATTTTAAATCAGGGAGGCAAATTACAATGTACAACGTTTGTAAAACCAACAGCTTGCAACAGCTACATTTTATATAATAGCTGTCACCTCCCTAATTGGCTGATAAATATCCCGCAGGGACAGTTACAGAGAGCAAAAAGAAACTGTACACTAAATGAAGAATTTGAAAAAGAAGCTGCAGTTATGACTAATCAATTTTTAGAAAAAAATTACCCTATGGAGATTTTAGATGTGGCCTATAATAAAGTCAAAGAAATGAAGAGGGAGGAATTTTTTATTGATAGAAAAACTAAACGAAATAATAAAGTTGAACAAATGGATACAAACTTGCGCTTGATTTTGCCCTTTAATGGAGACTTTAGAAAAATACAGTCCATTGTCAATAAACACTGGCATCTTTTAAAAAAGGACAAAATATTGAACGCACTGATACCAGTCAAACCTAAAATTGTGTTCACTAAAGCCCCTAATTTAAGTATAAAAATAGCACCTACTGTTCCAACAAAGAAAACTTACACTTCGACCATCCAATCTTGGGCAAACATTAAGGGCTTTTATCGCTGTGGCAGATGTGGTAATTGCAAATTGACTTCATTTCCTAAAAAAACTATAGAAATCCGATCAACAACAAACACTGCCATAAAATCAACGAATTTCTCACATGCAGCACAGAAGATGTGATCTATGTGATAGAATGTCCTTGTAAGCTTCAGTATGTGGGAAGAACCAAAAGAACGTTGAAAAAACGCATTGCAGAACACATTGGCAATATAAAAAAGGGCTTTGAAAATCATTCACTGTCATATGATTTTAAAATAAAACACAACCAAGACCCCTCATGCTTAAAATATTCAGCAATTGAAAAAGTACAAAAAGATTGGAGAGGTGGCAATCATGTTGAAAAGATGTCTCGTTTAGAAACAAAAATAATTTTCGAACTAAATACATTACAACCGTCCGGTCTGAATGCGGATTTCGAATTATTCGGTTTTCTATAGGATAGGTACCACCTGTCGATGAGTAACTGTGCGATATTTTAAAGTCGCACAGTTTCTCCTCTACACCTGGTCCCCATCCATTGACTACATAAATATGACACACAAGTACAGAATTCATTAAAACAAAAATAGCCATATGGAAGATGAAATTGAAACCGCATCCAGACTATATGTTGCTTTTATATATTTATATATTTTTATATTTCTATGTTTCTATATTAATGTGGTGTATTCTCCACAAGACTGAATGTTAGTAACAGCTTGGCAGACATATTACTTAATCATAGTTGATTGAATATTGTAGAGTTCTCTGAAAATAAAATTATTTTTGAAATGATTTAAAGAGAATTCTACAGTATTAAATTATCAAGGAAGACACATCGGAACCGCAATATATTCAAATTAAATGAAGACCTCTGAGGAGGGGAGGGAACTAAAATCCCCTGGAGATATAATGAAATTACATCAATGCGTTTCTTATGCGTCTTCTATGATGTCTTGTGAAATAGATATAACACTTTTATGTTCTATGACACCTAATAAAAGAAAATGTTAAACAGTGTAAATAAGCCTGCATTAGGAAAAGTCTGCCATTTATATTTTGGTGCCCCTCCATTATGGTTGAAATAAGACACTCCCTTAGTAATGCCAGATATAAGGATTCCACTCCTTCTTTACCTTTTATATATATTTTTATATTTATATCTATTTTATATTCATATGTATGGAACCTATCTTTAGATAATATATGTTATTCATCTATGTAAGATGGAATAGTTGAAAAATACTACCTTGACATATGTTTAAAGTTAAAAGGTATGCATGGATCCCAATCCGGAAAAATTCTGGACTGCGAACCAGTTTTTTTGATATACCCTATTCACTATAAAAATGGAACACATGCAGGGGGAAATCAACCACTGAGGAAGGGGTCATTTTCGTAAATCCCTGAAACGCGTCTGGTATCAATCCCCCTATGGAGTAGAGAGATCCTGCAAAACCGAGGAAGTCTGGACAACTGCCATTTAACCAGAGAGCCGCCGAAGTGAATTATCGCTGCCACGCTGGTGATGACACCGCGTGCAACAAACAAATTTCACTGGCGGCTAAAAACTCAAACCTGGACACTAGCTCTTGAGACCGGAACCGAGACAGGTACGCCGTGTCGAGAGCTCAATATCCAACATCAAAAGACCCTCGGGTAAGCCTCTACAAACCATCGATAAGCGATCGCTTTTGCTATATTGAATACAGCGGGACGCCGCTGTGCGTATGAACAGCCTGAATATTATCTAACGCAAACTCACAGGCTGCATACGCTTTCGAGCATTGCTACAATTGGCAAGTAAGGACCTTTCTGAAAAATTATATATAACATCATACTAACCGTATATGGGACTCTATACCTAACAACCAGTGAGCTTATACTTTGTGACTGATTATTCGCATTGAAAGTTTATATTGGGATCCATGCGCATATTGACTATAGTATTTGTATTGTATTTAATATATTTTTACTCATTTTGTTTTTATGATCATTTACAATCTAAATTTAATTAATTTTATTGTCTATACCTAGTGTATTTTAACATTTTTCTGTATTTTTATTCTTAAGATTTACTGTCATTTCTGCATTTTTACTATTTGTGTTAATAAAGATCCCTATACTTTGAGAGTGCGCCCCACTTTCATTATTTATTTATGCTATTTATCACTTCCAGACTGGGTGTTGTCTGTTAAATGGGTGCACCTCTGTGCGGTTTTTCCACCTCATTTTAGTGCGACATTCCTTGTTTGATTAACCATGTCTGTAGTATTACTATCTACTAATATGGCCTGGTTACTGGCTCTAAAACTGAGAGGCAACTCTCTGGGTTATCCGCTGGTCTTTTCATGCTCCTCCCCCTCTGTCATGTGTGCGCGCGTCATCCTGAGTGCTGCCTCCGGCGCCTTACACCCGTGCGTCCTCACGCCAGAGCCGCCCGATCATGTGACCTTATCACATGGTGTAG
Source organism: Bufo gargarizans (assembly GCF_014858855.1). Lineage (NCBI taxonomy): Eukaryota > Metazoa > Chordata > Amphibia > Anura > Bufonidae > Bufo > Bufo gargarizans. The sequence continues at coordinate 385,914,258 of NC_058081.1, forward strand.
GCGTGCCGGCGGGACGCCGGCCGTGGGGTGGCCGGATGCGGATCGCCGGGATTCCTGCGCGCCTCTCCAACATGCACACCTGGGGACGAGTAAGTATTCACTCTCATTGGCTAAGAGAGCCTATTTAAACCTGGTTCACAGTGATGGCGCTACCCCCTGACGAAGGCACGCCGAAACGCGCGTTGGGGTAGCGCCACCCTGGGTTTCTCTGCACACGGTTCATCCAGGTGAGCTCTGGTCTTCCATTGCCCCCCGCTGGCTGTGTGGTCATTTCTGTCCACCTGCACTTTGCCTCCCATGCTATATACTTCCATCTTTATGCGTCTGCATCTGTTTCCAGTGGGGGTGCATGAGTTGACCTCGCTTTACCTGTTACTGTATGTTTTCACTGCACCCAAGATTTTCTTTTCCCATGTTAGATATCATTGTATATTATATCTTTCTATTTTCATATCCGTGTGCTTTTTCCTCCCAGGGTGGCGCTCTTTTTGTTCTCCGCTCCCATCACCTTGCTTCACGGCATCTCATGTACTAACCTACTTCTCTTTTTTCTGTTATTTTTAACATATTGTAATAAAATTTATATATTTTTGGTAATATGAGCTCTCTTCTCATTTGTTTCTGCACTCCCTGTAGTAGCAGTCCCAAGACTTGTCACAACTTCTGGAGGTGATCTTCAAAGGAAGCCCCGAACACTACTATGTCATCCAGGTATATCAATACTGATTCGGAGTTGAGGTCCCCCAGACAGTGTTCCATCAATTGCTGGAATGGTCCCGGAGCATTGGAGAGGCTGAAGGGCATCCGGTTAAACTCATAGAGTCCCACAGGTAGAATAAAGGCCGTCTTGGCTTTGTCCTTCTTGGCCACCAGCACCTGCCAGTACCCACTAGCCAGGTCAAGAGTTGAGAAGAACTTTGCTTGGCTTAGGGCTGATAATGACTTCTCAATTCGTGGTAGGGGGTAGGCATCCCAGACGGTCTGAGCATTCAGCTTCCGATAATCCACGCAGAACCGGAGACTCCCATCTTTCTTACGCACCAAGACTACCTGAGCAGCCCACAGACTTTGACTCTCCTGGATCACCTGGTTCTCCAACATGCTGGCCACCATATCTTTCACCTCCTGATAGATCTTAGGTGGGATCTGCCGGAATTTCATGTTCGATGGCAGTAGCACACCCAAAGTCCTCATCATGTCTTGAGAAGGCCTCCTGAAATTCCCAGAGGGTGTCTTCTAGCAGCTTTTGTTCCCCCGGGGTCAGGGTTCTGCAGTCCACCCCCATACGTGCCATAATCACTCGACCGTTCCATAATCACTCGACCGTTCCACTCCGCTGTCGGGGTTTCCCTTAAATGGATCTCCACAGCATAGGTCCAGGCTGATCTCCTATCTGGCTGCAGTGAGAAGCCCCTTCGTCGAGCGATACCCCCTTCGGACACATAAACTTTGGCCAGCAGGGTGTTTGCGGGGACGGTTAATTCGCAGTCCTCAACATTACAGCAGCGTATAGGCACACATCCGTCTTTCACAACGGCCAGGGCCCGGGGCTACCAGTGGGCAAATCTGCGTTTCTTCTTGATAAGCGGGCTCGATCAGGACCTCCAGTCCATCATTCAGTCATTGTCCAGCCCCCACTGGCAGCATCAATATTCACTCCTGTCGAGGTGGGATCTTCAACGGAGTCCTCCGTAGCACCCTCTAGGCTACAGCTCCTCACCATTTGTTGTAAGACCTTCTGGGTAGGCCGGTGTGCAATGGCCCGTTGCCAGTGCTTTGGCCCTTCCTTGGCATAGAGTTAATGGTCTAGGTCTCTCAGTATATTCATGCCCAGGGTCATGTCCATTCCTTTCCGGGACAAATGGTCCACCAGCACGACCCCTTTCTTGCCGATGTCTTGCCCAAACAGTCAGACCCGCATCCAGACTATCCCTCGAATATCCATCTCTTTATTATCGTCAGCCATCAGCCTGATGACGCTCCCGTCTTCGGGCTCCATCATATGCCCGAAGTGTCGCTCGAAGAACTCCAGAGGCATTAGGGTGCCTTCTGACCCTGTGTCAACTGCTGGCATATAGATCACGTTCTTCACGCAGAGGGCTTAACTTCTGTAGCACTGCCGCAGGACGCCCAGCTACTGCATAGTTAGACGCTAACTGTTCTGGGCACTTTCTGGCCATATGGCAGTACTTTCGGCAAGCCCAACAAAGGGGCCCACTTCTGAACGGCCCCCTCACCAGGGTTGTTCTGGGTGGAGTGGCACGAGGTGCAGGGAACGTTTCCGGAGGCCGGGACGGTTCTGCCTTCATCTGGGACACTTCCAGCCGAAGCTCTTTCAATTCCGCCTGCAGGGCCTGGACCACATACTTTAAGTACTCTTATTCTTCAGATCCTGGCTGGTCCCTTGTAACATGTGTGCTATTCACCACTCTCGCTGCCACAGGTATGGGCTCTTCCTCTCTCCCTACGGCGGCTAAGTAGACACTGTAGAATGTTATAATCGGCCATTGTTCGGGTCATCTCGGATGCAGGCACAGCAAATCTCTCCTTTCTCATTAGCAAATTTCTGTTATGCACTTAACACACGGATAGTCTGTTGTATCACCTTTTTGGAGGCAGGTGCAGCGGTAGGCATAGACTTGTGCAAAGCTTCAATCATTTAAGTTTAACAGTCTTCTGAAGAAAGCGCACAGATGGCGCCTGAAAACCAAGCCCATCAGTCTGTCACATCACCCCCATGCATATCAGGGAAACTGTCTGAGCCTCAAGTTATGCAGCAGTCTCTTATGCTGTTTGAAGACTCTGCTGGCAGGGTTTCCCAAGGGCATCCACCTAGCCCTTCCCCAGCGGTGGAAGACATAGAATGCACTGACGCACAACCACTTATGTTTCCTGATGAGGACATGGGAATACCACCTCAGCACGTCTCTGATGATGACGAAACACAGGTGCCAACTGCTGCGTCTTTCTGCAGTGTGCAGACTGAACAGGAGGTCAGGGAGGAAGACTGGGTGGAAGACGATGCAGGGGACGATGAGGTCCTAGACCCCACATGGAATGAAGGTCGTGCCACTGACTTTCACAGTTCGGAGGAAGAGGCAGTGGTGAGACCGAGCCAACAGCGTAGCAAAAGAGGGAGCAGTGGGCAAAAGCAGAACACCCGCCGCCAAGAGACTCCGCCTGCTACTGACCGCCGCCATCTGGGACCGAGCACCCCAAAGGCAGCTTCAAGGAGTTCCCTGGAATGGCACTTATTTAAACAATGTGCTGATGACAAGACCCGAGTGGTTTGCACGCTGTGCCATCAGAGCCTGAAGCGAGGCATTAACAGTCTGAACCGTAGCACAACCTGCATGACCAGGCACCTGCATGCAAAGCATGAACTGCAGTGGAGTAAACACGTTAAAAACAAGGAAGTCACTGAGGCTCCCCCTGGAACCTCTTCTGCTGCTGCCGCCTCGGCCTCTTCTGCTGCTGCCGTCTCGGCCTCTTCCTCTGCCTCTGGAGGAACGTTGGCACCTGCCGCTCAGCAAACACTGGATGTACCACCAACACCACCACCTCCGTCACCAAGCATCTCAACCATGTTACACGGCAGCATTCAGCTCTCCATCTCACAAACATTTGAGAGAAAGCGTAAATTCCCACCTAGCCACCCTCGATCCCTGGCCCTGAATGCCAGCATTTCTAAACTATTGGCCTATGAAATGCTGTCATTTAGGCTGGTGGACACAGACAGCTTCAAACAGCTCATGTCGCTTGCTGTCCCACAGTATGTTGTTCCCAGCCGCCACTACTTCTCCAAGAGAGCCGTGCCTTCCCTGCACAACCAAGTATCCAATAAAATCAAGTGTGCACTGTGCAACGCCATCTGTGGCAAGGTCCACCTAACCACAGATACGTGGACCAGTAAGCACGGCCAGGGACGCTATATCTCCCTAACTGCACACTGGGTAAATGTAGTGGCGGCTGGGCCCCAGGCGGAGAACTGTTTGGCGCACGTCCTTCCGCCGCCAAGGATCGCAGGGCAACATTCTTTGCCTCCTGTTGCCTCCTCCTCCTACTCGGCTTGCCCCTCCTCTTCTTCCACCTGCTCATCCAGACAGCCACACACCTTCACCACCAACTTCAGCACAGCCCGGGGTAAACGTCAGCAAGCCATTCTGAAACTCATATGTTTGGGGGACAGGCCCCACACCGCACAGAAGTTGTGGCAAGGTATAGAACAACAGACCGACGAGTGAATGCTGCCGGTGAGCCTCAAGCCCGGCCTGACGGTGTGCGATAATAGGCGAAATCTCGTTGCAGTTCTGGGACTAGCCGGTTTGACGCACATCCCTTGCTTGGTGCATGTTCTGAATTTGGTGGTACAGAAGTTCACAACTACCCCGACATGTCAGAGCTGCTGCATAAAGTGCGGGCCATCTGTTCCCGCTTCCGGCGTTCACATCCTGCCGCTGCTCGCCTGTCTGCGTTACAGCGTAACTTTGGCCTTCCCGCTCACCGCCTCATATGCGACGTGCCCACCAGGTGGAACTTCACCTAGCACATGCTGGACAGACTGTGCGAGCAGCAGCAGGCCATAGTGGAGTTTCAGCTGCAGCACGCACGGGTCAGTCGCACTGCGGAACAGCACCACTTCACCACCAATGACTGGGCCTCCATGCGAGACCTGTGTGCCCTGTTGCGCTGTTTCGAGTACTCCACCAACATGGCCAGTGGCGATGACGCTGTTATCAGCGTTACAATACCACTTCTATGTCTCCTTGGGAAAACACTTAGGGCGATGATGGAAGAGGAGCTGGCCAAGGAGGAGGAGGAGGAAGAGGGGTAATTTTTAGCACTTTCAGGCCAGTCTCTTTTAAGTGACTCAGAGGGAGGTTTTTTGCAATAGCAGAGGCCAGGAACAAATGTAACCAACCAGGGCCCACTACTGGAGGACGAGGAGGACGAGGATGAGGTGGCGGAGGATGAGGATGAAGCATAGTCACAGCGGGGTGGCACCCAACGCAGCTCGGGCCCATTACTGGTGCGTGGCTGGGGGGAAACGCAGGACGATGACGATACGCCTCCCACAGAGGACAGCTTGAGCTTACCTCTGGGCAGCCTGGCACACATGAGCGACTACATGCTGCAGTGCCTGCGAAACGACAGCAGAGTTGCCCACATTTTAACGTGTGCAGACTACTGGGTTGCCACCCTGCTGGATCCACGGTACAAAGACAATGTGCCCACCTTACTTCCTGCACTGGAGCGTGATAGGAAGATGCGCGAGTACAAGCGCACGTTGGAAAACCCACTACTGATAGCATTCCCAAATGTCACAGGGGAACAAGTGGAAGCCCAAGGCCAAGGCAGAGGAGGAGCAAGAGGTCGCCAAGGCAGCTGTGTCACAGCCAGCTCCTCTGAGGGCAGGGTTAGCATGGCAGAGATGTGGAAAAGTTTTGTCAACACGCCACAGCTAACTGCACCACCACCTGATACGCAACGTGTTAGCAGGAGGCAACATTTCACTAACATGGTGGAACAGTACGTGTGCACACCCCTCCACGTACTGACTGATGGTTCGGCCCCATTCAACTTCTGGGTCTCTAAATTATCCACGTGGCCAGAGCTAGACTTTTATGCCTTGGAGGTGCTGACCTGCCCGGCGGCCAGCGTTTTGTCAGAACGTGTATTCAGCACAGCAGGGGGCGTCATTACAGACAAATGCAGCCGCCTGTCTACAGCCAATGTGGACAAGCTGACGTTCATAAAAATGAATCAGGCATGGATCCCACAGGACCTGTCCATCCCTTGTGCAGATTAGACATTAACTTCCTCCCCTTAACCATATATTATTGTACTCCAGGGCATTTCCTCATTCAATCTTATTTTTATTTTCATTTTACCATTATATTGCGGGGCAACCCAAAGTTGAATGAACCTCTCCTCTGTCTGGGTGCCGGGGCCTAAATTTATGACAATGGACTGTTCCAGTGTTGGGTGACGTGAGGCCTGATTCTCTGCTATGATATGAAGACATATTCTCTGGTGACATGAAGCCAGATTCTCTGTTACGGGACCTCTCTCCTCTGCATGGGTGCCGGGGCCTAAATTTATGACAATGGACTGTTACAGTGGTGGGTGACGTGAAGCCTGATTCTATGCTATGACATGAAGACTGATTCTCTGGTGACATGAAGCCAGATTCTCTGTTACGGGACCTCTCTCCCTGGGTGCCTGGGCCTAAATATATAACAATGGACTGTTACAGTGGTGGGTGACGTGAAGCATGATTCTCTGCTATGATATGAAGACTGATTCTCTGCTGACATGAAGCCAGATTCTCTGTTACGGGACCTCTCTCCTCTGCCTGGGTGCCGGGGCCTAAATTTATGACAATGGACTGTTACAGTGGTGGGTGACGTGAAGCATGATTCTCTGCTATGATATGAAGACTGATTCTCTGCTGACATGAAGCCAGATTCTCTGTTACAGGACCTCTCTCTTCTGCCTGGGTGCCGGGGCCTAAATTTATGACAATGGAAAGTTCCAGTGGTGGGTGACGTGAAGCATGATTCTCTGCTATGATATGAAGACTGATTCTCTGCTGAAATGAAGCCAGATTCTCTGCTACGGGACCTCTCTCCTCTGCCTGGGTGCCTGGGCCTAAATATCTGACAATGGACTGTTCCAGTGGTGGGTGACGTGAAGCATGATTCTCTGCTATAATATGAAGACTGATTCTCTGGTGACATGAAGCCAGATTCTCTGTTACGGGACCTCTCTCCTCTGCCTTGGTGCCGGGGCCTAAATTTATGACAATGGACTGTTACAGTGGTGGGTGACGTGACGCCTTATTCTATGCTATGACATGAAGACTGATTCTCTGCTGACATGAAGCCAGATTCTCTGTTACGGGACCTCTCTTCCTGGGTGCCTGGGCCTAAATATATAACAATGGACTGTTACAGTGGTGGGTGACGTGAAGCATGATTCTCTGCTATGATATGAAGACTGATTCTCTGCTGACATGAAGTCAGATTCTCTTTTATGGGACCTCTCTCCTCTGCCTGGGTGCCGGGGCCTAAATTTATGACAATGGACTGTTACAGTGGTGGGTGACGTGAAGCATGATTCTCTGCTATGATATGAAGACTGATTCTCTGCTGACATGAAGCCAAATTCTCTGTTACGGCACCTCTCTCTTCTGCCTGGGTGCCGGGGCCTAAATATACAGGGAGTGCAGAATTATTAGGCAAGTTGTATTTTTATGATTAATTTTATTATTGAACAGCAACCATGTTCTCAATGAACCCAAAAAACTCATTAATATCAAAGCTGAATATTTTTGGAAGGAGTTTTTAGTTTGTTTTTAGTTTTAGCTATTTTAGGGGGATATATGTGTGTGCAGGTGACTATTACTGTGCATAATTTGTAGGCAACTTAACAAAAAACAAATATATACCCATTTCAATTATTTATTTTTACCAGTGAAACCAATATAACATCTCAACATTCACAAATATACATTTCTGACATTCAAAAACAAAAACAAATCAGTGACCAATATAGCCACTTTTCTTTGCAAGGACACTCAAAAGCCTGCCATCCATGGATTCTGTCAGTGTTTTGATCTGTTTACGATCAACATTGCGTGCAGCAGCAACCACAGCCTCCCAGACACTGTTCAAAGAGGTGTACTGTTTTCCCTCCTTGTAAATCTCACATTTGATGATGGACCACAGGTTCTCAATGGGGTTCAGATCAGGTGAACAAGGAGGCCATGTCATTAGATTTTCTTCTTTTATACCCTTTCTTGCCAGCCACGCTGTGGAGTACTTGGACGCGTGTGATGGAGCATTGTCCTGCATGAAAATCATGTTTTTCTTGAAGGATGCAGACGTCTTCCTGTACCACTGCTTGAAGAAGGTGTCTTCCAGAAACTGGCAGTAGGACTGGGAGTTGAGCTTGACTCCATCCTCAACCCGAAAAGGCCCCACAAGCTCATCTTTGATGATACCAGCCCAAACCAGTACTCCACCTCCACCTTGCTGGCGTTTGAGTCGGACTGGAGCTCTCTGCCCTTTACCAATCCAGCCACGGGCCCATCCATCTGGCCCATCAAGACTCACTCTCATTTCATCAGTCAATAAAACTGAAAAATCAGTCTTGAGATATTTCTTGGCCCAGTCTTGACGTTTCAGCTTGTGTGTCTTGTTCAGTTGTGGTCGTCTTTCAGCCTTTCTTACCTTCTCCATGTCTCTGAGTATTGCACACCTTGTGCTTTTGGGCACTCCAGTGATGTTGCAGCTCTGAAATATGGCCAAACTGGTGGCAAGTGGCATCTTGGCAGCTGCACGCTTGACTTTTCTCAGTTCATGGGCAGTTATTTTGCGCCTTGGTTTTTCCACACGCTTCTTGCGACCCTGTTGACTATTTTGAATGAAACGCTTGATTGTTCAATGATCACGCTTCAGAAGCTTTGCAATTTTAAGAGTGCTGCATCCCTCTGCAAGATATCTCACTATTTTTGCCTTTTCTGAGCCTGTCAAGTCCTTCTTTTGACCCATTTTGCCAAAGGAAAGGAGGTTGCCTAATAATTATGCACATCTAATATAGGGTGTTGATGTCATTAGACCACACCCCTTCTCATTACAGAGATGCACATCACCTAACATGCTTAATTGGTAGTAGGCTTTCGAGCCTATACAGCTTGGAGTAAGACAACATGCATAAAGAGGATGATGTGGTCAAAATACTCATTTGCTTAACCACCTCCTGACCGCCTAACGCACGGATGCGTCCGGGAGGTGGTTGATTTACTCCTCCTGGACGCATCCGTGCGTCATCTCGCAAGACGCGAGATTTCGGTCACAGCCGGTCCGCGCATGCGCATCGCGGGCCGGCAAAAGTTAAAGGAGCATTTCGTCAGCAACCTGCCAGCCAATGATTGCGGCTGGGAGGTTGCTGATTTTTAAAAAATCCAATCAGAAGCCACATAGCAGATCATATTAGTAAATATGATCTGTTATATGGCTGCACTGCGCCTCTGCTGGTCCTTTTCGTCGGTTGGATCCAGCAGAGGAGCAGGCTTCATAGTGAGTACACCAAACACCACATACTAGCCCCAGATCACCCCCCTGAAGCCCAATTAACCCTTTGATCACCCCTTTGATCGCCCCTGTCAATCACTAGTGAAAGGAAAAAGGTGATCAGTGCAAACTGTCACTTTTTGTTTTCCCACTGGTATTGACTGTTAGGTTTTAGGATAGTTTAGGCCCCTTGGTTAGGTAGTTTAGGGATCAGTTAGCGCCCAGCCCACCGCACCGCAGTGCCTTATTCGCTGATTAGCGTATCGCTAATCAGAATTTGTACTTTTATAGTATCTGGAAGTGATCAAAACTGATCACGGTCAGATCTATAATTGTATTAGTGTCACTTTAGTTCGCCCTCCACCTAAAACGCAGTGTTTGCCCGATCAGGCCTGATCGGTCGCCCACACGTGCGTTCACCCACGCCCGCCCCCCCCCGCAGTGACAAAAAATATATTTTTTTGATCACTGCACATTCACTTTACACGCGCTGCGGCGATAAAAAAATCAGTTTTGATATTTTTTATCAACCGCAGCGGCCTCCGGTACTTCGCTAGCCTCCCATTTGTAAGAGAGGCTTGCTTTTTTTCTTGGGTAGTCTCAGGGAATACCCCTAAATTTAGTTGCCCAAATGTCAAACAGGGGGTATTCTTCTGAAGAGGCCTACTTGCTTCTGACCCAGTCGGATGAGGAATGGGAACCCTCATCTGATGAATCTAGCAGGTCAGAATATGAACCCGTAGAAAGCAGTGGCTCTCTGACCCAAAGTTCGGACGAGGAGGCTGAGGTCCCTGATAGCACCAGGCGTACCCGGCCCCGCGTCGCTAGACCGCAGGTTGCGCAGGATCCGTTTCAAGAGCAGCAGAGTGGGGCTGGTGCTGTCGGATTACGTGGTGAGGCATACACCAGCAGCGCAGCCCTTCCTGGACCTAGTACCAACACTGCCGTAGAACATGGTGAAGTAGCGAGCACCAGAAAGGCAGTTGAAGCTGGTACGGTGGCACGTGCAGTAGTGACCCCGTCGCAGCCACCGCAAAGACGTGCCCGTAGAGCCCCTAGAATCCCTGAGGTGCTGGCAAACCCTGATTGGCAGTCACCAACTTCAGCCGCACCTGTAGTTCCCCCTTTCACCGCCCAGTCTGGAGTTCGGGTTGAGACAGCTCAGATCGGTTCGGCCCAGGGATTTTTTGAGCTGTTCTTGACTGCAGAGCTCTTAGACTTAGTTGTGGCAGAAACAAATCGGTATGGCACACAATTTATAACCACCAACCTGGGAAGCTTTTATGCCCAGCCTTTCCGGTGGAAACCAGTCCAAGTTTCCGAAATACATTTTTTTTTGGGCCTTTTACTCAACATGGGTCTAACTAAAAAGCATGAATTGCGGTCATATTGGTCCACAAACCCAATTCATCACATGCCCATGTTCTCTGCTGCTATGTCCAGGACACTATTTGAGACCATCCTGCGTTTTCCTGCACCGTTTGGCCTCCCGTCCCAGAGGCCACCCAGCTTTTGACCGGCTCCACAAAATTCGGCCCCTCATAGACCATTTCAACCAGAAATTTGCAGATTTGTATACCCCAGAGCAAAACATCTGCGTAGACGAGTCCCTAATACATTTTACCTGGCGCCTTGGCTTCAAACAATACATCCCTAGCAAGCGCGCCCGGTATGGGGTCAAATTGTATAAGCTCTGTGAAAGGGCCACAGGCTATACCCACAAATTTCGTGTCTATGAGGGAAAAGATCAGACCCTGGAGCCGGTCGGTTGCCCTGACTACCTGGGGAGCAGTGGGAAGATAGTTTGGGACTTGGTGTCACCCTTATTCGGCAAGGGGTACCATCTTTATGTGGACAATTTCTACACAAGTGTGGCCCTCTTTAGGCATTTGTTTCTAGAACGGATTGGCGCCTGTGGCACCGCGTGAACTAGTCGCGCGGGCTTCCCCCAACGGCTCGTTAGCACCCGTCTTGCAAGGGGGCAGAGGGCTGCCTTGTGTAACGAAGAACTGCTCGCGGTGAAATGCAGAGACAAGCGTGACGTTTACATGCTCTCCTCTATTCACGCAGACACGACAATACAAATTGAGCGAGCAACCCGTGTCATTGAAAAGCCCCTCTCAGTCCACGACTATAACCTTCACATGGGAGGGGTGGACTTCAATGACCAGATGTTGTCTCCGTATTTTAGTTTCCCGCAGAACCAGATGCTGATATAAGAAGGTGTCTGTATACCTAATTCAATTGGCTCTGTATAATAGTTTTGTTCTCTACAGTAAGGCTGGGAGAACACGATCCTTCCTCAAATTTCAGGAAGAGATCATCGAGAGCCTCCTGTACCCAGGTGGTTCTGTGGCCCCATCCACCAGTGTAGTTAGCCGTCTACACGAGCGACATTTCCCCAATGTCGTTGCTGGTACCTCAACCCAACCAATTACGTGTATGTCGTATATAACCTGCAAAAAATAAAATTGCAACCAAAGTATACCTCTCACTGCTGTTATTTTTATTATACCTCAACCCAACTGTCACCCCGAAAAAGATGTTGTGTCTGTAGCAGGAGTGGAATAAGGTGTGACACCCGCTATTTCTGTCCTGACTGTCCTGACCACCCTGCTCTATGCTTAGGGGAGTGTTTCCGGAAGTACCACACACAGGTACACCTAGCATAGGGATCACATCTCACCAGGACAGGCACACAGGGCTATTAGGACCCATTCACTCACAGCTGCTGCAAACGTCTCCTTTCACCTGGGACAAAGTGCATAACGCACTTCACCACATCTTTGGGCGATTTGCGCTTTGCACATTGACCCATGGGGAAGGAGAGGTTTGTTCTATAAAGGTAAAAAAAAGGTTAATGTTTAGTTCAAAAAGTTAAAGTTTATATGTTCTGTTCCAAAGTTAATAAAATTATTGCGTTGCGGCCTGATTTTTTCTTTTTTTTACCTTCCAGGTGGACCAACCGATCGACTAGCTGCAGCACTGATGTGCATTCTGACAGAAGCATTGCGCTGCTGTCAGATTACACTCTGCAGTTAAAGATACGTTTGCCAAGGCATACGAGCTGAGGAGGAGGCGGCGTTCCTATGCTTTGGCAAACACTTTGTATATAAAAAATAAATAAAAAATTCCCCGCAATGATTTATTCAGCCACATCGATTGATGTGAATGGAGAAATCTGGTTTGCCAGGGCATACTAGCTAAGTGGGTATGAATGTTGGGCGGAGCTCCTATGTCCTGGCAGACGCCTTTCCCCTCCTTTTTTTTTTTTTTTTGGCAGAGATTTTTTCATCCACATTGATCGATGCGAATGAAGAAATCTGTGCCGTTCATTTTTTTCTTTCAGCCCAGAGGCTGAACGGAAAAAAAATATCTCATTACCTGTATGCTCAATATAAGGAGAATAGCAGAAACTCCTAATGCTGGCCATACATGTAATGATTCCGGAGACCCTCAAATGCCAGGGCAGTACAAACACCCCACAACTGACCCCATTTTGGAAAGAAGACACCCCAAGGTATTCGCTGAGGGGCATATTGAGTCCATGAAAGATTTATTTTTTTGTCCTAAGTTAGTGGAAAGTGAGACTTTGTGAGAAAAAAAATAAAAAATCAATTTCAATTTCCGCTAACTTATGCCAAAAAAATAAATTTCTATGAACTCGCCAGGCCCCTCATTGAATACCTTGGGGTGTCTTCTTTCCAAAGTGGGGTCACATGTGGAGTATTTATACTGCCATGGCTTTTTAGGGGCCCTAAAGTGTGAGAAGAAGTCTGGGATCCAAATGTCTAAAAATGCCCTCCTAAAAGGAATTTGGGCACCTTTGCGCATCTAGGCTGAAAAAAAGTGCCACACATCTGGTATCGCCGTACTCAGGAGAAGTTGGGCAATGTGTTTTGGGTTGTCATTTACATATACCCATGCTGGGTGAGAGAAATATCTTGGTCAAATGCCAACTTTGTATAAAAAAATGCCAAGATATTTCTCTCACCCAGCATGGGTATATGTAAAATGACACCCCAAAACACATTCCCCAACTTCTCCTGAGTACGGCGATACCAGATGTGTGACACTTTATTGCAGCCTAGGTGGGCAAAGGGGCACATATTCCAAAGTGCACCTTTCGGATTTCGCAGGCCATTTTTTACACATTTTGATTTGCAAAGTACATCTCACACATTTGGGCCCCTAAATTGCCAGGGCAGCATAACTATGCCACAAGTGACCCCATTTTGGAAATAAGACACCCCAAGGTATTACGTGAGGGGCATGGCGAGTTCCTAGAATTTTTTTTTTTTTGTCGCAAGTTAGTGGAATATGAGACTTTGTAAGAAAAAAAAAATCATAATTTTCCGCTAACTTGTGACAAAAAGTAAAAAGTTCTATGAACTCACTATGCCCATCAGCGAATACCTTAGGGTGTCTACTTTCCAAAATGGGGTCATTTGTGGGGGTTTTCTACTGTTTGGGCATTGTAGAACCTCAGGAAACATGACAGGTGCTCAGAAAGTCAGAGCTGCTTCAAAAAGCGGAAATTCACATTTTTGTACCATAGTTTGTAAACGATATAACTTTTACCCAAACCATTTTTTTTTTGCCCAAACATTTTTTTTATCAAAGACATGTAGAACAATAAATTTAGAAAAAAAAATTATATATGGATGGATTTTTTTTGCAAAATTTTACAGCTGAAAGTGAAAAATGTCATTTATTTGCACAAAAATCTTTACATTTCGATTAATAACAAAAAAAGTAAAAATGTCAGCAGCAATGAAATACCACCAAATGAAAGTTCTATTAGTGAGAAGAAAAGGAGGTAAAATTCATTTGGGTGGTAAGTTGCATGACCGAGCGATAAACGGTGAAAGTAGTGTAGTGCAGAAGTGTAAAAAGTGGCCTGGTCATTAAGGGGGTTTCAGCTAGCAGGGTTGAAGTGGTTAATAATTCTGCTCTCCCTGTATGACAATGGACTGTTACAGTGGTGGGTGACGTGAAGCATGATTCTCTGCTATGACATGCAGACTGATTCTCTGCTGACATGAAGCCAGATTCTCTGTTATGGGACCTCTCTCCTCTGCCTGGGTGCCTGGGCCTAAATATCTGACAATGGACTGTTCCAGTGTTGGATGAGGTGAAGCATGATTCTTTGCTATGATATGAAGACTGATTCTCTGCTGACATGAAGCCAGATTCTCTGTTACAGGACCTCTCTCCTCTGCCTGGGTGCCTGGGCCTAAATATCTGACAATGGACTGTTCCAGTGTTGGATGAGGTGAAGCATGATTCTTTGCTATGATATGAAGTCTGATTCTCTGCTGACATGAAGCCAGATTCTCTGTTACGGGACCTCTCTCCTCTGCCTTGGTGCCTGGGCCTAATTATCTGACAATGGACTGTTCCAGTGTTGGGTGACATGAAGCCTGATTCTCTGCTATGACATGAAGACTGATTCTCTGCTGACATGAAGCCAGATTCTCTGTTACAGGACCTCTCTCCTCTGCCTGGGTGCCAGGGCCTAAATATATGACAATGGACTGTTACAGTGGTGGGTGACGTGAAGCCAGATTCTCTGCTATGGGACCTCTCTCCAATTGATATTGGTTAATTTTTATTTATTTTATTTTTATTAATTTCCCTATCCACATTTGTTAGCAGGGGATTTACCTACATGTTGCTGCCTTTTGCAGCCCTCTAGCCCTTTCCTGGGCTGTTTTACAGCCTTTTTAGTGCCGAAAAGGCTTCCGAACCCGAACATTTCCGGGAAGTTCGGCCGAACTTCTCGAACCCGAACATCCAGGTGTTCGCTCAACTCTATTCCCGAGCTATTCGCCGGCGAACATGGCTTGTTTGCGTTTGCCGCGGCAGGCGAACATATGAGATGTTTGGTCCGCCCCTATACATCATCTTTGAATAAACTTTGACCCTGCACCTCACAGTCAGCAGATACATTCCAGCCAATCAGCAGCAGACCCTCCCTCCCAGACACTCCCACCTCCTGAACAGCATCCATTTTAAATTCATTCGGAAGCTGCATTCTTAGTGAGAGGAGGGACAGTGTAGCTGCTGCAGATTTAATAGGGAAATCGATAGCGAGGGCAGTGGTCTGTGTCCACAGACTCATCTGCTGTAAGGACAGCGTCCTGACAGCACCCCAAAAAGCCCTTTTTAGGGCTGGTACATCAGTCTGTTTATTTTTATTATATATATATATATATATATATATATATACACACACACACAAACCGGATTCCCAAAAAGTTGGGACACTAAACAAATTGTGAATAAAAACTGAATGCAATGATGTGGATATGGCAAATGTCAATATTTTATTTGTAATAGAATGTAGATGACAGATCAAACGTTTAATCCGAGTAAATGTATCATTTTAAAGGAAAAATAAGTTGATTCAAAATCAAATCCCCAAAAAGTTGGGACAAGTAGCAATAAGAGGCTGGAAAAAGTAAATTTGAGCATTACAAAGAGCTGGAAGACCAATTAACACTAATTTGGTCAATTGGCAACATGATTGAGTATAAAAAGAGCTTCTCAGAGTGGCAGTGTCTCTCAGAAGCCAAGATCGGTAGAGGATCACCAATTCCCACAATGTTCCGCAGAAAGATAGTGGAGCAATATCAGAAAGGTGTTACCCAGCGAAAAATTGCAAAGACTTTGCATCTATCATCATCAACTGTGCATAACATCATCCGAAGATTCAGAGAATCTGGAACAATCTCTGTGCGTAAGGGTCAAGGCCGTAAAACCATACTGGATGCCTGTGATCTCTGGGCCCTTAAACGACACTGCACCACAAACAGGAATGCTACTGTAAAGGAAATCACAGAATGGGCTCAGGAAACCATTGTCAGTGAACACAATCCACCGTGCCATCCGCCATTGCCAGCTGAAACTCTACAGTGCAAAGAAGAAGCCATTTCTAAGCAAGATCCACAAGCTCAGGCGTTTTCATTAGGCCAGGCATCATTAAAAATTGAGTGTGGCAAAGTGGAAGACTGTTCTGTGGTCAGACGAGTCACGATTCAAAGTTCTTTTTGGAAATCTGGGACGCCATGTCATCCGGACCAAAGAGGACAAGGACAACCCAAGTTGTTATCAACGCTCAGTTCAGAAGCCTGCATCTCTGATGGTATGGGGTTGCATGAGTGCGTGTGGCATGGGCAGCTTGCATGTCTGGAAAGGCACCATCAATGCAGAAAAATATATTCAGGTTCTAGAACAACATATGCTCCCATCCAGACGTCATCTCTTTCAGGGAAGACCCTGTATTTTTCAACAAGATAATGCCAGACCACATTCTGCATCAATCACAATATCATGGCTGCGTAAGAGAAGGATCCGGGTACTGAAATGGCCAGTCTGCAGTCCAGATCTTTCACCTATAGAGAACATTTGGCACATCATAAAGAGGAAGGTGCAACAAAGAAGGCCCAAGACGATTGAACAGTTAGAGGCCTGTATTAGACAAGAATTGGAAAGCATTCCTATTTCTAAACTTGAGAAACTGGTCTACTCGGTCCCCAGACGTCTGTTGAGTGTTGTAAGAAGAAGGGGAGATGCCACACAGTGGTGAAAATGGCCTTGTCCCAACTTTTTGGGGATTTGTTGACACCATGAAATTCTGATTCAACATATTTTTCCCTTAAAATGGTACATTTTCTCAGTTTAAACTTTTGTTCCGTGATTTATGTTCTATTCTGAATAAAATATTAGAAGTTGGCACCTCCACATCACTGCATTCAGTTTTTATTCAGGATTTGTAAAGTGTCCCAACTTTTTGGGAATCCGGTTTGTATATATATTTTATTCTCATTCAAAGAGTTTTCTTTATTTTCATGATTATGAAAATTGTAGATTCACACTGACTGAAGGGTTTGGGACCATCAGTTGCGTTGTGGAGAAGTCAGGTGGATACACAGCTGATAGTACTACTGAATAGACTGTTAGAATTTGTATTATGGCAAGAAAAAAGCAGCTAAGTAAAGAAAAAAGAGTGGCCATCATTACTTTAAGAAATGAAGGTCAGTCAGTCCGAAAAATTGGGAAAACTTTGAAAGTGTCCCCAAGTGCAGTCACAAAAACCATCAAGTGATACAAAGAAACTGGCTCACATGCGGACCGCCCCAGGAAAGGAAGACCAAGAGTCACCTCTACTGCTGGGAGGATAAGTTCATCCGAGTCACCAGCCTCAGAAATCGTAGGGTAACAGCAGCTCAGATTAGAGGCCAGGTCAATGCCACACAGAGTTCTAGCAGTAGACACATCTCTAGAACAACTGTTAAGAGGAGACTGTGTGAATCAGACCTTGATGGTAGAATATCTGTTAGGAAACCACTGCTAAGGACAGGCAACAAGCAGAAGAGACTTGTCTGGGCTAAAGTGTCATGCCCCACTCTGACGATGTGCGGAGGTCAGACAGGATAGCAGCACGAGTTTAGTGATTGCTTTGGAGCCGTGCTGGATCCGCCTCTCTCAGGTGCACTGGGTGGGGTCTTTAGTTTAAATAGCACACTGCCCAGTGTCCTGAGCGGATTATACTGTTCATTCTGGTCCGGGAAGCTTGGAGAGAAGGTTGGCTGTCAGTTCCTGCTCTCAGAGATAAGTGTCATTGCTAGTTCGGTTGTTTGTGTCTTCTTGTCCATCCAGGTTCTATGCGAGCAGACTGATCCTTTCTCCCCACTTCACCATCTTAGGGAGTTCAGGGTTTTTGTTAGCCCAGGCTGGAGGACACTAGCACACCTACCTTCAAGGTCTGCTGTGGGCTGAGCAGTGCAGGGAAAGAGGTCAGGGATAAGCTAGGAGGTGACCCTTCCCCTTCCTCTCGTCCAGAGCCTGGTTGGTGTGTTATCTTTGGTACAAAGTGTACGTCCGCCGTGACATAAAAAACACAAGGAATAGACATTAGACCAGTGGAAATCTGTGCTTTGGTCTGATAAGTCCAAATTTGAGATCTTTGGTTCCAACCACCTTGGAACCACCTTGTCTTTGGGCGACGCAGAAAGGGTGAACGGATGGACTCTACATGCCTGGTTACCACCGTGAAGCATGGAGGAGGAGGTGTGATGGTGTGGGGGTGCTTTGCTGGTGACACTGTTGGGGATTTATTCAAAATTGAAGGCATACTGAACCAGCATGGCTACCACAGCATCTTGCAGCGGCATGCTATTCCATTCGGTTTGTGTTTAGTTGGACCATCATTTATTTTTCAACAGGACAATGACCCCAAACACACCTCCAGGCTGTGTAAGAGCTTTTTGTCATGAAAATATCTTTGAATGAGAAGGTGTGTCCAAACTTTTGGTCTGTACTATATATTGCAGTTGCCTGCGAGAGGCTGCAGGCCCACAGACTGTACTGTGTGCACACCATTAATACAGGGTGTCACAATACCTTGCAGATAAAAAAGAGTCAATTTATTTTTTCTCTGTAATAAATATAATCGCAGTTGCAAGCCAGTATGTGTCAGGCTCACACAGACTGTACGGTGCCCACTGCCCACCACTTATTTAGGGTGGTGCAGTACCTTTGTCATGGTCTTACCTCCTTGCTGTTCTCCTTCGTTTGACATGTGCTGGCGGCCATCTTGGTTTCTGGGTTTCTTGTAGCCTCCCACCCTGCGGCTCCTCCTTCCCACTGGGAGGAGCTGGATGCCTAGCTCATATATATAGGAGGTCTGTGGCTTCAGTTCCCTGCTTGGTCCTCCTGTGCTCACATGCTTCTAAGACTGCTGCTGCTTCTGGTTCCTGATCCTGGCTTCGTCTGACTACCCTGCTGATTCCTGATCCTGGCTTCGTCTGACTACCCTGTTGGTTCCTGATCCTGGCTTCATCTGACTACCCTTCTGGTTCCTGATCTCTGGTTTCGCAAGACCCTGCTTCGGTTTAGCCATCCGTTTGGACTTTTGCCTTACAGCTTTATTTTCAATAAAGCCTTCTTATTTCCACTCATCTCTTGTTGTACGTCTGGTTCATGGTTCCATGACAACCTTGCACGCATAGTACCACTTATCTAGAAAAAAAATGACAGACAGAGGCAGGCCACCCCGCAGGGGCAGTCGTGGTCGTGGTGCTGTGATTTCCACTGGCTCTGGAATAATGCCCAGTGTTCAGAGGCCACGTACCCTGAACCCAAAAAATTCTGGAGGACATAGTTGACTGGCTTACACAGGACATCCATTCTTCAACAGCTTCAGCTAAGAACCTTGACGCCCCATCCTCCTCCAGCTCAGCTTTGATCACCTACTCTCAAGTTACCACTCTCCCGCCCGCCGCCACCACCAACACTACCACCGCAACCGCTTCACTTGATCCGTCAGAGGAGTTATTTACACATCAGTTGGATGAAATTAGTGATGTGCAACCATTATTGCCAGAGGATGTAGATAACAGGGATATGTCTCAGTCAGGCAGCATTACACACATGGACGTATAGTGTGGTGATGATGATGATGATGTTGTACCCGCAGTAAAGTGGTTGATGATGACGATGTGTCCGTGGATGCCACGTCGGTGCCTGCTCGAAGAGAAGAAGAAGAGGGGGAAAGTTCAGAAGGGGAGACAGAGAGAAGGAGGAGACGAGTTGGAAGCAGGGGGAGGTCGTCGCAAGGTGCTAGTGGCACAGTCAGACAGCATGTATCGGCACCCGGGGTCAGCCAGACATCACACCAATCAACGCATGCTGTTGCCACCACCAGAATTCCATCATTGCAAAGCTCAGCAGTGTGTCATTTTTTGTGTGTGTCTGCCTCTGATAACAGCAATGCCATTTGCAACCTGTGCCAAAAGAAACTGAGTCGTGGTCCAACACCCACCTCGGTACAACTGCTTTGCGAAGGCACATGATCGCACATCACAAACGCCAGTGGGATCAACACATGAGTACAAGCAGCACACAAACTCAAAGCCACCATCCTCCTCCTGGTCCAGCATCTTTAGCCACATCAACCACTGCTATCCTCCTTGCCCCCTCTCAACCACCCGCCACTCCGTCTCTCACCTTCAGCAGTTCCATCTCATCTGCCCACAGTCAGGTGTCTGTCAAGAAAATGTTTACGCGTAAGAAGCCAATGTTACAGATTCACCCCCTTGCCCGGCGTCTGACAGTTAGCTTGACGGAACTCTTAGCCCACCAGCTTTTACCATACCAGCTGGTGGAGTCTGAGGCCTTCAAAAAACGTGTCCTTGTGCAAATGGATGTCACAGCACTACGGGAATCTAACTGGGGAAGTAATCCTCCTCCTACCACGACCACGGCGGCAAGGGCAGAACGCTTTACAGATGTGTTGTTGATGGAGGACATGCAGAGCTTTTTCAGTCCTACACATCGCCACAGCCCTTCGGGATCCAACCTTAGAGAACGACTAGACCAACAGGTAGCAAACTACCTCGCCTTAACTGCAGATATCGACACTCTGAGGAGCGATGAACCCCTTGACTACTGGGTGTGCAGGCTTGACCTGTGGCCTGAACTATCCCAGTTTGCGATAGAACTTCTGGCCTGCCCCACTTCAAGTGTCTTGTCAGAAAGGACCTTCAGTGCAGCAGGAGGCATGGTCACTGACAAGAGAAGTCACCTCAGTCAAAAAAGTGTTGATTACTGTAACGGATCTCCTGGCACCCCGACTGGGTACCTCCGTCGATAGATGCTCCTAGTGCTTTCTGAGGACTCCAAGCACTCCACTTGGCACCGTAAGCGCTGCAGACCCCACGAACCGCCGAAGCGTGGTTGAGGTCTCACCATCTCCTACCCACCCTGGACCTACGACAAGGCTCCAGGCTCCAGTGGGTGAACCTCTCCTACATCCAGAGAGCAGGAACAGCTCTTACAAGAGCTAGTAGTTATGCCAGGGGAGAATAACAAATCTCCAGCGTATAGCAATCCTCCAGTGTCGATCAGTTTCCCAAACACCAGCCTCAACATGGTAAAGGGTAAAACAGGAACTATTTGAGGGCTACCTGCCCGTATTTATGCAGGTCCCCTTCTGGTGGACACTCCCCTAGGGGACCAGAAGGAAGACTGTGACACAGGACAGATATGCAGCAATTCAGGATACACAGACACAATACATCCCCACAATGCATCATGGTTTCCTCCTCTCTGCCCTGGAGACACCCGAGGAGCAATTCAATTATCTCTCAGGACAAAGGGAAAATCGCCAATACACATGGGGAGACAACAGGACAGAAATCACCATTTAAACATACAATGTTACAACCCTTACAGTAAACACAGACATTTAACATATCCCTAGATAGCTCAATGAGTGCATATTATTAGGTTAATGCCACTCAGACTACACTAAAATTAGCTATCTGGGTGCCCTCACATAACATACAAAAAAATTCCAAAGACAGAAAAATACATGAACTTATATAACTATGCCGCTATTGCATAAAACCGGTGCATACAACATGGGACCATAATCACATGGTAAGAGGCTGGCAAGTAGTCCTCTCCAAGCACTCGTGGCAACCTCAAAAGAGGGGAGTTCATCACAATTTCCTCACCTTCATTAAGATGAATGAGTCATGGATCCCGAAGGGACTGACAGTAGGGGATACGTTTCACTAACAAAAGGCCTGATGACATGCCTTGGCCTCAAAATGGTCCCCACGCTGCTGTATTTAATGTCTGCATATTGGATGACTTTCGTGAATTCTCCGCCACCAACTAGGGTTCAAGCCGCAATGTTTTAGTCACCTTTCTTCCTGGAAAACATCAATTTTTCCGGCCGCTGCTACAACAGTAATCGGAGTGCATTTTGTATCAACAATAGAGATGTCCCGAACTATTCGCCGGCGAACATATGCAATGTTTGGTCCGCCCCCTATTCGTCATCAATGTGTAAACTTTGACCCTGTACCTCACAGTCAGCAGACACATTCCAGCCAATCAGCAGCAGACCCTCCCACCTCCTGGACAGCATCAATTTTAGATTAATTCGGAAGCTGCATTCTTAGTGAGAGGAGGAACAGTGTAGCTGCTGCTGATTTAATAGGGAAATCGATAGCTAGGCTAGTGTATTCAGTGTCCACTACAGTCCTGAAAGACTCATCTGATCTCTGCTGTAAGGACAGCACCCCCAAAAGCCCTTTTTAGGGCTAGAACATCAGTCTGCTTTTTTCTCATTTTTTTTCTGTGTAATCTAATTGCAGTTGCCTGCCTGCCAGCGTGTGTCTCAGCCTCACAGCGTATACTGTGCCCACTTGCGCAGTGCCACCACTTATATCTGGTGTCACAGTAGCTTACATTTAAAAAAAAATAAAACATTTTGACTGTAATATAATAGCAGTCAGTTGCTATCACGTGCGTGTGTTTCATGCCCTGCAAGCGCATAGTGTCACCAGTGCAACTCATATCTGGTGTCACATTCGATTAGATTTAAAGAGAAACAACAATTTTGACTGAATAAATAGTAGTCAGTTGCACACACGTGTTTGTGTGTTTAAGGCCCAGCTGCAAGTGCATAGTGTCACCAGCGCAACTCATATCTGGTGTCACAGTAGCTTGCATGCATAGTACAACTTAACTAATAAAAAAAAAAATGACAGGCAGAGGCAGGCCACCCCGCAGGGGCTGTCATGGTCATGATCCTGCGATTCCCTTTGGCCCTAGAATAATGCCCAGTGTTCAGTGGCCACGTACCCTGAACTCGAAAAGTTCTGAGGACATAGTTGACTGGCTAACACAGGACACCCAATCTTCTACAGCTTCCGCTCTGAACCTTGACGCACCATCCTCCTCCAGCTCAGCTTCGGGCACCTCTCAAGTTACAATAATGCCAAAAATTGCTAATGCTACGCTTATTTATAAAGGGAGATGCTTGGCCAATGCATTTTGTACAAAACCATCTGAGCCTGTCTGCCGAACGTCAAGAGTGGGATCAGCATGCATGTTGGTACCTGCATCACTTATAATGGAGGTCATTATAGAAACATAGAAACATAGAATGTATCGGCAGATAAGAACCATTTGGCCCATCTAGTCTGCCCAATATATCTGAATCCTATGAATAGTCCCTGGTCCTATCTTATATGAAGGATAGCCTTATGCCTATCCCATGCATGCTTAAACTCCTTCACTGTATTTGCAGCTACCACTTCTGCAGGAAGGTTATTCCATGCATCCACTACTCTCTCAGTGAAGTAATACTTCCTTATATTACTTTTAAACCTTTGCCCCTCTAATTTAAAACTGTGTCCTCTTGTGGTAGTTTTTCTTCTTTTAAAAATGCTCTCCTCCTTTACCGAGTTGATTCCCTTTATGTATTTAAAAGTTTCTATCATATCCCCTCTGTCTCTTCTTTCTTCCAAGCTATACATATTAAGGTCCTTTAACCTTTCCTGGTAAGTTTTATCCTGCAATCCATGTACTAGTTTAGTAGCTCTTCTCTGAACTCTCTCTAGAGTATCTATATCCTTCAGGAGATATGGCCTCCAGTACTGCGCACAATACTCCAAGTGAGGTCTCACCAGTGTTCTGTACAGTGGCATAAGCACTTCACTCTTTCTACTGCTTATACCTCTCCCTATACATCCAAGCATTCTGCTGGCATTTCGTGCTGCTCTATGACATTGTCTTCCCACCTTTAAGTCTTCTGAAATAATTACTCCTAAATCCCTTTCCTCAGATACTGCAGTCAGGACTGTGTCAAATATTCTATATTCTGCCCTTGGGTTTTTACGCCCCAGTTGCATTATCTTGCACTTATACACATTAAATTTCAGTTGCCAGAGTTCTGACCATTCTTCTAGTTTTCCTAAATCCTTTTCCATTTGGCGTTTCCCTCCAGGAACATCAACCCTGTTACATATCTTTGTGTCATCAGCAAAAAGACAAACCTTACCTTCGAGGCCTTTTGCAATATCACTTATGAAGATATTAAACCAAATTTGTCCCAGTACAGATCCCTGTGGAACCCCACTGGTAACATGACCTTGTTTTGAATGTTCTCCATTGACTACAACCCTCTGTTGTCTGTCACTCAGCCACTGCCTAATCCACTCAACAATATGGGAGTCCATGCTCAATGACTGCAGTTTATTGATAAGTCTTCTGTGTGGGACAGTGTCAAAAGCCTTACTAAAATCTAGATATGCGATGTCTACTGCACCTCCACCGTCTATTATTTTAGTCACCCAGTCAAAAAAATCTATAAGATTAGTTTGACATGATCTCCCTGAAGTAAACCCATGTTGTTTTTCATCTTGCAATCCATGGGATTTTAGATGTTCCACAATCCTATCCTTTAATAGGGTTTCCATTAATTTGCCTACTATTGATGTCAGACTCACTGGTCTATAGTTGCTCGATTCCTCCCTACTACCTTTCTTGTGAATGGGCACGACATTTGCCAATTTCCAATCTTCCGGGACGACTCCTGTTACTAATGATTGGTTAAATAAATCTGTTAACGGTTTTGCCAGCTCACCACTAAGCTCTTTTAATAATTTTGGGTGTATCTCATCAGGCCCCTGTGACTTGTCTTCACTTTAGACAGCAAACTTAGAACATCTTCCTCTGTAAAGACACATGCATCAAACGATTTATTAGTCATCCTTTCTAGTGCAGGTCCTTCTCCTTTTTCTTCTGTAAAAACTGAACAGAAGTATTCATTAAGGCAGTCGGCTAGCCCTTTATTCTCTTCTACATACCTTCCGTCCTTTGTTTTTAATTTAGTTATTCCTTGTTTTAATTTCCTTTTTTCATTTATATATCTGAAGAATGTCTTATCCCCTTTTTTCATAGACTGAGCTAGTTTTTCTTCTGCCTGCGCTTTAGAAGTTCTTATAACTTGCTTGGCCTCTTTCTGCCTAATCTTGTAGATTTCCTTATCTTCATTGCTCTGGTTTTTTTTATAATTACAAAATGCTAGCTTTTTATTTTTAATGATTTGGGCCACTTCTGCTGAGTACCACAGTGGTCTCTTCCTTTTTTTGCTTTTACTGACAAGTCTAATGCAATTTTCTGTTGCCTTCAATAATGCACCTTTTAAGTAGTCCCATTTCTCCTGGACTCCATGTAATCCGTTCCAGTCTGATAAGGACTCATTTATGACTAATTTCATTTTTGAAAAGTCTGTTTTTCGAAAATCTAAAACTTTTGTTTTTGTGTGGTGGGACTCTTTCACAGTTCTTATATTAAACCACACTGACTGGTGATCACTAGAGCCCAAGGTTTCGCCTACAATGACATCATATACCGAATCCCCATTTGTGAATACCAAATCCAAAATGGCCTCCCTCCGGGTTGGCTCCTCAACCATTTGTTGTAGGGATAACCCCAGTAGGGAATTTAGAATATCTGTACTCCTTGCTATTTTGGTTTTCCAGTTTATATCTGGAAGATTGAAATCTCCCATAATGATAACTTCTCCTTTCATTGTCATTTTAGCTATTTCTTCAACTAGTAGATCATCTAGTTCTTTAACTTGACCAGGTGGTCTATATATCACACCTACACGAGTTACTGCATGATTAGCAAACTGCAACGTAACCCAAACTGACTCTATGTTGGCCTCACCAACTTGTATTAGGTTAGATTTAATGCTATCTTTCACATACAGGGCCACTCCTCCTCCTTTCTTGCCTTCTCTGTCTCTTCTGTATAAAGAGTACCCTGGTATGGTTATGTCCCAGTCATTTATTTCATTAAACCATGTCTCCGTAACAGCCACTAAATCTACATTCTCAGATCCCATTATTGACCCAAGTTCATTTATTTTTTTACCTAAACTGCGAGCATTTGTAGACAGGACTCTGAGCTTATCATTTCTTAACCTCTGTGCTTCTAACCTGTTCTGGCATTGGACTCTTTTATTTTCACTCTTTTGCCCCCCCTTCCTAGTTTAAAAATGGTAAAAAGCAGAGTGGATCCAGCATGCATGTGGATCCGGCACTCCATGAACTTTATGGCGGCCATTATGGCGCATAACAGGTAGTATTTAGTGTTAGGACCCGTCTAACAGAGATCGCCTTGACGTTCGGCAGACGGGCTCAGATGGTTTTGTACAAAATACATTGGCCAAGTATCTCACTTTATAAATAAGCGTAGCATTATTGTACTTTATCTGATTGGCAGGTTTCCTCTAGGTCTTTGCCATGGCAGCGTACACCTGCACACTGGGAGGTGCTGACTATCCCACTTTTTTGCAGATGTGTCCGTGGATGCCACGTGGGTGCCCGCTCGAAGAGAAGACGAACAGGTGGAAAGTTTTGATGGGGAGACAGAGAGGAGGAGGAGACGAGTTGGAAGCAGGGGGAGGTTGTCGCAAGGAGCTAGTGGCACAGTCAGACAGCATGCATCGGCACCCGGGGTCAGCCAGACAGCACGCCAATCAACGCATGCTGTTGCCACCACCAGAATGCTGTCATTGCAAAGCTCAGCAGTGTGGCTTTTTTTGTGTGTCTGCCTCTGAAAACAGCGATGCCATTTGCAACCTGTGCCAAAAGAAACTGAGTTGTGGGAAGTCCAACACCCACCTAGGTAAAACTGCTTTGCGAAGGCACATGGTCCAGCATCTTCAGCCACGTCAACCACTGCTGTCCTCCTTGCCCCCTCTCAACCATCCGCCACTCCGTCTCTCGCCTTGAGCAGTTCCTGCTTATCTGCCCACAGTCAGGTGTCTGTCAAGGACAAGTTTGAGCGTAAGAAGCCAATGTCACAAAGTCACCCCCTTGCCTGGCGTCTGACAGCTGGCTTGTCTGAACTCTTAGCCCGCCAGCTTTTACCATACAAGCTGGTGTAGTCTGAGGCCTTCAAAAAAATTGTAGCTATTGGGACACCGCAGTGGTAGGTACCCAGACGAAATTTCTTTGCACAAAAAGGCAATCCCCAACCTGTACTCGATTGTGCAAAAGGAAGTCATGGCATGTCTGGCACACAGTGTTGGGGCCATCTGACCACTGATACCTGGTCTGCAAAGCACGGTCAGGGCAGGTATATCACCTACACTGCACATTGGGTAAACCTGCTGACGGCTGCCAAGCATGGAATGCGTGGCTCTGCAGAGGAGTTGGTGACACCGCCATGACTTGCAGACAGTCCTGCTGCCACCTCCTCTACTTCTCCTACTCCATTCTCTTCCGTAACCTCCTCGGCGGAGTCCTCTTCTGCTGCTGCGTCTTGCTCCACATCAACGGCACCCCCCAGCTCCCCAGGGGCTATTCCACATCCCGGATACAACAGTGTCACGCCATCTTGGGGTTGATTTGCCTGAAAGCAGAGAATCACACCAGACCAGCACAGGTGGTCAGTGGCTGACTCTGCAACAACTGGAGATCGGCAAAGTGGTGTGTGACAACTGAAGAAATTTGTTGGCGGCAT
Source organism: Bufo gargarizans (assembly GCF_014858855.1). Classification (NCBI taxonomy): domain Eukaryota; kingdom Metazoa; phylum Chordata; class Amphibia; order Anura; family Bufonidae; genus Bufo; species Bufo gargarizans. Next base: position 385,941,677 of record NC_058081.1, read on the forward strand.
TGAATTTGGGCAAGTTGACACATGTGCCGTGCATGGCACATGTGTTAAATCTCATCGTACAACACTTTGTTCATAAGTACCCAGGCTTACAGGACGTCCTCAAGCAGGCCAGGAAGGTGTGTGGCCATTTTAGGCGTTCCTACACGGCCATGGCGCACTTTTCAGACATTCAGCGCCGAAACAACATGCCAGTGAGGCGCTTGATTTGCGACAGCCCGACACGTTGGAATTCAACACTCCTAATGTTCAACTGCCTGCTCCAACAAGAAAAAGCCGTCAACGAGTATTTGTATGACCGGGGATGTTAGGACAGCCTCTGCGGAGCTGGGAATTTTTTTGCCACGTTACTGGACGCTCATGCGCAATGCCTGTAGGCTCATGCGATGCAAATGGGGAGTTTGCGGTTGTGCAAATGGACTGTTTGCAGTTTTTGCGGTGCGTTAAACATTGAGTTTGGTCTGTCACTGTGAAGCGGGCGTAACCCTTACACTACCTGATCGATACAACATCATACCTGATGTTTTAAAGCACGTTATTCCAAACAATTTAGGAATGTCAGGTGATTAAAACACGACTCTGTGTCAACTACGCAATTTTCCATGGGAGTTTTGCCATGGATCCCCCTCCGGCATGCCACAGTCCAGGTGTTAGTCCCCTTGAAACAACCTCTCCATCATTATTGTGGCCAGAAAGAGTCCCTGTGGGTTTTAAAATTCGCCTGCCTATTTAAGTCTATGGTGGTTCGTCCGGTTCGCAAACATTTGCGGAAATTCGTGTTCGCCGTTCGCTAACGGAAAATTTTATGTTCGCGACATCTCTAATGAACAACTGTCTTAGTGACTCTATTTGGGGGGTGTCCACTAAGGTGTTGCCTCAGTTTCTTTCTTTTTCAGATTTTGTGAAATTACATGGCATTCCCTCGGATGTGGTGTCTGATAGGGGGGCGCAATTTGTTTCCAGGTTTTTCAGGGAGTTTTGTTCTCGTCTGGGTATTCAGTTGACTTTCTCTTTGGCTTTTCATCCTCAGTCGAATGGTCAAACTGAGCGCACTAACCAGAACCTGGAGACCTATTTGAGGTGTTTTGTCGCTAAGAATCAGTATGAGTGGTCCTCGTTATTGTCTTTAGCTTAGTTTGCCTTGAATAACCGTAGGTAGGAGTCAACTGATAAGTCACCATTTTCTGTCGCATATGGTTTTCACCCTCAGTTTGGTACTTTTTTCTGGGACCGAATCTTCTGGGATACCGGACGACGAGAGATTCTCTTCCTCTTTGTCATCTATCTGGCGGAAGATTCAAGTTAATTTGAATAAAATGGGTGAAGATATAAATGGATGGCTAATAAAAGACGTATGACTGGTCCGGACCTGTGTGTGGGTGATTTGGTGTTGTTGTCCACTAAAAACATTAGGCTGAAGGTACCCTCTTGGAAATTGGGTCAAAGATTTATTGGCCCTTACAAAATCTCGGCCATTGCTAATCCAGTGGCGTTTCTTCTGGAACTTCCACAGGCCTGGAAGATCCATAATGTGTTTCACAGGTCCTTGTTGAAGAGATTTGTGGAACCTGCGGAACCATCTCCTTTGCCTCCTCATCCTGTTTTGGTTGATGGTAATCTGGAGTTTCAGATATCTAGAATTCTCAACTCACATGTTCTTCGGGGTTTCCTTCAGTACCTGGTGCATTGGAGGGGATACAGTCCCGAGGAAAGAATGTGGGTTCCGGCTACCGATGTCAATGCTAGTTGCCTTGTGAATGCCTTTCACAGGGAACACCCGGATAAATTTGGGCCTGGGTGTCCAGAGGTCACCCATAGAGGGGGGGAGGGGTAGTAATGTCACACCCTGCCCTGTGGGTGTTCTGAGGAGATCTGTCAGAGTTTCTGAAAGTGACTCAATCTGACAGTATGTATTGTTGTGGGTTTGAACAGAATCCCACCTCCTCCCAGGTAATTGGTGAGGCTATTTATTCCTCCCTCTCCCTATAGCCTTTGCGGGTTATAGTTCTGCCTTGTGTGTGTGCTTTGGAAGTTTGGTGGATCGTCTTCTCCAAAACATCTCTAGATAAGTCCTTTTCCCTTTTTCCTTCTGTGTCTGTTTTTACTAGGCTTCTAGGGTGACGCTAGCTCCTTCAGTTGTTAAAGGAGCTGGGTGTCTCTTTCCCTCTTCCCTACAACTGAGGGTTTGGCTCAGTGTGTTATAGTCTTAGGTACGTGGGCATGTGCATATCTACCATCAAAATATGCACATGGGCATAGCAGCTTAGGGAAAGTGTTTTAGGGATTGCTAGGTGGTGACCCCTTTGTTCCCTAGCATTTGGGACCTAGTCAGTTGTTTTGTTTGCTTTGCCATGTTCTGTTTCCTTCCCTTATCTTACCTACCGTGACAACTATGCACTATGAGAGGCTGGAGGTGTTATACTATACACAGTATATTTGGGAGTTATACTATAACCGTGGGTTGTTATATCCTACTGACTGTAGGTGTTGTATGACGCCCCAGATGAAGCTGGTAGCGAAACCCGGGTCGGGTAGAGATACTAATTGCATATGCGATGTTGCAAGTAATGATCTTGGACAAAAAAAAGATTTCTGTTGCCGGTTGGTTCAGAGGTTGGAAGCCAGAGAATAAAAAGGAATAGCCTCTCGAAAAAGTAACTGCTTGTGAACAATCCTCTGCCTAAGACATTTAGCGCATACTTTTTTATGTGTATTAGATTTTATAGGGACAACAGACCTACTCCCAGTATTTGGGACTACAGCTTTAAAAAGACAAACGTTCCAAAACTGCACACAAAACCCTTTTCTTTTAGGTGTTGTATACTGTAGACCATGGGTTGTATAATATGTACTGTGGAGTGTTGTATACCATGCACTCTTAGGGGATGGGGGTGTTATACTGTAACTGTGGCATAGTGTTCTTTAATATATACAAAAAATAAAAAATATGGGGCGGAACATGAACAGGGGATTGTGGTGGTGCGGGGGGGGGAATGGAGGGAGGGGGCCCAGGATGGGTAAACAGTATCGGGCCCCTAGCCATGGCCTATTGCTTGTTTGACTTCTCTGCTTGACTCTGCCTCATCCTTCGGTCCTGCACTGTTGCTCCTGGTTACGACTTGGCCTGCTGACTATGTCTGTAACTCTGGTACCTTGCTGAGGTACCTCCTGGTCCACCAGCTGCCTTGTGTTCCAATCCTTCTCAAGAGGTAGCGACCTGGTGTTCCTCTCAGGAAAGTCTATCTCCACCATCAGGGGTACTGTGAAGATCGAGGGGTTCTCTTAGACAACGCACTTAGAGGAGGTAGGCCATGTGGCACAGTGGGTTCACACCCGCTGGTTCGTGACACTCCCAAATTGAGAGATACTCAAAACTACATAATTTGCAAATAAAGCAAATGTTGCTTCTTTATTACCTATATGGATTCCAATGTATAAGTTGGAGCCTTCCAAGTTTCGTACCATGGGTTCTAAGGCTAAGTCAAGTGGGGGAGAGGGGACACCCCTGTGTTGTCCCTTTCATTAAAAGGGTTGTCCCATGATAGACAATAGGGGCATATCTCTACGATATGCCCCCATTGTCTGATATGTGCAGGTTCCAAAGGTGGGACCCGCACCTATGTCGAGGACGAAATGGGGAGAACGGTGGCTGGAGCGACTGCCAATCGCTCTACCCATACAAGTGAATCCGAGCGCACTGTGCTTGCGCGGCCACCACTCCCATTTATTTCTATGGGGCCAACGGAAATACAGTAGTCGAGCCAGCGTTCAGCTATTTATGGCGGCCCCATAGAAATGAATGGAGGGCGGCTGCACAAGCGCAGTGCACCCCTCACCACCTTTCTGTTCTCGGTGTAGGTGCCTCCTCACCAGTGGCGGATTATAATAGGGGCGTTTGGGTCGGCAGCCCCGAGCCGGTATCGCTGGGGTGGCCCAACACCGACCCAAATGCCCGCAAACTATGGCGGGGCACGGGAGTGTTCCTTGCACCGCCACCTATCACCGCCATAGGCTCCAACCATTCTGGACACAGGTAAGTATTAGCCTTTTTTTTATATTGTGTGTGCTAACTTTGGAGGGCAGAGGAGGACATATTACTACAGGGACAGTGGGGGCAAATATTTCCATGGGGACAAATTACTTAATTGGGGGCAGTGTGGGGGTAAATTATTTAATTGGGGGCAGTGTCGGGGCAAATTACTTAATGAGGGGCAGTGTGGGGGCAAATTACTATATGGGGCAGTGTGGGGGCAAATTACTATATGGTGGGCAGTGTGGGGGAAAATTACTATATGGGGCAGTGTGGGGGAAATTACTATTAGGGGTCATTATTTTTGGGGACACTATACAGGCATTATTACCTGGAGCACAATGTAGGGTGCTATTACTGGGGGCACTCTAGGGAACATTATAATTACTGTAGACACTATAGGGACCTTTGGGGTAATATATCAAACTGGTGTAAAGTAGAACTAGGTTAGTTACCCATAGCAACAGATTCCACCTTTCATTTTTGACAGCTCCTTTGGAAAATGAAAGGTGAAGTCTGATTTGTTGCCATGGGCACCTAAGCCAGTGCTACTTTACACCAGTTTGATAAATGGCCCCAATGAGAAATCTAACTTGTCTGTAACAAACTCTGTAAATACGAGATGCGGCTGAAAGAATTTGTAATAGCGGTCGGGATCAAACGGAGGAGAAGAGGAAAGAGAAGATCTAAATGACAGGAGATGTCCCTTGATGTAAGAGGTATGTGGTGCTGTATTCCACTATATGTAGAACTGGCTCAATACTGTGACGTGCATCTCATCTTCTCCTCCAAGTGTTTTTTTTATAACAATCATATGTATTTTAAATTTGGCAACAAAAATTTTAATTTGTCACCTGCAGTCCTATGTAACAGCCCAGATAACCGTGATAACTTTCTGTGTGCACATAATCAGGGGCGTAGCTATAGGCTCATGGGCCCTGGTGCAAGAGTTCAGCTTGGGCCCCCCTTCCCTTTGTGGCCAGGGGCAGGGAAGCACATAGCCTTCGTACTGTCTGAAGGAAAAATTGAAACGGCTTTTCTGCCAGAGGTGTAAATTGACCATCATGCACTTTGTATAATACCAGTGTCTTTTTATGCGCCACAAGGGTCTTTGGGCCCCCTCAGGTTCCTGGGCGACTGCTACCTCTGCACCCCCTAATGCTAAGCCCCTGCAGATAATGTAGTAGATGTCCCATGCAGTCCTATGTAACACCCCACATAACACAACAGAATTTTGTGGCGTTCTGAGAACAGCCAAGCAAGTGTGCATCTTGGAAGTTGTAGTTTTACCACAGCTGGAATGCCGGTGGTTAGCCATCACAGGCCAAGGGCTCCCGCCTAAAATGTGACCTGCTGGAGCCTCAATTTTTTTTTATTTCCTATCGGTTTGATGTATACAATTGTGCAGCACTCCACGTTTTTGTATCCTGCAGAGTCCATAAAAAAAATGCATACGTTAATGTAAATTTTTTTTCTACCATGGAACTGTATGGTGAACAGACGCCACTGTATGGCATCAGTCTGAGGCGTTTGTTAACGCATACATTTTTGATATGTATTAAATGGATGGCAAAAATAGGATGTGAACCCAGCTACTAGTGTCAGTATAAGCACCAGTACACAGCGGAGTAGCGTGGCGGAGAGGGGAGTCCGCAATGTACTGACAGAGCGCTACCTGGTCCCGGTGGTCAGGGATGAGGACTGTGTTTCCCAAGGATCATTTTCTACTGGGAAATACAGGGCACAGTATAATACACTATAATCTATATAATATAAAGATATTAGCCCTACCCCGAATAATAATAATACAATTAGGTGGTTATTTATTATATAGAAATAAGGCTATGTTATGTGCATTTCTGACACAGATTGTGGCGCAAGGGTCCTTAGCACCGCAATATTGCATATTTTTCCCGCTCACGCCAGGTCTAAAAAAGGATGGCGTGGGCGGGGAAGGGGATACAGTTATGGCCATCCAGTTAATGGATACCACTGCCTTACATTAACTGGGTAACACCGCCATACCATGACCGGATAAAAGGGTATAAGAGGACACAGTACAGGGAATGACTAAGGGCACTGCACAGGGTGTAGTAAGAGGGCACAGTGTATCTGGCCAGCTAAGACCTGTCCTAGTTTGCTAATATAGCTTATATGTGTATATACCCAGACCTGCCAATAACCTAAATACAGTTCCTATGTTTATGTGTTAAAGACAAAAGCAGAATTATTTACTGTGACATCATGTTTTTGATGTCATATAACTGTTATATTTTGTGTTCACAGAAGCAGGAAAAGATAATATGCCTTTAAGATTCATTTTGTAATGTAAGAGAAGCTCAGTGACACATCAGAAACAACATAAAGCATAGTGTTAATCTGTTGTTGCTGGGCAGAAGTCTAGACCAATCACAGCCAGCTTCTTACACAGCAAGAGTTTTCACCAATCACAGCCAGCCTCACACACATCCTGTCTGGGCATTCCCCCAGCTCCTGCTGCTAGAATAATTATTCACAAGAGACAGGAGCTGAAGAGACATTCACTCTTCTGAGAGCTGAGTTCTATGGGAACAAGAGGCCAAAATAGGTAGTTAAAACAGTTATATAATGTTCATATTGTTAGTATGGTGTTTAGACCTGTATACTGAACTAGATATATACAGGTCCTTCTCAAAAAATTTGCATATTGTGATAAGGTTCATTATTTTCTGTAATGTACTGATAAACATTAGACTTTCATATATTTTAGATTCATTACACACCAACTGAAGTAGTTCAAGCCTTTTATTGTTTTAATATTGATGATTTTGGCATACAGCTCATGAAAACCCAAATTTCCTATCTCAAAAAATTTGCATATAATGAAAAGGTTCTCTAAACGAGCTATTAACCTAATCATCTGAATCAACTAATTAACTCTAAACACCTGCAAAAGATTCCTGAGGCTTTTAAAAACTCCCAGCCTGGTTCATTACTCAAAACCACAATCATGGGTAAGACTGCCGACCTGACTGCTGTCCAGAAGGCCATCATGGACACCCTCAAGCAAGAGGGTAGGACATAGAAAGAAATTTCTGAACGAATAGGCTGTTCCCAGAGTGCTGTATCAAGGCACCTCAGTGGGAAATCTGTGGGAAGGAAAAAGTGTGGCAGAAAACGCTGCACAACGAGAAGAGGTGACCGGACCCTGAGGAAGATTGTGGAGAAGGACCGATTCCAGACCTTGGGGGACCTGCGGAAGCAGTGGACTGAGTCTGGATTAGAAACATCCAGAGCCACCGTGTACAGGCGTGTGCAGGAAATGGGCTACAGGTGCCGCATTCCCCAGTTCAAGCCACTTTTGAACCAGAAACAGCGGCAGAAGCGCCTGACCTGGGCTACAGAGAAGCAGCACTGGACTGTTGCATGTCATTTGAAAATCAAGGTGCCAGAGTCTGGAGGAAGACTGGGGAGAGGAAAATGCCAAAATGCCTGAAGACCAGTGTCAAGTACCCACAGTCAGTGATGGTCTGGGGTGCCATGTCAGCTGCTGGTGTTGGTCCACTGTGTTTTATCAAGGGCAGGGTCAATGCAGCTAGCTATCAGGAGATTTTGGAGCACTTCATGCTTCCATCTGCTGAAAAGCTTTATGGAGATGAAGATTTCCTTTTTCAGCACGACCTGGCACCTGCTTACAGTGCCAAAACCACTGGTAAATGGTTTACTGACCATGGTATTACTGTGCTCAATTGGCCTGCCAACTCTCCTGACCTGAACCCCATAGAGAATCTGTGGGATATTGGGAAGAGAAAGTTGAGAGACGCAAGACCCAACACTCTGGATGAGCTTAAGGCCGCTATCAAAGCATCCTGGGCCTCCATAACACCTCAGCAGTGCCACAGGCTGATTGCCTCCATGCCACGCCGCATTGGAGCAGTCATTTCTGCAAAAGGATTCCCGACCAAGTATTGAGTGCAGAACTGAACATAATTATTTGAAGGTTGACTTTTTTTCTATTAATAACACTTTTCTTTTATTGGTCGGATGAAATATGCTAATTTTTTGAGATAGGAAATTTGGGTCTTCATGAGCTGTATGCCAAAATCATCAATATTAAAACAATAAAAGGCTTGAACTACTTCAGTTGGTGTGTAATGAATCTAAAATATATGAAAGTCTAATGTTTATCAGTACATTACAGAAAATAATGAACTTTATCACAATATGCTAATTTTTTTAGAAGGACCTCTATGTGTTTACTTACAGTTCCACTAAACTGCAATTGCAAATTCAAATTGCAATCAATCAGATTCCATATTGCAATCCAAATTGCATACAACCATACCAGATCATACTCAACCAATCTGCAAATAGTCACTGCTAACTGCATACTGCAAGTGAACTATTATTTAGACCTCAGATATACCTCTCAGAGAGATCATAAAGTGCTTAAATAACTTAAGGTGAGAGTACAGATACTTGAGAGAAATATATCCACCATTTTATGTTGAATGACAAGATTGAACAGTTGAACCACCATCTTGCATACCGCCTTTTTGTGATATCTTTTCAACACGTGTTTTGTACATAGACTATCTGCTGCGGAGGCGGCAGTGTTATATATGAAGGTGTGCGCTTTAAACCTACTGTTTCCATAGAACAACGCTAGAAGAATTGCAGTATTAGACAGTCTGGTTAGACTTAAAGTCAGAGATATCAAAATTCTTCTTATGCCACAGTGCAAAAGGCACTTCATAGTGCTGTGCCTGCCACACACAGTATGGGGTGAGGGGCACAGTCACATGACCCTGTGACATTAAAAGGTCCTTATGGCAAATGCGGTTCATACTCCACCATAAAGAGAGGCTGGAGGTACATTATGCAGCCACAGGTTAAATATGTAACTGTCGGCCAGTACAGGTCCAAAAAATTAGCCAATAGGCATTCACCTGACAGAAAAAAACTTTGAATTCTATGGCTGGAGGTACATTAGGCGGTCACAGGATAAATATGTAACCGTCGGTCAGTATAGACCCCAAAAATTAGGCAATAGGCATTCACCTGACAGCAAAGAACTTCGGATTCTGTGGCTGGAGGTACATTAGGCGGTACCTGTCAGTACCCTTTGGTGAGGTCTAAAACAGAAAAATATCGGGCTTGGCCTAACTTTTCAGTAAGCTCATCCACCCGAGGCATGGGATATGCATTGAATTTAGATATTTCATTGAGCTTACGAAAATCGTTACAGAACCGTAACGTCCCTTCCAGCTTGGGTATTAAGACTATAGGACTGGCCCACTCACTTGATGTCTATCCGCAGTATGAGCTGCACTTCCTCCGAGATGGCTTGTCACCTCGGGTACCCGATATGGGTTTAACCAGACTTTTGCCTGAGACTCAGTGACAATGTCATGCTGGATTGCGGAAGTTTATCCAGGGAGGTCTGAGAACAAATCAGTGTTCCGACTAATGAACTCCCTGGTCTCCTGAGCCCAGGGGGGCAAATCCAGTCAAGTGGCCAATTTTTAGCTCCGCCCATTATTAAAAGCCCCCCTACATATAATAGGCCACTCCCAACAAACACTGTACAGCTGAAATTCTATTGTTGAGGCCTGTCTCTACACATCATACATAGAGGGGAGGCCTGTCCTGGCTGCACTGCCTGCTTCACATTCTACAATAAACAGCAGGCTACAGCTAGGAAGCTCCTCCGCTCTCCTCCCTCCCCAGATCCTGCTCAAGGCTTGTGGTTCTCCCCCACCATCTGCCACCCACCCGTGGCCTGCTGCCCCCTTTGGCCGTCCTCACACAGCTCTGAATTCTTCTTCTGCAAATGGCAGTGGGAGGAGCCAGAGCATCTCCTCTTCTACATAGCGCCCCATACCTCTTACATCCAGAGATGTCACCATTGTTGTAGACGTTCTCTTTCTTTATCTTCTCCATTCAGACTCGACCGCTATGATGATTTTTCAGCCATCTCCCGTTTCTGCAGAGATTGACAGACATTAGTTTCCCACATTTCCATCATCTTCACATCTTTTGAACACCCTTTCCTGCCACCCCCAATACTATAACGCAGAAACAGTCCCCCTGGAAATACTACTGCCACACAGATAGTGCCCCCTTCAACAATTATTGGCACACAGTGTTCTAAAAAATAACTGTGCCCAGACACTAATAGTATAAAAATAATGTCCCCAAAAATAATTGTGCCAAGCTGATACTGTGCCAGGGTTCCCCCCAAAAGTAACAGTGCTCCCCAAAATCCCACCAATAGAAATAATAATTCTCTGCCAGAGCACACTTAGTAGTAATAATGCCCCTATAGTGGCCATACTAGTAATCATGTTCCTCATAGCCCCCAGTAGTAGTAAAGCTCCCCATAATACCCCCTAGTAGTAATAATTCTCCCTATAATATGACAGTACGTGAAATACCCCCGCTTAGTGCCCGCAGTTGAGATACTGTCCCCATAATATATGCCAGTATAAAATACCCCTATGTAGTGCCCCAGTAAAGGCCCTCATAGTGCTCCTCTTCCCCTTCCCCATAGTGTCCCCCATAATATGCCAGTAAAAAAATGCCCCTTCTCAGTGCCCCAAGCAGATGCTCCTATAGTGCTCCTCTTCCCCATAGTGCCCCCAAATAATGCCCCTATAGTGCCAACAGATGCCCCATAGTGCCTCTCTCCCCTATAGGGCCCCCCATAATGTGCCAATAAAAAAAAGCCCCTTTAGATCCCCCAGATGCCCCAATAGTGCTCCTCTCCCCCATGGTGCCCCCCCCCCAATAACGTGCCAGTAAGAAATGGCCCCCATAGTGCTCACCGCCAAAATGGGGAAGAAATAAATGCCCCCAGAATGCCACCCAAAAAAATTGGGCTGTAAGAAATGCCAGCTCACCCCATAGTGCCAGCTCCCCCTGCAAAGAAAAAAAAAACTAATACTTACCTCCATCAGCAGGAATGCAATGCAGGCCTCTTCTGGCCTGTGTTCCCCTCTGTGTGCTGCCCGGCTCAATGAGAATGACGCCATTGCGCCGCCTGAGCCGGCCTCTTAGTGCCTGCGGTCTATCAGAAGAACAGGGAAGGGAGACTCCTCTCCCTCCCCCTGCCCTGCCGCAGCACAGGCATCTGAATCGCTGTCCAGCGATACAGATGAAAATGGAGATGAGCACTTCCACAATGGAAGCGCTCATCTCCTACTGCCCGCCACCACCACACCACCATTATATCCAGGGCCACGCCGCCTGTGGTGATCCGCGGTGCGGCCCTGAGGAATGAAAAAAAAAATAATTTTTTTTTGTTAAAGACGGACCTTTTATTATTAGGGCGGCCTGGGGGGCAATTGCCTCCCTGCCCCTCGTCCCAGCCCGCCCCTGCCTGAGCCTGTTTAGAGAAGAGGCTGTCAGCAATTTTTACTGTGGCAACCACTTCCCTTGCATCAGACATAGAAGCCGGAACCTCTTCATCGAGAAAATCTGGCCGCGGGCTGTCTTCAGTACAGGTCTCCCTATCTTTCCAAGGTTTAAAGGGAGTCTGTCACCAGCATTTCACTTTTTTAACCTTTCCCACTGCTTTCTAGCATGCTTACAGTTAATCAAAACATTACCTCTGGCATCTTTCCTGCTCTTTTAAATCAATCAAAAACGATCTTTATAAGATATGCAAATGAGGGCTCGCAAGTGCCCAGGGGCGCGTTACTCTCTTAGGTGCCCTGCTTGCTCAACCTTTTAATTGTGTCCCCCCGCCCCTTCCTACCCTCCGCCCGCCCATCCTTTCAGTCTGACCACCTTCCTCATAGCTTGTTATTCCGCCGATATCCCGCGCCTGCGCACTAATTCCTTTGGCCGGCGCATGCGCACTGCAATGCCCATTCCTTGTACGGCCTCACAGTAACTATTGCGCATGTGTCGGCTAATGACGCGAAAACTCAACAAAGGAGGCAGTCCATCGGCGCATGCGCATTAACTACTGTGACGCCGTACAAGGACAGGGCATCGCAGTGCGCATGCGCCGGCCAAAGGAATGAGTGCGCAGGCGCGGGATATCGGCGGAATAAAAGGCTATGAGAAAGCCAGTCAGAGGGAAAGGATGGGCGGGCGGAGGGTAGGAAGGGGTGGGCGGGACGCAATGAAAAGGCTGAGCAAGCAGGGCACCTAAGAGAGTAACAACGCCCCTGGGCACTTGCGAGCCCTCATTTGCATATCTTATAAAGATATTTTTTGATGGATTTATAAGAGCAGGAAAGATGCAAGAGGTAACGTTTTGATTAACTGTAAGCATGCTAGGGACCTGTGGGAAGGGTTAAAAAAGTGAAATGCTGGTGACAGACTCCCTTTAAGTAAATTAACATGGTAAACCTCCTCCGGCTTTCGCCGCCCTGGCTGGTGTACCTTGTAATTTACCTCTCCAACTTTCTCGAGTACCTCGTAGGGCCCCTGCATCTAGCCAGGAACTTAATGTCCGCGGTCGGTACCAGAACCAAAACCCGATCACCCGGGTTAAAGATCCGTATCCGAGCCTGCTGATTATAGATCCGACTCTGGGCTCGCTGAGTGGCCTCCATATGTTCCCTGACAAGAGGCAAAACTGTCTCTATCCACTGTTACATCTTGATTACATACTCCAGGACACTTTTATGCGGAGTGGATTGCTGTTCCCATGTCTCTTTGGCCACGTCCAAGAGACCACGAGGATGTCTGCCATGAAGCAATTTGAAGGGCGAAAACCCAGTAGAGGCCTGGGGTACCTCTTGCACTGCGAACATGAGATAGGGCAGAAGAAGATCCCAATCCTTCCCATCTTTAGACACCACCCTTTTTAACATAGTTTTTAGAGTTTTGTTAAACCTTTCAACCAGACCGTCCGTAACTGTCTGATATGCAGAAACTTACAGAGTTCCCTCATGACCTTGGACATAAAATGGGTCCCCTGGTAAGTCAGAACCGCTTTAGGTAGCCCCACTCAGGAGAACATCTCCATTAGCTCCTTAGCTATAAGCTTCACCTATGTATGTCGCAGTGGCACCACGTGGGGCGTAGTCCAGGATGACCAAAATGTGTTTGTGTCCTCTAGGGGACTTTGGTACTGGGCCTACGAGGTCCATAGAAATTCGCTCAAATGGCACCTCGATGATCGGGAGATGTACCAAGGGACTGCAAAAAAGGTGCTGGGGGCTAGTTGCCTGGCAAGTCGGGCAAGACATACTGAATTCTTCCACCTCCCTAAACACACTGGGCCAGTAAAACCGTTGCAGTATCTGGTCCTGTGTCTTCTGCATTCCCAGGTGACCGCCGAGAACATGCTGGTGGGCTAACTCTAACACGAGTTTGCGATAAGCCTTGGGCACCACCAACTGTTCAATGGATTTACCTCGCAGCTGGCTTACTCGGTACAACATACCATGATGAACCACAAAACGGGGGAACACCGACTGCCCCTGGTTGTTGTAGTTAACCATCTACTATTAATACATTTTCCAAGGCTCGGGATAGGGTTGGGTTCCAGAGTCCGGAGACACCGAGTTCTGCCAGCTCAGGACCCGGCGGCAAGTCCTCCATGTCTCCCACATCACAATTCGAGGGGTTGTCTCCCCCTCTTCCACCGAAGTAGCGGTCACCCCTACCGCTGGCCCTTCGGACTCAGGTTCCCAGAGTTCTGGTCTCCCCCCTGAGCCCGGCCACTCTGGGTCTCAGGGGTATCAGTCACTCTTGTAGCAGGCCACAGTGCCGGGAAGTCTCTCCCTATTATAAGTTCATAGTGTAGATTGGTGGTGACAGCCACCTTGTGGGTCCCCCTGCCGGCAACTGTGGACCCACAAGAGACACCATAGCAGTGGGGTAGTCTTTTAAGTCTCCATGAATACACATGACCCTGACTTTCTGGACAGTATACTCAGTGGACCATACAAGGGGAGCCCTTACCAGGGTCACCAGACTCCCTGAGTCAAACAGAGCCTCCGCTGGAGTGTCTCCCACATCCACCTGGCACAGGTGATTCAGAGTCTCCGGGGCTGGGCACAAATCGCTGTATCTGGGGTGGAAAGTTACAGGATTTGACTACCCTCCTCCTAAAATAACCCCCATGTAGATTCTGGGTAGCTCATAGTGCTCCACCAGGTCAATCATCTCTAGAGCATTACCTAGAGAGACCTGGCCGATCCATTGATGGAGAGGGGGTGGCAAAGCCCTCCAGAACATATCAGCCAACAGACAGTTCCAGAATAGCAGTGGGGCTCTGCACGCCAGGCTGTAGCCACTTTTGCAAGAGGTTAAGTAAGTTATAATACTGGGGTCTCACTGGCTCAGTCGGCTTATACCCCCACTGATGCACCCGGACCAACACATTCACCCCCAGTCTTGCCAGAATCTCACCCTTGACTTTCTGGTAGTCGGCCGCTTGATCGTCCGGCAAGTCCAAATACTGCCGCTGGTAATTAGATGTCAGGAACGGAGCGACGACCTCAGCCCACTGATCTCAGTATAGATTTTCCCTTATGGCCACCTTCTCGTATATTGCCAGGTAGGCTTCGACGTCATCTGATGGTGTCATCTTGGGGATCGCCGCACGGACCGCCTTCCGGACATCATGGACACTTTGGGATGCTCCTGCCAAAGCCATCACGTGTTGTAACAGCAGCTGGTTTGTTTCTTGCTTGGTTTGTTTCTCACACAGAAGGCAAAATAAAAACAACTCATTACAGTCTTGATGTTATTTCACACAACGAAAAGTCCATAGAACAGACACATCACCTTGCTAGCCGTTTTATCCCCGGCAGTCCACAGCAGGCTTTAGCATGCCTGTTTCCCAGCGTGCAGCCTTCATGCAGCTCTCAACCTTCCAGCACAGCACCATGCTTCAGACCCCAAAACAGAAACTCAGCTGCTGAGCCCAGCTGCTAATTTAAAGGACAGCCAGGTGCTGCCAAAACCTGGACCGGCACTTCATCTCCAGTCCGGTATTTGATCTCATCTGACTGGAAATCAGCCCAGCCGCCATGAGGAAAATAGCTGCCTTCCCAAACAAAACCCCTTGCTATGTCACAGCGGCCACAGGATATATATGTAACTGTCGGCCAGTACAGGCCCCGAAAATTAGGCAATAGGCATTCACCTGACAGCAAAGAACTTTGGATTGTGTGGCTGAAGGTACATTAGGCAGTCACATGATAAATATGTAACTGTTGGCTAGTACAGGCCCCAAAAATTAGCCAATAGGCATTCACCTGACAGCAAAGAACTTTGGATTCTGTGGCTGGAGGTACATTAGGCGGTCACAGGATAAATATGTAACTGTCAGCATATGTCTGGTGCACATGTGAGGCCCGGGCTATATCATCCAGTCTTGGGTGGGGCTCAGAGCACTCTTCCTCCTTCCATTGTATGCATGGTCACATGCTGGAGGTTACTGAAACATTGCTTTGAGTTGGACCTTGCGCTCCTGTAATTCGCCCACTGGCTCCTGGTATTGCCCATACGGCCCAGGTAGGTTTAGCGTTAGTTCCCGAGCTACTTGAGAAACCTTGGCGCGGTGCTGGGGCTCAGACATGTCCTCCAAGCAGAAAATGTTGGCCAATTCTCAATTTTACACCAGTACAAGGGTTAGTAAGACTGCAGAGTGCACATGTCTTTGTTTTTGCTATATTATTTTTACTGTTTATCACATCCACACATTTGCTATCCTGTGTAGGATGTTCATTTTGGTACTTGTGGTCCGCTGCAGGCATCCTCCTTTGTATGCATTTTTGCTGGGGATTGCCATTAGCAGTGGGCCACAAGTGCAGGATCTGCCCCCTGTATAGCTGCACCACTGCATATGGGGTTCAGCACTTCCTGCTTTGTAATACCACTCCAATTTGTGGTAATTTTTGCCCATACGGCCCAGGTAGGTTTAGCGTTAGGTCCCGAGCTACTTGAGAAACCTTGGCGCGGTGTTTGGGCTCAGACATGTCCTCCAAGCAGGATATGTTAGCTAATTCTCAATTTTACACCAGTAAGTGTAAGACCGCAGAGTGCACCTGTCTTTATTTTTGTTATATTATTTTTACATAAGGCGGTCACAAGATAAATATGTAATTGTCGGCCAGTGCAGGCCCCAAAAATTTGCCAATAGGCATTCACCTGACAGCAAAGTACTTTGGATTCTGTGGCTGGAGGTACATTAGGCAGTCACAAGATAAATATCTAACTGTCAGCCAGTGCAGGCCCCAAAAATTAGGCATACACCTGACATTAAAGGCCTTTTATGTCGCTGTATATAGAAAAGGCAAGGACCATTCTTTGTTCTGGGTGGTTGCTCATGTGTGGGCTGGCATGATGAAATTCAATTACACATGGTCATCACAGGTGTTAAATTCCTCCGAGATCCATGCCTCATTTATTTTTAAAAATGTGAGGTAGTCCACACTGTCGTTAGCTAGGCAAGTGCGCCTATCAGTCATGATCCCCCCTTTATATATTAAATAAAAACAGATGATAGGATTACTGCGATTACTGTTTAAAACAACCTAAAATCTGAAGTAATAGATCACTTTTAGTAACCACAATTAGTGCAGCAAGGTGTAATAGAATAGCTCCTATTACCTAGGCTTTACACTCTCCTATTGGTCCCTGATCTCTCCCTACAGTGTGGATAATGCCTCCCTATCCTTTCTGTACATTAGGAATAATCTTTCCCTGAACTGCTCAATAATTTATTTATTTTTTATAAAGATGCACAAAGCTCACTTTAAAATGGCGGAGACCGGGCATGAGGAGGCTTTTTATTGGGCTGTGACATCACAGGGGCTGGTTATCTGTATGGGGAACCTGTAAAAAGCGTTCTACTGAAATTGGAAATTATTCCAAAGATTTCCTCCCACAGGTGAGTTAAGAGAGGACAAGACCACAGAATGTGTAATAACGTGCCCCTTCCCCCGCAATCTCGCCAGCAAAGGTGAGTGGCTCCAGGGGTAAAATACGATCTTAAGCAGGTTTTGATGGCTGCTTCAAATAAGGAGTTATTGCGGAAGGTTGTTGCAATAAAATTGAAAGTCGCCTGCCAATCCCTGTCTGGTATTACACACTGACGTTCTTTGTCCCACGTAATGAGGGGAGGGGATTTAGAAAAGGTAGATTTTGCACCTAGGGCTAAGTATAGGGGTTTGACAACCTTATGTGTGAGGGATTGCACTGGTGCTAACCACTCTTTTAGAAGAGTTGTATTGGCCACTACTTGAAATGGGGACTTGGAGTTTAGAAGGTAGTGTACTTGTAAGTACTTAAAGAAGTCACTTTTGAGGATACCAAATTCTGTTTGAAGCTGTAAAAAGGATTTCAAGCTATCATGTATATAGAGTTAGCTTATAAGTCTGATGCCCTTATCTCTCCATGATTTTAACTAAGTTTCTTGGAGGTGAAGGTCTATTAGTTAAGTAGGGGAGCTGCTTAGCAACAATGTAGTGGTATGGGAGCATTTCCTATGGAATGTATACCAATGAGTTATCACTGCCTGTAACAAACTAGAAAGCTTAGGGGTTGAAATCGGAGAGCTGCTAATAGCATTAATCAAAAGAGCTCTGAGATGTTTAGTCGGGGATTGTACAGATTCGATATGGACCCATGGAGAGGTATTTGCTGGTTTCCACCAGTCTTCTAGTGCTTGGACCTGGATAGCCAGGAAGTAGTCCTGGATATTTGGAAGGCCCTATCCACCTTGGATTTTCAATTATGATAGTGTTTTGGCTGCAATTCAGTTTTTTCCCCCCCGCCCAGATAAAATCATTAAGAAGTCCTTGTGCTTTCTTAAAGAATTTCTGAGGGACAACAATCGGGACAGATCTGAAAATGAATAAGAGTTTCAGCAGTATTAACATCTGAAAACATGTGATGCGACCCACCCACAAGATCTCATAACTGCTATATTCCTTGGCATCCCTTTTGATCATGGCACCAAGGGAGCATAGTTAAGTGGGTAAAGGCTGTGATTATCTAGAGGAATTGCCATTCCTAGGTATTGGATACAGGGCCGTCTTTACCAAGGGGCAAAAGGGGCAGCTGCCCTGGGCCCAGTTGCTCCTGGGGGGCCCAAGGCAGCTGCCTCTTCAGCCCTGCTAGCTACTGCCCTGGGTGTCAGGCTGTCGGCTACACAGGCATCATGATCGTACTGTGCTAATGATCTTAATTCTAGGACCTTAATGAGTTTTGCTTTAGGACCTTAATGACATCATTACCATGTGACCAGTAACCTAGCAATTGCTGGTCACATGGCTATGAGGTCATCACAGGTCCTACAGAAGTAAACTGTGGAGCTTTTTTGTGTAAAGATTACATCAGAAAAAGGTGACAGGGGCTGTTATGTTAATATACTGTAAACTACTGTATAGTGGGGTGCTGTTTATTGTGTGGTGGGCTGTATATTGTGTGGTGGGCTGTATATTGTGTAATGGGCTGTATATTGTGTGGTGGGCTGTATACTGTGTGGTGGGCTGTATATTGTGTGGTGGGCTATATATTGTGTAATAGGCTGTATATTGTGTGGTGGGCTATATATTGTGTAATGGGCTGTATATTGTGTGGTGGCCTGTTTACTGTGTGGGAGCCTGTATACTGTGTGGGGGGGCCTGTATAGTGGGGGGTGGGGGGGAGTGCTATACTGCTGTACTGTATAGTGTGGGGGGCTGTATTGTGTATAGTTTGGGGTGCTGTATACAGTGAGGTGTTGTATACCGTGAGGTGTTGTATACTGTGGGCTGCTATACTGCTCTACTATATACTGTGGGGTACTGTATAGTCTGGGGTGCTAAACTGAATACTGTGTGGTTCTGTATACTATAGGGTGCTATACTGCATACTGTGGGTTGCTGTATACTATAGGGTGCTATACTGCATACTGTGGGGTGCTGGGGTGCACTGTAACACTAGCGTGAGACGAGCCCTGGTCTCCTTCCTGCAGAGCGGTGCCCACTTCCAGCCTGAGCCCAGCTGCCCAGAGCACTGATCCTGAGCCGCTGGAGTCTTCAGATCTAGAAGTATTTACAGTCATTCACTAGACTCTACCAGATATGTGGATTTTTTGTGTGTGTGTTGTGGTGGAGGGCGTGATTGCATGCTAGGGTGTGGGAAGGCGGGATCCAGGGGGCCCAAGTAAATTTTTGCCCGGGGTCCAATCAATATTAAAGACGGCCCTGATTGGATACTGTCCTGTCTCCAGTCCAGGGGGAAGTCTCTTTTTATTGATATGAGTATTCGGTCAGTGATATTCAGGGAAATTATTTGAGATTTAGATTTGTTGACTTTATAAAATGACACAAGGCTGTAGTTATCAATTACAGAGAATACCACCGGGAGTGTTGTCAAGGGGGTATAGTAGTATGTTATCTGCGTTTAGAGATATACTGTGGTTTCAATTTCCTTGTCTTGTGCCGTTAGTTTAACCACTTGCCGTCACACTAACGGCGATAGGCATCAGTACTCTCAGGTCTCAGCGACGCCTGTTGGCGTCATCTTGTGAGACCCAAAATTTTGCGTGAAAACGCACGTGCATGCGTTCACAGCGGCGCGCAGCTCTGAAGTTTAACTACAGGCTGCCAGTGCTGATCATTCGCTGGCAGGCTGTAGATGTTAAATTTTTTTTTTTTTATCGCATCAGAAAGGTATATTAGACGCTGTTTTGTTAACAGCGTCTGATATACCTGCTACCTGGTCCTCTGGTGGTCCCTTTTGCTTGGATCCTCCACCATAGGACACAGGCAGCTCTGTAAGTAGCACCAAGCACCACACTACACTACACACACACACCCCTGTCACTTATTAACCCCTGATCACCCCATGTAGACTCCCTGATCACCCCCCTGTCATTGATCACCCCCCTGTAAGGCTTCATTCAGACGTCCGTATGTGTTTTGCGGATCCGCAAAGCACAGACTCCGGCAATGTGCTCTCCGCATTTTGCGGATCCGCACATTGCCAGATCTATATAGAAAATGCCTTTTCTTGTCCACAATTGCGGACAAGAATAGGACATGTTATATATTTTTGCGGAACGGAAGTGCGGACCCGGAAGTGCAGATCCGCAATTCCAGATCCGAGCGGGACAAAGTCTGTCCCCATAGAAATGAATGGGTCCTCAATTCCGCGAACAGAATTGCGGACGTGTGAATGGGGCCTAAGGGTCCCTTATCACCTCCAGTTAGTTAGCTACTTGTTAGGTAGTTAGCGCCCAGCCCACTGCACCGCAGTCACTGATTAGTCGCTGATTAGCGTCATCGCTGTCGCTAATCAGCACTAGTACTATATAGTATCTGTAAGTGATCAAGACTGATGCAATCAAAACTATATCAGTAAATTAGGGTCACCTTAGGCTCCACAAAAAACGCAGCGTTCGCCTGATCAGACCAGATCTTGTGCACACACTTGCATTCAGTCCGCCCCACCGCAGCAACAGAATATTTTTTTCTGATCACTGCAAAAACACTGTAAAATCGCTTTAAATTCACTGAGCCGTAGGAGATTTTGAGTGGGTGAGTCCATGCGAGATTTTATTTATTTTTGCCAGAAGTTAGCAGAAATGGAAACTTTATAATTATTTTTTTTCCTCAGAAAGTGTCATTTTCCGCTAACTTGTGAAAAAAACTTTGGGGTGTTTTCTTTCTAAAATTGAGTCATTTGGGGGGGGGGGGGTATATACTATCCTGGCATTCTAGCACCTCAAGAAACATGACAGGTGCTCAGAAAGTCAGAGCTGCTTCAAAATGGGGAAATTCACATTTTTTGTACCATAACTTTTGCGCAAACCAATAAATATACACTTATTGGATTTTTTTTTTATCAAAGACATGTAGCACAATAAATTCTGACACAAACTTGTATAGAAATGTAATTATATTTGAACAATTTAACCAGAGAAAGTAAAAAATACACTTTTTTTCAGAAAATTGCGGTCTATTTTGATTAATATCAGAAAAACGAAAAATCTCAGCAGCAATCAAATACCACCAAAATAAAGCTGTATTTGTGAGAAGAAAAGGAGGCAAAATTCCTTTGGGTGCCAAGTTGCATGACCAAGCAATAAACCGTTAAAGTTGTGAAGTGCCGATTTGTAAAAAAGGGCCTGGTCACCAGGGGGGTATAAACATGTAATCCTTAAGTGGTTAAATGGCGAAGCCAGTGCACTGTTTATAAATACCTTCACTGAAGAGTAAAGTGCTTGGATTGTGGTTATGGACGTCGTCCATAACCCCATTTTACGTAGACTTAGAATGCAAATGACCAATTGAGGCAATCAAACGCCTTTTCGGCATGTAGTGCTAGTAGTATAACTTGCTCCTTCTTACGGTTTACAAGGTTTAGTACCCTATGTGTGTTATCTGTTATTTGCCTGCCCTTTATGAAACCTATTTGATCTGGATTAATCAACTGGGGAAGGACTGTTGAAAGTTTAGTAGCCAATATTGTAGCGAAATATTCAGATCAGTGTTTAAGAGGGAAATGGGTCTGTAGTTCTGGGGCTTATCTGAGGGTTTGCCAGGTTTCTGCAAAACAACAATGGTTGCTGAAAGCATTTCGTCTGGAAACGTGCCGTTCTGAAAGGCTTCATTGAATACTTTTGCTAAATATGGAGTAAGAAGGTCTTGGAAAGCTTTATAATATAGGTTGCAGAATCCCTCAGGGCCCCGGGATTTATGTAGGGTGAGGGAGGCTATGGTTTTTGTGAGTTCAGAATAGGTGATAGGCATAGAGAAGTACCTTTCATGTGGACCTAAGGATGGTAGATGTAATTTATCTAAATATGAGATAATTTCTGATGGGGTGGCAGTATGGGTGTAAGATAAGAATCTGATATTATACAGGGAAGAATAATATTCCGCGAAATGATTAGCAATGGCTTTTGGGTCATACATTTTTGACTGGTTAGTTGGGTGTTAGGTATGGGGTCCTAGTCTTTAAGGATCTAGTTTTTAGATGGCGAGCTAGTTGTTTCCCAGATTTATTATCCTGAGAGTAGTATCTGGCTTTTAGGGACCTCAAGTTTTTTTCATATAAAAAAAAGTAAGCTCTCTCTTAATTGGGCTCTAGAGGGGTTAGTTGCACTAGAATTTCTAGTGTCTTTTTATTCTCTTAGTTTTTTAGCCAGATGCCCAAATTTGATAAACGTACCCCGAAGCACTGCCTTATGAGCATTCCACAAGTTATATGGACTGTAGAAAGATTCTGTAATAGCCTTACCTATTCCATGGCCACCCGTTCTACAATTTGCAGGCCCGCCAATTTCTCAGGCCGCAGCCACATTTTTACTAGTTGCACCAGGTCATGCATTTGGGCTCTTGGTGGACGGCCAGCCTGGTAACCCCAGAGATGCACTCTTTGGGCCCGAACAGCCGTAGTTACCCCCAGTCAAGCAAGGATCTCCGCCTTTAGCTGCTCATAGTTTTTAACGAGTTTGACTGGCAGGTCGAAATAGGCCTGTTGAGGGTCACCCGTAAGAAAGGGAGCAATGATGCTGGCCCATGGGTCCTGAGGCCACCCTTCTCTCTCTGCTACTCTCGCGAAAGTCAACAGGAAGGCCTCAATGTCATCACCAGATGTCAGTTTTTGTAATAGGTGGCTGGCTCTTACAGCAACTTGGGGCCCAGGGGCATTGCTCGCTTGCACTTGTCCTTGAGCCAACTGTTGTACAGCCTCCTTTTAATGCAGCTACCTGAGCTTGTGTAGCTTCCTGATGTGCCGTAAGCTGAGCAATCAGCACACGGTTTGTCTCTTGCTGTACAGCTATTGCTTCCTCATGGCGGCGGGTTGCCTCTACTGCGGCATGCTGCTGAGCCACCAAAGCTTTCTGCTGAGTTGCAGTGGCTTGCAGCAGGGCTTTCATAACCTCCTCCATGTCTTTTTCTGCAACTTGCAGAGATTTTACCCAAGACGTGCAAGACACCAATTGTAATATGGGGGAAGATCACTCCAATAAACCAGGTGTATGAGCCAACCCAGGGTTAAAGAAAACAGATGTTTATTTTCCAAAACGAAAATAGGTACAGCTTCCAGCAGCCAAGGTCCAAACAAACCCAACTTAACCGCCTCCTGAACGCCTAACGCAGGATCGCGGTCCGGAGGCGGCCGTCCCAGGCACAGTCACGCATATATGAGTCATCTCGCGAGACGCGAGATGACGTGCTCAGCCGGCCCGCGAATGCGCATCGCGGGTCTGCAAAAGTTAGAGGGGGGGTCACGTTTTCAGCTTGCCAGCCAAAAACTAATCAGAAGCCAGTTTATATTTATATATATAATGTGCAGCACGCCAGACCTGCAGGGTATTAGCAACAGTGAGGTCACGGTATGGGCAATCGAGGGTTACTCACTTTTCTGAGGAGAACCCTTGGCAGGCGTGCAACAGTGAAAGAGAGGTAGACACTAGTTCCTCTGGGGCACACTCTGTAGATAGGGACCAGGCCTGATGGTATGGGGGGTGCCCTGGATGTTGCAGGTGTTTTGATTGCCTTAGGTAAGGTCCCTTTAAGAATCGTGACGCCAGTGCCTGTAACGGTGGCACACCGGTTTGCAGGAGGATTAATAGAGTAGACAGTTGGTAAACCAAACGTTGCTTTACATGGTGAAACAGTCCAACTTTTTACAAGCAGTTGCAGTGGTGTATAATGCAGTCCTTTACAGTACAAAATGCACAGCAGGTTTACTTCACAGCAGGTTTCAATCTTGCAAGATACTTGGAGGGTATACAGTTAATGCTTTTCAGTACAATGCTGCTCTATCCCCACAGCTATTCTAGCTGTCTGGATCCCAAGGCCCGGATGCCTAAGTGCTGGCTTAAATCCTTGGTATAAAATCCTTCCTCCAGTATTGGCACTTGCTTAAGGTTACAATACCTTCTTTTCCTAGCTGTCTTGTCTGGATTGTCTGGATTGGAAAGGTGGCTGCAGGTTTCTCCCAGGAGGTGCTATCCTACAACTGGGGTATCTCAACTGAGCTATCCTTAGCCTCAGGAGCTTCAGGCTGACTAGGTGACTCCTCTAGTCCCCTGGAATACACTCAGTCTCCAAGCAGGCTGTACTCCTTCTAGCCTCCTGGTGCAGCTAGGAACCAGGACTATCTAGCTGCATGTCAGGAGGAGGCCCTCAGCATATCTTGGGCTGGTGCCTTCTCACTTCTGTCTCCACAGACTCCTGACTATGACCTAACCCCTCCCTGTCTGGGCCTGGACATTTATACTAGGGGCTCCCTATCTCCCTCTAGTGTCTGGGGTGTCTAACTACACCCAACTAGGCCTGCTAAGCATTAACAGGGGGAACCAACATATGCAATACACACAGTAAATTACATTACAATGCATGGATAAATACAATAGCACTGTCCCTTGTGAGCAGAAGTAACACGTTACCCAATTGACCCTTGTGTAGTGCCCACTCCTACCTAGTGGGACACTACAAATGTGTTAAATGGCTGCTGTGCTCCTCTGCTGGTCCTTTTCGTCGGTTGGTCTCAGCAGAGGAGCACAGTTCACAGTGAGTACACACCAACAGCACACCTAGCCCCAGATCACCCCCATCACCCCAATTAACCCCTTGATCACCCCTTGATCGCCCCTGTCAATCACCTAGTAAAAGGGAAAAAAGTGATCAGTGTAAACTGTCACTTTTTTTCCACTGGTATTGACTGATAGGTTTTAGGATAGTTTAGGCCCCTTGGTTAGGTAGTTAGCAATCGGTTAGCACCCATCCCACCGCACCACAATCACTGATTCACTGATTAGCGTATCGCTAATCAGCATTTGTAGTTTTATAGTATCTGTAAGTGATCAAAACTGATCACAGTCAGATCTATAATAGTATTAGTGTCACCTTAGCTCGCCCTCCTCCCAAAACGCAGTGTTTGCCCGATCAGGCCTGATCGGTCGCCCACACATGCGTTGACCCACGCCCACCCCGCCGCAGTGACAACATTTTTATTTATTTTTTATCACTGCACAATCACTTTACAAGCGCTGCGGCGA
This sequence comes from Bufo gargarizans, assembly GCF_014858855.1. NCBI lineage: Eukaryota > Metazoa > Chordata > Amphibia > Anura > Bufonidae > Bufo > Bufo gargarizans. The sequence goes on from NC_058081.1 coordinate 385,966,660, forward strand.
TAAAAAATTAATAAATCAGTTTTGATATTTTTTATCAATCGCAGCGGCCTCCGGTACGTCGCTAGCCTCCCATTTGTAAGACAGGCTTGCTTTTTTTCTTGGGTAGTCTCAGGGAATACCCCCTAAATTTAGTAGTCCAAATGTCAAACAAGGGGTATTCTTCTGAAGAGGCCTACAGGATTCTGACCCAGTCGGATGAAGAATGGGAACCCTCATCTGACGAATCTAGCGGGTCAGAATATGAACCTGTAGAAAGCAGTGGCAGTCTGACCCAAAATTCGGACGAGGAGGTTGAGGTCCCTGATACCACGAGACGTACCCGGCCCCGTGTTGCTAGACCACAGGTTGCGCAGGATCCACTTCAAGGGCAGCAGAGTGGGGCTGGTGCTGTTGGATTACGTGGTGAGGCATACACCAGCAGCGCAGCCCTCCCTCGACCTAGTACCAGCACTGCCGTACAACATGGTGAAGTGGCGAGCACCAGAAGGGCAGTTGAAGCTGGCATGGTGGCACGTGCAATAGTTACCCTGTCGCAGCCACCGCACAGACAGGCAGTAGACCCCCTAGAGTCCCTGAGGTGCTGGCACACCCTGATTGGCAGTCCCCAACTTCAGCCGCACCATTAGTTCCCCCTTTCACTGCCCAGTCTGGAGTTCGTGTTGAGACAGCTCAGATCGGTTCGGCCCTCGGATTTTTTGTGCTGTTCTTGACTGCGGAGCTCTTGGACATAGTCGTGGCAGAAACAAACCAGTATGCCACTCAATTTATATCCGCCAACCCGGGAAGCTTTCCGGTGGAAACCCGTCCAAGTTTCCGAATTAAAAACAATTCTGGGCCTTCTCCTCAACATGGGTCTAACCAAAAAGCATGAATTGCGGTCATATTGGCCCACGAACCCAATTCATCACATGCCCATGTTCTCTGCTGCCATGTCCAGGGCACGATTTGAGGCCATCCTGCGTTTCCTGCACTTTAGTGACAATAGCACCTTTCGTCCCAGAGGCCACCCAGCTTTTGACCGGCTCCACAAAATTCGGCCCCTCATAGACCACTTCAACCAGAAATTTGCAGATTTGTATACCCCTGAGCAAAACATCTGCGTAGACGAGTCCCTTATACATTTTACAGGGCACCTTGGCTTCAAACAATACATCCCAAGCAAGCGCACCCAGTATGGGGTCAAATTGTATAAGCTCTGTGAAAGGGCCACAGGCTATACCCACAAATTTCAGGTCTATGAGGGTAAAGATCAGACCCTGGAGTCGGTCGGTTGCCCTGACTACCTGGGGAGCAGTGGGAAGACAGTCTGGGACTTGGCGTCACCCTTATTTGGCAAGGGGTACCATTTTTATGTGGCCAATTTTTACACAGGTGTGCCCCTCTTCAGGCATTTGTTCTTAGAACAGATTGGCTGCTGTGGCACCGCGCGAACTAGTCGCACGGGCTTCCCCTAGCGGCTCGCTATTAGCCGTCTTGCAAGGGGGAAGATGGCTTCCTTGTGTAATGAAGAACTGCTTGCGGTGAAATGGAGAGACAAGCATGATGTTTACATGCTCTCCTCCATTAACGCAGACACGACAATGCAAATTGAACGAGCAACCAGTGTCATTGAAAATCCTCTCTGTGTCCACGAATATAATTTGCTCATGGGAGGGGTGGACTTCAATGACCAGATGTTGGCTCCGTATTTAGTTTCCCGATGCACCAGACGCTGGTATAAGAAGGTGTCTGTATATTTAATTCAATTGGCTGCATATAATAGTTTTGTTCTCTACAGTAAGGCTGGGAGAACAGGATCCTCCCTCAAATTTCAGGAAGAGATCATCGAGAACCTCTTGTATCCAGGAGGTTCCGTGGCCCCATCCACCAGTGTAGTTAGCCGTCTACACGAGCGACATTTCCCCAGTGTCGTTTGGGCCCCTAAAATGCCAGGGCAGTATAACTACCCCACAAGTGACCCCATTTTGGAAAGAAGACACCCCAAAGTATTTCATAATGGGCATAGGGAGTTCATGGAAGTTTTTATTTTTTGTCACAAGTTAGTGGAATATGAGACTTTGTAAGAAAAAAATAAAATCATTTTCCGCTAACTTGTGACAAAAAATAAAAAGTTCTATGAACTCACTATGCCCATCAGCGAATACCTGAGGGTGTCTACTTTCCGAAATTGGGTCATTTGTGGGGTTTTTCTACTGTCTGGGCATTGTAGAACCTCAGGAAACATGACAGGTGCTCAGAAAGTCAGAGCTGCTTCAAAAAGCGGAAATTTACATTTTTGTACCATAGTTTGTAAAAGCTATAACTTTTACCCAAACCATTTTTTTTTACCCAAACATTTTTTTTATCAAAGACACGTAGAACAATAAAGTTAATGAAAAATGTATATATGGATGTCTTTTTTCAAAAAAATTTACAACTGAAAGTGAAAAATTTCTTTTTTTAAAATGTCAACAGCAATGAAATACCACCAAATGAAAGCTCTATTAGTGAGAAGAAAAGGAGGTAAAATTCATTTGGGTGGTAAGTTGCATGACCGAGCAATAAACATTGAAAATAGTGTAGTGCAGAATTGTAAAAAGTGGTCTGGTCATTAAGCGTGTTTAAGCTAGGGGGCTGAGGTGGTTAAAGTCCGCTTAGTTCAGTACAACATAATCAATGGAACAGTCCGTTCAAAAATAAAGGTATTTTTACCCTGGGTTCTTTTTAGTCCATGGTAGATTCCAGTCGGCTTTTTTGCCAAACTGTCCACATGTCCTCAGTTTCCAGGTCTGTTCACAGCCAGCCACAGCAGTGTGTCCACCACACCACCCCCTCACTCACTTCCTTTTCCTCTTATCAGGAGAGTGAGTTAACCCTGTGGGTACCAGATCCTAGGTAGTGCTTTCTTAAAGGCTCCACAACCCAAATAATGGTGATACATATCTGTCACTGAGGACCCAACCTTGGCATCCTCTACACCTCATAACACTAGGGCCATTAGCATTACGATAGTGCTTAAGAACATCACTGTGTATTTAAAAACTTATATTCTCCTTTTATCCAAATTTTCACTGCCGCGTCTTAAATCCAGGACTTTCTAGGTGGGAGAAAAAAACCTTAAAGGCTGAGCCAAAGGCTTAACTGCAGGAAGTTAAAGGAATTTCTACAGATACATCTCTGTATACCAGGATATTTGTATCGTATATGTGTGTGTGTGTGTGTGTGTGTGTGTGTATATACAGTGGGGCACCTCTAGTAAAATTACTGTTACTGTGAAAAGTTAATCAAGTTGAAGATGAAATGATTTCCAAAAGGCATAAAGTTAAAGATGACACATTCCCTTTTTATTTTAATCAAAAACATTTTTATTTTCATCTTTCACGTGTTCAAAATAACAAAAAAGGAGAAGGGCCCGTAGCAAAACTTTGTGAACCCTGTATTAGTACCTAGTAGCACCCCCTTTTGCAAGTATCACAAGTTGTAAACACTCTCTGTAGCCAGCCAAGAGTCTTTCTTTCTTGTTTAAGGAATTTTTATCCATTCTTCCTTGCAAAAGTCTTCCAGTTCTGTGAGATTCCTGGGCTGCTTTGCAAGCTCTGTTTCTTTGAGGTCTATCCACAGATTTTAAATGATGTTCAAATTAGGGGACTGTGAGGGCCATAGAAAAACCTTCAGCTTGCACCTTTTGAGGTAGTCTATTGTGGATTTTGAGGTGTGTTTTAAGGATGAGCAAACCAGCTTGTACCAAACTGGGTTTGGTTCTAGCTGTGCTATTTTCCAGCTAGCAGACGAACCCAAATATTTTCAGGTTGTTTTCGGACTAATCCACTGAAACTGAGTGTAGCACCATTTTAGTACAAATTCCGGTGGAAAAAAAGCACTAGGGAGGAAGAAGAAGGGTCCTCACATGACACTGAGAGTAAGTTGGTGGAAGGCTTGCCCTGATTGGCTCCAAGGTTGATAGACAGCCTAGATGAGCCAATCAGTGCTGCTGCAGGCAGGGAGGTGCCCTAACAGAATGGGTAGAATGTCATTATATGTTGGGCTGTGAATGAGTGTGAATGAGAAATCAATCAAGCTTGTATTCTACTGCCAGGGACAGTGAAGGCAAGAATAATAAAAAAGAAGAAGAATCACTGTGTGTGTGTGTAGAATAGAGAGGCAGAGAAGTTATCTGCCAGAGAGTAAGATGTGAGGAGCTGAGGTTGCCTTTGCCTCCTTTCAGGACTGCAGCTGCAGCAAACCTCAAAAGCAGCTTACTGCAAGGACATTACATTCATTTTCACAAAAATACGTATTTTTTAGGGGGGGTGGGGGATGGGATAAGTGAAAACTGTGTTCTACCATCTATCTAGCATAGCATATGCAATACAAGTAAGAAGTCTGTGTTAGGTAATCTCGCATATTTATTTATTTTTTATTTATTTTCCGTTTGAAAAATTGCATACATCAGTGATTGAGAAGGTAATATTAGGGATAAATCCATTTCTTATCTCCACACACGCACAGTTCCATTTTCTCTTTTTTTTTGTGTGTGTGTGTGGGGGTTATTAAATGTAATTCAACTAGCATATAGGTGATCAATGCACCAATACACAAGATAGGGTAACAATTTACCTGTGAGTGATAACTTGATATTAAGGGTCAGGCCTGCCCCTCAGTCATTCGTCTTAATTTACGCTCTTACCGTAAAGAATCCTCTTCTATGATTGTGTACAAACCTTCTTTCCTCCAGACACAGAGGATGTCCCCCATCATAGTCACAGTCCTGGGGATAAATAGATGATGGGAGAGATCTCTGTACTGACCCCTGATATATTTATTCATAGTTATTAGATCTCCCCTGTCTTTTTTCTAAAGTGAATAACCCCAATTTTGATAATCTTTCTGGGTACTGTAGTCCATAGATTTCAAATAATAACTTTAGTAGCCCTTCTCTGAACCCTCTCCACCTCTGCTATGTCTGCCTTGTTCATAGGATCCCAACACAGTACACAGTACTCCATGTGTGGTCTGACTAGTGATTTGTAAAGTGGCAGGACTATGTTCTCTTCATGGGCATCTATGCCCCTTTTGATGGAACCCATTTTCTTATTGGCCTTTGCAGCAGCTGCCTGACACTGGTTTCTACAACTTAGTTTGTTGTTCACTAAAATTCCTAAGTTCTTTTCCATGTCAGTTTTACACAGTGTTTTGCCATTTAGTATGTACTGGTGACTTGCATTATTCCTTCCCAAATGCATAACCTTACATTTGTCAGTGTTAAACCTAATCTGTCACTTCTCTGCCAAGCCTTCAATCTATCCAGATCCATCTGTACCAGTATACTGTCCTCTTCCATGTTAATTACTTTATACAGTTTAGTGATAAGATAATGATAATCAGCATAATTGCATAATCAGCATTTATTGTAAGCTGTAAAATGATAATAATTGCCACAAAAATAGCCTAGCCAAGTACCATCAGCAGTTGCATATAAAGTACCTCAAGTACAGGGGTGCACCTAGCCTTTCTGCTGCCTGAGGGGAAAACTGAATCTTTCCCCCTGCCAATTTCATAACCTAACCCCTTTGCCACAATGAAAGCGCTCATTGCCCATGGCCCTTCTGCTGCCCCCCTCTTGCCCCTACCTGGTGCTGCCTGAGGCACCTGGCCTCATTGGTGGTGCACCCATGCTCAATTAGCAAACATCCCGCTGGCTGTCAGCCAACCGACTCCAAATGGCCAAGTTTGTCAGCATCAATGGCCGCAAGGCTGCCCTGAACCTGGGGGAAATAATACAAGCTCCCTGCATGGCCTTTTAAAAAAATACACTGGGTTGTGCAAAGTGCTGGCAATGTCCAGGAGACTGTCCATATTTTCAGCCATTCTCAGGTGGTGAGGAATGCTCTCTTGGACATTATCGCTGGAATTCAACATTGCTGTCCACCCTGTAGCTGTTGAGGACCCATAATGAGAAACTCCCATGGGGGAGTAGGAGTCGGAGTTGGAGGAGCAAGAGGATGATGATGGTGGCACCAGACACAACAACCCATTGTCTCTGTAGGGGGCATTGTTGGAAAGAACTGGCTCCTGAGGTAAGCTGACTAGAATGCAACCTGTAGGCTTGCTTTCTTATGCAGTGACAGGCGGTTTCTTGAATCTAACAGTATGATGATTATTGGATAGCCATACTTTGAGACCCTCAGTATCAAAGCAAAATAGGGGAATGTTTTCAACCCTCCTAAAGGGAAGACAAATTACATTATAACCAGGAAACACTGTGTACGCACTTGCTGCAGCTTATGGCAGGCAGGTGCCTGCGGACAGCATGTCTCTAAGGGAAGCCCCCCTACCATGGCCATGACCGGTAGAAGCCACAGCAGCCACTTCAGTTTCCTCAACATCATGTCACCCCTCCATCATGCCACTGCTGTGGCCTTCCAACCATCATGTTCTATACCGCTGCTCCTGCTGCCTCCACCATTCCACCACCATCATGCCACTGTTGTTGCCTACCAACCATCATGTTCGTATGGCTGCTGCTGCCTCCATCATGCCACTGTCACCATCACGCCACTGCGGTGGCCTGCCAACCATCATGTTCTGTACGGCTGGTGCTGCTGCCTCCATCATGCCACTTCTGCGGCTTGCCGACCATCATTTTCTGTAAGACTCCTGCTGCCTCCATCTTGCTGCTGCCTGCCAACATGTACTATATGGCTGCTGCTGCCTCTGCCACTGCTCCTCTCTGCTAATCCCCTACTGCCACTGCTATTAACACAAAGCATCTCCACTACTACCAATACTGCTACTGCTATTACTATTACTACTACTGCCCATAGACACAAGGATAGCCTTGTATGTTCCATGTTATGCTGCTCCTGCTACTATTGAGGCCGCGTGTCACTATATCCATACTGTACCCTTTCCACATCCAAACAACAAGCCACTTTTTCTTCTGAAAATCAACACTTGTGTTTGTTGTATCGGCAGGTACTTTGACCCTGTCAAGGCATAATTTTTGGACTCCCCCACAGCAACTTTTTTTTAATTCCATAACATCATGTGTATTTAAACATCATCTGCCCCCGAACAATTTTTGGAAGCTTTGGAATATGAAAAAAACATATGTCGGCACGTTGTGTTTTTAAACATAATGTATGTTAATGCCGTCAAACATGCATTTGCCCATATCTATGCATGTCAGTGTCACTCAGGCATCATTTACTTTTGCTGTCATTGCGTTTTTCTAAACTTCTGAGACGTAAGAGGCTAGAAGGGGTTATATAACAATTTTCAGGGCAATTGGAGCAATGTTGATTCAGCCCAAATCAATTTGGCTCTAAACCAAACCTTTTTGAAAATGTGGCAAACCTGAACCAAAACGAATCTGGATTGGTTTGCTCATCTCTAGTTTGTTTAGTATCATTATCCATTTGTAGAAGCCAACCACTTATCAACTTCAGCTTTTTTAAAGTTGGTGTAATTTGTGCTTCCAGAATTTGCTGGAATTTCATTGAATTAATTCTTCCCTCTACCCGTGAAATGTTCCCTGTGTCACTGGCTGCAACAAACTCCATAGCATGCTTAATGAGAAAACCTATAAACGGACACTGAGAGCTACTAAGCTATAAAAATATAATTTTATTGGATACATGATTTAAATCATACAAAAGAGATGACAGACAAACACAAAAAGTGCAGTACAATCCTGGTAGAATTTGCAGAGTACAACAATATAATGAGGTAAGTGACCTAAACATAAAAGCCTATGAATGGGAAAGCTGCCATATAAGATATATATTAAAAATATATATTAAAAAGGTATCCACTATCCATGAGAGTGCAAATAATATCATCAAGTATAAAGTTCAAGTGCAAACTGCAATATAAGCAGAAGAAAGGATGGCAACTCTCAGATGTGAGTCTTTAATTTTATATATATATATATATATATATATATATATATATATATATTCAGTCTAATGCAGAAGAATACCATAATAAAGTGCATGTGTAGACCACACAAGATGGCAGGGAAACATGGTAAGTATTTGTTCAGAAGGCCAGAACCGCAAGGAAGAACATAAAACAAGTGGAAAGGAAAGTGAGGTCACATACCGTATCTTAAAGGTAACAGATCCACAGGAAGACTGCACACCCCGACGCACGTTTCGATTGAAACCTTCCTCTGGGGGTACAGTCTTCCTACTGAAGAGGTCATTCTTAAATAAATGTTCCACCAATCAGGACACGCTAATCAAACACGTGGTATCCATGAGGCTAGCTATCCTATCGCAGTCCTTCTAGGGGGAAAGGCACAGATGAACCGCGTGGTGGCCAGTCGCGCGAGTGCAGCTGCACCTACCAGTCAAGGACCTTCAGTGACGTCATAGTCCCGCGAGATGTTCGGCGGTCATGTGATGGCCAGTCACGCGGCCGGCGAAATCAGGGTGATGGGTCACATGATCGCAGATCGCGATCACATGATCTCCAACAGCACAACAGCCGGAGGGTGGAACCTGACAAGAGGAAATCACATGATCGCGAGTCACGAACAAGTGAGTGAAATAGCATGAATGATGCAACTGTATACCCCATGGGGGTGCAATGCCTTCATACATGATAATAATAGTGAATTGGTGATTAAGTGCAAAAAATGAAATAAAGTAAGTCGTGATCACATGATCTCCTGACGGCACAACGGCTGGAAGGTGAAGACCTAACAGAGGGAGATCACATGATCGCGAGTCACAACAAAGTGGGTGAAATAACATAATTGATACAGTTATATACTGTGTTAGGTGCAGTGCACCCATACATAATGCTACTAGTGAATCAATTACAAATAGGGATGAGCGAACCCGAACTGTATAGTTCGGGTTCGTACCGAATTTTGGGGTGTCCGTGACACGGACCCGAACCCGGACATTTTCGTAAAAGTCCGGGTTTGGGTTCGGTGTTTGTCGCTTTCTTGGCGCTTTTTGAAAGGCTGCAAAGCAGCCAATCAACAAGCATCATACTACTTGCCCCAAGAGGCCGTCACAGCCATGCCTACTATTGGCATGGCTGTGATTGGCCAGAGCACCATGTGACCCAGCCTCTATTTAAGCTGGAGTCATATAGCGCGGCCCGTCACTCTGCTCTGATAAGCGTAGGGAGAGGTTGCAGCTGCGACAGTAGGGCGAGATTAGGCTGATTAACTCCTCCAAAAGACTCCATCCATTGATCGATCTGCAGCTGTGGATGATTAAACTGCTGCTATTGAATTGCTCACTGTTTTTAGGCTGCCCAGAGCGTTTTTCAGTCACTTTTTTCTGGGGTAATCGGCGGCCATTTTGTGTCCTGTGTTGCGCCAGCACAAGCTGCCACCAAGTGCATTTAACCCTCAATGGTGTGGTTGTTTTTTGGCTAAAGCCTACATCAGGGTGAAGCTGTCACACCAAGTGCATTTAACCAGCAATAGTCTGTTTATTTTTTGGCCATATACTACATCAGGGGCAAGCTGCGCCTGTCACCAAGTGCATTTAACCCTCAATGGTGTGGTTGTTTTTTGGCTAAATCCTACATCAGGGTGAAGCTGTCACACCAAGTGCATTTAATCAGCAATAGTCTGTTTATTTTTTGGCCATATACTACATCAGGGGCAAGCTGCGCCTGTCACCAAGTGCATTTAACCCTCAATGGTGTGGTTGTTTTTTGGCTAAAGCCTACATGAGGGTGAAGCTGTCACACCAAGTGCATTTAACCAGCAATAGTCTGTTTATTTTTTGGCCATATACTACATCAGGGGCAAGCTGCGCCTGTCACCAAGTGCATTTAACCCTCAATGGTGTGGTTGTTTTTTGGCTAAATCCTACATCAGGGTGAACCTGTCACACCAAGTGCATTTAACCAGCAATAGTCTGTTTATTTTTTGGCCATATACTACATCAGGGGCAAGCTGTCACCAAGTGCATTTAACCCTCAATGGTGTGGTTGTTTTTTGGCTAAATCCTACATCAGGGTGAAGCTGTCACACCAAGTGCATTTAATCAGCAATAGTCTGTTTATTTTTTGGCCATATACTACATCAGGGGCAAGCTGCGCCTGTCACCAAGTGCATTTAACCCTCAGTAGTGTGGTTGGTCAAGCTGTCACACCAAGTGCATTTAACCAGCAATAGTCTGTTTATTTTTGGGCCATATACTACATCAGGGGCAAGCTGCGCCTGTAACCAAGAGCATTTAACCCTCAGTAGTGTGGTTGGTCAAGCTGTCACACCAAGTGCATTTAATCATCAATAGTGTGGTTATTTTTTGGCCATATCCCAGTCTAATTCTGTCAGTAAACGTATACCTGTCACCCAGCGCCTAAATAATAGGCCTCAAGTTTATATCCAGCTAAATCTGTCGTTACTGCTGTACTGTTGTGGCTGGGCAAGTTATTTAGTGTCCGTCAAAGCACATTTTTTGTTCTGGGTTGAAATACAATTCCCAATTTAGCAATTTCCTAATTTAGTGGTTTCTGCTGTATCAGGCCTACTTTAAATACATCCCTAAAAGGGTATATCAGATTCAAGGTGCACATAGGGTCATTCTCAATAACTTCACACACACGCTACTGTGCATATCCCAGTCTAATTCTGTCCGTAAAACGTATACCTGTCACCCAGCGCCTAAATACTAGGCCTCAAATTTATATCCTGCTAAATCTGTCGTTACTGCTGTACTGTTGTGGCTGGGCAAGTTATTTAGTGTCCGTTAAAGCACATTTTTTGTTCTGGGTTGAAATACAATTCCCAATTTAGCAATTTCCTAATTTAGTGGTTTCTGCTGTATCAGGCCTACTTTAAATACATCCCTAAAAGGGTATATCAGAATCAAGGTGCTGATAGGGTCATTCTCAATAACTTCACACACTACCTTAGGGTCATTCTCAATAACTTCACACACTTCACGTGTGTGTGAAGTTATTGAGAATGACCCTATCAGCACCTTGATTCTGATATACCCTTTTAGGGATGTATTTAAAGTAGGCCTGATACAGCAGAAACCACTAAATTAGGAAATTGCTAAATTGGGAATACTGTGCATATCCCAGTCTAATTCTGTCCGTAAAACGTATACCTGTCACCCAGCGCCTAAATACTAGGCCTCAAATTCATAGTCAGCTAAATCGGTGGTTACTGCTGTGCCTGTATTAGTGTAATACGGTACCTAAATAGATAGCCAGATAGTGTTAGGTGTCTGTAAAAAAAGGCCTGAATTTGAATTCAATACATTGGGCCAAATAATATTTTTGTTGTTGTGGTGAACAATAACAATGAGGAAAACATCTAGTAAGGGACGCGGACGTGGACAAGGTCGTGGTGGTGTTAGTGGACCCTCTGGTGCTGGGAGAGGACGTGGCTGTACTGCCACATCCACACGTCCTAGTGTACCAACTACCTCAGGTCCCAGTAGCCGCCAGAATTTACAGCGATATATGGTGGGGCCCAATGCCGTTCTAAGAATGGTAAGGCCTGAGCAGGTACAGGCATTAGTCAATTGGGTGGCCGACAGTGGATCCAGCACGTTCACATTATCTCCCACCCAGTCTTCTGTAGAAAGCGCACAGATGGCGCCTGAAAACCAACCCCATCAGTCTGTCACATCACTCACATGCATATCAGGGAAACTGTCTGAGCCTCAAGTTATGCAGCAGTCTCTTATGCTGTTTGAAGACTCTGCTGGCAGGGTTTCCCAAGGGCATCCACCTAGCCTTTTCCCAGCGGTGGAAGACATAGAATGCACTGATGCACAACCACTTATGCTTCCTGATGATGAAGACATGGGAATACCACCTCAGCAAGTCTCTGATGATGACGAAACACAGATGCCAACTGCTGCGTCTTTCTGCAGTGTGCAGACTGAACAGGAGGTCAGGGATCAAGACTGGGTGGAAGACGATGCAGGGGACGATGAGGTCCTAGACCCCACATGGAATGAAGGTCGTGCCACTGACTTTCACAGTTCGGAGGAAGAGGCAGTGGTGAGACCGAGCCAACAGCGTAGCAAAACAGGGAGCAGTGGGCAAAAGCAGAACACCCGCCGCCAAGAGACTCCGCCTGCTACTGACCGCCGCCATCTGGGACCGAGCACCCCAAATGCAGCTTCAAGGAGTTCCCTGGCATGGCACTTCTTCAAACAATGTGCTGACGACAAGACCCGAGTGGATTGCACGCTGTGCCATCAGAGCCTGAAGCGAGGCATTAACGTTCTGAACCTTAGCACAACCTGCATGACCAGGCACCTGCATGCAAAGCATGAACTGCAGTGGAGTAAACACGTTAAAAACAAGGAAGTCACTGAGGCTCCCCCTGCTACCTCTTCTGCTGCTGCCGCCTCGGCCTCTTCCTCTGCCTCTGGAGGAACGTTGGCACCTGCCGCCCAGCAAACAGGGGATGTACCACCAACACCACCACCACCTCCGTCACCAAGCATCTCAACCATGTCACACGGCAGCGTTCAGCTCTCCATCTCACAAACATTTGAGAGAAAGCGTAAATTCCCACCTAGCCACCCTCGATCCCTGGCCCTGAATGCCAGCATTTCTAAACTACTGGCCTATGAAATGCTGTCATTTAGGCTGGTGGACACAGACAGCTTCAAACAGCTCATGTCGCTTGCTGTTCCACAGTATGTTGTTCCCAGCCGCCACTACTTCTCCAAGAGAGCCGTGCCTTCTCTGCACAACCAAGTATCCGATAAAATCAAGTGTGCACTGCGCAACGCCATCTGTGGCAAGGTCCACCTAACCACAGATACGTGGACCATTAAGCACGGCCAGGAACGCTATATCTCCCTAACTGCACACTGGGTAAATGTCGTGGCAGCTGGGCCCCAGGCGGAGAACTGTTTGGCGCACGTCCTTCCGCCGCGAAGGATCGCAGGGCAACATTATTTGCCTCCTGTTGCCACAATCCTCCTTCTCGGCTTCCTCCTTCTCTTCTTCCACCTACTCATCCAGTCAGCCACACACCTTCGCCACCAACTTCAGCACAGCCCGTGGGTAAACGTCAGCAGGCCATTCTGAAACTCATATGTTTGGGGGACAGGCCCCAAACCGCACAGGAGTTGTGGCGTGGTATAGAACAACAGACCGACGAGTAGTTGCTGCCGGTGAGCCTCAAGCCCGGCCTGGTGTTGTGCGATAATGGGCGAAATCTCGTTGCAGCTCTGGGACTAGACGATTTGACGTACATCCCTTGCCTGGTGCATGTGCTGAATTTGGTGGTGCAGAAGTTCATTCACAACTACCCCGACATGTCAGAGCTGCTGCATAAAGTGCGGGCCGTCTGTTCGCGCTTCCGGCGTTCACATCCTGCCGCTGCTCGCCTGTCTGCGCTACAGCGTAACTTCGGCCTTCCCGCTCACCGCCTCATATGCGACGTGCCCACCAGGTGGAACTCCACCTTGCACATGCTGGACAGACTGTGCGAGCAGCAGCAGGCCATAGTGGAGTTTCAGCTGCAGCACGCACGGGTCAGTCGCACTGCGGAACAGCACCACTTCACCACCAATGACTGGGCCTCCATGCGAGACCTGTGTGCCCTGTTGCGCTGTTTCGAGTACTCCACCAACATGGCCAGTGGCGATGACGCCGTTATCAGCGTTACAATACCACTTCTATGTCTCCTTGAGAAAACACTTAGGGCGATGATGGAAGAGGAGGTGGCCCAGGAGGAGGAGGAGGAGGAAGAGGGGTCATTTTTAGCACTTTCAGGCCAGTCTCTTCGAAGTGACTCAGAGGGAGGTTTTTTGCAACAGCAGAGGCCAGGTACAAATGTGGCCAGCCAGGGCCCACTACTGGAGGACGAGGAGGACGAGGATGAGGAGGAGGTGGAGGAGGATGAGGATGAAGCATGGTCACAGCGGGGTGGCACCCAACGCAGCTCGGGCCCATCACTGGTGCGTGGCTGGGGGGAAAGGCAGGACGATGACGATACGCCTCCCACAGAGGACAGCTTGTCCTTACCCCTGGGCAGCCTGGCACACATGAGCGACTACATGCTGCAGTGCCTGCGCAACGACAGCAGAGTTGCCCACATTTTAACGTGTGCGGACTACTGGGTTGCCACCCTGCTGGATCCACGGTACAAAGACAATGTGCCCACCTTACTTCCTGCACTGGAGCGTGATAGGAAGATGCGCGAGTACAAGCGCACGTTGGTAGACGCGCTACTGAGAGCATTCCCAAATGTCACAGGGGAACAAGTGGAAGCCCAAGGCCAAGGCAGAGGAGGAGCAAGAGGTCGCCAAGGCAGCTGTGTCACGGCCAGCTCCTCTGAGGGCAGGGTTAGCATGGCAGAGATGTGGAAAAGTTTTGTCAACACGCCACAGCTAACTGCACCACCACCTGATACGCAACGTGTTAGCAGGAGGCAACATTTCACTAACATGGTGGAACAGTACGTGTGCACACCCCTCCACGTACTGACTGATGGTTCGGCCCCATTCAACTTCTGGGTCTCTAAATTGTCCACGTGGCCAGAGCTAGCCTTTTATGCCTTGGAGGTGCTGGCCTGCCCGGCGGCCAGCGTTTTGTCTGAGCGTGTATTCAGCACAGCAGGGGGCGTCATTACAGACAAACGCAGCCGCCTGTCTACAGCCAATGTGGACAAGCTGACGTTCATAAAAATGAACCAGGCATGGATCCCGCAGGACCTGTCCATCCCTTGTGCAGATTAGACATTAACTACCACCCCTTAACCATATATTATTGTACTCCAGGGCACTTCCTCATTCAATCCTATTTTTATTTTCATTTTACCATTATATTGCGAGGCTACCCAAAGTTGAATGAACCTCTCCTCTGTCTGGGCGCCGGGGCCTAAATATATGCCAATAGACTGTTCCAATGTTGGGTGACGTGAAGCCTCATTCTCTGCTATGACATGCAGACTAATTCTCTGCTGACATGAAGCCAGATTCTCTGTTACGGGACCTCTCTCCTCTGCCTGGGTGCTGGGCCTAAATATATGACAATGGACTGTTGCAGTGGTGGCTGACGTGAAGCCTGATTCTCTGCTATGACATGCAGACTGATTCTCTGCTGACATGAAGCCAGATCCTCTGTTACGGGACCTCTCTCCTCTGCCTGGGTGCTAGGGCCTAAATATATGACAATGGACTGTTGCACGTGGTGGCTGACGTGAAGCCTGATTCTCTGCTATGACATGCAGACTGATTCTCTGCTGACATGAAGACATGATTCTCTGTTACGGGACCTCTCTCCTCTGCCTGGGTGCTGGGCCTAAATATATGACAATGGACTGCTTGCAGTGGTGGCTGACGTGAAGCCTGATTCTCTGCTATGACATGCAGACTGATTCTATGCTGACATGAAGACAGATTCTCTGTTACGGGACCTCTCTCCTCTGCCTGGGTGCTGGGCCTAAATATATGCCAATGGACTGTTGCAGTGGTGGCTGACGTGAAGCCTGATTCTCTGCTATGACATGCAGACTGATTCTCTGCTGACATGAAGCCAGATCCTCTGTTACGGGACCTCTCTCCTCTGCCTGGGTGCTGGGCCTAAATATATGACAATGGACTGTTGCAGTGGTGGCTGACGTGAAGCCTGATTCTCTGCTATGACATGCAGACTGATTCTCTGCTGACATGAAGACAGATTCTCTGTTACGGGACCTCTCTCCTCTGCCTGGGTGCTGGGCCTAAATATATGCCAATGGACTGTTGCAGTGGTGGCTGACGTGAAGCCTGATTCTCTGCTATGACATGCAGACTGATTCTCTGCTGACATGAAGCCAGATTCCTCTGTTACGGGACCTCTCTCCTCTGCCTGGGTGCTGGGCCTAAATATATGCCAATGGACTGTTGCAGTGGTGGCTGACAGTGAAGCCTGATTCTCTGCTATGACATGCAGACTGATTCTCTGCTGACATGAAGACAGATTCTCTGTTACGGGACCTCTCTCCTCTGCCTGGGTGCTGGGCCTAAATATATGCCAATGGACTGTTGCAGTGGTGGCTGACGTGAAGCCTGATTCTCTGCTATGACATGCAGACTGATTCTCTGCTGACATGAAGCCAGATTCTCTGTTACGGGACCTCTCTCTCTGCCTGGGTGCTGGGCCTAAATATATGACAATGGACTGTTGCAGTGGTGGCTGACGTGAAGCCTGATTCTCTGCTATGACATGCAGACTGATTCTCTGCTGACATGAAGACAGATTCTCTGTTACGGGACCTCTCTCCTCTGCCTGGGTGCTGGGCCTAAATATATGCCAATGGACTGTTGCAGTGGTGGCTGACGTGAAGCCTGATTCTCTGCTATGACATGCAGACTGATTCTCTGCTGACATGAAGCCAGATCCTCTGTTACGGGACCTCTCTCCTCTGCCTGGGTGCTGGGCCTAAATATATGCCAATGGACTGTTGCAGTGGTGGCTGACGTGAAGCCTGATTCTCTGCTATGACATGCAGACTGATTCTCTGCTGACATGAAGACAGATTCTCTGTTACGGGACCTCTCTCCTCTGCCTGGGTGCTGGGCCTAAATATATGCCAATGGACTGTTGCAGTGGTGGCTGACGTGAAGCCTGATTCTCTGCTATGACATGCAGACTGATTCTCTGCTGACATGAAGCCAGATCCTCTGTTACGGGACCTCTCTCCTCTGCCTGGGTGCTGGGCCTAAATATATGACAATGGACTGTTGCAGTGGTGGCTGACGTGAAGCCTGATTCTCTGCTATGACATGCAGACTGATTCTCTGCTGACATGAAGACAGATTCTCTGTTACGGGACCTCTCTCCTCTGCCTGGGTGCTGGGCCTAAATATATGCCAATGGACTGTTGCAGTGGTGGCTGACGTGAAGCCTGATTCTCTGCTATGACATGCAGACTGATTCTCTGCTGACATGAAGCCAGATCCTCTGTTACGGGACCTCTCTCCTCTGCCTGGGTGCTGGGCCTAAATATATGACAATGGACTGTTGCAGTGGTGGCTGACGTGAAGCCTGATTCTCTGCTATGACATGCAGACTGATTCTCTGCTGACATGAAGACAGATTCTCTGTTACGGGACCTCTCTCCTCTGCCTGGGTGCTGGGCCTAAATATATGCCAATGGACTGTTGCCAGTGGTGGCTGACGTGAAGCCTGATTCTCTGCTATGACATGCAGACTGATTCTCTGCTGACATGAAGACAGATTCTCTGTTACGGGACCTCTCTCCTCTGCCTGGGTGCCTGGGCCTAAATATATGCCAATGGACTGTTGCAGTGGTGGATGACGTGAAGCCTGATTCTCTGCTATGACATGCAGACTAATTCTCTGCTGACATGAAGACAGATTCTCTGTTACGGGACCTCTATCCTCTGCCTGGGTGCTGGGCCTAAATATATGCCAATGGACTGTTGCAGTGGTGGCTGACGTGAAGCCTGATTCTCTGCTATGACATGCAGACTGATTCTCTGCTGACATGAAGCCAGATCCTCTGTTACGGGACCTCTCTCCTCTGCCTGGGTGCTGGGCATAAATATCTGACAATGGACTGTTGCAGTGGTGGCTGACGTGAAGCCTGATTCTCTGCTATGACATGCAGACTGATTCTCTGCTGACATGAAGACAGATTCTCTGTTACGGGACCTCTCTCCTCTGCCTGGGTGCTGGGCCTAAATATATGCCAATGGACTGTTGCAGTGGTGGCTGACGTGAAGCCTGATTCTCTGCTATGACATGCAGACTGATTCTCTGCTGACATGAAGCCAGATCCTCTGTTACGGGACCTCTCTCCTCTGCCTGGGTGCTGGGCCTAAATATATGACAATGGACTGTTGCAGTGGTGGCTGACGTGAAGCCTGATTCTCTGCTATGACATGCAGACTGATTCTCTGCTGACATGAAGCCAGATCCTCTGTTACGGGACCTCTCTCCTCTGCCTGGGTGCTGGGCCTAAATATATGACAATGGACTGTTGCAGTGGTGGCTGACGTGAAGCCTGATTCTCTGCTATGACATGCAGACTGATTCTCTGCTGACATGAAGACAGATTCTCTGTTACGGGACCTCTCTCCTCTGCCTGGGTGCTGGGCCTAAATATATGCCAATGGACTGTTGCAGTGGTGGCTGACGTGAAGCCTGATTCTCTGCTATGACATGCAGACTGATTCTCTGCTGACATGAAGCCAGATCCTCTGTTACGGGACCTCTCTCCTCTGCCTGGGTGCTGGGCCTAAATATATGACAATGGACTGTTGCAGTGGTGGCTGACGTGAAGCCTGATTCTCTGCTATGACATGCAGACTGATTCTCTGCTGACATGAAGACAGATTCTCTGTTACGGGACCTCTCTCCTCTGCCTGTGTGCTGGGCCTAAATATATGCCAATGGACTGTTGCAGTGGTGGCTGACGTGAAGCCTGATTCTCTGCTATGACATGCAGACTGATTCTCTGCTGACATGAAGCCAGATCCTCTGTTACGGGACCTCTCTCCTCTGCCTGGGTGCTGGGCCTAAATATATGCCAATGGACTGTTGCAGTGGTGGCTGACGTGAAGCCTGATTCTCTGCTATGACATGCAGACTGATTCTCTGCTGACATGAAGACAGATTCTCTGTTACGGGACCTCTCTCCTCTGCCTGGGTGCTGGGCCTAAATATATGCCAATGGACTGTTGCAGTGGTGGCTGACGTGAAGCCTGATTCTCTGCTATGACATGCAGACTGATTCTCTGCTGACATGAAGCCAGATTCCTCTGTTACGGGACCTCTCTCCTCTGCCTGGGTGCTGGGCCTAAATATATGACAATGGACTGTTGCAGTGGTGGCTGACGTGAAGCCTGATTCTCTGCTATGACATGCAGACTGATTCTCTGCTGACATGAAGACAGATTCTCTGTTACGGGACCTCTCTCCTCTGCCTGGGTGCTGGGCCTAAATATATGCCAATGGACTGTTGCAGTGGTGGCTGACGTGAAGCCTGATTCTCTGCTATGACATGCAGACTGATTCTCTGCTGACATGAAGCCAGATCCTCTGTTACGGGACCTCTCTCCTCTGCCTGGGTGCTGGGCCTAAATATATGACAATGGACTGTTGCAGTGGTGGCTGACGTGAAGCCTGATTCTCTGCTATGACATGCAGACTGATTCTCTGCTGACATGAAGACAGATTCTCTGTTACGGGACCTCTCTCCTCTGCCTGGGTGCTGGGCCTAAATATATGTCAATGGACTGTTGCAGTGGTGGCTGACGTGAAGCCTGATTCTCTGCTATGACATGCAGACTGATTCTCTGCTGACATGAAGACAGATTCTCTGTTACGGGACCTCTCTCCTCTGCCTGGGTGCTGGGCCTAAATATATGCCAATGGACTGTTGCAGTGGTGGCTGACGTGAAGCCTGATTCTCTGCTATGACATGCAGACTGATTCTCTGCTGACATGAAGACAGATTCTCTGTTACGGGACCTCTCTCCTCTGCCTGTGTGCTGGGCCTAAATATATGCCAATGGACTGTTGCAGTGGTGGCTGACGTGAAGCCTGATTCTCTGCTATGACATGCAGACTGATTCTCTGCTGACATGAAGCCAGATCCTCTGTTACGGGACCTCTCTCCTCTGCCTGGGTGCTGGGCCTAAATATCTGACAATGGACTGTTGCAGTGGTGGCTGACGTGAAGCCTGATTCTCTGCTATGACATGCAGACTGATTCTCTGCTGACATGAAGACAGATTCTCTGTTACGGGACCTCTCTCCTCTGCCTGGGTGCTGGGCCTAAATATATGCCAATGGACTGTTGCAGTGGTGGCTGACGTGAAGCCTGATTCTCTGCTATGACATGCAGACTGATTCTCTGCTGACATGAAGCCAGATCCTCTGTTACGGGACCTCTCTCCTCTGCCTGGGTGCTGGGCCTAAATATATGACAATGGACTGTTGCAGTGGTGGCTGACGTGAAGCCTGATTCTCTGCTATGACATGCAGACTGATTCTCTGCTGACATGAAGCCAGATTCTCTGTTACGGGACCTCTCTCCTCTGCCTGGGTGCTGGGCCTAAATATATGCCAATGGACTGTTGCAGTGGTGGCTGACGTGAAGCCTGATTCTCTGCTATGACATGCAGACTGATTCTCTGCTGACATGAAGCCAGATTCTCTGTTACGGGACCTCTCTCCTCTGCCTGGGTGCTGGGCCTAAATATATGACAATGGACTGTTGCAGTGGTGGCTGACGTGAAGCCTGATTCTCTGCTATGACATGCAGACTGATTCTCTGCTGACATGAAGACAGATTCTCTGTTACGGGACCTCTCTCCTCTGCCTGGGTGCTGGGCCTAAATATATGCCAATGGACTGTTGCAATGTTGGGCTGACGTGAAGCCTGATTCTCTGCTATGACATGCAGACTGATTCTCTGCTGACATGAAGACAGATTCTCTGTTACGGGACCTCTCTCCTCTGCCTGGGTGCTGGGCCTAAATATATGCCAATGGACTGTTGCAGTGGTGGCTGACGTGAAGCCTGATTCTCTGCTATGACATGCAGACTGATTCTCTGCTGACATGAAGCCAGATTCCTCTGTTACGGGACCTCTCTCCTCTGCCTGGGTGCTGGGCCTAAATATATGACAATGGACTGTTGCAGTGGTGGCTGACGTGAAGCCTGATTCTCTGCTATGACATGCAGACTGATTCTCTGCTGACATGAAGACAGATTCTCTGTTACGGGACCTCTCTCCTCTGCCTGTGTGCTGGGCCTAAATATATGCCAATGGACTGTTGCAGTGGTGGCTGACGTGAAGCCTGATTCTCTGCTATGACATGCAGACTGATTCTCTGCTGACATGAAGACAGATTCTCTGTTACGGGACCTCTCTCCTCTGCCTGGGTGCTGGGCCTAAATATATGACAATGGACTGTTGCAGTGGTGGCTGACGTGAAGCCTGATTCTCTGCTATGACATGCAGACTGATTCTCTGCTGACATGAAGCCAGATTCCTCTGTTACGGGACCTCTCTCCTCTGCCTGGGTGCTGGGCCTAAATATATGACAATGGACTGTTGCAGTGGTGGCTGACGTGAAGCCTGATTCTCTGCTATGACATGCAGACTGATTCTCTGCTGACATGAAGACAGATTCTCTGTTACGGGACCTCTCTCCTCTGCCTGGGTGCTGGGCCTAAATATATGACAATGGACTGTTGCAGTGGTGGCTGACGTGAAGCCTGATTCTCTGCTATGACATGCAGACTGATTCTCTGCTGACATGAAGACAGATTCTCTGTTACGGGACCTCTCTCCTCTGCCTGGGTGCTGGGCCTAAATATATGACAATGGACTGTTGCAGTGGTGGCTGACGTGAAGCCTGATTCTCTGCTATGACATGCAGACTGATTCTCTGCTGACATGAAGACAGATTCTCTGTTACGGGACCTCTCTCCTCTGCCTGGGTGCTGGGCCTAAATATATGCCAATGGACTGTTGCAGTGGTGGCTGACGTGAAGCCTGATTCTCTGCTATGACATGCAGACTGATTCTCTGCTGACATGAAGCCAGATTCTCTGTTACGGGACCTCTCTCCTCTGCCTGGGTGCTGGGCCTAAATATATGACAATGGACTGTTGCAGTGGTGGCTGACGTGAAGCCTGATTCTCTGCTATGACATGCAGACTGATTCTCTGCTGACATGAAGACAGATTCTCTGTTACGGGACCTCTCTCCTCTGCCTGGGTGCTGGGCCTAAATATATGCCAATGGACTGTTGCAGTGGTGGCTGACGTGAAGCCTGATTCTCTGCTATGACATGCAGACTGATTCTCTGCTGACATGAAGCCAGATCCTCTGTTACGGGACCTCTCTCCTCTGCCTGGGTGCTGGGCCTAAATATATGACAATGGACTGTTGCAGTGGTGGCTGACGTGAAGCCTGATTCTCTGCTATGACATGCAGACTGATTCTCTGCTGACATGAAGCCAGATTCCTCTGTTACGGGACCTCTCTCCTCTGCCTGGGTGCTGGGCCTAAATATATGCCAATGGACTGTTGCAGTGGTGGCTGACGTGAAGCCTGATTCTCTGCTATGACATGCAGACTGATTCTCTGCTGACATGAAGCCAGATCCTCTGTTACGGGACCTCTCTCCTCTGCCTGGGTGCTGGGCCTAAATATATGACAATGGACTGTTGCAGTGGTGGCTGACGTGAAGCCTGATTCTCTGCTATGACATGCAGACTGATTCTCTGCTGACATGAAGACAGATTCTCTGTTACGGGACCTCTCTCCTCTGCCTGGGTGCTGGGCCTAAATATATGCCAATGGACTGTTGCAGTGGTGGCTGACGTGAAGCCTGATTCTCTGCTATGACATGCAGACTGATTCTCTGCTGACATGAAGCCAGATTCTCTGTTACGGGACCTCTCTCCTCTGCCTGGGTGCTGGGCCTAAATATATGACAATGGACTGTTGCAGTGGTGGCTGACGTGAAGCCTGATTCTCTGCTATGACATGCAGACTGATTCTCTGCTGACATGAAGCCAGATCCTCTGTTACGGGACCTCTCTCCTCTGCCTGGGTGCTGGGCCTAAATATATGCCAATGGACTGTTGCAGTGGTGGCTGACGTGAAGCCTGATTCTCTGCTATGACATGCAGACTGATTCTCTGCTGACATGAAGCCAGATTCTCTGTTACGGGACCTCTCTCCTCTGCCTGGGTGCTGGGCCTAAATATATGACAATGGACTGTTGCAGTGGTGGCTGACGTGAAGCCTGATTCTCTGCTATGACATGCAGACTGATTCTCTGCTGACATGAAGACAGATTCTCTGTTACGGGACCTCTCTCCTCTGCCTGGGTGCTGGGCCTAAATATATGCCAATGGACTGTTGCAGTGGTGGCTGACGTGAAGCCTGATTCTCTGCTATGACATGCAGACTGATTCTCTGCTGACATGAAGCCAGATCCTCTGTTACGGGACCTCTCTCCTCTGCCTGTGTGCTGGGCCTAAATATATGCCAATGGACTGTTGCAGTGGTGGCTGACGTGAAGCCTGATTCTCTGCTATGACATGCAGACTGATTCTCTGCTGACATGAAGACAGATTCTCTGTTACGGGACCTCTCTCCTCTGCCTGGGTGCTGGGCCTAAATATCTGACAATGGACTGTTGCAGTGGTGGCTGACGTGAAGCCTGATTCTCTGCTATGACATGCAGACTGATTCTCTGCTGACATGAAGCCAGATTCCTCTGTTACGGGACCTCTCTCCTCTGCCTGGGTGCTGGGCCTAAATATATGACAATGGACTGTTGCAGTGGTGGCTGACGTGAAGCCTGATTCTCTGCTATGACATGCAGACTGATTCTCTGCTGACATGAAGACAGATTCTCTGTTACGGGACCTCTCTCCTCTGCCTGGGTGCTGGGCCTAAATATATGCCAATGGACTGTTGCAGTGGTGGCTGACGTGAAGCCTGATTCTCTGCTATGACATGCAGACTGATTCTCTGCTGACATGAAGACAGATTCTCTGTTACGGGACCTCTCTCCTCTGCCTGGGTGCTGGGCCTAAATATATGACAATGGACTGTTGCAGTGGTGGCTGACGTGAAGCCTGATTCTCTGCTATGACATGCAGACTGATTCTCTGCTGACATGAAGACAGATTCTCTGTTACGGGACCTCTCTCCTCTGCCTGGGTGCTGGGCCTAAATATATGCCAATGGACTGTTGCAGTGGTGGCTGACGTGAAGCCTGATTCTCTGCTATGACATGCAGACTGATTCTCTGCTGACATGAAGACAGATTCTCTGTTACGGGACCTCTCTCCTCTGCCTGGGTGCTGGGCCTAAATATATGCCAATGGACTGTTGCAGTGGTGGCTGACGTGAAGCCTGATTCTCTGCTATGACATGCAGACTGATTCTCTGCTGACATGAAGCCAGATTCTCTGTTACGGGACCTCTCTCCTCTGCCTGGGTGCTGGGCCTAAATATATGACAATGGACTGTTGCAGTGGTGGCTGACGTGAAGCCTGATTCTCTGCTATGACATGCAGACTGATTCTCTGCTGACATGAAGCCAGATTCTCTGTTACGGGACCTCTCTCCTCTGCCTGGGTGCTGGGCCTAAATATATGACAATGGACTGTTGCAGTGGTGGCTGACGTGAAGCCTGATTCTCTGCTATGACATGCAGACTGATTCTCTGCTGACATGAAGACAGATTCTCTGTTACGGGACCTCTCTCCTCTGCCTGGGTGCTGGGCCTAAATATATGCCAATGGACTGTTGCAGTGGTGGCTGACGTGAAGCCTGATTCTCTGCTATGACATGCAGACTGATTCTCTGCTGACATGAAGCCAGATCCTCTGTTACGGGACCTCTCTCCTCTGCCTGGGTGCTGGGCCTAAATATATGCTAATGGACTGTTGCAGTGGTGGCTGACGTGAAGCCTGATTCTCTGCTATGACATGCAGACTGATTCTCTGCTGACATGAAGCCAGATCCTCTGTTACGGGACCTCTCTCACTCTGCCTGGGTGCTGGGCCTAAATATATGACAATGGACTGTTGCAGTGGTGGCTGACGTGAAGCCTGATTCTCTGCTATGACATGCAGACTGATTCTCTGCTGACATGAAGACAGATTCTCTGTTACGGGACCTCTCTCCTCTGCCTGGGTGCTGGGCCTAAATATATGCCAGTGGACTGTTCCAATGTTGGGCTGACGTGAAGCCTGATTCTCTGCTATGACATGCAGACTGATTCTCTGCTGACATGAAGCCAGATCCTCTGTTACGGGACCTCTCTCCTCTGCCTGGGTGCTGGGCCTAAATATATGACAATGGACTGTTGCAGTGGTGGCTGACGTGAAGCCTGATTCTCTGCTATGACATGCAGACTGATTCTCTGCTGACATGAAGCCAGATCCTCTGTTACGGGACCTCTCTCCTCTGCCTGGGTGCTGGGCCTAAATATATGCCAATGGACTGTTGCAGTGGTGGCTGACGTGAAGCCTGATTCTCTGCTATGACATGCAGACTGATTCTCTGCTGACATGAAGCCAGATCCTCTGTTACGGGACCTCTCTCCTCTGCCTGGGTGCTGGGCCTAAATATATGACAATGGACTGTTGCAGTGGTGGCTGACGTGAAGCCTGATTCTCTGCTATGACATGCAGACTGATTCTCTGCTGACATGAAGACAGATTCTCTGTTACGGGACCTCTCTCCTCTGCCTGGGTGCTGGGCCTAAATATATGCCAATGGACTGTTCCAGTGGTGGCTGACGTGAAGCCTGATTCTCTGCTATGACATGCAGACTGATTCTCTGCTGACATGAAGACAGATTCTCTGTTACGGGACCTCTCTCCTCTGCCTGGGTGCTGGGCCTAAATATATGCCAATGGACTGTTGCCAGTGGTGGCTGACTTGAAGCCTGATTCTCTGCTATGACATGCAGACTGATTCTCTGCTGACATGAAGCCAGATCCTCTGTTACGGGACCTCTCTCCTCTGCCTGGGTGCTGGGCCTAAATATATGACAATGGACTGTTGCAGTGGTGGCTGACGTGAAGCCTGATTCTCTGCTATGACATGCAGACTGATTCTCTGCTGACATGAAGACAGATTCTCTGTTACGGGACCTCTCTCCTCTGCCTGTGTGCTGGGCCTAAATATCTGACAATGGACTGTTGCAGTGGTGGCTGACGTGAAGCCTGATTCTCTGCTATGACATGCAGACTGATTCTCTGCTGACATGAAGACAGATTCTCTGTTACGGGACCTCTCTCCTCTGCCTGGGTGCTGGGCCTAAATATATGCCAATGGACTGTTGCACTGGTGGCTGACGTGAAGCCTGATTCTCTGCTATGACATGCAGACTGATTCTCTGCTGACATGAAGCCAGATTCTCTGTTACGGGACCTCTCTCCTCTGCCTGGGTGCTGGGCCTAAATATATGACAATGGACTGTTGCAGTGGTGGCTGACGTGAAGCCTGATTCTCTGCTATGACATGCAGACTGATTCTCTGCTGACATGAAGACAGATTCTCTGTTACGGGACCTCTCTCCTCTGCCTGGGTGCTGGGCCTAAATATATGCCAATGGACTGTTGCAGTGGTGGCTGACGTGAAGCCTGATTCTCTGCTATGACATGCAGACTGATTCTCTGCTGACATGAAGCCAGATCCTCTGTTACGGGACCTCTCTCCTCTGCCTGGGTGCTGGGCCTAAATATATGCTAATGGACTGTTGCAGTGGTGGCTGACGTGAAGCCTGATTCTCTGCTATGACATGCAGACTGATTCTCTGCTGCCATGAAGCCAGATCCTCTGTTACGGGACCTCTCACTCAGCCTGGGTGCTGGGCCTAAATATATGACAATGGACTGTTGCAGTGGTGGCTGACGTGAAGCCTGATTCTCTGCTATGACATGCAGACTGATTCTCTGCTGACATGAAGACAGATTCTCTGTTACGGGACCTCTCTCCTCTGCCTGGGTGCTGGGCCTAAATATATGCCAATGGACTGTTGCCAGTGGTGGGTGACGTGAAGCCTGATTCTCTGCTATGACATGCAGACTGATTCTCTGCTGACATGAAGCCAGATCCTCTGTTACGGGACCTCTCTCCTCTGCCTGGGTGCTGGGCCTAAATATATGACAATGGACTGTTGCAGTGGTGGCTGACGTGAAGCCTGATTCTCTGCTATGACATGCAGACTGATTCTCTGCTGACATGAAGCCAGATCCTCTGTTACGGGACCTCTCTCCTCTGCCTGGGTGCTGGGCCTAAATATATGCTAATGGACTGTTGCAGTGGTGGCTGACGTGAAGCCTGATTCTCTGCTATGACATGCAGACTGATTCTCTGCTGACATGAAGCCAGATCCTCTGTTACGGGACCTCTCTCCTCTGCCTGGGTGCTGGGCCTAAATATATGACAATGGACTGTTGCAGTGGTGGCTGACGTGAAGCCTGATTCTCTGCTATGACATGCAGACTGATTCTCTGCTGACATGAAGACAGATTCTCTGTTACGGGACCTCTCTCCTCTGCCTGGGTGCTGGGCCTAAATATATGCCAATGGACTGTTGCCAGTGGTGGCTGACGTGAAGCCTGATTCTCTGCTATGACATGCAGACTGATTCTCTGCTGACATGAAGACAGATTCTCTGTTACGGGACCTCTCTCCTCTGCCTGGGTGCCTGGGCCTAAATATATGCCAATGGACTGTTGCAATGTTGGGCTGACGTGAAGCCTGATTCTCTGCTATGACATGCAGACTGATTCTCTGCTGACATGAAGCCAGATCCTCTGTTACGGGACCTCTCTCCTCTGCCTGGGTGCTGGGCCTAAATATCTGACAATGGACTGTTGCAGTGGTGGCTGACGTGAAGCCTGATTCTCTGCTATGACATGCAGACTGATTCTCTGCTGACATGAAGACAGATTCTCTGTTACGGGACCTCTCTCCTCTGCCTGTGTGCTGGGCCTAAATATCTGACAATGGACTGTTGCAGTGGTGGCTGATGTGAAGCCTTATTCTCTGCTATGACATGCAGACTAATTCTATACTGACATGAAGACAGTTTCTCTGTTACGGGACCTCTCTCCTCTGCCTGGGTGCTGGGCCTAAATATATGCCAATGGACTGTTGCACTGGTGGCTGACGTGAAGCCTGATTCTCTGCTATGACATGCAGACTGATTCTCTGCTGACATGAAGACAGATTCTCTGCTACGGGACCTCTCTCCTCTGCCTGGGTGCTGGGCCTAAATAAATGACAATGGACTGTTGCAGTGGTGGCTGACGAGAAGCCTGATTCTCTGCTATGACATGCAGACTGATTCTCTGCTGACATGAAGACAGTTTCTCTGTTACGGGACCTCTCTCCTCTGCCTGGGTGCTGGGCCTAAATATCTGACAATGGACTGTTCCAGTGGTGGATGACGTGAAGCCTGATTCTCTGCTATGACATGCAGACTAATTCTCTGCTGACATGAAGACAGTTTCTCTGTTACGAGACCTCTATCCTCTGCCTGTGTGCTGGGCCTAAATATATGCCAATGGACTGTTGCAGTAGTGGCTGACATGAAGCCTGATTCTCTGCTATGACATGCAGACTGATTCTCTGTTGACATGAAGCTAGATCCTCTGTTACGGGAACTCTCTCCTCTGCCTGGGTGCTGGGCATCAATATCTGACAATGGACTGTTGCAGTGGTGGCTGACGTGAAGCCAGATTCTCTGCTATGACATGCAGACTGATTCTCTGCTGACATGAAGACAGATTCTCTGTTACGGGACCTCTCTCCTCTGCCTGGGTGCTGGGCCTAAATATATGCCAATGGACTGTTGCAGTGGTGGCTGACGTGAAGCCTGATTCTCTGCTATGACATGCAGACTGATTCTCTGCTGACATGAAGCCAGATCCTCTGTTACGGGACCTCTCTCCTCTGCCTGGGTGCTGGGCCTAAATATATGACAATGGACTGTTGCAGTGGTGGCTGACGTGAAGCCTGATTCTCTGCTATGTCATGCAGACTGATTCTCTGCTGACATGAAGCCAGATCCTCTGTTACGGGACCTCTCTCCTCTGCCTGTGTGCTGGGCCTAAATATATGCCAATGGACTGTTGCAGTGGTGGCTGAGGTGAAGCCTGATTCTCTGCTATGACATGCAGAATGATTCTCTGCTGACATGAAGACAGATTCTCTGTTACAGGACCTCTCTCCTCTGCCTTGGTGCTGGGCCTAAATATCTGACAATGGACTGTTGCAGTAGTGGCTGACGTGAAGCCTGATTCTCTGCTATGACATGCAGACTGATTCTCTGCTGACATGAAGCCAGATCCTCTGTTACGGGACCTCTCTCCTCTGCCTGGGTTCTGGGCCTCAATATATGACAATGGACTGTTGCACTGGTGGCTGACGTGAAGCCTGATTCTCTGCTATGACATGCAGACTGATTCTCTGCTGACATGAAGACAGATTCTCTGTTACGGGACCACTCTCCTCTGCCTGGGTGCTGGGCCTAAATATATGCCAATGGACTGTTGCAGTGGTGGCTGACGTGAAGCCTGATTCTCTGCTATGACATGCAGACTTATTCTCTGCTGACAAGTAGACAGATTCTCTGTTACGGGACCTCTTTCTACTGCCTGGGTGCTGGGCCTAAATATATGACAATGGACTGTTGCACTGGTGGCTGACGTGAAGCCTGATTCTCTGCTATGACATGCAGACTGATTCTCTGCTGACATGAAGACAGATTCTCTGTTACGGGACCTCTGTCCTCTCCTGGGTGCTGGGCCTAAGTATATGCCAATGGACTGTTGCAGTGGTGGCTGACGTGAAGCCTGATTCTCTGCTATGACATGCAGACTGATTCTCTGCTGACATGAAGACAGTTTCTCTTTTACGGGACCTCTCTCCTCTGCCTGGGTGCTGGGCCTAAATATCTGACAATGGACTGTTGCAGTGGTGGATGACGTGAAGCCTGATTCTCTGCTATGACATGCAGACTACTTCTCTGCTGACATGAAGACAGTTTCTCTGTTACGTGACTACTCTCCCCTGCCTATGTGCTGGGCCTAAATGTATGCCAATGGACTGTTGAAGTGGTGGCTGACGTGAAGCCTGATTCTCTGCTATGACATGCAGACTGATTCTCTGCTGACATGAAGCCAGATTCTCTGTTACGGGACCTCTCTCCTCTGCCTGGGTGCTGGGCATCAATATCTGACAATGGACTGTTGCAGTGGTGGCTGACGTGAAGCCTGATTCTCTGCTATGACATGCAGACTGATTCTCTGCTGACATGAAGACAGATTCTCTGTTACGGGACCTCTCTCCTCTGCCTGGGTGCTGGGCCTAAATATATGCCAATGGACTGTTGCAGTGGTGGCTGACGTGAAGCCTGATTCTCTGCTATGACATGCAGACTGATTCTCTGCTGACATGAAGCCAGATCCTCTGTTACGGGACCTCTCTCCTCTGCCTGGGTGCTGGGCCTAAATATATGACAATGGACTGTTGCAGTGGTGGCTGACGTGAAGCCTGATTCTCTGCTATGACATGCAGACTGATTCTCTGCTGACATGAAGCCAGATCCTCTGTTACGGGACCTCTCTCCTCTGCCTGGGTGCTGGGCCTAAATATATGCTAATGGACTGTTGCAGTGGTGGCTGACGTGAAGCCTGATTCTTTGCTATGACATGCAGACTGATTCTCTGCTGCCATGAAGCCAGATCCTCTGTTACGGGACCTCTCTCCTCAGCCTGGGTGCTGGGCCTAAATATATGACAATGGACTGTTGCAGTGGTGGCTGACGTGAAGCCAGATTCTCTGCTATGACATGCAAACTGATTCTCTGCTGACATGAAGACAGATTCTCTGTTACGGGACCTCTCTCCTCTGCCTGGGTGTCACGGCTGTTTAAGGGTAACAAGAGTATACACAGTAAAAAGAGCTACTGACCGGACCCAAACTAGGGAAGAGAAAGGGTGACCCCTGTCAGACCCTCAACACTCTCCCTATGCTGCTAAAGCACATGCCCGGATCCAAATGGTGGAACGAGGCATGCCCGCGTACCTTAGACTGATGAGCCCTGTAACCCCTACAATAGTGGAAGGGGCACGGCCTCCGATGCCCTGCACAGAATAAGGAGGGAACCGGGGCCACCTCAGATCCAGTCAGGAAATCACCAGGTACATAACAAAGTCTGCACACTTAGCTGATGGAGCTGCAGCCGTAGAGAAGACGGATCCAAGGACCGCTGGCAATATCCGGAGTGCTTGCAGCAGCAGAACACAGGTCCAGAGAACTAGTAGCTAAAGGAGTGAAGATACTCAAGGCAGAGCTACAACTGAAAGGAGAAATATAATCCACGCCCTGCAATAGGAGGAGGGGTGATTTAAAGGCAGAGAAATCAAACGCAGGAGAGACAGCTGAGAGTAAGACCTCATCACAGGGGCGGAGAAACAGAACAGTGAGAAAACCTCCAACCCTAAGTGACATCATCACAGGGGTGGAGACACAGAGCTTTGAGAACGTCTCAAAGCTCTGGTAGTGACAGTACCCCCCCTTCTACGGGTGGACTCCGGACACCCAGGACCCACCTTCCCAGGATGAGCCCTATGAAATGCCCTGATAAGGCGAGTGGCTTTAATGTCCGACATCGGAACCCACATCCTCTCCTCAGGGCCATAACCCTTCCAATGAACGAGGTACTGAAGAGAACCGCGGACAATGCGAGAGTCCACAATTCTGGAAACCTCAAACTCCAGATTGCCATCAACCAAAATCGGAGGAGGAGGCAAAGAGGAGGGTACCGTGGGCTGGACATATGGTTTTAAGAGAGATCTGTGAAAAACATTATGTATCTTCCAAACCCGTGGAAGATCAAGGCGGAAGGCAACAGGATTGATGACTGACAAAATTTTATAAGGCCCAATAAACTTGGGGCCCAATTTCCAGGAGGGAACCTTCAGTTTAATATTTCTTGTAGACAACCACACCAGATCACCCACATTCAGGTCCGGACCAGGCACACGTCTCTTATCAGCCACACGCTTATACTTCTCACTCATCTTTCTGAGATTACTCTGAATCTTTTGCCAAATGGTAGACAAAGACGAGGAAAATCTCTCCTCCTCAGGTAAACCAGAAAGAGCCCCTCCCGAGAATGTCCCAAACTGCGGATGGAACCCATATGCACCAAAAAATGGTGACTTATCAGAAGATTCCTGACGACGGTTGTTCAAAGCAAACTCAGCAAGAGGGAGAAATGAACACCAATCCTCCTGGTTCTCTGCCACAAAACAGCGCAAATATGTCTCCAGATTCTGATTGAGGCGCTCAGTCTGACCATTCGACTGCGGGTGAAAAGCAGAAGAGAAGGACAGCCGAACCCCCAGGTACATAACAAAGTCTGCACACTTAGCTGATGGAGCTGCAGCCGTAGAGAAGACGGATCCAAGGACCGCTGGCAATATCCGGAGTGCTTGCAGCAGCAGAACACAGGTCCAGAGAACTAGTAGCTAAAGGAGTGAAGATACTCAAGGCAGAGCTACAACTGAAAGGAGAAATATAATCCACGCCCTGCAATAGGAGGAGGGGTAATTTAAAGGCAGAGAAATCAAACGCAGGAGAGACAGCTGAGAGTAAGACCTCATCACAGGGGCGGAGAAACAGAACAGTGAGAAAACCTCCAACCCTAAGTGACATCATCACAGGGGTGGAGACACAGAGCTTTGAGAACGTCTCAAAGCTCTGGTAGTGACACTGGGTGCCTGGGCCTAAATATATGCCAATGGACTGTTCCAATGTTGGGTGACGTGAAGCCTGATTCTCTGCTATGACATGCAGACTGATTCTCTGCTGACATGAAGACAGATTCTCTGTTACGGGACCTCTCTCCTCTGCCTGGGTGCTGGGCCTAAATATCTGACAATGGACTGTTGCAGTGGTGGATGACGTGAAGCCTGATTCTCTGCTATGACATGCAGACTGATTCTCTGCTGACATGAAGACAGATTCTCTGTTACGGGACCTCTCTCCTCTGCCTGGGTGCTGGGCCTAAATATATGCCAATGGACTGTTGCAGTGGTGGCTGACGTGAAGCCTGATTCTCTGCTATGACATGCAGACTGATTCTCTGCTGACATGAAGCCAGATCCTCTGTTACGGGACCTCTCTCCTCTGCCTGGGTGCTGGGCCTAAATATATGACAATGGACTGTTGCAGTGGTGGCTGACGTGAAGCCTGATTCTCTGCTATGACATGCAGACTGATTCTCTGCTGACATGAAGCCAGATCCTCTGTTACGGGACCTCTCTCCTCTGCCTTAGTGCTGGGCCTAAATATATGCTAATGGACTGTTGCAGTGGTGGCTGACGTGAAGCCTGATTCTTTGCTATGACATGCAGACTGATTCTCTGCTGCCATGAAGCCAGATCCTCTGTTACGGGACCTCTCTCTTTAGCCTGGGTGCTGGGCCTAAATATATGACAATGGACTGTTGCAGTGGTGGCTGACGTGAAGCCTGATTCTCTGCTATGACATGCAAACTGATTCTCTGCTGACATGAAGACAGATTCTCTGTTACGGGACCTCTCTCCTCTGCCTGGGTGCCTGGGCCTAAATATATGCCAATGGACTGTTCCAATGTTAGGTGACGTGAAGCCTGATTCTCTGCTATGACATGCAGACTGATTCTCTGCTGACATGAAGACAGATTCTCTGTTACGGGACCTCTCTCCTCTGCCTGGGTGCTGGGCCTAAATATATGCCAATGGACTGTTGCAGTGGTGGCTGACGTGAAGCCTGATTCTCTGCTATGACATGCAGACTGATTCTCTGCTGACATGAAGCCAGATCCTCTGTTACGGGACCTCTCTCCTCTGCCTGGGTGCTGGGCCTAAATATATGACAATGGACTGTTGCAGTGGTGGCTGACGTGAAGCCAGATTCTCTGCTATGACATGCAAACTGATTCTCTGCTGACATGAAGACAGATTCTCTGTTACGGGACCTCTCTCCTCTGCCTGGGTGCCTGGGCCTAAATATATGCCAATGGACTGTTCCAATGTTGGGTGACGTGAAGCCTGATTCTCTGCTATGACATGCAGACTGATTCTCTGCTGACATGAAGACAGATTCTCTGTTACGGGACCTCTGTCCTCTCCTGGGTGCTGGGCCTAAGTATATGCCAATGGACTGTTGCAGTGGTGGCTGACGTGAAGCCTGATTCTCTGCTATGACATGCAGACTGATTCTCTGCTGACATGAAGACAGTTTCTCTGTTACGGGACCTCTCTCCTCTGCCTGGGTGCTGGGCCTAAATATCTGACAATGGACTGTTGCAGTGGTGGATGACGTGAAGCCTGATTCTCTGCTATGACATGCAGACTGATTCTCTGCTGACATGAAGACAGATTCTCTGTTACGGGACCTCTCTCCTCTGCCTGGGTGCTGGGCCTAAATATATGCCAATGGACTGTTGCAGTGGTGGCTGACGTGAAGCCTGATTCTCTGCTATGACATGCAGACTGATTCTCTGCTGACATGAAGCCAGATCCTCTGTTACGGGACCTCTCTCCTCTGCCTGGGTGCTGGGCCTAAATATATGACAATGGACTGTTGCAGTGGTGGCTGACGTGAAGCCTGATTCTCTGCTATGACATGCAGACTGATTCTCTGCTGACATGAAGCCAGATCCTCTGTTACGGGACCTCTCTCCTCTGCCTTAGTGCTGGGCCTAAATATATGCTAATGGACTGTTGCAGTGGTGGCTGACGTGAAGCCTGATTCTTTGCTATGACATGCAGACTGATTCTCTGCTGCCATGAAGCCAGATCCTCTGTTACGGGACCTCTCTCTTTAGCCTGGGTGCTGGGCCTAAATATATGACAATGGACTGTTGCAGTGGTGGCTGACGTGAAGCCTGATTCTCTGCTATGACATGCAAACTGATTCTCTGCTGACATGAAGACAGATTCTCTGTTACGGGACCTCTCTCCTCTGCCTGGGTGCCTGGGCCTAAATATATGCCAATGGACTGTTCCAATGTTAGGTGACGTGAAGCCTGATTCTCTGCTATGACATGCAGACTGATTCTCTGCTGACATGAAGACAGATTTTCTGTTACGCGACCTCTCTCCTCTGCCTAAGTGCCTGGGCCTAAATATATGCCAATGGACTGTTCCAATGTTGGGTGACTTGAAGCCTGATTCTCTGCTATGACATGCAGACTGATTCTTTGCTGACATGAAGCCAGATCCTCTGTTACGGGACCTCTCTCCTCTGCCTGGGTGCTGGGCCTAAATATATGACAATGGACTGTTGCAGTGGTGGCTGACGTGAAGCCTGATTCTCTGCTATGACATGCAGACTGATTCTCTGCTGACATGAAGCCAGATCCTCTGTTACGGGACCTCTCTCCTCTGCCTGTGTGCTGGGCCTAAATATATGCCAATGGACTGTTGCAGTGGTGGCTGAGGTGAAGCCTGATTCTCTGCTATGACATGCAGAATGATTCTCTGCTGACATGAAGACAGATTCTCTGTTACAGGACCTCTCTCCTCTGCCTGGGTGCTGGGCCTAAATATCTGACAATGGACTGTTGCATTAGTGGCTGACGTGAAGCCTGATTCTCTGCTATGACATGCAGACTGATTCTCTGCTGACATGAAGCCAGATCCTCTGTTACGGGACCTCTCTCCTCTGCCTGGGTTCTGGGCCTAAATATATGACAATGGACTGTTGCACTGGTGGCTGACGTGAAGCCTGATTCTCTGCTATGACATGCAGACTGATTTTCTGCTAAAATGAAGACAGATTCTCTGTTACGGGACCACTCTCCTCTCCTGGGTGCTGGGCCTAAATATATGCCAATGGACTGTTGCAGTGGTGGCTGACGTGAAGCCTGATTCTCTGCTATGACATGCAGACTTATTCTCTGCTGACAAGTAGACAGATTCTCTGTTACGGGACCTCTCTCTACTGCCTGGGTGCTGGGCCTAAATATATGACAATGGACTGTTGCACTGGTGGCTGACGTGAAGCCTGATTCTCTGCT
This sequence comes from Bufo gargarizans, assembly GCF_014858855.1. NCBI lineage: Eukaryota > Metazoa > Chordata > Amphibia > Anura > Bufonidae > Bufo > Bufo gargarizans. The sequence goes on from NC_058081.1 coordinate 386,002,179, forward strand.
ATGACATGCAGACTGATTCTCTGCTGACATGAAGACAGATTCTCTGTTACGGGACCTCTGTCCTCTCCTGGGTGCTGGGCCTAAGTATATGCCAATGGACTGTTGCAGTGGTGGCTGACGTGAAGCCTGATTCTCTGCTATGACATGCAGACTGATTCTCTGCTGACATGAAGACAGTTTCTCTGTTACGGGACCTCTCTCCTCTGCCTGGGTGCTGGGCCTAAATATCTGACAATGGACTGTTGCAGTGGTGGCTGACGTGAAGCCTGATTCTCTGCTATGACATGCAGACTGATTCTCTGCTGACATGAAGCCAGATCCTCTGTTACGGGACCTCTCTCCTCTGCCTGGGTGCTGGGCCTAAATATATGCTAATGGACTGTTGCAGTGGTGGCTGACGTGAAGCCTGATTCTTTGCTATGACATGCAGACTGATTCTCTGCTGCCATGAAGCCAGATCCTCTGTTACGGGACCTATCTCTTTAGCCTGGGTGCTGGGCCTAAATATATGACAATGGACTGTTGCAGTGGTGGCTGACGTGAAGCCTGTTTCTCTGCTATGACATGCAAACTGATTCTCTGCTGACATGAAGACAGATTCTCTGTTACGGGACCTCTCTCCTCTGCCTGGGTGCCTGGGCCTAAATATATGCCAATGGACTGTTCCAATGTTAGGTGACGTGAAGCCTGATTCTCTGCTATGACATGCAGACTGATTCTCTGCTGACATGAAGACAGATTTTCTGTTACGCGACCTCTCTCCTCTGCCTAAGTGCCTGGGCCTAAATATATGCCAATGGACTGTTGCACTGGTGGCTGACGTGAAGCCTGATTCTCTGCTATGACATGCAGACTGATTTTCTGCTAAAATGAAGACAGATTCTCTGTTACGGGACCACTCTCCTCTCCTGGGTGCTGGGCCTAAATATATGCCAATGGACTGTTGCAGTGGTGGCTGACGTGAAGCCTGATTCTCTGCTATGACATGCAGACTTATTCTCTGCTGACAAGTAGACAGATTCTCTGTTACGGGACCTCTCTCTACTGCCTGGGTGCTGGGCCTAAATATATGACAATGGACTGTTGCACTGGTGGCTGACGTGAAGCCTGATTCTCTGCTATGACATGCAGACTGATTCTCTGCTGACATGAAGACAGATTCTCTGTTACGGGACCTCTGTCCTCTCCTGGGTGCTGGGCCTAAGTATATGCCAATGGACTGTTGCAGTGGTGGCTGACGTGAAGCCTGATTCTCTGCTATGACATGCAGACTGATTCTCTGCTGACATGAAGACAGTTTCTCTGTTACGGGACCTCTCTCCTCTGCCTGGGTGCTGGGCCTAAATATCTGACAATGGACTGTTGCAGTGGTGGCTGACGTGAAGCCTGATTCTCTGCTATGACATGCAGACTGATTCTCTGCTGACATGAAGCCAGATCCTCTGTTACGGGACCTCTCTCCTCTGCCTGGGTGCTGGGCCTAAATATATGCTAATGGACTGTTGCAGTGGTGGCTGACGTGAAGCCTGATTCTTTGCTATGACATGCAGACTGATTCTCTGCTGCCATGAAGCCAGATCCTCTGTTACGGGACCTCTCTCTTTAGCCTGGGTGCTGGGCCTAAATATATGACAATGGACTGTTGCAGTGGTGGCTGACGTGAAGCCTGTTTCTCTGCTATGACATGCAAACTGATTCTCTGCTGACATGAAGACAGATTCTCTGTTACGGGACCTCTCTCCTCTGCCTGGGTGCCTGGGCCTAAATATATGCCAATGGACTGTTCCAATGTTAGGTGACGTGAAGCCTGATTCTCTGCTATGACATGCAGACTGATTCTCTGCTGACATGAAGACAGATTTTCTGTTACGCGACCTCTCTCCTCTGCCTAAGTGCCTGGGCCTAAATATATGCCAATGGACTGTTCCAATGTTGGGTGACTTGAAGCCTGATTCTCTGCTATGACATGCAGACTGATTCTCTGCTGACATGAAGCCAGATCCTCTGTTACGGGACCTCTCTCCTCTGCCTGGGTGCTGGGCCTAAATATCTGACAATGGACTGTTGCAGTCGTGGCTGACGTGAAGCCTGATTCTCTGCTATGACATGCAGACTGATTCTCTGCTGACATGAAGACAGATTCTCTGTTACGGGACCTCTCTCCTCTGCCTGTGTGCTGGGCCTAAATATCTGACAATGGACTGTTGCAGTGGTGGCTGATGTGAAGCCTTATTCTCTGCTATGACATGCAGACTAATTCTCTGCTGACATGAAGACAGTTTCTCTGTTACGGGACCTTTCTCCTCTGCCTGGGTGCTGAGCCTAAATATATGCCAATGGACTGTTGCACTGGTGGCTGACGTGAAGCCTGATTCTCTGCTATGACATGCAGACTGATTCTCTGCTGACATGAAGACAGATTCTCTGCTACGGGACCTCTCTCCTCTGCCTGGGTGCTGGGCCTAAATAAATGACAATGGACTGTTGCAGTGGTGGCTGACGAGAAGCCAGATTCTCTGCTATGACATGCAGACTGATTCTCTGCTGACATGAAGACAGTTTCTCTGTTACGGGACCTCTCTCCTCTGCCTGGGTGCTGGGCCTAAATATCTGACAATGGACTGTTGCAGTGGTGGATGACGTGAAGCCTGATTCTCTGCTATGACATGCAGACTAATTCTCTGCTGACATGAAGACAGTTTCTCTGTTACGGGACCTCTATCCTCTGCCTGTGTGCTGGGCCTAAATATATGCCAATGGACTGTTGCAGTGGTGGCTGACGTGAAGCCTGATTCTCTGCTATGACATGCAGACTGATTCTCTGCTGACATGAAGCCAGATCCTCTGTTACGGGAACTCTCTCCTCTGCCTGGGTGCTGGGCATCAATATCTGACAATGGACTGTTGCAGTGGTGGCTGACGTGAAGCCTGATTCTCTGCTATGACATGCAGACTGATTCTCTGCTGACATGAAGACAGATTCTCTGTTACGGGACCTCTCTCCTCTGCCTGGGTGCTGGGCCTAAATATATGCCAATTGTCTGTTGCAGTGGTGGCTGACGTGAAGCCTGATTCTCTGCTATGACATGCAGACTGATTCTCTGCTGACATGAAGCCAGATCCTCTGTTACGGGACCTCTCTCCTCTGCCTGGGTGCTGGGCCTAAATTTATGACAATGAACTGTTGCAGTGGTGGCTGACGTGAAGCCTGATTCTCTGCTATGACATGCAGACTGATTCTCTGCTGACATGAAGCCAGATCCTCTGTTACGGGACCTCTCTCCTCTGCCTGGGTGCTGGGCCTAAATATATGCTAATGGACTGTTGCAGTGGTGGCTGACGTGAAGCCTGATTCTCTGCTATGACATGCAGACTGATTCTCTGCTGACATGAAGACAGATTCTCTGTTACGGGACCTCTCTCCTCTGCCTGTGTGCTGGGCCTAAATATCTGACAATGGACTGTTGCAGTGGTGGCTGATGTGAAGCCTGATTCTCTGCTATGACATGCAGACTAATTCTCTGCTGACATGAAGACAGTTTCTCTGTTACGGGACCTCTCTCCTCTGCCTGGGTGCTGGGCCTAAATATATGCCAATGGACTGTTGCACTGGTGGCTGACGTGAAGCCTGATTCTCTGCTATGACATGCAGACTGATTCTCTGCTGACATGAAGACAGATTCTCTGCTACGGGACCTCTCTCCTCTGCCTGGGTGCTGGGCCTAAATAATGACAATGGACTGTTGCAGTGGTGGCTGACGAGAAGCCTGATTCTCTGCTATGACATGCAGACTGATTCTCTGCTGACATGAAGACAGTTTCTCTGTTACGGGACCTCTCTCCTCTGCCTGGGTGCTGGGCCTAAATATCTGACAATGGACTGTTGCAGTGGTGGATGACGTGAAGCCTGATTCTCTGCTATGACATGCAGACTAATTCTCTGCTGACATGAAGACAGTTTCTCTGTTACGGGACCTCTATCCTCTGCCTGTGTGCTGGGCCTAAATATATGCCAATGTACTGTTGCAGTGGTGGCTGACGTGAAGCCTGATTCTCTGCTATGACATGCAGACTGATTCTCTGCTGACATGAAGCCAGATCCTCTGTTACGGGAACTCTCTCCTCTGCCTGGGTGCTGGGCATCAATATCTGACAATGGACTGTTGCAGTGGTGGCTGACGTGAAGCCTGATTCTCTGCTATGACATGCAGACTGATTCTCTGCTGACATGAAGACAGATTCTCTGTTACGGGACCTCTCTCCTCTGCCTGGGTGCTGGGCCTAAATATATGCCAATGGACTGTTGCAGTGGTGGCTGACGTGAAGCCTGATTCTCTGCTATGACATGCAGACTGATTCTCTGCTGACATGAAGCCAGATCCTCTGTTACGGGACCTCTCTCCTCTGCCTGTATGCTGGGCCTAAATATATGACAATGGACTGTTGCAGTGGTGGCTGACGTGAAGCCTGATTCTCTGCTATGACATGCAGACTGATTCTCTGCTGACATGAAGCCAGATCCTCTGTTACGGGACCTCTCTCCTCTGCCTGGGTGCTGGGCCTAAATATATGCCAATGGACTGTTGCAGTGGTGGCTGACGTGAAGCCTGATTCTTTGCTATGACATGCAGACTGATTCTCTGCTGCCATGAAGCCAGATCCTCTGTTACGGGACCTCTCTCCTCAGCCTGGGTGCTGGGCCTAAATATATGACAATGGACTGTTGCAGTGGTTTCTGAGGTGAAGCCTGATTCTCTGCTATGACATGCAGAATGATTCTCTGCTGACATGAAGACAGATTCTCTGTTACAGGACCTCTCTCCTCTGCCTGGGTGCTGGGCCTAAATATCTGACAATGGACTGTTGCAGTAGTGGCTGACGTGAAGCCTGATTCTCTGCAATGACATGCAGACTGATTCTCTGCTGACATGAAGCCAGATCCTCTGTTACGGGACCTCTCTCCTCTGCCTGGGTTCTGGGCCTAAATATATGACAATGGACTGTTGCACTGGTGGCTGACGTGAAGCCTGATTCTCTGCTATGACATGCAGACTGATTCTCTGCTGAAATGAAGACAGATTCTCTGTTACGGGACCTCTCTCCTCTCCTGGGTGCTGGGCCTAAATATATGCCAATGGACCGTTGCAGTGGTGGCTGACGTGAAGCCTGATTCTCTGCTATGACATGCAGACTTATTCTCTGCTGACATGAAGACAGATTCTCTGTTACGGGACCTCTCTCTTCTGCCTGGGTGCTGGGCCTAAATATCTGACAATGGACTGTTGCAGTGGTGGCTGACGAGAAGCCTGATTCTCTGCTATGACATGCAGACTGATTCTCTGCTGACACGAAGCCAGATTCTCTGTTACGTGACCTCTCTCCTCTGCCTGGGTGCTGGGCCTAAATATCTGACAATGGACTGTTGCAGTGGTGGCTGACGTGAAGCCTGATTCTCTGCTATGACATGCAGACTGATTCTCTGCTGACATGAAGCCAGATCCTATGTTACGGGACCTCTCTCCTCTGCCTGGGTGCTGGGCCTAAATATCTGACAATGGACTGTTGCAGTGGTGGCTGACGTGAAGACTGATTCTCTGCTATGACATGCAGACTAATTCTCTGCTGACATGAAGACAGATTCTCTTTTACGGGACTTCTCACCTCTGCCTGTGTGCTGGGCCTAAATATATGCCAATGGACTGTTGCAGTGGTGCCTGAGGTGAAGCCTGATTCTCTGCTATGACATGCAGACTGATTCTCTGCTGACATGAAGCCAGATCCTCTGTTACGGGACCTTTCTCCTCTGCCTGGGTGTTGGGCCTAAATATATGACAATGGACTGTTGCACTGGTGGCTGACGTGAAGACTGATTCTCTGCTATGACATGCAGACTGATTCTCTGCTGAGATGAAGACAGATTCTCTGTTACGGGACTTCTCTCCTCTGCCTGGGTGCTGGGCTTAAATATATGACAATGGACTGTTGCAGTGGTTGCTGACGTGATGCCTGATTCTCTGCTATGACATGCAGACTGATTCTCTGCTGACATGAAGACAGATTCTCTGTTACGGGACCTCTCTCCTCTGCCTGGGTGCTGGACCTAAATATCTGACAATGGACTCTTGCAGTGTTGGCTGACGTGAAGCCTGATTCTCTGCTATGACATGCAGACTGATTCTCTGCTGATATGAAGCCAGATCCTCTGTTACGGGACCTCTCTCCTCTGCCTGGGTGCTGGGCCTAAATATCTGACAATGGACTGTTGCAGTGGTGGCTGACGTGAAGCCTGATTCTCTGCTATGACATGCAGACTGATTCTCTGCTGACATGAAGACAGATTCTCTGTTACGGGACCTCTCTCCTCTGCCTGTGTGCTGGGCCTAAATATATGACAATGGACTGTTGCAGTGGTGGCTGACTTGAAGCCTGATTCTCTGCTATGACATGCAAACTGATTCTCTGCTGACATGAAGACAGATTCTCTGTTACGGGACCTCTCTCCTCTGCCTGGGTGCCTGGGCCTAAATATATGCTAATGGACTGTTCCAATGTTGGGTGATGTGAAGCCTGATTCTCTGCTATGACATGCAGACTGATTCTCTGCTGACATGAAGACAGATTCTCTGTTACGCGACCTCTCTCCTCTGCCTGGGTGCCTGGGCCTAAATATATGCCAATGGACTGTTCCAATTTTGGGTGACTTGAAGCCTGATTCTCTGCTATGACATGCAGACTGATTCTCTGCTGACATGAAGACAGATTCTCTGTCACGGGACCTCTCTCCTCTGCCTGGGTGCTGGACCTAAATATCTGACAATGGACTGTTGCAGTGGTGGCTGACGTGAAGCCTGATTGTCTGCTATGACATGCAGACTAATTCTCTGCTGACATGAAGAAAGATTCTCTGTTACGGGACCTCTCTCCTCTGCCTGTGTGCTGGGCCTAAATATATGACAATGGACTGTTGCAGTGGTGGCTGACGTGAAGCCTGATTCTCTGCTATGACATGCAGACTGATTCTCTGCTGACATGAAGCCATATTCTCTGTTACGGGACCACTCTCCTCTGCCTGGGTGCTGGGCCTAAATATATGCCTATGGACTGTTGCAGTGGTGGCTGACATGAATCCTGATTCTCTGCTATGACATGCAGACTGATTCTCTGCTGACATGAAGCCAGATCCTCTGTTATGGGACCTCTCTCCTCTGCCTGGGTGCTGGGCCTTAATATATGCCAATGGACTGTTGCAGTGGTGGCTGACGTGAAGCCTGATTCTCTGCTATGACATGCAGACTGATTCTCTGCTGACATGAAGACAGATTCTCTGTTACACGACCTCTCTCCTCTGCCTGGGTGCTGGGCCTAAATATATGACAATGGACTGTTGCAGTGGTGGCTGACGTGAAGCCTGATTCTCTGCTATGACATGCAGACTGATTCTCTGCTGACATGAAGCCAGATTCTCTGTTACGGGACCTCTCTCCTCTGCCTGTGTGCTGGGCCTAAATATATGCCTATGGACTGTTACATTTCCCTATCCACATTTGTTTGCATGGGATTTACCTACATGTTGCTGCCTTTTGCAGCCCTCTAGCCCTTTCCTGGGCTGTTTTACAGCCTTTTTAGTGCCAAAAAGTTTGGGTCCCTATTGACTTAAATGGGGTTCGGGTTCGGGACGAAGTTCGAATCGGGTTCGGATCCCGAACCCGAACATTTCCGGGAAGTTCGGCCGAACTTCTCGAACCCGAACATCCAGGTGTCCGCTCAACTCTAATTACAAATTATAATTTGATACATAAAATGAGTCAAAAGTCAATTAAGTACATAAGTGAACCGAATGAGATGTAAACAATTTTTTAAAAAAAATATTAATAATCATATAATAATTGTATGATTATTGTGAAAAATATAAAGACTGTGAGTCAAATGAGAAAAGGGGAAGGGAGGATGGATAAAGAACGTAATATAACATTTCCATCCTCGGGCTTTGCCTTTGGTGGCGCAGGTGATTCCATAGAATGTGCCCAGGGTTCTTGTAGGGAGGTGAAAACAAATGTATTAGCCTATATGTAGAAAGACAGCATAAGTAAAGAAGCTCTCCAGTAGGAAGATACGCAAAACCATATATGAACATGAAACCTGTTAAAAAAGAAAAACAGCAATATAAAAGGGATATTTTTTCCTAAAATGTATATCTACATGTTCACTGTAGGAAGGGGGCATAGGACAGGGCATCATTGAGGCCTTTTGCTTGTGTAGTATCCAGAGTCCAGATACACTTTGTTTCTAATTGGGCCAGGCGTTTCATCAAATTACCGCCACCATACCTAGGTCTATGTGGTCTATCGCACAGACCTTCAGGAGTGAGGGGTCACTGTCGTGAAAGTTCCTAAAATGTCTCGCAATCGGTTTTAGGTCATCCAGATCAGTGAAGTCTTTTGATTTCAGGATATCTTGGACATGTTCACGAACTCATACCTTTAATTCCCTACTTGTCAGTCCAACATAAATTTTGGAGCATGGACAAGTAGCATGGTAGATTACCCCTTTGGTTGTACATGAAATATGATGTGTAATTTTATACGTTTTGGTCTGCGTAGAGTTCGCAAATTCAGGCCACGCATTTCCCACAAGGGGAACAGCCCCATTTAGGCCCCTTTGAGACAAAAATTATACCCTGTGCTTGGGGGACATAGTAGGATCTGACCAAATGGTCTCCTAGGGTCTTCGCCCTCCTAGGTACGACAGATGGATGTGAAGATAATATCTTGTCTAGAATTGGGTCTGCCCTAAGTATTGGCCAAAATCTCTCCAATATTTCTCGCATGTGTTGCCACTGCGAATGGTAGGGGGTAATATATCTTACCATGTCAGATGTTTCCTTCTTTGGTTTGGGATTAATGAGGTCTTGTCGCACCGAATGTTTAGCCCGATTATACGCTCTCTTTACTGATCTCTTGCTATACCCTCTTTTCAGGAAGCGTTATCGCAGAATGTCTGACTGGACCTCAAAGTCCTTGTTCGTGGAACATACTCTTCTGATCCTGATAAATTGGCCAGTGGCTTTTTTTTATTGCTTCAATTGTTTGGGGAGAGTGAGAGAATGACGCATGTAAGAGTGCGTTAACAGCGGTTTCTTTTCTGTATATATTAGTTTGTAAATGGCCCAACGAATCACGTTTAATTAGAACATCCAAAAATTCCATTTGTTCCATGTTATGTTTGTAAGTCAGATGGATGTTATACTTATTATCGTTGAGACTGTCCATGAAGGATCCCAAGGCATCAGGGGTGCCTTGCCAGATGAAAAAAATGGCGTTGATGTACCGGGTCCAAAAAATGAACCGGTCCCAGTACCATGCTTAATGGTTGGAGAGGTGTTCTTTTCATTAAATTCTGAGTCCTTTTTTTCCTAATATACCTTTGCTCATTGGGTCCAAATACTTCTATTTTACCCTCATTAGTCCACAGGACTTGTTTCCATAAAGTATCAATCTTGTTTAAATGTTCTGGCACAGAATTCACAAGTCTAAAGTCTGCTAAATCTTCATGGTCTTTTTCAGTCAAGCATGGGTTCTGATTTGCCCTTCTAGCAATCCTATGAGCAGATGTCAATTATTTTTTTCTTGGTTGTCCAGACCTTCTCTTGACTTCCACTGTTCCTGTTGTTGTCATTACTTAATTAAATTTCGAACTAAGAAATGTCAACGTGAAAGCGCTGTGCTATCTTCTTATAGCCTTCTTCTTTTTTTTTTTTTTTTTTTTTTTTATAAAAATTTTTATTTTCAAAGAAAAGGAAAAATAACAATAAAAGAACAATAAATGGTACATGATATAAGTCAGACGCCGAAACATGGCGCGTTTACAGGTTTTGATGCAGCATATACATTATGTTGTCTACACGATGGTATTCCAAGTACTAGGCTTTGAGGATAGGAAATATACAGAGCAGTTAGGATATAAAGTATAGTAATATGAAAACCTGAGGATAATTTTACTTTTCAACATCCAACCTTTGTAATGAGATATTGGGCATAGTGTATGTTATCCTAAGCATAGGTCAGAATACGTAAATAAAGATTGTTGTATCCGGTGAGTCTATGGAGGTCCACTCTAAGGTATAAGAACGTGAGAATGGCCACTAGTGAATCTAAATTCTTTCCATCCCCGCCATTGTTTCACAAATTTCCGATGGTTCCTTGATTCCCATGCGGAGAGTTCCTCAAAACGGTAGAGCTGGTCAATCTTATTTTTCCATATGAGTAGTTGTCTAAATAAGAAGGAGGGGGAGTGAGAGTCATTTGCCTCCTTAGATTCATAGTAATTGAGCAAAGCTCCGAGAGGAGACATTGCTATTGAGGAGCGACAGATGTGATTGCTTAATCTGAAAATTTCTTTCCACCATTCCTTCAATGGGGGGCACTCCCACCAAATATGAAAAAAAGTGCCTCTTTCACTCAAGCATCTCCAGCATCTATCTGAGGCGGACTCAGAGAAAAGGCAGGTGATTTCTGGCGTCTTATACCATCTGGTCAAAATTTTGTAACCATTTTCCTGGATACGAACACACCTAGATGCGGTATGAGGAGTTAGTAAGAGTTCTGGTACCTTATACAGTGAGAAGGTTTGACCCAGGTCTTTTTCCCAATGGCGGATGGGGGCAGGTTTTGCAAGTAGAGGGGACGAGTTCAATCTGTGGAAAAGTTGGGAAATTAGTTTTTTTATTGGGTTTTTGTTGTTGATGAGTGACTCAATCCAGACCAAGGGACGGAGGAGATCACCTTCAGTTATATGTTGTGACAAGTATGAGTGAAGATACGATATTGGGGAGAGGTATAGATGGTCTAGAGCAGGCGTGCACAACGTTTCCTGGTTGGGGGCCACATTGCCAGACTGAACCAATGACGAGGGCCGAAATAAAAATTTAAAGATGTATTAACAACTGAAATATTGTACTTATGGCATATTGAACACACATTATATACCATTAATGTCTAGTTACAATTCCATTACTCCCATCTAATAGGAGAAATACATGAAAAATACATGTGAGCAGCCACAAGACATAGGCATACATGTCTGTTACCAGATGGTTGGGGGCCGCACAGAATGGTATCAAGGGCCGCATGTGGCCCCCGGGCCGCAGGTTGTGCACCCCTGGTCTAGAGACAGTAGATTCCGAAACTCTGCTATGGATAGTACCTGGCCCTCCGAATTGAAAAAGGAGGAGACCGGTAATTCTGAGCCTCTCAATGATCTCGGTGTACTCTCGTATACCGTGGGTAGAGCAGTCCCCAGTATGTCGCTTAAGGACAGGAGAGGGGACGGGAAAGGTATTGAGCAGTGGGTGTTTTGGAACCATTTCCATGCCTTCAGCGTGGCCTGGATAATCGGGTATGGAGAGGAAGGTATATTTATATGGCTAGAGTTGCCCAACAGTGTAGAACGGAGTGGTTTCCCCAGAAGTTCCTGTTCTATAGCTACCCATGGTTTAGGACTTGAGGTCCTCAACCAGTCCACCACCCTAGATACCAGAACTGCCTTTCCATAAAGTTCGGGATCAGGGAGAGCCATACCCCCATCCCTTTTGGGACGAGAAAGAGTATCGTAAGAGATTCTGGGTTTTTTATCGTGCCACAGGAATTTGCGGAACAGTGTCTTAAGGGAGTTGTAATATGACTTGGGAACTGGAATTGGAAGGACCTGTTGTAGGTAGGTGAGGCGTGGAAGGATTAAAGACATTAGGAGGTTTTTTCTGCCAAACCATGATATAATGTGGTTGTTGTTTAAGTTATTTAAGTTTGAGGAGATGGATTGTAGGAGAGGCAAGTAATTAAGATCAAAGAGGTCAGCTGTGTTGGGGCTAATCTTAATCCCTAAGTAGGTGAGGAATGGGGATGACCAGTCAAAGGATGAGTTTACTTTTAAGCGATTCTGTGTATTTTGGGAGATGTTGAAGCATATGATAAGTGACTTTTGCTTGTTAATTTTGAAATTGGATAGAGAGCTATAGCTGTCTAAATGGCTTTGGATCGCCTGTAAGGATGTCTCTGGGTTTGTGGTCATAATCATGATATCATCCGCAAAAGCAGCAAGCTTATGCTCTCGGCCCCCCAGGGTAATCCCTTTTATTAATGGGTCTGCTCTCAAGCTAGTCAGAAGAGGTTCAAGGGCTAATACAAAAATCAAGGGAGATAGAGGACAGCCCTGGCGAGTGCCGTTCCTTATGGTGAAGGGATCCGATAAATCACCGTTTACTAAAATTGAAGCCGAGGCCTGATGGTACATAGCGAATGTGGCTTGTACAAAGGGACCAGTCAGGCCAAATCCCTTCAAGACCAGTTCCAGATAGGACCAATTGATTCTATCAAATGCTTTTTCCGCATCTGTGCTTAGTAAAAGGAGTGGCTTGGAACGTAAGGTCGCGTGATATGTGATATTCAAGACTCTGGAGGTATTGTCTCTCCCCTCCCTTCCCCGGACAAAGCCTACCTGGTCCCCCTGCACCAATGATGGGAGAACTGCGGCCAGACGGTTCGCCAGCATCTTTGCCAGTAACTTGAGGTCAATATTAAGGAGTGAAATAGGTCTATAGCTGGCACATTGATTTGGGTTTTTACCTTCTTTTGGGATTATTGTTATGTGAGCTTGTGTCATATCCTTTGAAAGCTGGTTCCCTTGCAGCGTCAAGTTACAGACTAGAAGTAAGTGGGGGATTAGAATATGCTGGTAAGTTTTATAATATGAGACAGTTAGTCCATCTGGTCCCGGACTTTTGCTAGGTGGTGCTTGCTTTAGCGCTGCTAAAATTTCGTAGTAAAGGGGGTGGATAACTGTTGTTGAGAGTCTGAGGAGAGAGAGGGGAGGTCTAGCGTGTCCAAAAAAGATGAGGTTAGCGAGAAGTGAGATTCTGGGCTTAGAGAAGGGGGGATATTATATAAGGATTCGTAGAAATCCTTAAAGCGGGATGCAATTAACTTAGCGGAGTAAAGTGGTGTACCCTGGGGGGAGTCTATCTGGTGTATATAGTTTGAAGCTTTCCTTTTTTTTATTCTACTCATCATAAATTTAGAAGCTTTGTCCCCATGGGCGAAGAATTTGTGTTGGGAGTTTAGGAAATATTTTGTGGAGGTATGATGGAGTAGAGACTTTATTTCTGCTCTATAGTTGGAAAGTTCCTGCAAATGTGCGTCTGAGAGAGAGCGTTTGTGTAAGGCTTCTAGAGTTTTAATCTTTTGGCAAAGGGCTTCTAATTTCCTACCCCTCTCTTTTTTAAGAAAGGACCCCAAACTGATGAAATGTCCTCTAATAAATGGTTTGTGTGCATCCCAAAGGGATTGGGCAGAAGTTTCAGGGTTATCATTGAGGGTAAAGTATTCTTTTAGCATTTCCGATATTTTGTCACTGGATGATTTATCTCCTAAGAGGGATTCATTCAGGCGCCATCTAAACTTGTTTGTGGTCGGGGTTGGAGCTAGAACCTTCAGGAAGATAGGGGCGTGATCGGAAAGGTGTATGGAGCCTATTGATGTTTCCTGACAGAGCTGCAGATGCGACTTGGAGATAAATAAATAATCCAGTCTTTGGTATGAACCATGGACATTGGAGAAGAAACTATAGTCTCTTAGATCAGGATGGAACGTGCGCCACACATCAATAAGGTGTAGGCTCCATAGACCCTCCCTTATTCCACGAAGGGTATTGCCTGATAAAGCTGACCTTTGAGTGGATGAATCCAGTTTTGGGTTTAATGTAGAGTTTAGATCCCCACCCAATACCACTAGGCCCTCCGCAAATCCCTCAATAATTGGGAAAATTGTAGAGAACCACCTGGATTGTCCAGAGTTAGGAGCATAAAGATTAATAATAGTATATACCTGAGGTCCTATGCTGCCCTTAATCATAATGTATCTCCCGTCTACGTCTAGCATTTGTGATATAAGTTTGAATGGGACGTTCCTCCGAAATCCAATGCTTACTCCCCCAGATGCAGATGAGTTCCCTCCACAATGATACCATTGGGAAAAGTGAGCAAAGGAGAGATTGGGGTATTTGTTTACTTTGAAGTGTGTCTCCTGTAGGAGGAGGACGCTGGCCCCCGCTTTGCGTAACAACGTAAAAATTTGGCTCCTCTTTGAGGGAGAGTTGAAGCCTCTCACATTATAAGACGTAAAGGAAAGGTCAGCCATGTCTTTCAAAGTAGGAACTGTTACTTAGCTGGAGCTTGTCTCTCAGGTGAGGCAGATTGGATGTCAGAGGAGTCCCCAGTTTTCTCTGTATCCTGGATAAGTATAGATCATGTACCTTAAACATAGTAAGAACAGTATCAAAAACATAAATAAAAGCAAATAAAACTATAGTGAGGTTTAACAAGAAAAAAGATCCGCCGAGGAGGATCAAAACAGTGTAAATCGAGAGGATCGTAAGGGGGGAAATGGTTGATCAACCCAGTTACGATCCCCACAGAACCAGCCTGGGCCTCTGTGAAGAGGCTATCATAGGAAGAGAGAGGACATAGAGATCTTGAAAAGAACAGTGCAGTGGACAGCGTTTTAGATTGCCTAAGAAATAGACAGGTGATTGAGAGTGTGAATCAGGTAGGTGATTAAAGAGAGGAGTGATAGATAACAAGTGAAGCTTAGGGAATGGAGCTAGAGGAGGATTAATTCCAAGATTTCCACTGAAAAGATGTCAGGAGACAGTGGTAGTACAGAACCTATGGGGTGAATTGAATGTTCCTTCTTTTTGCCTTCTGCGATTTGGGAGTACGCGGCTGTTCAAATGGGACGATTACTGGTAGTTCTGGAAGTTCCAGGATGTCATGGTAAAGTTCCCAGTTTTCTATCTCCATAGGCGGGATCTGCAGATGGGTAAAAACGTTGGTCAAATCGGCGTAGGTGGAGACAGACAGGCGACATCCTGCATGGGTGAAAGAAATCCCAAAGGGGAAAGACCATCTGTACAGAGTCTTGTTCAGCCTAAGCCAGTCGGTTAGAGGCTTCAAGGCGCGACGTTTTCTGAGTGTGGATGGAGCCAGGTCCTGGAAGACCGAGATAGGTGATTCTTCATATAACAGGTTGTCCTGATTCCTGGCAGCCTCCAAGATAGCCGCTTTGTCTTGATAGTTGAGGAACCGACATATTATATCTCTGGGTGGTTCAGAGGGCTTAGGTTTCGGTCTCAGGGCCCTATGGGCGCGTTCTATGACAATTTCAGACTGTCGGTCTGGGCCCAGTAGGGATTTTCATATTTCTTGTATAGTGGCGGCTATGTCCATAGCTTGGATTGATTCAGGAAGACCTCTGAACCTGAGGTTATTCCTTCGCCCTCGATTCTCCTGATCTTCAAGAGCGTTTTGCAGGTCATTAAGATGGGAATGACATTTCTGCAAGGAGGATGCAGTGGCATTTTGATGAGCGATGATCGCATTCTGATGCGTTTCTAACGAGACCAATCTATCTCCCACATGAAGAATATCATGGCGGAGTGCCGACAGTTCGCTCAGGATTGGCTCCATGGCTCTGCTGAGGGTTTGCTTCAAGAAGCGGCGTGTGATCGGGAGGGCCGATTTGCTGAGTGTTTCCTCGGCGTCTGAGTCCCCTTCCGAGAGGTCAGTGGAGCGCTCGGCGGCTTTAGGCGCAGGAGTCGGCGCCATCTTGGGCTCCCTCGCTGCGACCGTTGCGGCTGCTTTCCGGATAAATTTATCCATATCGCCACTTGTATTGCCCGTTTTATTAGGGTTAGAGGACTCACCCGATCTTGGCTGTCCTATTTTGACCATCTCTCCGACAGTTAGCTTATTTTAGCCGGTGCTGTGAGGATTCTTGTACGGAGCTCACGCGTCTATGCTGCCATCACAGTCAGGCGCAAGCTCCGCCCCCTCTTATAGCCTTCTTCTGATTTGTGGGCCTTAACCATTTTCAGATCAGTTCAGCCCCAATGCATTCCGGATAAGGATCCATTCAGAATGCATCAGTTTGGGTCCGTTCTGCCTCCATTCTGCTCTGGATGTGGACACCAAAACGCAGCTTGCAGCGTTTTGGTGTCCGCCTGGCAATGCGGAGCCAAACGGATGCAGTTGAAAACGGATCTGTCCCCCATTGACTTTCAATGTAAGTCAGGAGGGATCCATTTTGACTTAGACTTAAAAATAAATAAATAATGCAAACGGATCCATTCTGAACGGATACAAGCGTTTGCATTATAGGTGCGGATCTGTCTGTGCAGATACCAGACGGATCCGCACCTAACGCAGGTGTGAAGGTCGCCTTAGAGGAGTCTGAAATTTGATGTCACTGGTCTGCAGGAAACAACTAGAAGACTGCGGCACTACTGCCTTCTTAAACAGCTGATTGGAGGGGGTCCTGGGTGTCACACTCCCGCCAATCAGATGCCACTCTTGCTTGTTAATGCTGTTGGGTGGCAAGGCGATTGGAACCCGCCTTGCTGCCACAGCGTATTGGCCCCCAATCGGACCATCAGAAAAAACTGTATTTAGGCTACTGGTCTAATATAGACCGAGATTAGATATCTGGACAATAGCAAACACTAGTACATTAGTATTGTGACTAATGAATATGCTGCTGACATAAGTAAATGGAAAAGGTTGTGTACTCCATAATTGAAGAAAAAGTCAAATACACTTGGAAACCATAAACAGGGTATATATAGATACATAGGCTGGACCTAGCTAATTCAAATACATAAATTAGCTAGACGGGCCTGAATGAACAGGGTATCTGTCAATACAAAGCTGAACCCGGCTGATTCCATCACAGAAAACAGCTAAAATTCAACTGTTCATTCAGGCCCGTTGGTGCGACTGTCCATAGGAGAAAGATCCAACGGGCTTCCTGCTGTAATATGATTTTGTCCCAGTCACCTCCACGTTTTGGGGGGGGCAACTGCTTCAATACCATTAACTTTAATGACCCGCGGATCACCTTGATGGAAATCGCACACATGGCGGGCCACAGCCGTCTCTCGTCGTTTTGTATATTACAAATTAGAAATTGGTGGTGGCTGCTCTCCTATATAGTCTATGGTATGGTGCTTACAAGTCCAAGGAGAGGACACCCTACCTCTCAAGTAGGAAAATATTTTGATCAAAGGTGTAAGGACGAGCACTCTACCATTTGGTACACATTTATTTGAATTAATAAAAATGTATATAATAGCATATAAAACTTCTTAAAACAACAACTTTATAAAATGACACTAAAATAAATATAACCACAATGGGGTAATGATTTTCTTAGTTGGAGATGATCGGTTTCTCAAGAGTCCTGAAACTGCGTTGTATGAGGTCCTCTGATTATGTTTAAGAGTCCATGGAGATGGTATTACTATGACCTAACAGGCTCCAGCACTGTTTCGTTGGTCAGATCATAGTCCCAAAATATGCAATGAGGCAAAGATAAGGTAAGGATGAAATGACCGGCTTAATAGCCGCTTACCTCTCATTCATATGTGTCTTCAGTCCTGCATTCTGGTCGGACTTTTCAGGATATTCTACCGCAGTGCAGCCGAGGTGCGTGGAACACCTTGAATGGTATCGGAGGCCGGCGTCTCACGTGGTTCCACTTGTATATTACGCCTACCGTTCTACAAGAAATGAAATCCCTAATATCAAATGTACGTTTGAGATTGTTGCTGAAAAAAGTCTTCCCTTTGGCGATGCTGTATATATACATATATATATATATATATATATATATAAACACTATGTACTTACAAAATGAGACTATTGCTGTTATCCCAATGTATCTGTAGATACCAGTGCATTATACATGAGTACTAGTGAAGTTTTTTCGAAAGGCCTCTTTCACATCTACATCAACCAACAGTATTTCATCAGATCCGGATTGCAGGATTCTCTGGTTCACCACTGGATCCCCATTAACTGTAATGAGGCAGCAAGATCTGCTTGATGGAGATGTGAATGAGGCCTTAGAAAAACTGCTTCCACTGGCAACAGTGTGCTTTGTTGAACACAGGTAAGGTGTTGGTCTCCAATACAGAAGCTTGTGAGTTTGAAACCCAATAGTAACAATAAGTTTTAAATATACAGGCGTATTCCCATACACTGACAGAATGCTAATAGTGTTTGGGAAATACTCACAGGGATGACTCTATATATGGAAATAGTCATATATGTAGTCCGCATGGGATTCCTAGAGCAGTGACTCCATATATGGAGTTAGGGTATTTTCACACTAGTGTTTACATTTTCCAGTATTGAATTCCGTCATAGGGACTCAATACCGGAAAAAAAAAACTTCAGTTTTCTCCCCATTCATTGTCAATGGGGACAAAACTGAACTGAACAGAACGGAATGCTCCAAAATGCATTCCGTTCCGTTTAGTTCTGCTCCTATACCGGAGAGAAAACCGCAACATGTTGTATTTTGCTTTCTGTCCTGGGATGCGGAGCAAGACGGATACGGCATGACCCCCAATGCAAGTCAATGGGGACGGATCCTTTTTCTTAGACTTTCAATTGAGTTAATGATGGATCCGTCTTGCTATGTTAAAGATAATACAACTGGATCCATTCATAATGGATGCAGATGATTGTATTATCAGTAACGAAGCGTTTTTGCTGGACCCTGCCGGATCCAGCAAAAGCACTACTGTGAAAGTAGCCTTAGCCATATATGGAGTTTCGCACAGGATTCCTAAGCAGCGTAGGGACTCTCGAAGGCTGTCAGCCTGCTGTGTTAAAGAGGATGCAATGTGTGAAGCGAAAACACCGGCCCACCAGGAAAATTCCTAGTAGGGCACATTGCCAAGCGATGTCCCCTGACTGAAGTATTAGAAGGGAGACTGATCTACAGCCTGCTCAGTGATTATTCCATTTCGACGTTGATGAATAACGGCATTAACAGCGAGTGGAAGGAAAGGGAATAAAACTCTCCCTCTCCCATTTACTGCATGTCTCAGTTTTTCTGTAATACTTTGAGCCTGTGATCTTGTCTCTCTTTCCACATCTCCTTAAAATATGAGACTTCTACTATATAGGTCTCAGTAGAAGTACAGTACAGTAGAAGTCTCATATTTTAATTTTTTCAATAACTGGCTATGCAGCTATTATAGCTGAGTGGTTAAGTGCCTTGCCTCTAATACAGATGGTTGTGAGTTCAAATCCCAGCAGACACTTTTCTGAAATATAGGCTAAATTAGATTTAAATGCACTGGGGTGTCCCCAAGCACTGACTCCATATATGGACATAGCTATATATGGAGTCAGAGCAGGGACTCCCAAGCTGCAGACTCAAACTGAGGGATTCCCTCACTGTACAGCGATGTTCTGCATAAATAGAGGCTAAATTAGCTTTAAATACACTGACTCGAGCATGGTGTTCGGCCGAACTCCGCAATGTGCTGAGCATAGAGGTGTGCGGCCTAGCATGCTAGCTCAACTCTAGTTTTTATTTTATTTATTTTTTACACTGTAAAATTGACCTGTTATCTTTATTCTCCAGGTCAGTACGGTTACAACAATACCACACTTGTATAATTTTTCTTGCGTTTTAATACTGAAAAAAAAATTAAACCTTTGAGAAAAAAATATTTGATCACCATATTCTGACCCCTACACACTTTACTTTTTTGTAGTTATGTATATGGGGCTGTGTGAGGGCTCATTTTTTGTGGGTCGATCTGTACTTTTCAGTCATACCAATTTGAAGTGTGTTTGACTTTTTCATCACGTTTTCTAAAAAATAATATTGGGGAGTTGAAGTGACAGAAAATGGCGAATTGGCAGTTTTTATTTTTTTCCTGTTATGTCATTTGCCATATGCCATTAATATTGTTATATTTTAATCGTATAGGCATTTTCACACGTGGCAGTGCCCGTGATGTTTATATTTTTATTATTGATCAAGTATTTTTTTTTAAGGAAAGGGGTTGATTTGAACCTTTATATATATATATTTTTTTTATATTTGTAAAAACTTTTTTTAAACTATTTTTTACTTTTATCATTAGATTGCCCATTGTGTTCATTGATGGCTATATAGCCATTATTAAACACTTGAATTGGTTCTCCGGGCTTTTAATATTGATGACTTATCCTCAGGATCAGTTGTCTTAAGAGGATGCGCGCGCCGTGCCAGCGCTGCCTCCTCTTCACTGTTTACCTTCTCACCGTCACCTCTGCAGCGGTGAGCAGGTGTAATTACACCTAGCCGTTCTATTCATTTCAATGGGACGGATCGTTCCCATACACTTGTATATGAGCGATCCGTCCCATTGAAATGAATGGGACGTCTTGGGTGTAATTACACCTGCTCACAGCTGCAGAGGCGACGGCGAGAAGATAAACAGTGAAGAGGAGGCAGAGATGGCACGGCGCACACCTCCTCTTCAAACAGCTGATCAGTGGGGGTGCCGGGTGTCGGACCCCTGCCAATCTGATATTGATGTTGTATCCTGAGGATAGGTCTTTAATATTAAAAGCCCGGAGAACGTGATGGCACATAGTGACTTGTATTGTTATATTCCTGAAATAGACTCCGATGCCTGCTTGAGGCTTCTGTCTGTTAGGGCAATGTAGCAGGTTCCCCGATTTCAGCTAGAGAACGCTGTTACCAGAGCGGACTGCTCTGATGCCGTGGTCACATTTGACCACGGCATCTTAAGGGGAAAATGTATGCGATCAGCCTTATGGCTGATCGCATACATGCGCCACAGGTCTCTGCTATATTAAATAGCAGAAACCTGGCTGCTATGGTGCCCGCTGCACGTGCGAGTGGGCGCCATGTTTAAAGACTGGAGGCTCTGCAGGGGTTAAAGACATAAATTTATGAAAAGCTAATAATTTGAGTTTATCATTATACTTTTCTGTACTTTAATATAATTTTCAAGTATTAACTACTGCTAGTAAAATTATGACTGCTGCCATAGTTAGTTACATTAATCTAATTTGACAAAAATTGCATATATTATTATTTTTTTTAACTGCAAAGTGATACATGCAAGTATGTCAGAGAGGAAAAAAATTAAACCACAACTGATGAAGAAAATTTTGTTGATGTAATAGAAATATCGGTTAAATCTTGATGTAATAGAAATATCTGTTAGATTTTCAAATATTAACTACTGCTAGTAAAATTATGTGACCGCTGCCATAGTTAGTTACAATAATCTAATTTGACAAAAATTGCATATATATATTTTTTTTTTTTACTGCAAAGTGATACATGCAAGTATGTCAGAGAGGAAAAAAATGAAACCACAACTGATGAAGAAAATTTAGTTAGTAATAGAAATATCTGAAAGATCTAGAATATAGTTTTGAGTCTAGTCATATTTAAAAACAAAAAATTGACAATTCAAAAGGCACATAAGTTGTGCAATTCTGTGTTATTATTTTATATGGAAGGTCAAATATTAATCATGTCCATAGCTAAATGTTGTATTCTATAGTGAAATTCCAGTGGAAAACCCCTTGAATAAATATTTTTGTTTTAGCATTGCTACTTTGTACTCACTATTTACATGTGTTAAAAAGCACCAAATCAAAATACAGAACCCCCACAAAAACTATATAAACAGATACTGAGTAACAATATCTTTATTAAACATCAGAATAGTAATCAATTAAAATCAGTCACAACAATGGCATATACATATATAATTAAATAAAGAGGTAACAGTGGTCTAGCTGTAAAAAATGGCGTGTATCAAAAGGGCTTACTGGGTCAAATATAGCATTACAGTCTATCAAGTAGGTAGATACAGCTGATTCAATTAGATACAAAGTGTTTAGTGCTAACACAATTATAAAATTATAAATGCCAAGGGAATAGATAATGAAGGTGTCAGAGTAAACAATAAACCGGAAATTATTGCAAGGTGGAGGCACACTGGTTGGTATCTGACAGTTAAATTTCTTTGCTGTGTTCATCGCTGATCACGGCATATGAAATTAATAGTAAGGCCTTTCAGAGGTTAATCATAAAAAATAAATAAAAAAAAATGGTACTTGCCTTACCCATCTGAGTGCGAAGAGGCCACTGTGGCCATATTGCTTGAAGATCCAACGTCAAATCTCGTGCGGTGCGTAATGACCTCATTGATGATGGCGATGGTCCAATCTAACCTGTATAGCAATCCCATCCATAACCCAGGCTGGAAACCTTGTAAAGTATGTGACGCTTAACGACAACTTATAGAGAAATGCCAATAACCCCATAGAAAAAGAAATTCTCAATATAATAAAAAATATATAATTTATTAGATATAACATCTAACAATACATCACAACTAATTGAGGCTAGATGGGACAATGCACCATAGAACTTCTACAGAAACAGAGCTAACACAAGGTAAATGGACTAGTCCAATGTATTAACACAGGTATATCTGTTCAAGTATATCATTATGTATCCCAAATAATGAAAATCAAATGATAGCAAAATAAATCAATTGTTATTCAATCAGCTACCAAACATACAGTATATAATAAATAAGCAAACTCAAACCAATCCATCTGTGAGCATATAATTAATATAGACTATAATACCCTTACTAGAAAACAGCAGTATATCCATTTGCATTACCTAACATGCACCTAGACAGGATATATTGAGGACCAATAACCATGAGCCATGTAACAGTACAATATAGAATCTAACCTGTATAGCAGACATCCTTGACGCGCATTTCGCCACAAGGTTAGCCTGCTCACAAAACTAACCTTGTGGCGAAATGCATGTCGAGGGTGTCTGCTATACAGGTTAGATGGGGCATTGTCCCATCTGGCCTCAACTATTAGTTGTGATGTATTGTTATATGTAATATTTAAGAAATTATATATTTTTACCACGGGCCACACAAGAAAGGCATTCTTAGGGAGATTAACAAGTGGCTTAAGAACTAGTGTTGGAAGGAGGGGTTTAGGTTCCTGGAGAACTGGGCCGACTTCTCTATCGGCTACAGGCTCTATCGTAGGGACGGGCTGAACCTCAATGGTGAAGGGGCAGCTGTGCTGGGGAGAAAGATGGCTAGAAGGTTGGGGGAGTTTTTAAACTAGGGACTGGGGGGAGGGAAATTACATTATAGGAGGGGAAGATAGGGCAGATAGAGAACGGGGGGCAAGGTAGTGGGACTGGGGGAGGAATGGAAGGAGGGACTAGAACAGTTCAGAACTAATGTGTAGGGTAAAAAATATACATAAACCTCTCAAATGTATGTATACTAATGCCAGAAGCCTGACTAATAAAACTGGGGAGCTGGAATTAGTGAAGTGTAAGGAGAACTATGACATAGTGGGAATAACTGAGACATGGCTGGATGATAGCTATGACTGGGCAGTTAATGTACAAAGTTATAGTCTGTTTAGAAAGGATCGTCAAAACTGGAGAGGGGTTTGCCTTTATGTAAAGTCTTGTCTAAAGCCCACACTCCGTGAAGATATAAGTGAGGGACATGAACATGTGCAGTCACTGTGGGTAGAGATACATGGAGCTAAAAACAACAATAAATTACTAATAGGAGTTTACTATAAACCACCTGATATACCAGAGTCCACAGAAAATCCACTACTAAACGAGATAGACGAGGCGGCAAATCATAATGAGGTGGTTATTATGGGGGACTTCAACTATCCAGATATAGACTGGGAAACTGAAACTTGTATATCTCATAAAGGAAACAGGTTCTTGGCAATAGCCAAAGACAATTACCTCTCCCAGGACCCGACAAGAGGGACGGCCATACAGGACTTAGTATTAACCAAAAGGCCTGACAGAACAACAGATGTGCAGGTTGGGGAACACCTGGGAAATAGTGACCATAAAGTAATACCTTTCCAATTATCATTCAAAAGAGCGTTTCTACAGGGAGGAACAAAAATACCAAACTTCAAAAAATCTAAATTTAGCCAACTAAGAGAGGCCATAGGCCTAACTAACTGGGACAAAGTCCTCAAAAATAAAAATACAGCCACAAAATGGGATATCTTTAAAAGCATCCTAAAATCTCATTGTGAGAGGTACATACCGTATGGGAATAAAAGGTTAAGGAACAAAAAGAAACCAATGTGGATAAATAGAACTGTAAAGAAAGCAATAAATGACAAAAAGAAAGCATATAAATCACTAAAACAGGAGGGTAGCACAGAAGCACTGAAAAACTATAAGGAAAAAAATAGAACATGTAAAAAACAAATAAAAGCGGCCAAACTAGAGACCGATAGATTAATTGCCAAATAGAGTAAAACTAACCCTAAAATGTTCTTCAATTATATAAATGTTAAAAAGTATAAATCTGAAGGTGTTGGCCCTTTAAAGTGTAATGAGGGGGGAGTCGCAGAGAGCGACAAGGAGAAAGCAAAGCTGTTAAATATTTTTTTCTCGAATGTATTCACTGAGGAAAATAAACTGTCAGTTGACATGCAGAATGTAAAAATAAATTCCCCATTAAAAGTGTCCTGTCTGACCGAGGAAGAAGTACCTCAGCGACTTAAAAAGATTAAAATAGACAAATCGCCAGGACCGGATGGCATACACCCCCGTATCCTAAGGGAATTAAGTAATGTCATGGCCAGACCCTTATTTCTGATATTTGCAGAATCTACACTGACAGGGAATGTCCCACAGGATTGGTGCATGGCAAATGTGGTGCCAATATTCAAAAAGGGTCCAAAAACAGAGCCTGGAAACTATAGGCCAATAAGTTTAACATCTGTTTTCGGTAAACTGTTTGAAGGTTTTCTGAGAGATGCTATGTTAGAGAATCTCAACGGAAATAATGAAATAACTAAATAACGCCATATCAGCATGGCTTCATGAGGGATCGGTCATGCCAAACTAATTTAATCCGTTTCTATGAGGAGGTAAGTTCTAGACTTGACAGCGGCGAATCAATGGATGTCGTATATATGGACTTCTCCAAAGCATTTGACACTGTACCACATAAAAGATTAGTATATAAAAGGAGAATGCTCGGACTGGGAGAAAACGTCTGTATGTGGGTAAGTATCTGGCTCAATGATAGAAAATATGGTGCAACAGAAAACAAGAAGTTACAAATAAGGATCCGACTGGCTTGATCCGAAACTAAGGAACACAAGGGTGACCCCTATTTAAGCCCTGAAACTCTCCCTGTCTTCCCAGCCCATGCAAAGATCTCTATGAGAGAAAATTGCAAGCCCTCGTGGCTCGACTGTATGACACCTGAACACCCTATAATATTGAGGGGACATGACCACCGGCTCCCTACACTTAATACGGAGGGAGTCAGGGTCACCTAGGATCAAGCAAACAGGAAAACACTAATAAATGAACATACTTATCTGTAGAATCAGTTGTAGCATCCAGCATGTACACACTCCAGGAAGTTGTATAAACCGCAAAGTGATGCAGTATGGGAGGGGATTTAAAGGGATGCAATCGGTGCAAATAGATGACGGCTGAGAGTGGGAAACAAGATGACAAAACAAAAGCAAAACAAAAGAACCTCAAGCAGGAGGTTCTGAAGAACGTCTGTCAGAGCTTCTCAGATGTCTGGCGGTAACACATAGATGCCCGTGTTAAGAACATAGTCCTACCACTTTACAAATCGCTAGTCAGACCACACCTGGAGTACTGTGTACAGTTCTGGGCTCCTGTAAACAAGGCAGACATAGCAGAGCTGGAGAACGTCCAGAGGAGGGCAACTAAAGTAATAACTGGAATGGGGCAACTACAGTACCCTGAAAGATTATCAAAATTAGGGCTATTCACTTTAGAAAAAAGACGACTGAGGGGAGATCTAATTAATATGTATAAATATATCAGGGGTCAGTACAGAGATCTATCTCATCATCTATTTATCCCCAGGACTGTGACTGTGACGAGGGGACATCCTCTGCATCTGGAGGAAAGATGGTTTGTACACAAACATAGAAAAGGATTCTTTATGGTAAGAGCAGTGAGACTATGGAACTATCTGCCTGAGGAGGTGGTGATGGTGAGTACAATAAAGGAATTCAAGAGGGGCCTGGATGTATTTCTGGAGCATAATAATATTACAGGCTATAGCTACTAGAGAGGGGTCGTTGATCCAGGGAGTTAGTCTGATTGCCTGATTGGAGTAGGGAAGGATTTTTTTATTCCCCTAAAGTGGGGAAAATTGGCTTCTACCTTTTTTTTTTTTTTGCATTCCTCTGGATCAACTTGCAGGATAACAGGCCGAACTGGATGGAAAAATGTCTTTTTTCGGCCTTATGTACTATGTTACTATGTTACATATATTTCTTATTCTATGGGGTTATTGGCATTTCTCTCCAGACCTTGTGATGAAGTGAATAGCAGCTTTACTTTGATGTTACTATGTTACGTATATTTCTTATTCTATGGGGTTATTGGCATTTCTCTATAAGTTGTCAGTCTAGTTAGGCTACACCACTTTTTTCAACATATGGTCATACATTGAAGTGTCATTAGTAATCAAAGTGTTTGACATTGGCAGAAGAAGAATTTTGAAAAGAGGAACGTCACATGACCAGATTCCCATTCCACACAACTTCAAAATGGTATGATTATTATAAACTTTCCCCTACAGGGGTGTTACGTGTAACCAAGGTAGATTTGTGGGACCTGCTGTGTCTCTGAAAACCCCTGTTTCATTGTCCTAAAGGATACATTTTCTATCCTGCAGAGTGCATAAAAAAATGGAAAGCTGTGGTGACGGATGAGACTTTACTGCCTCAATCAGCGGCATGTGCTTAATAGATACGTCATGCATACAGTGCATTTGGGAGATCCTCAGACTCTTTCACTTTTTTCACAGTTTACGTTGATGCCTTGCACTAAAATAAAAAAGTTCAACTCTTTCCATTCTTCACTCAGTACCCCATAATGACAAAGTGAAAACAGATTTTGATAATTTTTTGAAAATGAAAAACTAAAATCTTGCATTGACATAAGTATTCAGACTCTTTACTCAGTAGATAGTTGAAGCACCTTTGGCAGCAATTACAGCCTCAATTCAGTGGCACATATAGAGAAGTAAGGGCCCCATAGCAAGCATCAAACCAGGCCCCTCCACAGAGGACAGAAGGGTTTCCGCCTAAACCCCTTTCAATGAACAGCCATTTTCAGGTTTCTCCTGAGATGTTTGATTGGGTTCAAGTCAGGGCTCTGGCTGGACCACTCAAGTACATTCTGAGTTGTTCCTGAGCCACTCCTATGTTGTTTTGCCTGTGTGCTTAGGGTTATTTGCAGCAAAGCGGCAATGGCCAGGGCCCCTTTTGTGATGTCTGTGGTACCCAGGTGTAGGAATGGCCGAGTGGTATGGGGTGGCCTAAAATGTCCCTTCTAGTGTAAGTGAGTGTCACGGTGCTCCAACCTGGATACGGTTGGACCCCAGGCATTGGCTATGAAGCAGACAAACAGGGGAAAATAGTTGAGGAATTTGAAGAAATAATTGATTCCAGACCTTGTGATGAAGTGAATAGCATCTTTACTTTGATAAACTTTCATCAGACTTCTTCAAACTTTGTCTTGGTCCCAGCAGGCTTTGGCATTAAAACTCTGGCAAGCAAACTCGCCTCTGCTATATCTGTTGCTCTCTGGCACTGCTGTGCTGACAGGCTTGCTGTATGACTCTGCTTCTTCTTTATACTGCAATTTATCTCTTTGTAGTCTGTCTCTGTGTAGTCTGTAAGTTTGGCCAGGGAACTCTCCTCCTGGCTCCTGAGGCTTCAAGCAATGACCTCCATGGCCAGAAGAGCTTAGGGTACTCTGGCTGACTTGGCTTGGGCACATCCAGCAGAGACGTGCCCAGCACACCCTCCTTCCCCTAGTAGGGGGTAAGCTAGACTGCTCCTAGAAACTGGTCCCCACCCTTCCTGCAAGAAGCGGGACTCGCCCACTCCTCAACAGAGGGGGCTCTGCTGTATTTGCTGCCAACTGCTAATGAACCAGGCATAACATAACAGTTACAAAAATGTTAAATGCACAGTGTATAGAACCTGAAATAAATGCATAGGATGACATTATATTACCATACACAGATAGGAGCAGGGCTTAGGAGTGGCAATTCCACTCTGGGGCGTTACACATTGTCTTGTTAGAAGGTAAACCTTTGGCTGAGTTTGAAGTCCAGAGTACAATGGATTATGTTTTCAGAAAGAATATTGATGTCTTTGTTCATTTCAGCTTAGTCTCAACTCTCCATGTCTTCTTTCCTCAGTCTTCCTGTCCCAGACTCTGAGAAACACCCCACAGCATGATGCTGCCACCATCATGCTTCACTATACAGATGGTATTGGGCAGTGCCTGGTCTCTTCCAAACATGATGCTTAGAACTGAGGCCAAAAAGTTCAGTATTGTTTTCATCAGACCAGAGAAACCATGGTTTCATGTGTTCTTTTTACTAAAGAGAAGCTTCCTTCTGGGCACTCTGCCATAAGGCCCAGATTGGTGGAATTCTGCAGTGATGGCTGACCTTCTGAAAGTTTCTATCATCTGCACACATTGGAGCTCTGCCAGAGTAAGCATTGGGTTCTTGGTCACCTCTCTTACCAAGGCTTACCAAGATCCTAATATAATACATTTAAGTTTGGGAGTATTACATGAGAAAATGTAGGAATACTTTTTCAAGGCACTGTAGACATTAGTGTATCTTTCCATGTTATGTCCAATCAACTGAGTTTACCACAGGTGGACTCCAATCAAGTTGTAGAAGCATCTCAAGATCATAAGAAATGGGAATTCTCCAGGGCTAAATTTCAAGTGTCATAGAAAAGGGTTGGAATACTTATATCCATGCAAAGTTTTAGTTTTTCCATTTTAATAAATTTGCAAAAAATTCTTAAATTCTGTTTCCTTTCATGTTTTATTTTATTTAGGGGAATTAAGAGTAAATTGATGGGGGGGGGGGAACTTTTTTATTAAAATATTTTTTTTATTTTTACCACTACTCACCATTGCATTCTGTTGTGCTGCTGATTTTGAAATCTATACTGTGCCTATGTGACTGCCTGCCTGGCTACTGGATCCTCCACTGATGTCTTGAATGAATATGCTTATGTGTGTTCCTGTTCAGCTGCTTGTACATTATGCAGCTGAACAGAAAGACACGGGGAGGATCCACTGAAGACATCCGTGGAAGTGCCCTCAGCCAGTCACATGAGCCAAGGCCAGATTGCAGAATTGAAGGCACAATGGAATGGTAAGTAGTGGTAAAATGATTTTGTCGTACGCTTAACAAATACAGTACAGTACATTCGGAAAGTCATCATACTTTATTTTACTTTTATCACATTTTTCTGTTTCTTTTTGCTAAAGCACAAAGTAAAAAAAAGTATGATGACTTTCCGAATGTACTGTACTGTATTTGTTAAGCGTACAACAAAATTGTGATATGAATGAACCATAATACACAACCTGTGGAAGGAAAATCATTTTACCACTACTTACCATTCCAATGTGCCTTCAATTCTGCAATCTGGCCTGGGCTCATGTGACTGGCTGAGGGCACTTCCACGGATGTCTTCAGTGGATCCTCCCCGTGTCTTTCTGTTCAGCTGCATAATGTACAAGCAGCTGAACAGGAACACACATAAGCATATTCATTCAAGACATTAATGGAGGATCCAGTAGCCAGGCAGGCAGTCACATAGGCACAGTACAGGGTTTGCAGAATTATTAGGCAAGTTGTATTTTTGAGGATTAATTTTATTATTGAACAACAACCATGTTCTCAATGAACCTAAAAAACTCATTAATATCAAAGCTGAATATTTTTGTTTTTAGTTTGTTTTTAGTTTTAGCTATTTTAGGGGGATATCTGTGTGTGCAGGTGACTATTACTGTGCATAATTATTAGGCAACTTAACAAAAAATAAATATATACCCATTTCAATTATTTATTTTTACCAGTGAAACCAATATAACATCTCAACATTCACAAATATACATTTCTGATATTCAAAAACAAAACAAAAACAAATCAGTGACCAATATAGCCACCTTTCTTTGCAAGGACACTCAAAAGCCTGCCATCCATGGATTCTGTCAGTGTTTTGATTTGTTCACCATCAACATTGCGTGCAGCAGCAACCACAGCCTCCCAGACACTGTTCAGAGAGGTGTACTGTTTTCCCTCCTTGTAAATCTCACATTTGATGATGGACCACAGGTTCTCAATGGGGTTCAGATCAGGTGAACAAGGAGGCCATGTCATTAGATTTTCTTCTTGTATACCCTTTCTTACCAGCCACGCTGTGGAGTACTTGGACACGTGTGATGGAGCATTGTCCTGCATGAAAATCATGTTTTTCTTGAAGGATGCAGACTTCTTCCTGTACCACTGCTTGAAGAAGGTGTCTTCCAGAAACTGGCAATAGGACTGGGAGTTGAGCTTGACTCCATCCTCAACCCAAAAATGCCCCACAAGCTCATCTTTGATGATACCAGCCCAAACCAGTACTCCACCTCCACCTTGCTGGTGTCTGAGTCGGACTGGAGCTCTCTGCCCTTTACCAATCCAGCCACGGGCCCATCCATCTGGCCCATCAAGACTCACTTTCATTTCATCAGTCCATAAAACCTTTGAAAAATCAGTCTTGAGATATTTCATGGCCCAGTCTTGACGTTTCAGCTTGTGTGTCTTGTTCAGTGGTGGCCGTCTTTCAGCCTTTCTTACCTTGGCCATGTCTCTGAGTATTGCACACCTTGTGCTTTTAGGCACTCCAGTGATGTTGCAGCTCTGAAATATGGCTAAACTGGTGGCAAGTGGCATCTTGGCAGCTGCACGCTTGAGTTTTCTCAGTTCATGGGCAGTTATTTTGCGCCTTGGTTTTTCCACACGCTTCTTGCGACCCTGTTGACTATTTTGAATGACACGCTTGATTGTTCAATGATCACGCTTCAGAAGCTTTGCAATTTTAAGAGTGCTGCATCCCTCTGCAAGATATCTCACTATTTTTTACTTTTTTGAGCCTGTCAAGTCCTTCTTTTGACCCATTTTGCCAAAGGAAAGGAAGTTGCCTAATAATTATGCACACCTGATATAGGGTGTTGATGTCATTAGACCACACCCCTTCTCATTACAGAGATGCACATCACCTAATATGCTTAATTGGTAGTAGGCTTTCGAGCCTATACAGCTTGGAGTAAGACAACATGCATAAAGAGGATGATGTGGTCAAAATACTCATTTGCCTAATAATTCTGCACTCCCTGTATAGATTTCAGAATCAGCAGCACAACAGAATGCAATGGTGAGTAGTGGTAAAATTATCTTCAGTCAACAGGTTGCCTGAAAGCTAGAATTAAGTCATAAGTAAGCAGAATAATACATAGGTAGGTTTACAACCACTTTTTCATACACCTATCATATACAGACGTGGACAAAATTGTTGGTACCCTTTGGTCAATGAAAGAAAAAGTCACAATGGTCACAGAAATAACTTTAATCTGACAAAAGTAATAATAAATTAAAATTCTATAAATGTTAACCAATGAAAGTCAGACATTGTTTTTCAACCATGCTTCAACAGAATTATGTAAAAAAATAAACTCATGAAACAGGCATGGACAAAAATGATGGTACCCCTAGAAAACACAGAACATAATGTGACCAAAGGGACATGTTAACTCAAGGTGTGTCCACTAATTAGCATCACAGGTGTCTACAACCTTGTAATCAGCCATTGGGCCTATATATATGGCTCCAGGTAATCACTGTGTTGTTTGGTGATATGGTGTGTACCACACTCGACATGGACCAGAGGAAGCAAAGGAAAGAGCTGTCTCAAGAGATCAGAAAGAAAATTATAGACAAGCATGTTAAAGGTAAAGGCTATAAGACCATCTCCAAGCAACTAGATGTTCCTGTGAGTACAGTTGCACATATTATTCATAAGTTTAAGATCCATGGGACTGTAGCCAACCTCCCTGGACGTGGCCGCAGGAGGAAAATTGATGACAAATCTAAGAGACGGATAATCCGAATGGTAACAAAAGAGCCTAGAAAGACTTCTAAAGAGATTCAAGGTGAACTTCATGCTCAAGGAACATCAGTGTCAGATCGCACCATCCGTCGTTGTTTGAGCCAAAGTGGACTACATGGGAGACGACCAAGGAGGACACCATTGTTGAAAACGAATCATAAAAAAGCAAGACTGGAATATGCCAAACTACATGTTGACAAGCCACAAAGCTTCTGGGAGAATGTCCTGTGGACAGATGAGACAAAAATCGAAGTTTTTGCCAAGGCACATCAGCTGTATGTTCACAGACGAAAAAATGAAGCATATCAAGAAAAGAACACTGTCCCTACTGTGAAACATGGAGGAGGCTCTGTTATGTTCTGGGGCTGCTTTGCTGCGTCTGGCACAGGGTGTCTTGAATCTGTGCAGGGTACAATGAAATCTCAAGACTATCAAGGAATTCTAGAGAGAAATGTACTAGCCAGTGTCAGAAAGCTTGGTCTCAGTCGCAGGTCATGGGTCTTGCAACAGGACAATGACCCAAAACACACCGCTAAAAACACCCAAGAATGGCTAAGAGGAAAAAATTGGACTATTCTAAAGTGGCCTTCTATGAGCCCTGACCTCAATCCTATTGAGCATCTTTGGAAGGAGCTGAAACATGCAGTCTGGAAAAGGCACCCTTCAAACCGGACACAACTGGAGCAGTTTGCTCATGAGGAGTGGGCCAAAATACCTGCTGAGAGGTGCAGATGTCTCATTGACAGTTACAGGAAGCGTTTGATTGCAGTGATTGCCTCAAAAGGTTGCGCAACAAAATATTAAGTTAGGGGTACCATCATTTTTGTCCATGCCTGTTTCATGAGTTTATTTTTTTACATAATTCTGTTGAAGCATGGTTGAAAAACAATGTCTGACTTTCATTGGTTAACATTTATAGAATTTTAATTTATTATTACTTTTGTCAGATTAAAGTTATTTCTGTGACCATTGTGACTTTTTCTTTCATTGACCAAAGGGTACCAACAATTTTGTCCACGTCTGTATGTGGCAAATCCACAGTTTCCCCAGTGGTTGTTCAGAGATGCCATTGAAATAACAGCAAATTACTGTAAATTTTAATTTTTGTGCTACTAAAGTTGAAGTTTTTTTTTTGCAGTTAAAGTGAAAAAAATAAAATAAATGTTTTAAAGACATTCAGTTAATAAATATTTTGTGCACCAGGCACTTCTCTCATTAAATTTTTTATGTTTCTTATTAGAATGTTGTAAGGGTTTTGGTTCCCTTGCGGGCAGATACGGTGGGACGTCTGCATGGGCGCCGGAGGGGAGGGCCGCGGGGATCTCTGAGGTCCTGCCTCCGGTGTCTCCTGCGGGTTCCGTTCCGTCGTCCATGCTGGCACAATCCCGTGCCGGTGCCGAGTCTGTTGGCCGTCCGTGTGCACGCCAGAGGGAATGCGCGGCCGAGTGTGCGGGCATCTTATGCGCTACGTCGCCCACTGGCAGGTAAAGCATCTGTGCACAAATTCAAAGTTGATTAGGGATTTGCTGCACAGGTGCTAATGAGTAGGATCATCGCATGACCTATGAGGTTCTGACAAGCAGCACTCTGTGATTGGCCAGCAGGTGTTTAAAAGGTGATCTCCCTGGCTGACCAGTGCTCACTGTTGTCTCTACAACCTGGGAGTATGCTGGTTCAGATTCACTAAGTTTGTTCAATGCATGAACTCTGTGTGTCTCTATTTATTGAATGCCTCTGGAAACCTCGTCTCTGCTCTACAGTGTGTGGCCTCGGATCGGACCTTGAATACTTCACAGTCTCATCCTTAGGTATTTGGTTTCACTGACTATTCTGTATGAACTTTAGCCTGGTCTGGCTTTTCTCTGACCTTTTCCCACACAGGTTATTATTTGGACTCTGTTATTTCTGTATGAATTCTGGCTTTGACTTTACTGCTGTGTTTTCAATAAATCCACATTTGTTCAGATCTTTGCCTGGTTGCTTGGGGTTCTGCAACATTACAGAACAGTGAGCCCCAACTTCCAGTTATTATGGATCGTATCCAACAGCAGCTAGTGGAATTGACCAGAGCAGCGAACCTCTTGGTCCAACACAGGATAAACATCTCTGCTGTGAATATTAATAAGATCCATGCACAACTGGCAAAAGTCTGGGACGAGCTTAAAATTCTCCTCCAGGGAGGCCAGGGTTTTCCCGACCTGACTTCAGCAGAACGCCCAGTGGAACCCAAGATACCCCTACCTGAGGTTTTTTCAGGTAATAGGCAGGAGTTTCTCAACTTCCGTGCCGATTATACTTTGAACTGCGCCCTGTATCATCGGGTAATACCAAACAAAGGATCGGTATAGTGATGTCTCTATTGAGGAAGGACCCGCAACGTTGGGCCTTTAACCTCCAGACATGGGATCCCGCATTTGACTCAGTAGAGGCATTCTTTCATGCTATGGGGGTTTTGTATGATGACCCAGATCACACTCAACTGGAACACCTCCAACAAGGACGACGCACAGCAGAAGAATTTGCTGCAGAGTTCCATCGCTGGGCCACCTTTACCAACTGGGGGATGCTGCTCTTTGCTACCGGTTCCGTTTGGGACTCTCCGACCTTGTCAGAGATCTACTATTATCTCTACCATCTCCATAATCTCTAGATGTGGCAATCCAACAAGCAATCGATGCTGATCGTCGCATTCGAGAACTTCGTCTGGAGCGGGCTTCTAATTCAGTTTCTTCCACCCCATCTCCACGGCCCAATAAACTGGCTCAGGAACCCATGGAACTGGGGTCTTCGCGTCTTACCCCTACGGAGAGGGCTCGTCGCCAGAATGAGGGTATTTGCTTATATTGTGGAGGAGTTGGGCACCGACTAAAGAAGTTCTTTACTATTGTCGGGAAACAACAAAGCCTAGTGGAGATTGAGGAGAATCCACTAGGTACTCTGCTGCCTCCTCTTAAAAGAAGTCATTTTCTCATACCTATTACTATTGAGTGGCAAGGGAATAACCATCCTATCTCTGCCTTACTTGACTCGGGAGCTGCCGGTAACTTCATTAACTCTTCCCTGGTCCAACGACTACAGATCCCAGTCTTCAAACCGGGAGAAGCCATTTCCGTCACCGCTGTGGATGGGTCTCCCCTTCAAAAAAGCCGGTCGTTGTGGATGACACCTGGCTTGCAGGTAAAGGTAGGGGCTGGTCACCGGGAAGTCTTAAACCTTTTAACCCTGGACATGCCATCCACTCCTGTGATTTTGGGCCTTCCCTGGTTGAGACTTCATAATCCAGTTGTGGACTGGCGTTCCGGCCAAATTTGCAAGTGGAGTTCTGACTGCTTCACCAGGTGCATTTGCCCGGTGTTGCCACTTGCATCCACGGAAGTGCTGAGTGCGTTACCCAAACGCTATAATCACTTCCAAGACGTGTTTAGCCCACAAGGGGCTGATGTGTTACCTCCTCATAGGCCATATGATTGTCCTATTGATTTGTTGCCAGGTACCATGCCACCCAGAGGGCATCTGTATAATCTCACTGGGCCTGAAATTCAGGCCCAGCGAGAATATATAAAGGAGAATCTTGATAAGGGTTTCATCCGACCGTCCACTTCTCCTGCAGGGGCAGGATTCTTTTTCGTGGAGAAGAAATATGGGGGATTGGGACCCTGCATTGATTTTTGCGCCCTCAATCGAATTACGGTGAAGAATCGGTACCCCCTTCCACTTATTGAAGATTTGTTTGCTCAGGTGGCAGGGGCCCGGATTTTTACCAAACTTGATTTGAGGGGTGCAGACAACTTAATACGTATTCGTAAGGGTGACGAATGGAAGATCGCATTTAATACTAGAGACGGGCATTATGAGTATCTTGTGATGCCTTTTCGGTCTCTGTAATGCTCCCGCAGTCTTCCAGGAGTTCATCAATGGTGTCCTCCGGGATTTCTTGGGTAGATTCGTGGTTGTCTATTTAGATGACATACTAATCTACTCATCAGACTTGCAGACTCACCGGGATCATGTTTGTCAGGTTTTCCAGAGGCTGAGAGAGAATCACTTGTACGCCAAGCTCGAGAAATGCTTGTTTGAAGTGAAATAATTGCCTTTTCTAGGCTATATAGGTCTCTGAACGAGGATTGGCGAAGGACCCCTCCAAACTCTCAGCTGTTCTGGACTGGAAGGGATTTGGTCCAGAAGAGAGATGTTGGGTACCTGCCCACCAGGTTCATGTGGAGGAATTGGTAGCTACTTTCCACCGTGAGAATCCGGGTAAGCCTCGTTTGGAGTCTTCTGAGCAGCCTCCTCGAGGGGGGGGTAATGTAAGGGACTCTGCAGTTTTTGTTCCCTTGCGGGCAGATACGGTGGGGCATCCGCATGGGCGCCGGAGGGGAGGGCCGCGGGGATCTCTGAGGCAGAATTACCGGGGTGATGGCAATATGTCGCGGACGGTCCTGCCTCCGGTGTCTCCTGCAGGTTCCGTTCCGGCGTCCATGCTGGCACAATCCCGTGCCGGTGCCAAGTCTGTTGGCCGTCCGCGTGCACGCTCGAGGGGTTATTCGCAAAGCAATGCGCGGCCGAGTGTGCGTGCATCTTATGCGCTACGTCGGCCACTGGCAGGTAAAGCATCTGTGCACAAATTCAAAGTTGATTAGGGATTTGCTGCACAGGTGCTAATGAGTAGGATCATCGCATGACCTATGAGGTTCTGACAAGCAGCACTCTGTGATTGGCCAGCAGGTGTTTAAAAGGTGATCTCCCTGGCTGACCAGTGCTCACTGTTGACTCTACAACCTGGGAGTATGCTGGTTCAGATTCACTAAGTTTGTTCCATGCATGAACTCTGTGTGTCGTCATTTAGTGAATGCCTCCGGAAACCTCGTCTCTGCTCTACAGTTGCACCGTGTGTGGCCTCAGATCGGACCTTGGATACTTCACAGTCTCATCCTTAGGTATTTGGTTATTCTGCATCATTTAGTAGGTCCTAATACCGCTCTACGAATGGTGAGGCCAGAACAAGTAGAGGCAGTAGCAGATTGGAGGGCTGACAGTGCCTCCAGTTCCTTCACATTGTCTCCCCTCATATGTGACCTACAGTGCCCACAAGGTGGAACTCCACTTTGCATATGCTGAAGAGACTGTACGAATAGCAGCAGGCGATAGTGGAGTTTCAGCTGCAGCACTCATGGGTGAGTCCACTTTAAAACCAAGTGGGCTCCATGTGTGCCGTGTTGTGCTGTTTCGAGTACTCCATCAACATGGCCAGCACTGATGATGCCGTCATCAGTGTTACTGTGCCATTTCTATGCCTCCTTGAAAAAAGCTTCAGGCACTGAAGGATGAGGATGTAGCACAGGAGGAAGAGTAGGAGTAGCAGGGATCATTCCCATGCTTATCAGGCCAGTCGTCTACATGTGGCTCGAATAGTGGGTACCTGCATGAACAGCGGCCAGGTACACAACCGTCCTGCCAGGGCACAGTTTTGGAGAATGAGGAGGATTATGGGGGAGGAGGAAATGGAACCGTGTTCACAGCAGTGGCACCCAAATCAGCTCACGGGCATCACTGGACCGTGGCTGAGGCGATACAGAGGACACAAACAATACACCTCCGACCGATTACAGCTTGTCGTTGCTTCTGGGCAGCCTGACACACATGAGCAAATACATGCTTCAGTGCCGGCACAACGACCGCCGAGTTGCCCTGATTGTTACTAGTGCTGATTACTGGGTGGCCATATTGCTGGATCCCCGCTACAAGGACGAGTCATCCTTACTTAAGTCACTGCTACGAGATCAGAAGATGCGTGAATACAAGCGCACACTGGTAGACGTGCTACTGACAGTGGGGGCTCTGTGAAAGCAAGAGTTGGAGGAGGAAGTTGCTAACACAGCTGGGTCACTGGCACCACTTCAGAAGGGAGGGTTAGCATAGCCAAAATGTGGAAAATCTTTGTCAGAACGCCACAACATCCAGCACCACCATCTGATATGGACTGTCTGAGCAGGAGGCAATGTTTCATCAACATGGTGAAAGAGTACATGTGCACACATCTGTATGTACTGATGAGTGGGTTGGCCCCATTTAACTTCAGGGTCTCCAAATTAGACATATGGCCTGAGCTTTCCCTTTATGCCTTGGAGGTGCTGGCCTGCCCTGTGGCAAGTGTATTGTCCGAACATGTGTTTAGCACGGCAGGGGGTGTGTGATCATAGACAGGTGCATCCGCCTGTCCACAGCCAACCTGGACAAGCTCACGTTCATTAAAACGAACCAGGCATAGATCCCACAGGACTTGTCCGTACATTGGGCAGAGTAGAGAAGTATAAAGGCTGCACCCAGCAATTGTTATACTCCAGCGCAGTTTGCTCTGTATTCAGGCCTCCCCAAATAAAATAAATAAATAAATAAATAATAAAAAAACTAAAACACAAAAAATGTGTTGACTACCTCCTCCGCCTCTTCAACCTACACCACCATGTCCACCTCCTTTTCCATTCGGATCTCCACCTCCTGGTTCAAGATTATTATTTGTTATATTGGCAGAGTAGAGAAGTATATCTGCCGCACCCCAAAAAATGGCTATAGGTCACACACATAATTTACAGACAAATAAAAAATAAAAAAATTGTGTTGGCTGCCTCCTCCACCTCTTCCACCTACACCGCCACATCCACTGCCTCCTCAACCGCCTCCTCAACCTCCTACTCCACTTGGACCTCCGCTTCCTGGTTCTGGTTATTATTTTTTATTTTTATGTATTTTATGCTATTAGGTCATTTCCCTATCCACATTTGTTTGCAGGGCAATTGTACTGCTCTTAAATTTTTCAGCCCTCTAGCCCTTTCTATGACTATTTTTCAGCACCAAAATTTGGGTTCCCATTGACTTCTATGGGACTCGAGGTCAAGTTCGGGTACCTGAACCGAACTTTAAAACAAAATTTGACCAAACTCATCGAACCCGAACATCCACAGGTTTGTCCTTCCCTACATGTCACACAAAGAAAAAAAATCACCAACCATTAACCCGAAGAGGACCCCCACCGTACATGTATGGCGCCATGACTTAAGGACCAGCTCCTGCACCCGCCCAATCAGTAGCACTGACCATGCAGTCACTGACAGCCAGGCCCCTGTTACAGACGCTAGCATCGATCAAAACACAGATGCCGGAGTATTAGCCCCTTGTATGCCACGGTTAAAGCTGACTGCAGCATGCAGGGGGTTTGAGGAGGGTACGTGTACCCTCCACGTCCCCATCAGGTCCCTGCAGCATGAGACTCGATGGCTGAGAAGTCAGCTCAATGCCTTCCATCGGGCTAAAAGACTGACAGCTGATAGGCTGACAAACAATGCATTGCAATACAGATGTATTGTAATGCATTGTAGAGGGGATCAGACCCCCAGAAGTTGAAGTTCCAGAGTGGGACAAAAATAAAAATAGTTTTTCACACTAAAAAAAATAGTTTCAAGTAAAAAAAAAAAACTTTTGCCATGATAAAACGCATATAAAATTGTAAAAAAAAAAAAAAGGAAAAACCGACATATTGGGTATTACCGTGTCTGTAAAAATATCACATGAGCCATCCCGTCACCTGAACACTGTAAAAAAATAAAATAAATCAAAACTGTGCTAAAACAACCATTTTTCAAATAGTCATATGTACCCCAAAACAGTACCAATAAAACCGTCATCTCACTAAGTAGTCATATTCGGTGTTTTTTCATCCGTATGAATCTGCTCTATAAAAATAGCACATGATCTATAGTGATGTCCCGAACTATTCGCCGGCGAACCTAGCTTGTTCGTGTTCGCCGCGGCAGGCGAACATATGCGATGTTCGGTCCGCCCCTTATATATCATCATTGAGTAAACTTTGACCCTGTACCTTACAGTCAGCAGACACATTCCAGCCAATCAGCAGCAGACCCTCCCTCCCAGACCCTCCCACCTCCTGGACAGCATCCATTTTAGATTCATTCGGAAGCTGCATTCACAGTGAGAGGAGGGACAGTGCTGCTGCTGATTCAATAGGGAAAGCGTTAGCTAGGGCATTGTTCTGTGTCCACAGACTCATCTGCTGTAAGGACAGCGTCCTGACAGCACCCCAAAAAGCCCATTTCAGGGCTGGTACATCTTTCTTTTTATATATATATATATATATATACAGAAAAAAGATTCAGTGGCAGCACCGTCAATGAAAAATGTGGGTGCAGCTGGCCCAAATACGGATAAAAGCCAATCCAAATAGATAAAATGACAAAAGAGGGCAGCACTCCATCAAGTAAAAAAATGAAAATACTTTAATTACCCATATGGGACAAGCGACGTTTCGGCTCAATGTGTGAGCCTTTCTCAAGCAATGTGTACAGATAAAGTGCCAGGCATATATACTGGTGCAAATCAATACAATCAATGTTCAACACAGGTGTACATAATTCATACTGAGTGAGTTAATTAACTTAAAAATACAATATAGACATCATGTCCATGGATTATTTCATAAAAGATCAGTGCAAAAAATAATCGATTGAATAATCAATTAAAACATACAGACATTATTCACCAGAGTGTACAGTAATGATCAAAAATTCCATAATTATTCATTATCATATAATAGGTGCCAGCTGTATACATCAATAAAGTGCTAAGTGCTTACTGTGTGGGTTAGGCAGACGGGGGGTGATATCCTCTCAATTACTTTATGACAAAAAAGAATTGGTTAAGAAACTAAATAGGAATGACACGCTTAAAAGTAAGGTACACCAGACAAAGCCAGCTAGAATTCCATTTATCTCCATGCACTCAGAACAAAGCACAATGATAGGGAACATCATCCGACGTCACTGGGGTATACTGGGCGGATGCCACAGCAACATAAAAGAATTCCATTCCCCCCCCCTGATGTCCTACCGCAGGTCCAAAAGCCTTAAAGATCAGCTAGTCAGGGCTGATGTAGGAACCTCTAAAAAATCAAGACAGACAACATTGACAGCAACTAGCACAGGATGTTTCCCATGCTTATCTTGTGTAAACTGCAGATACATTGTGAAAGGCAGAA
Organism: Bufo gargarizans; assembly: GCF_014858855.1. Taxonomy (NCBI): domain Eukaryota; kingdom Metazoa; phylum Chordata; class Amphibia; order Anura; family Bufonidae; genus Bufo; species Bufo gargarizans. The sequence continues at coordinate 386,043,179 of NC_058081.1, forward strand.
ATTTTGTACATCCACAAACTGGGGTAGCATATCCAATACAACATTATCTAACCTGTGACTCCAGTTATATCATCTATGTACTTATATGTCCATGTAATTTAATTTACGTAGGCGAAACCACCACCGATTTTAAATCACGACTTAACAATCATCGCCTGAGTATAAGAAAAAAACGGCTTGATTTGCCAGTAGCTAAACATTTCACGGACCTCAAACACACTGAAAAAGATCTTAGGTGCTGTATCATTGATTTTATACCCATGCCCAGAAGAGGTGGCAACAGGGCTAATCTTCTCAGTAGACGGGAACTCAGGTGGATACACACCCTCAATTCCCTCAAACCTTGTGGTCTAAATGTGGACTACAAGATTGGGGTGGGTTAGGATTGTGGTTTGCTTTCTGTACGTATGGTGTATTGTCAACCGCACCTGCCTGTATTGCGATTTTTTGTACAAGATAAAGAATATATTTTTCTTGTTTAATTTCTCGCTATAATCAATATATTTACTAATCTTTCCTCTTCTTTTTTCTTCTTCTTCTTTTTTCTTTTCCCTGTAGTGGGTGGGCCACGGTGAATGGAGTGAGGAGATATGAGATGGCTATAATGGACGGCACATCCACATATTAATGGTTTTTGTTTACATCTATACAATGACGGCTCTTGTTTATTAGTATATTCCGCGCCTCTAGATGCAATTGGTACCTTGGTGGTGACAGCCCGTATCTACATAGCAGGTTTTTATGAGGAGATCCCTCCCTATAGGATGGCTGTGTGTGGGCATCGACCGCAGATGCATTGCGATCCCACACTAACCTGTGGGTGCGCAGCTGCACTGGGATCATGGATGTGGGTAGCGGCTTCACGGTCGCTTCCCGTATCTGGACTCACATTGCCAATTATATAGGTTAAAAAGAGCACTTAATTGTGCCCATACCTGTGTGTGTTTTAGACTGGCTGCCACCAACTTGGGTATCTGGCAATATAGGCACGATGCCCTTATCCAAGATGGTGTAGGAGACATCAGGAAGTTAACACACAGCTACGGCATCGCATCAACACCGTAACCAGGAAGTACTCTGTAGACGTCATCATGACATGCGCAGTCATGTCGCCGGCACGCCGAACCGCATGTGGTGAATCAGCCGTCCATACCCTATGTCCTCCTTCACCCCCCGTCTGCCTAACCCACACAGTAAGCACTTAGCACTTTATTGATGTATACAGCTGGCACCTATTATATGATAATGAATAATTATGGAATTTTTGATCATTACTGTACACTCTGGTGAATAATGTCTGTATGTTTTAATTGATTATTCAATCGATAATTTTTTGCACTGATCTTTTATGAAATAATCCATGGACATGATGTCTATATTGTATTTTTAAGTTAATTAACTCACTCAGTATGAATTATGTACACCTGTGTTGAACATTGATTGTATTGATTTGCACCAGTATATATGCCTGGCACTTTATCTGTACACATTGCTTGAGAAAGGCTCACACATTGAGCCGAAACGTCGCTTGTCCCATATGGGTAATTAAAGTATTTTCATTTTTTTACTTGATGGAGTGCTGCCCTCTTTTGTCATTTTATATATATATATATATATATATATATATATATATTGCAGTTGCCAGGCTGCAGTCACAGACAGCACGTGCACACCATTCATACAGGGTGTGACAGAAAATACCTAATAATCACATTTGCAAGCCCGTGTGTGTCAAGCTCACACAGACTGTATTGTAGCCACTGGCTAGTGGCTAGGCCTCCACTCATACCATTACAGGGTGTCATTCAATCAAATACCTTGCAGATAAAAAAATTATATTTATAATTTTTCTGTGATATAATCACATTTGCAAGCCCGTGTGTGTCAGACCCACACAGACTGTATTGTGGCCACTGACTAGTGGCTAGGCCTCCACTCATACCGTTACAGGGTGTCATTCACTCAAATACCTTGCAGATAAAAAAAATTATATTTAAAAAATTTCAGTGATATAATCACATTTGCAAGCCTGTGTGTGTCAGGCCCAGACAGACTGTATTGTGGCCACTGGCTAGTGGCTAGGCCACCACTCATACCGTTACAGGGTGTCATTCACTCAAATACCTTGCAGATTAAAAAAATTATATTTAAAATGTTTCTGTGATATAATCACATTTGCAAGCCCGTGTGTGTCAGGCCCATACAGACTGTATTGTGGCCACTGGCTAGGCCTCCACTCATACCGTTACAGGGTGTCATTCACTCAAATACCTTGCAAATAAAAAAAATTATATTTAAAATTTTTCTGTCATATAATGACATTTGCGATCCCGTGTGTGTGTCAGGTCCACACAGACTGTATTGTGGCCACTGCCCACCACTTATATAGGGTGGCACAGTACCTTGCACGCATAGTACCACTATCTAAAAAAAATGACAGGCAAAGGCAGGCCACCCCGCAGGGGCCGTCGTGGTCGTGGTGCTGTGATTTCCACTGGCCCTGGAATAATGCCCAGTGTTCAGAGGCCACGTACCCTGAACCCAAAAAATTCTGAGAAAATAGTTGACTGGCTTACACAGGACACCCAATCTTCAACAGCTTCCGCTAAGAATCTTGACGCACCATCCTCCTCCAGCTCAGCTTTGGTCATCTGCTCTCAAGTAACCACTCTCCCACCCGCCGCCACCACCACCACTACCACCACAGCCACTTCACTTGATCCCTCAGAGGAGTTATTTACACATCAGTTGGATGAAATTAGTGATGCGCAGCCATTATTGCCAGGGGATGTAGATAACAGGGATATGTCTCAGTCAGGCAGCATTACACACATGGATGTACAGTGTGATGATGATGTTGTACCCGCTGCTGCTTCCTTTGCTGAGGTGTCAGATGCAAGTGAAGTGGTTGATGATGACGATGTGTCCGTGGATACCTGCTCGAAGAGAAGAAGAAGAGGGGGAAAGTTCAGAAGGGGAATCAGAGAGAAGGAGGAGACGAGTTGGAAGCAGGGGAGGTCGTCACAAGGAACTAGTGGCACAGTCAGACAGCATGTATCGGCACCCGGGGTCAGCCAGACAGCACGCCAATCAACGCATGCTGTTGCCACCACCAGAATGCCGTCATTTCAAAGCTCAGCAGTGTCTGCCTCTGACAACAGCAATGCCATTTGCAACCTGTGCCAAAAGAAACTGAGTCGTGGGAAATCCAACACCCACCTAGGTACAACTGCTTTGCGAAGGCACATGATCGCACATCACAAACGCCTATGGGATCAACACATGATGACGAGTAGAAGCAGCACACAAACTCAAAGCCACCATCCTCCTCCTGGTCCAGCATCTTCAGCCACGTCAACCACTGCTGTCCTCCTTGCCCCCTCTCAACCACCCGCCACTCCGCTTCTCACCTTCAGCAGTTCCATCTCATCTGCTCACAGTCAGGTGTCTGTAAAGGAAATGTTTGAGCCTAAGAAGCCAATGTCACAGAGGCACCCCCTTGCCCGGCGTCTGACAGCTGGCTTGACGGAACTCTTAGCTCTCCAGCTTTTACCATACTAGCTGGTGGAGTCTGAGGCCTTTAAAAAATTTGTCGCTATTGGGACACCACAGTGGAAGGTACCCGGACAAATTTTTTTTTTCAAATAAGGCAATCCCAGACCTTGACTCAGTGATTGAAAAGGAAGTCATGGCATCTCTGCCATACAGTGTTGGGGCAAGGGTCTATCTGACCACTGATACCTGGTCTGCAAAGCACGGTCAGGGCAGGTATCTCACCTACACTGCGCATTGGGTCAACCTGCTGACGGCTGCCAAGCATGGAATGTGTGGCTCTGCAGCGGAGTTGGTGACACCGCCACGACTTGCAGGCAGGCCTACTGCCACCTCCTCTACTCCTCCTACTCCATCCTCTTCCATAACCTCCTCGGCTGAGTCCTCTTCTGCAGCGGCGTCTGGCTGCACATCAACTGAATCCCCCCAGCTCCCCAGGGGCTATTCCACATCCTGGATACGACAGTGTCACGCTGTCTTGGGGTTGACTTGCCTGAAAGCAGAGAGCCACACTGGACCAGCACTCCTGTCTGCCCTGAACGCACAGGTGGATCAGTGGCTGACCCCGCACCAACTGGAGATCGGCAAAGTGGTGTGTGACAATGGAAGCAATTTGTTGGCGGCATTGAATTTGGGCAAGTTGTCACATGTGCCGTGCATGGCACATGTGTTGAATCTCATCGTACAACACTTTGTGTCTAAGTACCCAGGCTTACAGGACGTCCTCAAGCAGGCCAGGAAGGTGTGTGGCCATTTCAGGCGTTCCTACACGGCCATGGCGCACTTTTCAGACATTCAGCGCCGAAACAACATGCCAGTGAGGCGTTTGATTTGCGAAAGCCCGACACGTTGGAATTCAACACTCCTAATGTTCAACCTCCTAGGACAGCCTCTGCGGAGCTGGGAATTTTTTTGCCTCGTTACAGGAAGCTCATGCGCAATGACTGTAGACTCATGCGTCCTTTTGAGGAGGTGACAAACCTAGTCTGTCGCACCGAAGGCACCATCAGCGACCTCATCCCATTTGTTTTCTTCCTGGAGAGTGCCCTGCGAAGAGTGCTGGATCAGGCTGTAGATGAGCGTGAAGAGGAAGAGTTGTGGTCACCATCACCACCAGAAACAGCCTTGTCATCATCGCTTGCCGGACCTGCGGCAACGCTGGAAGAGGAGTATGAGGAAGAGGAGTCAGAGGAGGAATTTGGCTTTGAGGAGAAGGAAGACCAACCACAGCAGGCATCCCAGGGTGCTCGTTGTTGTCACCTTCTGCCCCCAGTATAAGCCGAAAGTGGCGGAAATGTTACCAAATTACCTGAAGTCAGAAAGGATGCAGCAGTTCAAAACCAAACTAAAAAATATGCTTTACACAGCTTATAAGGGGGCTGTCACAGCACAACGGGAATCTAACAGGGCAAGAGGTGATAGTAATCCTCCTCCTACCACGACCACGGCGGCAAGGACAGGAGGCTTTACAGATGTGTTGTTGGAGGACATGCAGAGCTTTTTCAGTCCTACACATCGCCACAGCCCTTCGGGATCCAGCCTTAGGCCTCATGCACACGACCATTGTGTGCATCCGTGGCCGTTGTGCCGTTTTCCGTTTTTTTTTGCGGACCCATTGACTTTCCTATTTTTTTGATGGACAACGGTTCACGGACCCATTCAAGTCAATGGGTCCGTGAAAAAACACGGATGCACACAAGATTGGCATCCGTGTCCGTGATCCGTGGCCGTAGGTTACTTTCATACAGACGGATCCGAAGATCCGTCTGCATAAAAGCTTTTTCATAGCTAAGTTTTCACTTAGTGAAAACTCAGATCCGACAGTATATTCTAACACAGAGGCATTCCCATGGTGATAGGGACGCTTCTAGTTAGAATATACAACGAACTGTGTACATGACTGCTGCCTGGCAGCACCCGATCTCTTACAGGGGGCCGTGATCCGTACAGTTAACCCCTCAGGTGCTGCATCTGAAGGGGTTAATTGTGCTATCATAGCCCCCTGTAAGAGATCAGGGGCTGCCAGGCAGCAGGGGGCACACCCCCCTCCCTCCCCAGTTTAAATTTCATTGGTGGCCAGTGCGCCCCCCCCTCCCTCTATTGTATTAATAGCATTGGTGGCACAGTGTGCGGCCCCCCCTCCCTCCCTCTTTTGCATTAACATTGGTAGCAGTGTGCGCCCCCCCCCCCTTCCTCTCGCTATTGTTTTAATACATTGGTGGCAGTGTGTGCCCCCCCCTTCCTCCCTCTATTCTTTTAATACATTGGTGCAGTGTGCACCCCCCCAGATCATTGGTGGCAGCGGAGTTCCGATCGGAGTCCCAGTTTAATCGCTGGGGCTCCGATCGGTAACCATGGCAACGAGGACGCTACTGCAGTCCTGGTTGCCATGGTTACTTAGCCTTAGCAATAGTAGAAGATTCATACTTACCTGCTGGCTGCTGCGATGTCTGCGCCCGGCCGGGAGATCCTTCTACTGGTAAGTGACAGCAATGCGCCGCACAGACCTGTCACTTACCAGTAGGAGGAGCTCCCGGCAGGACACAGAGATCGCAGCAGCCAGGTAAGTATGATGCTTCTACTCCGCTGCCACCAATGATCAGGGGGGGGGGGGGGAGAGAGGGGAGGCCTCACACTGCCACCAATTCTATTATTACAATAGAGAGGGGGGGTGGGGGGGCGCACACTGCCACCAATGCTATTATTACAATAGAGGGAGGAAGGGGGGGGGCGCACACTGCTACCAATGCTATTATTATAATAGAGGGAGGGAGGGGGGGGGCGCACACTGCCACCAATGCTATTATTACAAAAGAGGGGGGAGGGCGCACACTGCCACCAATGCTATTATTACAAAAGAGGGAGGGAGGGGGGGCGGGGGCGCACACTGCTACCAATGCTATTATTACAATAGAGGGAGGGAGGGGGGGCGCACACTGCCACCAATGCTATTATTACAATAGAGAGAGGGAGCGGGGGGGGCACACTGCTACCAATGCTATTATTACAATAGAGGGAGGGAAGGGGGGGGGCACACTGCCACCAATGCTATTATTACAAAAGAGGGAGGGAGGGGGGCGGGGGCGCACACTGCTACCAATGCTATTATTACAATAGAGGGAGGGAGCGGGGGGGGGCGCACACTGCTACCAATGCTATTATTACAATAGAGGGAGGGAAGGGGGGGGCACACTGCTACCAATGCTATTATTGCAAAAGAGGGAGGGTGGGGGCGCACACTGCCACCAATCCTATTATTACAATAGAGGGGGGGCGCGGGGGGGGTGCACACTGGCCACCAACGAGTTAACTACAGGGGAGGGGGGCCCACTGGCCACCAATGAGTTAAAAACAGGGGGGGGTCTGCCCCCTGTTGCCTGGCAGCACCTGCCAGGCAGCAGGGGGCAGTCATGTACACAGTTTTTTTGTATATTCTAACCTGAAGCGTCCCCATCACCATGGGAACGCCTCTGTGTTAGAATATACTGTCGGATCTGAGTTTCACGATGTAGCTCATATCCGACAGTATATTCTAACATAGAGGCATTCCCATGGTGATGGGGACGCTTCAAGTTAAAATATACCATCGGATTGGAGAAAACTCCAATCCGATGGAATAAAAGAACTCCAGACTTTACATTGAAAGTCAATGGGGACGGATCCGTTTGAAATGGCACCATATTGTGTCAACGTCAAACGGATCCGTCCCCATTCACTTGCATTGTAATTCAGGACGGATCCGTTTGGCTCCGCACGGCCAGGCGGACACCAAAACGACTTTTTTTTCATGTCCGTGGATCCTCCAAAAATCAAGGAAGACCCACGGATGAAAAAACTGTCACGGATCACGGACCTACGGACCCCGTTTTTGCGGATCGTGAAAAAATACTGTCGTGTGCATGAGGCCTTAGAGAATGACTCAACCGACAGGCAGCAGACTACCTCGCCTTAACTGCAGATATCGACACTCTGAGGAGCGATTAACCCCTTGACTACTGGGTGTGCAGGCTTGACCTGTGGCCTGAACTATCCCAGTGGGCGATAGAACTTCTGGCCTGCCCCGCTTCAAGTGTCCTGTCCTGCAACAATACCTAATTTTTCAGGCATGTGAACATGCCTAATTTTTCTGGCCTCTAGTGCTGCACTGTGGCTGCAAAAACAAAACAAAAAAAAGGCACATACATGTGTCAATTCCCCTTCGTGATCGGTACCTTGTGGTGAAGGGGCTTGCATATCACAATGAAGCGATCATCACCTCTATGAGTGTGTTGGCAATGTTTGTTATGATCAGACTAAAAGCGATCGGCTGGATAATTTTTCACAGAAATTTTTTTTTTTTTTCAAGTTGCATGGGTTTTTAATACATAAAATAAACTATTAAGAGACTTTATTATGATTTTTTATTAGAAATAATGCAGACAATTTAAAAAATCCCCATCAATTCCAATACAAAGCAAGTACAGAGCTCAGAACAAAATGATTTCAGGATGTCGTTAATTCGACAATGATTAATCAATTCGACACACGTCCCCGGATAGGCGACGTAACAGGGATTAAACTGATAGGAATAGTACTAGTTAAGAGACCACTCATAAAGAGTGTCACAGCACATTGCTCCGTGCACGTGCAGTGCCCCAACTTGGGAGTAAGAGGACCGACCAAGCTTCTTTTTCCATCTCCCTTCTCCTAAAATCAATTCAGTTTGGTGTATCAGAGTTTGGTCTGTCAATGTGAAGGCAGTCGAAGGTACCCGGCCTAAATTTTTTTTCACAAAAGGCAATCCCTGATAAAGGACGTAACAGGGATTAAACTGATGAGAATAGTACTACAGAAAATACCACTCATATCGGGTGTAACAGTAAATTGCACGGCGCAGACGCAGTGACTGTGGCGTGGATTCAAACAAAGGGGAGGGAGCCAGCGTTTTTTTTAACCATCTCCTCGTTCGAAAAATCTATTTAATAAATGGATCCCAGATTGGGGATGTCACATAACAGGGATTAAACTGATGAGAATAGTACTACAGAAAATACCACTCATATCGGGTGTGACAGTAAATTGCACGGCGCAGACGCAGTGACCGTGGCGTGGAGTCAAACATAAGGGGAGGGAGCCAGCATTTTTTTAACTATCTCCCCATTCGAAAAATCAATTCAATTCACCTTTCGGGGACCCTTGGTGTTGTACGTGGCTGGGTGGCGGAAGAAACCTTCAATGACATCAACGGGACATGGCTAGCTTGGTATCCAAACTTGTGCAAATGGGGAGTTTGCTGTTGGGCAAATGGACTGTTTGCGGTGCATTAAAAGGGGAGTTTGGTCTGTTAATGTCAGTGAAGCGGGCGTAACCCTTACACTACCTGATCGATACAACATCATACCTGATCGTATGCACACACTGTATGTTTTAAACCACGTTGTTCAAAAAAGTTTAGGATTGTTAGGTGATTTATGCCCTTTATGGATTAAAATCCAACTCTGCGTCAACTATGTAATTTTTCATGGGAGTTTTGCCATGGATCCCCCTCCGGCATGCCACAGTCCAGGTGTTAGTCCCCTTGAAACAACTTTTCCATCACTACTGTGGCTAGAAAGAGTCCTTGTGGGTTTTAAAATTCGCCTGCCTATTGAAGTCAATGTAGGTTCGCCCGTTCGCGAACATTTGCAGAAATTTGCGTTCGCCGTTCGTGAATGGAAAATGTTATGTTTGCGACATCTCTAATAAATCTAACCTGTCAGGTGAACATTATAAAAACAAAAAAAGTAAAACAGCGATTTTTTTGTTACCTTACCTCCCAAAAGACATAATATAGAGCAGTAAAAAATCATATGTACCTCAAATAGTACCAACAAAACTGCCACCTTACCTTGTAGCTTCCAAAATGGGGTCACTTTTTGGGAGTTCTTCAAATGTGTCATGGCAACTTAAAATTATCCCAGTGAAATCTGCCCTTCAAAAAACAAATATCGCTCCTTCTCTTCTGTGCCCCGCTGTGTGCCTATACATCAATTTACGATCACAAATGTTTTTTTTCCCCTGTAAACTACAGTGAATAATATTGAGTTTTGCTTGGCTGTTAATCCTTGCTGTGTTACAGGAAAAAATTGATGAAAATTGAAAATCTGCAAATAAAGTGAAATTCTGAAATTGCATCTACATTTTCTTTTAATTCTTGTCAGTTTTGAATACCTTGAGGGGTGTAGTTTCTAAAATGTTAAGATTTGCTTCTAAAATTCTAAACCTTCTAATGTCCCCCCCAAAAAAAATTGCATTTATAAAATGATTCAGGCATAGACATATGGAAAAACTCTAATCTTATGACGTATCACTGTTTTAAAAGCAGAGAAATACAAATTTTGAAAGTTGTGAATTTTTACAATTTTTTTTGTAAATTTAGGACATGTTTTATAAATAAAAATAAAATATATTGACTCAAATCTACCACACTACAACGTGTGACGAGAAAACAATCTTAGAATTGCTTGGATAAGTAAAAATGTTCCAAAGATATTACCACATAAAGTGACACACCGGATCCGCACCTATAATGCAAACGCTTGCATCCGTTCAGAATGGATCCGTCTGCATAACAGCTTTTTTCAGATCTGAGTTTTCCCATCGTGAAAACTCAGATCCGACAGTATATTCTAACACAGAGGCGTTCCCATGGTGATGGCAACGCTTCAAGTTAGAATATACTAAGAACTGTGTACATGACTGCCCCCTGCTGCCTGGCAGCACCCGATCTCTTACAGGGGACTGTGATCAGCACAATTAACCCCTCAGGTGCCACACCTGAGGTGTTAATTGTGCGTATCATAGCCCCCTGTAAGAGATCAGGTGCTGCCAGGCAGCAGGGGCAAGACCCCCCTCCCTCCCTCCCCAGTTTAAAATTCATTGGTGGCCAGTGCGGCCCCCCCATCCCTCCCTCCCCAGTATTTAATTCATTGGTGGCCAGTGCGGCCCCCCTCCCTCCCTTCCCAGTATTAAATTCATTGGTGGCCAGTGCGGCCCCCCTCCCTCCCTTGTATAAAATTCATTGGTGGCCAGTGCGGACTCCCCTCTCCCCCCCAATTAAAATCACCCCCCTCCCCCATCATTGGTGGCAGCGGAGAGTTATGATCGGAGTCCCAGTTTAATCGATGGGGCTCCGATCAGTTACCATGGCAGCCAGGATGCTACTGCAGTCCTGGCTGCCATGGTTACTTAGCAATTTTAGAAAGATTATACTTACCTGTGCTGTCTGTGGCCGGCCGGTCGCTCCTCTTACTGGTAAGTGACAGGTCTGTGCGGCGCATTGCTTATAGCACAGACCTGCAGTAGCGTCCTGGCTGCCATGGTAACCGATCGGAGCCCCAGCGATTAAACTGGGACTCTGATCAGAACTCCCAATGATGGGGGTGATTTTAATTAGGGGGGAGAGGGAAAAGTGCGTCTTATGGGGCGAAAAATACGGTAAGTAAAATCGTTTTAAAGTTATTACCACATAAATTGACACATATGTCAGATTTGCAAAAGATGGCCTGGGCAGGAAGGTGAAAACTGGCCCAGGGTAGAAGGGGTTAAAATCATATCCACTTTGCTGGCACGTAAAAGCTGTGGACCTGCCACCATATACTTGTGTGCAGCAAATCTACAGCATTTATGTCCGGTGTGACATGATGTGCCCTAATATTTCCATGTAGCTCTGGTGTGACCCAGAATCAGTTCTTCTGGTGGGCCTCCCAGTCCAACAATAACCCCAGGCACCAGGTGAACTCACCTGGTTTCTGGAGCTCCTGTACTCAATTCTATCTGCATCCACTGGACGCAAATACAATTGAGCATCTGGCAGCTTTTGGCGGAAGAAGTGAACTATTGGGGGGCGCTTCTCTGTGATGTAGATGATGTCATCAAGCGCCTCCTGGTGTCCCCTCCAATCTGCTGTTTGAAGGGGTTCTTCTTCAAAGTTTACCTGCTTGCCGCCTCCTTTGTGTTGACAGTGCAGTGTAATTACAGCTACTCGTCTGATTTACTATTATTGGTATTTATATTTATTTGTCATAGACATGTATGATAACACTGTTTTTAAGCATGCATAATTTTAGGTATTTGGCCTTTTATACAGTATGGAAGAATGATTTTTATGCATGTCATTTGTAATTCTGTGTATACATACATTTATTCGGGGAAGTCAATAAATCAATGAGTTAACCTATCCCACTGTGGGCTATTAAACTAGGACATTTGCATGCACTTTATGTGATCTGCCTGTACACTCTATCTAATATTAAATCAGTAATACTACTATAAGCTGAATTTTGTTGGTTTAGCTAACGATCTTATGCACAGATAATTGCCGCACTTTCCTTTTTTCAGCAGTTCATAGGTCATTGCAAACCACACTATATTAACCTTTACTAGTTTATTTAAAGTTTTAGTCAGCTTCCTGCCAGTAAGATTTTTAAATTAAATGCCCATTCCTGACACTGACAAGCAAAAAAGCAATTTGCAGACATATCTAATCTGCATATAACACACCAGCACTCATGCTGTATAGCCAACTTTTGAAATCCAGGATGTGGGAGACCGCTCACACATGCTCACTTTATGATAGAAATAGAAATTAGGGGGGCACTCTGCTATCTGACGGAGATATGTATATTTTGAATTAAAAAAAAAAGTGTTCAGAAATGTGCAAAGTATTGTCTATATTTCATATACCCCCCCCAAAAAAAAAGTCCACTGAAATAGATTCCTTTTTCTGTAGTATCAATGGTTAAAAAGTAGTAATTGTCATAGAATATCCATATATTGAATTATAGTAGTTATGCAATCTTTGGTAAAGTCACCACAATGTCCATCTACTTGAATACATAATAACACTCCTTAGATCCTGGATATCTTGGTGTTAGTTCTGTTCATTATATTTTCATCCAATATATAGTAGCTACTTTTTCATGTTAGTCATGACTTAATACTATATATATATATATTTGAATGTACGTTACCACTCCTGCAGTTTTATTGCTTCACCATTTGGATGTGGCCGCACTTTGCCTCCCGCTGGTCTGTATGTCTGTTCGTTACTCGTGATCACATGCGGCGTCCCACATGGTCTCCTTGCAGCCCGTCTGGATGTTGCATAGCTGCAGGCTGCAGTGCCTGTTAACTCCTTGGCGTCCCACGTATATATTTCTTAGTACGACATTGGGTGTGTCGAGGGGTGAGCACCACACTGTGTATTTATCAAATTGTTGAGCCACTATAATTTCTTTTATTATCACTTTATGGTAGGTCACATCCAGGGGCGTTGCCAGGTATATAGAAACGGGGCCTGGGCCCCCGGACTACAAGCACATTGCCCTGAATCTCTGGTGATGGCTGTATTTTTCACTGCACTGAGGAGATGCTGTGTATATACTGTGAGTGGAGGAGCTGCTGTTTATATATTGTGAGCTGAGGAGCTGCTGTGTATATACTGTGAGTAGAGGAGATGCTGTGTATATAATGTGAGCAGAGGAGATGCTGTGTATATAATGTGAGCAGAGGAGATGCTGTGTATATATGGAGCTGTGCATGCAGTATATACTGTGAGCAAAGGAGATGCTGTGTATACTGTGAGCAGAGGAGATGCTGTGTATATACTGTGACGTAGGAGATGCTGTGTATATACTGTGAGTGGAGGAGCTGTGCATGCAGTATATACTGTGAGTGAAAGAGCTTCATATGTACTACTATGTACTTGTGTATTACAGGGGAAATGTGTGTCTGGTTTGCACTTATTGGGGAGCTGTGGCTGGCATTCATGGGAATAATCTTGTTGATGCTTATGGGGTAATGTGACTGTAGTGGTCTAATTTTTGCTCCATTGTGGCATGTGGTTGTGTTAGTATTATGTGCTTTGCTGAGGTCTTGGAGCTTGAATATATATATATATATATATATATATATATGTTGTAGGAAGGCAGAAAATTACCGGGGCAAGGAACCAAGGCACAAAATTACCGGGGCCAGGAACCTCTTATCTCATGAGGCCAGGAACCTCGGTGATACTTACCTTCCATCAATGTCGGAACACAGCAGTCATTGACGGAAGGTACGTGTCACTGAGGTTCCTGGCCTCGGTGAGATAAGAATCAGTAATTTTGTGTGTCAGCGGCACTGTTTTACTTAGTGTGGCTGTAAAGCCAATCCGGGCTGGTTCTTGTTGGGAGCAGCCAAAGAGCAGGGGGGTTGGCTGTTCCCCACGTCCAGGCCAGGTTTTGGGCTGGGGTTTAAAAACCCAGCCAGCAGCTCAGCTGAGTGTGGTATGATCCTCCAGGTGATAGTGGAGCTGTGGAAGCTCTGTGGTTTTGGGAGATGAGGAGATCTGCCATACTGCAAGGCTGAGAGCTGCATGAGAGCCGTCTGCTGGGAGTCAGGCACCCCCAAGCCTGCTGTGGTCTGCCAGGTGATTTATGTTATTTAGGGGACTCTTGCTGTGTGAACTAACACCAGGACCCAGTAAAGCATTTTTTCATTTCAATCATGGCCTTGCTTCTGTATTGCGTCCGCTTAGCCTGCCTTCCAGAGCAAATCCATACAATTGGTGGCTTGTAGCAGGCAAGGGCAGTGAGGCTGGCGTGATCGCCAAAATATTTTTGGTTCGCACACGGGTGTATGTCGTTTATCAAACCGGCTAGATTTAAACCTGTGTCACGTGACAAAATGGAGCCTGCTTTGAAGGCTCTCATGGAGGCTAATCTGCAGTAGCTAGAGACCAACCTGCAGCAAAACGAGGCTAATAAGCAGCAGCAAGAGACCAACCAGTGGCTACTACAACATGTGATGGCTTTGCAAACAGCAGGAGCAAGCCCAAGCGTCCACGATGCCCGGAAAGCAGTCCGTGCAGCGATCCCTAAGATGACACCCACAGATGACATCGAAACATACCTGGCGATGTATGAGAAAGTGGCCACCAGGGAAAGACTTCCCCCAGACCAATGGGCTGAGGTCATTGCTCCTTTCCTGGCATCAGAGTCTTAGTGCGTGTATTTCGATTTGCCGGACGATCAAGCGGCCGACTACCCAAAGGTAAAGGGGGAGTTTTTGGCAAGACTGGGGGTGAATGTGCTGGTCCGGGCCCAGCGGGTGCATCAGTGGGAGTCCAACCCGGCTGTCATGACCGGCGTGCCGATCACATACGTGACACAAAGGGAGGGAAAAGGGAAGGCCCTGTCCAAGGGAGAGGGAAAGGTGGTGACCCCTAACTCACTTTTAAAGAAGGGGGGTCATCAGGGGTTCCCGAAGAGGAGTGGTTTTCGTCATCTCTTTCACCTTTCCACGAGGGGCCTCCGGACACTCAGGACCAGGTCTCTCAGGATGAGAGGCATGGAAAGCCTGAACTAACCTGTTGGCATTTACCTCTGATGCTGGAATCCACATTCTTTCCTCGGGACCGTAACCCCTCCAATGCACCAGATATTGAAGAGAGCAGCGGACCAGAAGAGAATCAACAATTTTGGATATTTGAAACAGATTACCATCAACAATAACAGGAGGAGGTGGCAGTAGTGATGGTTCTAGAGGTGGAACATATTTTTTGAGTAACGACTTATGGAAGACGTTATGGATTTTAAAAGTCTGAGGTAGCTCCAGGCGAAAAGCCAAGGGGTTAATGATGGCTACTATTTTGTAAGGACCAATGAATCTAGGACCCAGTTTCCAAGAGGGAACCTTTAACTTAATATTCCTAGTAGATAACCACACATAGTCATTCACTCATAGGTCTGGACCTGGCGACGTCTCTTATCAGCCATGCATTTGTATTTACCTCCCATATTTCTCAAGTTAGCTTGCACCTTCTGCCATACAGATGAAAGAGATGACGAAAACCGCTCCTCTTCAGGAACCCCTGATGACCCCCCTTCTTTAAAAGTACAAAATTGGGGATGAAAACCATATGCACCGAGAAATGGTGACTTGCCAGTGGATTCCTGACGGCGATTATTCATAGCAAACTCAGCTAACGGTAAATATGATGACCACACCTCTTGGTTTTCAGACACAAAACACCTTAGATATGTCTCAAGGTTTTGGTTGGTACGCTCAGTCTGTCCATTTGACTGAGGATGGAAAGCCGAGGAAAAGGACAAGTGTACCCCCAAACGGGAACAAAATGCTTTCCAAAACTTTGAAATAAACTGGGTTCCCCGATCCGAAACCACATCGGAAGGGACCCCGTGAAGCTTCACGATTTCACTGATAAACACCTGAGCAAGAGTCTTAGCATTAGGTAGTGCGGGTAATGCAATAAAGTGTACCATTTTGCTAAAACTGTCTACTACTACCAAGATAACTGTTTTACCCGCAGATAAAGCTAAGTCAGTGATGAAATCCATTGATAGATGTGTCCAAGGCCTATTGGGAATGATAAGTGGCAATAAAGACCCTGCTGAACGTGTATGAGAGACTTTCGTGCGTGCACAAGTAGAACAGGTAGACACAAAATCCATTACATCCTGACGCAACCTTGGCTACCAAAAACGACGAGACAATAGCTCCAAGGTTGCTTTGCTACCCGGGTGCCCAGCAAGTGCCGAATTATGATGTTCCTTTAATAATTCGAGACGCAGGTTTAACAGTACAAACAATTTCTCTGAGGGGCAAGAGCTCGGGGCGTCCCCCTGGGCCTCTAACACCTTCCCCTCCAGAACAGAGTGTACAGCAGAGACAACCACTCCTCTTTGTAAAATGGGTACCGGATCACTAACATTACCCCCTCCAGAGAAACTACGAGATAATGCGTCTGCCTTGGCATTTTTTGCTCCAGGACGATAGGTGATAAAAAAGTTAAATCTGGCAAAGAATAGCGACCACCTAGCTTATCTAGGGGTGAGATGCTTAGCCGATTCGAGATACAGAAGGTTTTTGTGGTCCGTAATCACCATGACGGGGTGGATTGCCCCCTCTAAGAAGTGATGCCATTCTTCAAACGCTAGTTTAATAGCTAATAGTTCCCTATTTCCAATATCATATTTCTTCTCAGCTGCAGATAATTTTTGGGAAAAGAAAACGCAAGGACGCCATTTGCCAGGAGACGGACCCTGAGACAATACAGCCCCCACTCCCACCTCTGATGCATCTACTTCAACAATAAAAGGCTGGGAGACATCAGGTTGAATTAGAACAGGTGCCGAGGTAAACCTCTCTTTTAGGGAGGAAAATGCAATTTTAGCGGCGTCAGACTATTTAGAAAAATCAGTCCCCTTCCTAGTCATGTCAGTAAGGGGTTTGACAATCACTGAATAATTTTTAATGAACTTCCAATAGAAATTTGCGAACCCCAAGAACCGTTGCAGTGCTTTAAGGTTCTCAGGAAGATCCCAATCTAAAATTGCCTGGACCTTCCTAGGATCCATACGGAAACCTGAAGCAGATAATAGATATCACAGGAACTGTATTTCTTGAACGGCGAAGACACACTTTTCAATTTTCACATATAATTTATTCGTCCATAGGACCTGCAGTACCTGTCTGACATGTACTTCATGTGTTTTCAGATCAGCCGAATAAATTAAGATATCATCTAGCTATATCACCACAAACCTGCCGATAAGATGACTAAAAATATCATCAACGAAATGTTGGAAGACAGCAGGAGCATTGGTCAGACCGAAAGGCATGACTAGATTTTCATAATGCCCCTCAGGGGTGTTAAAAGCTGTCTTCCACTCATCCCCTTCCTTGATACGAATCAGATTGTAGGCCCCCCCTAAGATCAAGTTTGGAGAACCACCTAGCACCCGCAATCTGATTAAACAGGTCAGGAATGAGAGGAAGAGGGTATGGGTCTCGGATGGTTATCCGGTTTTGTTTGCGGAAATCTAGGCAAGGACGCAGGCCCCCATCTTTCTTTTTAACAAAGAAAAACCCTGCAGCCACGGGTGAAGAAGAGGGTCTGATGTGTCCCTTAGCCAGACTCTCAGAGATACAGTCATGTGAAAAAATTAGGACACCCTTTGAAAGCATGTGGTTTTTTGTAACATTTTTAATAAAAGGTTATTTCATCTCAGTTTCAACAATACAGAGAGATTAAAGTAATCCAACTAAACAAAGAAAACTGAAGAAAAGTCTTTTCAAGATCTTCTGTAAATGTCATTCTACAAAAATGCCTATTCTAACTGAGGAAAAAGATAGGACACCCTTGCCCCTAATAGCGAGTGTTACCTCCTTTGGCTGAAATAACTGCAGTGAGACGGTTCTTGTAGCCATCTACCAGTCTTCGACATCGGTCTGAGGAAATACCCCACTCCTCAATGCAGAACTTTTTCAGCTGTGAGATGTTTGAGGGGTTTCTTGCACGTACAGCCCTTTTCAAGTCACCCCACAGCATCTCAATGGGATTCAAATCTGGACTTTGACTTGGCCATTCCAGGACTCTCCATTTCTTCTTTTTCAGCCAATCTTTGGTTGATTTACTAGTATGTTTTGGGTCATTGTCATGTTGCATGGTCCAGTTCCGCTTCAGCTTTAATTTTCTAACTGATGGTCTCACATGTTCTTCAAGCACCTTCTGATACACAGTAGAATTCATTGTGGATTCTATGATGGTGAGCTGACCAGGTCCTGCTGCAGCAAAGCAGCCCCAAACCATGACACTTCCACCTCCATGCTTCACAGTTGGTATGAGGTTCTTTTCTTGGAATGCTGTGTTTGGTTTACGCCAAACATGTCCTCTGCTGTTGTGTCCAAATAATTCAATTTTGGATTCATCTGTCCAAAGAACATTATTCCAGAAGTCCTGGTCTTTGTCAACTTTATCTCTGGCAAATGTCAGTCTGGCCTCGATGTTTCTCTTGGAAAGCAAAGGTTTCCTCCTTGCACACCTCCCATGCAAGTTAAACTTGTACAGTCTCTTTCTGATTGTAGAGGCATGTACTTCTACATCAACAGTAGCCAGAGCCTGCTGTAGTTCTCGAGATGACACTTTAGGGTTTTTGGAGACCTCTTTTAGCATCTTGCGGTCTGCTCTTGGGGTGAACTTGCTGGGGCGACCAGTCCTGGGCATGTTGGCAGTTGTTTTGAAAGCCCTCCACTTGTAGACTATCTTCCGGACAGTGGAATGGCTGATTTCAAAATCTTTTGAGATCTTTTTAAATCCCTTCCCAGACTCATAGGCTGCTACAATCTTTTTTCTGAAGTCCTCTGACAGCTCTTTTGCTCTCACCATGGTGCTCACTCTCACTTCAACAGTCAGGAGCACACCAAACTAAATGTCTGAGGTTTAAATAGGGCAAGCCTCATTCAACATGCAGAGTAACGATCTACTAATTATGTGCACCTGGTGTGATATACCTGTGTGAGATCTGAGCCAATTTAAGAGGGAATACATGTGAGGGTGTCCTATCTTTTTCCTCAGTTAGAATAGGCATTTTTGTAGAATGACATTTACAGAAGATCTTGAAAAGACTTTTCTTCAGTTTTCTTTGTTTAGTTGGATTACTTTAATCTCTCTGTATTGTTGAAACGGAGATGAAATAACCTTTTATTAAAAATGTTACAAAAAACCACATGCTTTCAAAGGGTGTCCTAATTTTTTCACATGACTGTATAATCTTTCATGGCTTGTCTCTCGGGACCTGAAAGATTATATAACCTAGTCTTGGGTAATTTTGCACCGGGAATCAGGTTAACCGGGCAATCATAAGGACGGTGAGGTGGTAACTTCTGACAACCCTTTTCAGAAAAAACATAATCAAAGTCCGAAACAAATGTAGGTAGGGTAGCTATGGAGGCGACTAAGCAATTGCTATTTAAGCAATTTTCTCTGCAATGCTCACTCCACTCCAATATCTCCCTGGCCTGCCAATCTACCACTGGATTGTGTGCTACCAACCAGGGAAGACCCAATACCACAGGAGAGGGAAGGCCCTCCAGAACGTAACATGAAAGACACTCATTATGGTGGTCCCCTACCTGAAGGTGTAAGTTATGGACAATGTGAGTGAGGTTTCTCTGAGACAGAGGAGCAGAATCAATATCGAATATGGGAATAGGTCTCTGTAGCGTACAGAGAGACAAACCCATAGTGCGGGCAAAATGGGCATCTATCAAATTTACCCCTGCTCCACTGTCTAGAAAGAAAGAAATAGTCTCCGTCTTAACACCAAAAACAATAACCGCTGGCAACACAAATTGAGATGTTCGTATGGAGGAAACGTATACCCCCGGCTGACATCCTCCACACAGCCTGGGGTTAGTAGTTCCGACGGTCTTTTGTTTTTGAGAAAGGAAGGACAGACATTAATGAAATGACCCCTCCCCCCACAGAAAAAACAAGCCCCACTCCTATGGCGAGCCTCAGGAGGAAGGACCTGACGAGTAGTTCCTCCTAGCTGCATAGGCTCTTCTAGGTTCGTACAGACTAACTGCTTCTTGAGAGGGGTTACCAATTGCTCAGGAATTTTCAATCTCTCCCTAAGACGTCTATCTATTCTGATAGAGAGGGACATAACAGCATCAAGGGAAAGGGGAGTCTCATACAGCGCAAGCGCATCCTTAACCCTTTCGGATAACCCAGAGCAAAACTGACTCCTGAGAGTCGGGTCGTTTCACTGAGTATCCGTAGCCCACCTACGGAACTCTGAGCAATATTCCTCTAGTGGCCGATCTCCCTGTAGGAGTCTCCGTAACTTCGACTCAGCCAGGGTGACTAGGTCAGGGTCATCATATATGAGACCCAAGGCCCCAAAAAATGCATCTACAGACCGGAGATCGTGGGAATCAGTGGGTAAAGAGAACACCCAGGATTGCGGGTCCCCCTGAAGCAGGGAAATAACAATCCCCACCCGCTGTTCTTCATTACCAGAGGAGTAAGGGCGCAGCTTAAAATACAACTTACAGGCCTCACGGAACGTCACAAATTTGTCCCTTCCCCCAGAAAATCTGTCAAGGAGAACAACCTTGGGTTCCGTTCCGCAGCAACCTGGTTACCCATAGCAACCGCTGGGCTTGCGGTCTGCTGCAATTGCTGGAGGACCGACGCCTTCAATCCTGCCACCTCCAAAGACAGGCCTTGAAGTTGTTTTGCCAAAGCAGCAATAGGATCCATGCTGGATTCAAAATAGGCAGAAAGAGAGAGAAACCTACCTACAAAAAATAATGGCCAGATATAATGTCATCACCGGCGTGCCGATCAGATACGTGACACAGAGGGAGGGAAAAGGGAAGGCCCTGTCCAAGGGAGAGGGAAAGGTGGTGACCCCTAATTCACCTTGAGGCTGGCACCTGACTGCCCTGACGTCCCTAGACGGGTTCTTCACCCGTACGCCGATCACGTGCCTAAAACCCTAAGATGAGCCCTAGCTAGTGAATAGGGCCGTGGGAACACTAAAGGAAAACACCAAGGAGAGGGCAGACAATACAGACAAAACATATAATCCCAGGTGGGCGACCACAGTGGACAACAAAAAGCCCAACAGGGATCCGGAGGGTAACACTCTGGAACAACAACCAGGCATCACAGCTCCAGTGGGTCAGTATAGAAGTCCAGGCAGGAAGCTCTATATCTGGCAACCAGAGAAGTGGGAGAGGAGAATATAAGGAGGTTGGGAGTGACAGACAAGAAACAGCTGAGGAGAAGAAGCTACGGATCCCTGAGTGAGACAAAAAGGATTGCAAGGCAAACACAGAGAACTATCATTAAGAAACAGTGTGATCTTTAGACAAAGAGCGCGCAGCCACCCACTGCGACTTCCTGACCCCGGGTATAACGGAGTCAGATGTGGCTCTTGACACCTTCGTGACACCGGCTGAGCCTGTGAGACCCCAGTATTATAACCTGATCAACCTGTTGCAAAAGTGGCTACAACCTGACATGCTGAGCCCCACTGCTATGCTGGACCGGTTGCTAGCAGACAGGTTCTGGAGGGCTCTGCCACCCCCTCTCCAGCAATGGATTGGCCAGATCTCTCCAGGTAATGCGTTGGAGATGGTTGACCTGGTGGAGCGCTATGAGGCTACCCGGAACTTACAGGGGGGTTCTTTTGGGATGGGGGGCACTCAAATCCAGTGTCCCTCCGCCCCGGACCCGGTGAATGGTGCCCACCAAACCTGCCCTGGATGTGGCCCAGTGGACCCCGTCCCAATGGTCTGATGGCGGTGTCGGGAGCCTGGCCATGTTTGAGCGGACTGTCCACAGCAGGGTAAACCCATTGACACTAACTATGGTATCCGTCAATCATTATATGCCAGGAAACTGTGTGACGTGGGTGCTCTGGAGTCTCTGAACCACCTGTGCCAGGTGGAGGTGGGAGACACTCCAGCGGAGGCTCGGTTGGACTCAGGGAGTCTGGTGACTATGGTAAGGGCTTCCCTGATACGCTCCACTGAGTACACCAGCTGTAAGGTCAAAGTCACATGTATACATGGGGACTTAAAAGACTACCCTACTGCTATGGTGTCTCTGTCCACGGTTTCCGGCAGGTGGATCCACGAGGTGGCTGTCGCAACCAACCTACACTATGAACTTATAGGGAGAGACTTCCCGGGCTTCCCGGCACTGTGGCCAGTTATAAGAGTGACTGATACCCATGAGACAGGGGTAACCCAAGCAGAATGGCCCAGCTGAGAGGGGAGACCAGAACCCTGGGAACCTGTCCGAAGGGCCAGCGGTAGGGGTGACCGCCACGTCACTGGAAGAGGGGGAGACAACCTCGCTAAGTGTGATGGTGAGAGACATGGAGGACTTAACACCGGGTCCTGAGCTGGCAGACCTCAATGTCTCTGGGGATAATTTTGGTACCGCCCAGCACCGGGACCCAACCCTATCCCGAGCCTGGGAAAATGTATTAATAGTAGATGGTGAACCACAACAACCAGGGCCAGAGTCAGTGTTCAGCCGTTTTGTGGTTCAACAGGATTTGTTGTATAGGGTAAATCAGCTGCAAGGTCAATCCATTGAACATTTGGTGGTGCCCCAGGCTTATTGCAAACTCCTGTTAGAGTTATCCCACCAGAATGTTCTCGGGGGTCATCTGGGAATGCAGAAAACACAGGACCGGATACCACAACAGTTTTACTGGCCCAGTGTGTTTAAGGAGGTGGACGAGTTCTGTAAGTCTTGCCCAACATGCCAGGCAACTAGCCCCCAGCACCTTTTTTGCAGTCCCTTGGTGCCTCTCCCGATCATCGAAGTACCGTTTGAGCGAATCGCTATGGACCTAGTAAGCCCAGTACCGAAGTCCGCTAGGGGACATCAACGCTAGGGGACATCAACACATCTTGGTTGTCCTTGATTACGCCACTCTGTACCGGGAAACAGTGCCACTGCGACATAGATCGGCAAGACTTATGAGCTAATGGAAATGTTCTCCCAAGTGGGGTTACCTAAAGAGGTCCTGACTGACCAGGGGACCCTTTTATGTCTAAGGTCATGAGGGAACTCTGTAAGTTACTGCGTATTAAACAGTTAAGGACGTCCATGTACCATCCACAAACGGACGGACTGGTTGAAAGGTTTAACAAAACTCTAAAAACCATGTTGAAAAGGGTGGTGTCCAAAGATGGAAAGGATTGGGACCTTCTTCTGCCCTATCTCATGTTTGCAGTGCGAGAGGTGCCCCAGGCCTCTACTGGATTCGAAAATCTTTTAATTTTAGGTAGGAAGCTACAGAAAGTGCAGCCACTGCATGGGTAAGAACCAGTCACCTTTGATCTTAACCAATTGCTATTTTCCTGTCCTATTTTGGGAAGAAAACTATGAACCAATTGGTCCCTCAGACTTGGACCACATCTGAAAGTGACACTGGGATGAGGTGGGAGTACCTGACGTAGATCTGGATCATTTGTGAGAATTTTCCAGTATTTCCTTAAAATGTTTGTCATAAATTGATGGTGACCATCAAAAGTACCTATACAACGGATGGTCTTGCTTATGCAAGGGCTAGACAAGGAGGCGTTATTGATTGAGGCAGGTCAAGTGTTCTCTAAGCAATCCATTCCGTTGAACACTATTGACATCAATAGTGGGTTCAGGAACCTCAGTGTAACCTATAGACAGTACTTCAGTGTTTGTCATCAATTGATGGTGACCATCAAAAGTACCGATACAACGGATGGTCTTGCTGTCCTGGGAGGTCACAGGGGGGGCAGTCCCACCTGAGATAAGGGAATCTCTTTTAAGGGTCTTTGCTCGATTGAAAGCCCTTTTAAGAACTTTGCGAGGGTATCCCCTATCGCGGAATCGATTATATAAATCGTCCGCTTGGATCTTAAACAGTTCATCCGTTGAACAATTTCTCCTGGCACGTAGATATTGTCCAAACGGTATTCCATTTTTTAATGCAGTTGGATGCCAGCTCGAGAAATGCAGGAAGCTATTTGTTGAAGTAGGTTTACGATCGATATCGGTCCGAATCTGCCAGACTCATCCTTTTGTATCTTAAGGTCTAAGAAATTTATTTGAGTCGGATTAATTTCAAACGTAAAGTGCATACCGATATCATTTGCATTAAGTAGCTCCACAAAGTCGAGGAACTGCCCCCTCTCCCTCTCCCAGAACAGCAAGACATCATCAATAAATCGGCCCCAATAACTGATGTACTTTGTATAGGGCTCCATAGTCTCAGAAAAAACAATATTGTGCTCCCACCACCCAAGAAAAAGGTTCGCGAACGTCGGGGCACAAGGCGTGCCCATCGCGGTCCCGTGAATTTGGTGAAAAAAAGTTCCATTACATAAAAAATAATTGTGCGTAAGGACAAACATTAGTAGCCGTATTACAAAATCATTATGCCTGTGAAATGACGTGCTTTTCGTATACAGAAAAGATTTAACCGCCTCAACACCTAATTTGTGCTCAATATTAGTATATAGGGCCTCAATATCGAGGCTAGCTAAAAACATGGATTTTGATAATGTGACATTAGCTATTTTTGACAATACATCATTCGTGTCCTTAATATAGGAAGGTAATTCTATCACGAAGGGCCTTAAAATGGTATAAACAAACTCACTAGCAGGTTGGGTTAATGCATCATTCCCCGATACAATGGGTCTCCCTGGTATTGGGACCCTATTTTTATGCACTTTAGGAAGTGCATAAAAAGTGGCGATGGTTGGATGTTTATTATATAGGAAAGTAAATTCCTCCTTAGAAATTAATTGGTCGTCTCGTGCATCCTTTAGAATCGCATGCAGTTTAGTGAGGTAAACACTTGTTGGATTGCCGTCTAAAATTTCATAGACTTTTTTATCACTTAATAGTTTTTCAACCATCAAGTCATATTCATTCCTATCTTGCACCACTATATTGCCCCCCTTGTCACTTGACTTGATTACAATTTTATCATCTTTTTTTAGAGATTCCAAGGCGGAAGCCTCCTCACTGTCCAAATTATTTGCCCCACCAAGTTTGTGCAGTTTGATGGTTCTGATTTCATTAGTAACTAGATCCACAAACGTTTCAATATTTTTATATTGAGAAAAAGGTGGCGTCCACATTGAACGAGGTTTCAAGTTTGTCAAGGGGGGTTCTACAGTGGTGCATATACCCTCACTTTCTGCATGCAGACTCTCCAACGTTAATAGAGCCTTCTGTTCCTGCTGAATTAATTTGTGTGAGTCCTGTGTCAGGCTTAAGTGTTGTTTATGAAGTGCAAGTTTGCGTGCAAAATGTTTAATGTCCTTCACCCAGGTGAATTTTACACATTGAGGTACTGGTGTAAAAGTCAGGCCCCTACTCAGGACATCAATTTGTAGTTGGGACAGAATCTTACAGGATAGATTGATTACTTGTGTGGTCATTGGTCTGGCGCCAGGTTCCACATTTCTGGATATATCACAAAGACACAGAGGGTCACCATTATATTGTGTTTCAGTCGAAGTTAAATCATTAAATGTAGCCCTCCTTTGTATCATTTCATCGAGAAAGCCCATTTCTCCCTGTCTCTTGCTTGTACCCCTGCCTGACCTAAAAAAAGGGGGGCTATTGGGGAAGTGGTAGATGAACTCGTAGGGAATTGATTTCCAGATAGTATTGCCGGGGATCCGCTTGTTCTGGATTCCACATTCAATGATTGCTCTATACCCGTCGTCATGGTTGTTGTCCCACTTGTCGCTATATTTACAGTAGGGGCCTTCTTCCCCCCAGTTAAAAACACATGACCATCCACTAAAGCTGATGAAAATAAAGATGGCCCAGAGCCGCCCAAGGGCTGGCCACTTGATATTTGTGTTTGACATTCACTCTGAGATGTTGCTTTTTTTAAATTTACGGTTTCTATTATATCTATATATATATTTTTCTTTTTGTTCCCGTATTTGGGCCCGTCTGACTTGCTGTCTCTGCTCCTGAGGTTTCTGATTCTGAGTAATCAGTGTATCTGGTTTTTCTAACTGGAAGATTCCTTTGTTTTTTCCAGGAGTAAACACGATCTGACTCAAAGTCTAGTTTATCTCGTATATATTTACGGTGTTTTCTCTCTTTAATCTCAGTTTTCTAAATTATTTTGCAATTTTATTTCTTGATTTTTAAAGTCAGCTTGTTGACTGAAACTGAGTATTTCTTTCACTTCCTGGGTGAGTTGGTCGGATACACGCTCCAGATATCGTTTTTCGTATTCAACCATATATTGCATAAGCCTAAGAGAGTTTTCAGTCATTACACGGTCCCAGCCCTTGACAAATTCTGGGTCATCAGTATGATTGTTTGGTCTAAGGGGGTTCCTAAGGCCCCTATATACTAGCCCTTGGGTTATATAAGTTTCCAGACTAACTATCTCCCACCATGAGCGGAAGTACTGTCTATAGGTTACACTGAGGTTCCTGAACCCACTATTGATGTCAATAGTGTTCAACGGAATGGATTGCTTAGAGAACACTTGACCTGCCTCAATCAATAACGCCTCCTTGTCTAGCCCTTGCATAAGCAAGACCATCCGTTGTATAGGTACTTTTGATGGTCACCATCAATTTATGACAAACATTTTAAGGAAATACTGGAAAATTCTCACAAATGATCCAGATCTACGTCAGGTACTCCCACCTCATCCCAGTGTCACTTTCAGACGTGGTCCAAGTCTGAGGGACCAATTGGTTCATAGTTTTTTTTCCCAAAATAGGACAGGAAAATAGCAATTGGTTAAGATCGAAGGTGACTGGTTCTTACCCATGCGGTGGCTGCACTTTCTGTAGCTCCTACCTAAAATTAAAAGATTTCGAATCCAGTCGATGGTAGGGAGTATGAGATTCGTGACTGGTTTAACTGCAAAAGCAGTGGATTAGTGTATATAGCCTCCTGCACATGTCTGAAGTTATATGTTGGTAAGACGGTTCAGGAATTGAGGAGACGGATCTCGGGGCACATTAGTGCAATCAACACAAAAAAAGACACATCCTTATACAGACATGTCTCGTATGTCCATAATGGCCGTATAGATGTACTTAAATTCTGGGGGCTTTCTCAAGTCAAATTGGGCCCCAGGTCTGGAAATTTGGATACCAGATTGTTAAGAGAAGAAGCCAAATGGATATACAGACTGTCAAGTCAGACTCCATCTGGCCTCAATGAAGGCTTCGCTTTTTCTGCTTTTTTATAATTATAATATCTTGCAAGAAAAGAAATTTGGATAAATTGTAATTTATGAGAGGATAAAATCTAAAATAAAATAAACCTATAATATATATAAAGTGATAAGATGACCCCATAAAATTCCTCCCCCTTCTTCTTTTGAGTTGACATGGGTATATATGCTGTGGTATAATGGAGAAAGGTGGAAAAAACTGTATGACAAATGCATTTTATATTATTCTGACCAGCTAGCTGCACATAGATCGTGAACTGCTGGTGTCATTAAAATATGTATCTCCCACCTCGTTTTCCCTCCAACTGCATCTAAGTAATTAATATCCATTTGCCTGTATCCAGTCATCTTTAATAAAAATGTATCCAGTGGAGGACCCTGGCATTGTTTCCTTTGAGATAGCCACTCCCATTTCCCTGATAGGGAGGAGGTTAAGTGATGACGATGAGTGCATTGTCATTAGACGGCGCCAATGACTGGATTTGGTGGGCGGACGCCTAGTGATGAGGTCATCACTGGGCGCCTGTGCATGTTACGTAGTGGCCACGCCCCGGGCGGCCGTAACCAATAGTTTGACCGCCTGATTAAACGGGGGTGTGACCGGGGGCGTACAGCCTGTGATGATATCATCATTGGGCGACCGCGCACGTGACATAGGAGACACGCCTCGTGCGGCCATGACCAATGGGCTAGCCGCAATGCATAAACAGTGGGCGTTACTTAGGGCATATAACCCACGTTTGCTCAGCGCGCTGACGCTAATACCCCAAACCCCTGACGAAGCCGCATCGCGGCGAAACATGTCGGGTGGGGACTAGTGTTAGGCGCTTTCTCTTTTTAGACCAGTCGGCAGCAAATGTGTCAACCCTACTCAGTAGTAGGGTCTTAGTAGTATGTGTTGAATCAGTGTGGTGTGCGTTGTGGTACCAGTGCAAAGGAACATAATTGATATAACACGGATTGGTAGTCGGGACTTGGGCCCAGGTCCCAGGACACCAAGAAATAGGGATATATCCAAAGTGTGGTTAACTGTTTACCAAACACCCGCCGGCATAATTATATCTCTCTTATCAAATGAGAGAAAAGTAACCCTTTACACAAATCTGCACTGCCGTCTGACAGTTTTAAATGTGTGGTATTTTGGGGCATCTATAAACCCCCCTTTTAAGTGAACTCAATAAAGTACATGTCTTAAATTTTCAAATTAGTAGCCCCTACAGGGACTTTCTTTGGTCTCATTGACCAGCGGTGTATTTGAGGGTCAATTCCCGAGGGTCTTACTAGGGCCTAATTTTTGTATTTAAAGGAAGCGGTTGCCACAATAAAAATTGCTGACAGCCTCTCCTCTAAACAGGCTCAGGAAACCAGGGAGTTTGTTAGTCGGAACATGGATGTGTTCTCAGACCTCCCTGGATGCAGTTCCGTAATCCAACATGACATTGTCACTGAGCCTCAGGCAAAAGTCTGGCTAAAGCCATACTGGGTGCTCGAGGCTCGGCGAAAAGCCATCTCTGAGGAAGTGCAGCTCATGCTGCGGCTAGACATCATTGAGAAATCTAAAAGTGAGTGGGCCAGTCCTATAGGCTTAATTCCTAAGCCAGATGGGTTGTTACGGTTTTGTAACGATTTTGGGAAGTTGAACGAAATATCTAAATTCGATGCATATCCCATGCCTCAGGTAGATGAACTAATTGAGAAGTTAGGCCGAGCCAGGTATTTTTCTGGCAGGTACCCTTGATGGAAGCTGCTGTCTTCGTCACACCAGAGAGGCTGTACCAATATAAGGTGTTACCCTTTGGCCTGCATGGCGCCCCCACCACTTTTCAACGTCTAATGGATATTGTACTTCGTCCACATCAGCGGTATGCCTCGGCTTACCTGGACGATATTATCATTCACAGTTCCGACTGGGAAAGTCACCTGTTCAAAGAACAGGCCGTAGTGGACTCCCTTTGAAAGGCGGAACTAGCAGCTAACACAAATAAATTTGTGATAGGGTTAGAGGAGACTAAATACCTTGGATATGTCATTGGGCGCGGAGTCATCAAACGCCAAGTAAACAAAATAGAGGTGATATGGAATTGGCCCCGACCTGCCACCTCTAGACAAGTAAAGTCGTTCCTGGGGATGGTGGGCTATTATATGAGGTTTGTCCCCCATTTTGCCACTTTAGCTGCTCTGTTGACAGGGCTCTTAAAAGGGACGGAAGTCTGTCATAGTCCGCTGGAATGACCAGGCGGAAGAGGCTTTCTCCTGTGTGGGTCCCCGGTTTTGGTGACGCCCAACTTCAAGAGGGAATTTGCGGTACAGACCGATGCCTCTGAAGTAGGTCTCGGTGCGGTACTGTCTCAGGAAATCAACAGGGAGGAGCACCCCGTTGTCTTCCTCAGCCGTAAGCTCACTCCAGCGGAGACTTGGTACAGTATATTGGAGAGAGAGTGCCTGGCCATCAAGTGGGCACTCGAGTCTCTCCGCTATTATATTTTGGGGAGGGAGTTCCGTCTGGTGACCAACCACTCCCCTCTCAAGTGGATGAGCCAGGCCAAAGAGAGGAATGCTCAGGTCACCAGGTGGTTCTTGTCGCTGCAAAACTTTAAGTTCACAGTAGAACACAGGGCAGGCCGGTTACAGGTAAATGCAGATGCCCTGTCCCGAGTACACTGTCTGGCGTGTGTTCACCCCCTCAGGGTTGAACAAAAGGGGGGAGGTATGTAGGAAGGCGCAAGGGTCCGTCATTAACGGAAGGTACGTGTCACCGAGGTTTGTGTGTCAGCGGCAGATAGTGGTCGCTGACACTGTTTTACTTAGTGTGGCTGTAAAGCCAATCCGGGCCGGTTCTTATTGGGAGCAGCCAAAGAGCAGGGTGGGTTGCTGTTCCCCACGTCCAGGCCAGGTTTTGGGCTGGGGTTTACAAACCCAGCCAGCAGCTCAGCTGGGTGTGGTGTGATCCTCCAAGTGATAGTGGAGATGAGGAGATCTGCCATACTGCAAGGCTGAGAGCTGCATGAGAGCCGCCTGCTGGGAGTCAGACACCCTAAAGCCTGCTGTGGTCTACCAGGTGATTTATTTTGGGAACTCTTGCTGTGTGAACTAACACAAGGACCCTGCAAAGCATTGTTTTATTTCTGCCTTTTCTGTGTTAATAAACACTGGACTTTTGTTTTTTCAAACGTGGTCTTGCCTCTGTATTGCATCCGCTTACCCTCCTACCAGAGCTAATCCCTACAATATATACAGTACAGACCAAAAGTTTGGACACACCTTCTCATTCAAAGAGTTTTCTTTATTTTCATGACTATGAAAATTGTAGATTTACACTGAAGGCATCAAAACTATGAATTAACACATGTGGAATTATATACATAACAAAAAAGTGTGAAACAACTGAAAATATGTCATATTCTAGGTTCTTCAAAGTAGCCACCTTTTGCTTTAATTACTGCTTTGCACACTCTTGGCATTCTCGTGATAAGCTTCAAGAGGTAGTCACCTGAAATGGTTTTCACTTCACAGGTGTGCCCTGTCAGGTTTATTAAGTGGGATTTCTTGCCTTATAAATGGGGTTGGGACCATCAGTTGTGTTGTAGAGAAGTCAGGTGGATACACAGCTGATAATCCTACTGAATAGACTGTTAGAATTTGTATTATGGCAAGAAAAAAGCAGCTAAGTAAAGAAAAACGAGTGGCCATCATTACTTTAAGAAAAGAAGGTCAGTCAGTCCGAAAAATTGGAAAAACTTTGAAAGCGTCCCCTAGTGCAGTCACAAAAAACATCAAGCGCTACAAAGAAACTGGCTCACATGCGGACCACCCCAGGAAAGGAAGACCAAGAGTCACCTCTGCTGCAGAGGATAAGTTCATCCGAGTCACCAGCCTCAGAAATCGCAGGTTAACAGCAGCTCAGATTAGAGACCAGGTCAATGCCACACAGAGTTCTAGCAGCAGACACATCTCTAGAGCAACTGTTAAGAGAAGTCTGTGTGAATCAGGCCTTCATGGTAGAATATCTGCTAGGTGCTAAGGACAACAAGCAGAAGAGACTTGTTTGGGCTAAAGAACACAAGGAATGGACATTAGGCCAGTGGAAATCTGTGCTTTGGTCTGATGAGTGAAAATTTGAGATCTTTGGTTCCAACCACTGTGTCTTTGTGCGACGCAGAAAAAGTGAACGGATGGACTCTACATGCCTGGTTCCCACCGTGAAGCATGGAGGAGGAGGTGTGATGGTGTGGGGGTGCTTTGCTGGTGACACTGTTGGGGATTTATTCAAAATTGAAGGCATACTGAACCAGCATGGCTACCACAGCATCTTGCAGCGGCATGCTATTCCATCCGGTTTGCGTTTAATCGGACCATCATTTATTTTTCAACAGGACAATGACCCCAAACACACCTCCAGGCTGTGTAAGGGCTATTTGACCATGAAGGAGAGTAATGGGGTGCTGCACCAGATGACCTGGCCTCCACAGTCACGAGATGGTTTGGTTTTCAGTTGTTTCACACTTTTTTGTTACGTATATAATTCCACATGTGTTAATTCATAGTTTTGATGCCTTCAGTGTGAATCTACAATTTTCATAGTCATGAAAATAAAGAAAACTCTTTGAATAAGAAGGCGTGTCCAAACTTTTGGTCTGTACTGTATATATATTGTCTGACGAAAAACGGACAGCACTCCAAGTAAAAGCAATGGTGTTTATTCACCCATGTGGAAGGCAACGTTTCAGCTCATACAAGAGCCTTTTTCAAGCAATGAACACAGTGTATTGTGGGGTATATATAGTCCAACTCCTATTACATCACAAAACAATCAATCAACAATAATGTCTATAAATAAAGTGCTCAAGGGAACCACAGGCCTTGAACAGGATCTGGGGAGGGAGGAGAGCGGAGGAGCTTCCTGGCTGTAGCCAGCTGTCTATTGTATAATGTAAAGCAGGCAGTGCAGCCAGGACAGCCCCCCCCCCCCTCTCTGTATGATGTGTAGAGAAAGGCCTCAACTATAGACTGTCAGCTGTACAGTGTTTGTTGGGAGTGGCCTATTATATGTAGGAGGGGCTTTTAATAATGGGCGGGGCCAAAACAAAACATTGTTCTATTCCTGCAGAGCTTTTAGAATCGTCAAGTAAAAGAATCAGCGCAACACATTACACCCCTTCCCCGCATTTTTAAATATAAAGGGGGCTTTGAAAAATTGAATTAGCACAGCGCACTACACATGCCACCTTTTTTTGTCTTTCGGACCCCCCTAGACAAAATTCCTGGGTGCTCCCCTGCATGCAAATAAGAACATTTATTAAAGGGGATTTCGAAGATACTATGGGGGAGATTTATCAAAAGTGATGTAAAGGGAAACTGGCTTAGTTGCCCATAGCAACCAATCAGATTCCATCTTTCATGTTCCAAAGGAGCTCTAAAAAATGAAAGGTGGAATCTGATTGGTTTCTATCGGAGCTTAAGCCAGTTTTCCTTCAGACCAGTTTTAATAAATCTCCCTAAATAAAAAAAATAAAAAATATATATTTATATACATATATATATATATTGAGAGAGAGAGAGAGAGAGAGAGAGAGAGAGAGAGTAACCAAAGATGAGGCAGCACTCCAATGGAAAGTAAAAGGTGGATCCTTTATTCCCCTCTGTGCAATGTTTCAGCCGTCTCAATGAGGTCTTTCTCAAGCATATAACAAGGTGTCATACAAGGGTATATATGCCCACAATCCATTGCAAACCATAAAAGTAACAATTATTCAA
Organism: Bufo gargarizans; assembly: GCF_014858855.1. Taxonomy (NCBI): domain Eukaryota; kingdom Metazoa; phylum Chordata; class Amphibia; order Anura; family Bufonidae; genus Bufo; species Bufo gargarizans. The sequence goes on from NC_058081.1 coordinate 386,076,031, forward strand.
TACTAAATGTGATAACATGTATAGTACATTATATAGTACATAGAAATTCACGTGCTTCATATGGCAAGGTGGTTATCATAACATAGTGTTCATCATATTACAATACAGTGTCCAAACACATTAATCATTGTGATAACATAATAGTGAGTTAATTGACCAATATCATATCCATCAATAAAGTGTCATGTCACCTGTGTACATAAGGAAAATTCATTAAGATTAAAAACAACTCACGCCGGGGTATCAGGACAGGAGCGCCAAAAGTCTGCGTCCTCACCGCCAAACCACGCATGCCCAGAGTCCACGCCACGTCACAGGAGAAACACCCCAAGGAGATGAGCCAGGAGTCGTCACCATGGAGATGTATACCCACATGACCAGAGCGATCGACCCGTGACCCATCCGAAGGACGCGTCAGGTAGAACCATGCCCATGAAGCCGGGTATGCGTCGCCAGGCAACAATGTAAACATTGCCGACACGGTAACAGCAGCCCAGCCAACATGCGCCGAGGTCTGCCACAAACATATGACAGATACGGGCACCGGAGCACAGAGATCGGCAGGAGAAGAGGGAAAATGTAGGCGAGGGGAGAGAAACATAGCTGGCACCTCAACATAGAAATAAAAATAGAAATATGTGGGTAGAGAGAAACCACAAGGTTCCCCATCAGATCACTGTATAAGTATTACAAAGGACTGAGTGAGCGTGGCTTATTAGAGTATATCAGCAAGGGAAGGGAGTTCATGACCAGTGCCATACTCATATAATAGGAAAGCAGGATGGGGACCAAAGGGTCACGCCGTTCTCACGGCAAGAAACCACAGGTCCATTGAGGGCATGGGATCCGAGACACGTCCATGCCACAGGTCCCAAACCCAACAACCAACCCTCTAGTCCATAAATAAAAGGAAGAAAACCACCACTCCAGATAAATAATATAATTATAATTAACCCACACATTGTGTAACATAACCAATGTAAATGCGCCTAAGGATCTCTCCCATCACCATAATCCCAATATAGAGACACAGAAGAAGGCTCATACCGTCCACAAAAACCACCAGCGGAGCACCAATAATCTGGAGAAAGAAAAAAGAAATAGTATATAAGCAATAAGACAGAGAACTGTGCATCTATATGTAACAAATTTGTTATATAATTGATGACACCAATATAGAAATCACATGCACCAGGGCATAACACGGAGAGGAACAAGAGAGCACAGCAAAAAGCCCCATCCTATATTACATTCCACTTAAAATCGACGTTGAGACCATGAGGTCTCAGTGTGTTGAGACGATGGATCCATCTCAGCTCACGTTGTTTGAGAGCCAATGTCCTGTCTCCTCCCCTTCTAGACAGAGTGATATGGTCCATTAACATAAATTTTAAATCCTTCTCCTTATGGTTGGCCTCAACAAAATGTTTAGGGACGGGCAGATCTTTTCTTTTTTGTCTGATGGAAAACCGGTGATTATTCAAATGTGCCTTCATGTCACAAGTGGTCTCCCCTACATAGAGAAGACCACAAGGACAGGAAAGCACGTAGATCACAAAGGAGCTGTTACATGTCAAGAAATGACCAATCTCATACTGGGTCCCCGTAACTGGATGGGTAAACCTCTCCCCCTTAGTCATGTAGGTGCAATTAACGCAGCCAAGGCAGGGATAGGAACCCGTCCTGCGAGAGCCAATATGAGACTGTGTCAAAATCTTGCCAGGAACGTCCACTCGGACCAACTTATCTCGAAAATTGGCAGAGCGCCTGTAGGAAAGCAAAGGTGGCACTGACAAAGGCATGACATTAGGAAAATTGCTCTTGAGTATTGCCCAGTGTTTACGGACAATACGAGCAATCTGGACATTTTGTTCCGAATACGTTGATATAAAGGGTATCCTCTCAACTTTATCGTGTGTATCTTCTGGTGATGCCCATTGTGAATCCATCACCTTGATAAGGTGTTTATTAATCACCCGAGCAGGGTAACCACGTACCCTAAACTTATGCGTCATCTGAGAGAAACGAGTCGGGAGTAAGTCAGGATCCTGGACCACCCTCTTAACCCTGAGTAGTTGACTGTAGGGGACAGAGTTGATAATAGACCTTGGGTGACAGCTGCCATAATGCAGCAATGTATTACAATCAGTGGGCTTAGTGAAGATGTCCGTAGATAGTCGGTCACCCACTATGGTAACTGTCATATCGAGAAATTGGACATGGGAGGTAGAGTGCACAAGAGTAAAACGAATGTCCGGGTCCATATGGTTCAAAAAATCATGAAAGCTTTCAAGAGAAAGAGAGTCACCATGCCAGATGATGAAGACATCATCTATGTATCGCCACCACCTCAGCACATTGCTGAAGTGGTGGGACACATAGATAAGGTCCTCCTCGAGGGCCGCGATGAAGACATTGGCATAAGTGGGTGCCACATTCGACCCCATGGTGGTCCCTCGTAACTGGAGATAAAAACTATCCATAAATAAAAAATAATTGTTTCTCAGAACCAGATCCAAAATATGAATGATGAAATCCTGACAAGATAGAGAATAGTTGCTGCCAGAAAGCTGTCTCCGGACCGCAGCCACCCCCCTTTCATGGTCAATGGAGGTGTAAAGGCTCGTGACATCAAAGGATGCCAGGAGACAACCATCTGGCAGCACCATGTCAGAGATCCTATCCAAAAAGTCACCAGTGTCTCTGATATAGGACCTGGCGCTAACCGCATAGTGTTGAAGTACTCGATCTAGGAAAATGGAGATGTTGGACAAGATGGATCCGGTGCCCGCAACAATGGGGCCACCTGGCGGGTCCATCAGTGATTTTTGAATTTTAGGAAGGACATATATGACTGGTGTACGTGGCTGTGATACAATTAAAAAAGAATGGAGCTCACTATCAATACTGTCCTGACCCATTGCTGTATCAAGGACCCTCTTGATGCGTCTAACTATATCAAACCTTGGATCCCCAGTCAATACCCTATAAACACTCGAATCCCCCAATTGTCTCCTAATTTCCTGAATGTATTTGGGGGTGTCCAACCGCACCACCCTTATCGGCCGGTTTGATGGTGAGGCTGCTGTCATGGCACAAACCCTCCAAGGTGACAATCTCGGAAGAAGTCATGTTAGGATGTCTAAGAGGCACCCTTATCACGTAGGGAGGCTATATCGATCGAAACAGCCTTCCTAAATGTATCTAATGCAGATGAATTATTATGTCGTGAAAAATCACTTTTGTTACAAAGCCCAAAAGATTTAAGTCTCAATTCAGTATCAACAATTCCTACAGTCGACTGATCCATCGGAGGGCGACCTGCAAACCATACCTTGAGTTCGATGTTCCTATATAGGCGCTGCAGGTCGACCTCCAAATGGAACCAGTCAACTTGGTAGAGGGACAAAATAAAAGGCCTTTGGATAGTACTTTGATTTGCACATCAGACAAAGGTACAGAGGAAATATTTACCACAGTAGAAATATTGCTATTCATCATAGGGCCTGGTTCCCCTTCCTGCGCAATGCCATAGGCTTGGTCAACTTTGGGGATTTGGTATTTCCACCATCTATGGTGTCTTCTGCCACCCCGTCTGGTTCTCTGACTGTCCCAGGGCCCATCTCTAAAAAAGACTTGGTGGATACAGGATTATTAGTGGCCGTCGGCCCAGATTGTCCCGACTGATGATGTTTATTGTTGATCGGACGGTGTGGAAGGAACTGTCTCTTAGGTATATCATTTTGCCATGTGTAAATTTTTCCTTTGGCTAATGGCGCGAAGCCGGCGCATGCACATTAATTACTGCGCATGCGCCGGCCGACAGACTGAGTGCGCAGGCGCGGGATCTCGGCGAAACAACAAGTTAGTAGATAGGCGGTCAGAGGGAAGGATGGGCGGGCGGAGGGAAGGAAGGGGCGAGGGGAAGCTAAGAAAAGGCTGAGCTAGCAGGGCACCTACGAGGGTAACGCCGCCCCTGGGCACTTGCGAGCCCTAATTTGCATATGTTACAAAGATGTTTTTTGACGGTTTTAGAAGTCCAGGATTGATGCTAAAGGTAACGTTTTTATTAACTGTAAGCATGCTAGAAAGCTATGGGAAGGGTTAAAAACGTGAAATGCTGATGACAGACTCCCTTTAAAAAAAAAACAACTGAAAAAATAGTGGACATTGTAGCCTCCTAGAGGGGCTACAAAAAATATAAAAATATTTTTAAAAATATAAAAAATAAGAATATATAAAAATGTAAATAATCCTCCTTTCCTTAGAATACAAAAATAAATACATAAATAAAAAATATATAAACAACATGGGCATCAGCGCCTCTAAAAACGCCTATACTATTAAAATATAAAAATATTTTTCAAATGTGGTGAATAGAATAATGGAAGAAAATATCAAAATGGCGATTCACCATTTTTTCATCACTTCTGTTACCCCAAAAAATGTAATACATTTTGATCAAAAATACACGCACTCCACAATCAATAAAAACTACAGTCATGGCCAAAAGTTTTGAGAATGACATAAATATTAGTTTTCACAAAGTTTTCTGCTAAACTGCTTTTAGATTTTTGTTTCAATTGTTTCTCTGATGTAGTGAAATATAATTACACGCACTTCGTACGTTTCAAAGGCTTTTATCGACAATTACATGACATTTATGCAAAGAGTCAGTATTTGCAGTGTTGGCCCTTCTTTTTCAGGACCTCTGCAATTCGACTAGGCATGCTCTCAATCAACTTCTGGGCCACTTCCTGACTGATAACAACCCATTCTGTCATAATCACTTCTTGGAGTTTGTCAGAATTAGTGGGTTTTTGTTTGTCCACCCGCCTCTTGAGGATTGACCACAAGTTCTCAATGTGATTAAGATCTGGGGGGTTTCCAGGCCATGGACCCAAAATGTCAACGTTTTGGTCCCCGAGCCACTTAGTTATCACTTTTGCCTTATGGCACGGTGTTCCATCGTGCTGGAAAATGCATTGTTCTTCACCAAACAGTTATTGGATTGTTGGAAGAAGTTGCTGTTGGAGGGTGTTTTGGTACCATTCTTTATTCATGGCTGTGTTTTGGGGCAAAATTGTGAGTGAGCTCGGGACAAGCCTTTTTCCTGATGCCCCAAACAATCGGAAAGAGGCTTCATCGGAGAATATGACTTTGCCCCAGTCCTCAGCAGTCCATTCATCATATTTTCTGCAGAAGATCAATCTGTCCCTGGTGTTTTTTTTGGAAAGAAGTGGCTTCTTTGCTGCCCTTCTTGACACTAGGCCATCTTCCAAAAGTCTTCGCCTCACTGTGTGTGCAGATGCGCTCACAGCTGCCTGCTGCCATTCCTGAGCAAGCTCTGCACTGGTGGCACTCTGATCCTGCAGCTGAATCCTCTTTAGGAGACGATCCCGGCGCTTGCTGGACTTTCTTGGAAGCCCTGAAGCCTTCTTAACGAGAACTGAATCTCTTTCCTTGAAGTTCCTGATGATAAATTGTTGATTGAGGTGCAATCTTAGTAGCCACAATATCCTTGCCTGTGAAGCCATTTTTATGCAATGCAATGATGGCTGCACGCGTTTCTTTGCAGGTCACCATGGTTAACAAAGGAAAAACAATGATTTCAAGCATCACCCTCCTTTTAAAAGGTTAAGTGTGCCATTTTAACCCAATCAGCCTGACATAATAATCTCCAGCCTTGTGCTCGTCAACATTCTCACCTGAGTTAACAAGACGATTACTGAAATGATCTCAGCAGGTCCTTTAATGACAGCAATGAAATGCAGTTGAAAGGTTTTTTTTGGGATTAAGTTAATTTTCATGGCAAAGAAGGACTATGCAATTCATCTGATCACTCTTCATAACATTCTGGAGTATATGCAAATTGCTATTATAAAAACTTAAGCAGCAACTTTTCCAATTTTCAATATTTATGTAATTCTCAAAACTTTTGGCCACGATTGTACAGATCATCCTGAAAGAATTGAGCCCTTACACCAAAAGACCCGGAAGACCACGGAAAACAACTGTGATGGATGACCGAAGAATTTTTTCCCTGGTAAAGAAAACACCCTTCACAGCAGTTGGCCAGATCAAGAACACTCTCCAGGAGGTAGGTGTATGTGTGTCAAAGTCAACAATCAAGAGAAGATTTTGCCAAAGTGAATGCAGAGGGTTCACCACAAGATGTAAACCATTGGTGAGCCTCGCAAACAAGAAGGCCAGATAACAATTTGCCAAACAACATCTAAAAAAGTCTTCACAGTTCTGGAACAACATCCTAGGGTCAGATGAGACCAAGATCAACTTGTACCAGAGTGATGGGAAGAGAAGAGTATGGAGAAGGAAAGGAAAGGCTCATGGTCCTAAGCATACCACCTCATCAGTGAAGCATGGTGGTGGTAGTGTCATGGCGTGGGCATATATGGCTGCCAATTGAACTGGTTCTCTTGTATTCATTGATGATGTGACTGCTGACAAAAGCAGCAGGATGAATTCTGAAGTGTTTCGGGCAATAGTAGCTGCTCATATTCAGCCAAATGCTTCAGAACTCATTGGATGGCGCTTCACAGTGCAGATGGACAATGACCCAAAGCATACTGTAAAAGCAACCAAAGAGTTTTTTAAGGGAAAGAAGTGGAATGTTATGCAATGGCCAAGTCAATCACCTGATCTGAATCCGATTGAGCATGTATATCACTTGCTGAAGACAAAACTGAAGTGAAAATGCCCCAAGAACAAGCAGGAACTAAGGACAGTTGCAATAGAGGCATGGCAGAGCATCACTAGGAGTGAAACCCAGCGTCTGGCATTCCAGACTGCAGGCTGTAATTGACTGCAAAGGATTTGCAACCAAGTATTTAAAAGTGAAGGTTTGATTTTATGATTAGTATTCTGTCCCATTTCTTTTGGTCCCTTAACAAATGGGAGGCACATCTGCAAACTGTTGTAATTCCTACACCATTCACCTGATTTGGATGTAAATACCCTCAAATTAAAGCTGACAGTCTACAGTTAAAGCACATCTTGTTTGTTTGATTTCAAATCCATTGTGGTGGTGTATAGAGCCAAATATGCTAGAATTGTGTTGATGTCCCAATATTTAAGGACCTGGCTGTATAAGAGCCATGCATTCTGCCTGATACCTTGAACAGTGTACCCCTTTTGGTTAACAAATGCACTGAAATATAGAAATCAGTATTCACTTATGAGTCCCAACAGTTGTAGCATCAGCGTCTTGTTAGTCAAAGTTACCAATAACATTCTTCCCTGTGCAGGCAGCTTGGTGAATTACACCCTTCCCTGATGCGCGCAAGCACTTTATGGCTAACAAGACGCTAAAGCCATAACTTACAGTAACTCTATACAGACGTTCTGGTCTCATTAAGAAGATACAGCACTCTGCTTAACCCTTAGGATACCAATATTCTTCCCTACCTTCCTAGAGCCATAACTTTTTTATTTCTCTGTTCACATATCTGTATGAGGTCTTGTTTTTTGCAGGACATGTAGTACTTTCTTAAGCCACCATTTCATATGGCATACAATGTAGTGGGAAGCAGAGAAAAAATGCAATTCCTCCACAGTTTCACAGGTTTTGTCTCTATGGTGTTCTCTATGTGGCCTACATTCTCTTGGTCAGTACAATTACAACTATACCACATATGTATAGATTTTATGGGGGGCCATTTATCAAACTGGTGTAATGTAGAACTGGCTTATATGCCCATGGCAACCACCAGCTGTCAAAAATGAAAGGTGGAATCTGATTTCGTAAAAGTCCGGGTTCGGGTTCGGTGTTCGTCGCTTTCTTGGCGCTTTTTGAAAGGCTGCAAAGCAGCCAATCAACAAGCTTAATACTACTTGCCCCAAGTGGCCGTCACAGCCATGCCTACTATTGGCATGGCTGTGATTGGCCAGTGCAGCATGTGACCCAGCCTCTATTTAAGCTGGAGTCACGTAGCGCCGCACGTCACTCTGCTCTGATCAGTGTAGGGAGAGGTTGCAGCTGCGTTTGTTAGGGCGAGATTAGGCAGCGATTAACTCCTCAAAAACACTTAATTCAGTGATCAATCTACAGCTGTGGATCATTGAACCGCTGCTATTTAATTGCTCACTGTTTTTAGGCTGCCCAGAGCGTTTTTCAGTCACTTTTTTCTGGGGTGATCGGCGGCCATTTTGTGTCTTGTGGTGCGCCAGCACAAGCTGCCACCAAGTCCATTTAACCATCAATAGTGTGGTTATTTTTTTGCTATATCCTACATCAGGGTCTTGGCTGTGCTTGCTATTTTATTGAGGGGTGAAATACAATTGCCAAAATAGCAGTACCCTAAATCTGGTGTTTCAGCTGTGGCCAGCCAATTGTAATACTGTCTGCTGTCTGGCAAAGGATATATTTTTGTTCTGGGTTGAAATACAATTCCCAACTTAGCAATTCCCTAAATCAGTGGTTTCTGCTGTATCAGGCCTACTTTAAATCTATCCATAAAAGGGTATATTAGATTGAAGGTGCGGATAGTGTCATCCTCAATAACTTCACACGCTACCGTGCATTTCCAAGTTTAATTCTGTTCCTAAACGTATACCTGTCACCCAGCGCCTAAATAATAGTCCTAAAATTTATATTCAGCTAAATCTGTGTTTATTGCTGAGGCTGGTCAATTCATTTCGTGTCTGCCAAAGCACAGTTTTTGTTCTGGGTTGAAATACAATTCCCAACTTAGCAATCCTCTAAATCAGTGGTTTCTGCTGTATTAGGCCTACTTTAAATCTATCCATAAAAGGGTATATTAGATTGAAGGTGAGGATAGAGTCAATCTTAATTACTTCACACACATGCTATCGTGCATTTCCAAGTCTAATTCTGTCCGTAAACATATACCTGTCATCCAGCGCCTAAATACTAGGCCTACAATTTATATTCAGCTAAATCTGTCGTTACTGCTGTGCCTGTAATACGGTACCTAAATAGATAGCCAGATAGTGTTAGGTGTCTGTAAAAAAAAGTCCTGAATTTGAATTCAATGCATTGGGCCAAATAATTTTTTTCTTATTGTGGTGAACGGTAACAATGAGGAAAACATCTAGTAAGGGATGCGGACATGGTCGTGGTGGTGTTAGTGGACCCTCTGGTGCTGTGAGAGGACGTGGCCGTTCTGCTACAGCCACACGTCCTACTGTACCAACTATCTCAGGTCCCAGTAGCCGCCAGAATTTACAGTGATATTTGGTGGGGCCCAATGCCGTTCTAAGGATGGTAAGGCCTGAGCAGGTACAGGCATTAGTCAGTTGGATGGCCGACAGTGGATCCATCACGTTCACATTATCTCCCACCCAGTCTTCTGCAGAAAGCGCACAGATGGCGCTTGAAAACCAAGCCCATCAGTCTGTCACATCACCCCCATGCATATCAGGGAAACTGTCTGAGCCTCAAGTTATGCAGCAGTCTCTTATGCTGTTTGAAGACTCTGCTGGCAGGGTTTCCCAAGGGCATCCACCTAGCCCTTTCTCAACGGTGGAAGACATAGAATGCACTGACGCACAACCACTTATGTTTCCTGAGGATGAGGACATGGGAATACCACCTCTGCACGTCTCTGATGATGACGAAACACAGGTGCCAACTGCTGCTTCTTTCTGCAGTGTGCAGACTGAACAGGAGGTCAGGGAGGAAGACTGGGTCAAAAACGATGCAGGGGACGATGAACTTCTAGACCCCACATGGAATGAAAGCCGTGCCACTGACTTTCACAGTTCGGAGGAAGAGGCAGTGGTGAGACCGAGCCAACAGCGTAGCAAAAGAGGGAGCAGTGGGCAAAAGCAGAACACCCGCCGCCAAGAGACTCCGCCTGCTACTGACCGCCGCCATCTGGGACCGAGCACCCCATAGGCAGCTTCAAGGAGTTCCCTGGCATGGCACTTCTTCAAACAGTGTGCTGATGACAAGACCCGAGTGGTTTGCACGCTGTGCCATCAGAGCCTGAAGCGAGGCATTAACATTCTGAACCTTAGCACAACCTGCATGACCAGGCACCTGCATGCAAAGCATGAACTGCAGTGGAGTAAACACCTTTAAAACAAGAAACTCACTCAGGCTCCCCCTGCCACCTCTTCTGCCGCCTCAGCCTCTTCTGCTGCTGCCGCCTCGGCCTCTTCCTCCGCCTCTGGAGGAACGTTGGCACCTGCCGCCCAGAAAACAGGGGATGTACCACCAACACCACCACCTCCGTCACCAAGCATCTCAACCATGTCACACGGCAGCGTTCAGCTCTCCATCTCACAAACATTTGAGAGAAAGCGTAAATTCCCACCTAGCCACCCTCGATCCCTGGCCCTGAATGCCAGCATTTCTAAACTACTGGCCTATAAAATGTTGTCATTCAGGCTGGTGGACACAGACAGCTTCAAACAGCTCATGTCGCTTGCTGTCCCACAGTATGTTGTTCCCAGCCGCCACTACTTCTCCAAGAGAGCCGTGCCTTCCCTGCACAACCAAGTATCCGATAAAATCAAGTGTGCACTGCGCAACACCATCTGTGGCAAGGTCCACCTAACCACAGATACGTGGACCAGTAACAACGGCCAGGGACGCTATATCTCCCTAACTGCACACTGGGTAAATGTAGTGGCGGCTGGGCCCCAGGCGGAGAGCTGTTTGGCGCACGTCTTTCCGCCGCCAAGGATCGCAGGGCAACATTCTTTGCCTCCTGTTGCCTTCTCCTCCTACTCGGCTTCCTCCTCCTCCTCTTCCACCTGCTCATCCAGTCAGCTACACACCTTCACCACCAACTTCAGCACAGCCCAGAGTAAACGTCAGCAGGCCATTCTGAAACTCATATGTTTGGGGGACAGGCCCCACACCGCACAGGAGTTGTGGCGGGGTATAGAACAACAGACCGACGAGTGGTTGCTGCCGGTGAGCCTGGTGGTGTGCGATAATGGGCGAAATCTCGTTGCAGCTCTGGGACTAGCCGGTTTGACGCACATCCCTTGCCTGGCGCATGTGCTGAATTTGGTGGTGCAGAAGTTCATTCACAACTACCCCGACATGTCAGAGCTGCTGCATAAAGTGCAGGTCATCTGTTCGTGCTTCCGGCGTTCACATACTGCCGCTGCTCGCCTGTCTGCGCTACAGCGTAACTTCGGCCTTCCCGCTCACCGCCTCATATGCGACGTGCCCACCAGGTGGAACTCCACCTTGCACATGCTGGACAGACTGTGGGAGCAGCAGCAGGCCATAGTGGAGTTTCAGCTGCAGCATGCACGGGTCAGTCGCACTGCGGAACAGCACCACTTCACCACCAATGACTGGGCCTCCATGCGAGACCTGCGTGCGCTGTTGCGCTGTTTCGCTGTTTCGAGTACTCCACCAACATGGCCAGTGGAGATGACGCCGTTATCAGCGTTACAATACCACTTCTATGTCTCCTTGAGAAAACACTTAGGGCTATGATGGAAGAGGAGGTGGCCCAGGAGGAGGAGGAAGAGGGGTCATTTTTAGCACTTTCAGGCCAGTCTCTTAGAAGTGACTCAGAGGGAGGTTTTTTGCAACAGCAGAGGCCAGGTACAAATGTGGCCAGCCAGGGCCCACTACTAGAGGACGAGGATGAGGAGGAGGTGGAGGAGGATGAGGATGAAGCATGTTCACAGTGGGGTGGCACCCAACGCAGCTCAGGCCCATCACTGGTGCGTGGCTGGGGGGAAACGCAGGACGATGACGATACTCCTCCCACAGAGGACAGCTTGTCCTTACCTCTGGGCAGCCTGGCACACATGAGAGACTACATGCTGCAGTGCCTGCGCAACGACAGCAGAGTTGCCCAAATTTTAACGTGTGCGGACTACTGGGTTGCCACCCTGCTGGATCCACGGTACAAAGACAATGTGCCCACCTTACTTCCTGCACTGGAGCGTGATAGGAAAATGCGCAAATACAAGCGCACATTGGTAGACACGCTACTAAGAGCATTCACAAATGTCACAGAGGAACAAGTGGAAGCCCAAGGCAAAGGCAGAGGAGGAGCAAGAGGTCGCCAACGCAGCTGTGTCACGGCCAGCTCCTCTGAGGGCAGGGTTAGCATGGCAGAGATGTGGAAAAGTTTTGTCAACACGCCACAGCTAACTGCACCACCACCTGATACAGAACGTGTTAGCAGGAGGCAACATTTCACTAACATGGTGGAACAGTACGTGTGCACACCCCTCCACGTACTGACTGATGGTTCGGCCCCATTCAACTTCTGGGTCTCCAAATTGTCCACGTGGCCAGAGCTAGCCTTTTATGCCTTGGAGGTGCTGGCCTGCCTGGCGGCCAGTGTTTTGTCTGAACGTGTATTCAGCACGGCAGGGGGAGTCATTACAGACAAACGCAGCCGTCTGTCTACAGCCAATGTGGACAAGCTGACATTCATAAAAATGAACCAGGCATGGATCCTACAGGACCTGTCCATCCCTTGTGCAGATTAGACATTAACTACCTCCCCTTAACCATATATGGCTGCTGGATCCCATTGCCTGCTGGAGCGGTGTGGAGGCGCGGTGGTCGCCGCACGGCACTGCGCTATGGTTAGAGTAGGTTCCCACTTAACAAGAGGCAATCCTGTCGCGGTAAGTGGGCCTATGCTTTTTGATCAAACTGTATACTAATGCCTCTTTTAGTGCACAGCAAATGATTGATACTAGTGCTGTATAGCCATGTTTATCAATAGAAATGCTGTTTATTACATACAGTAGTCATAAGTATAGGAATGAGGATGTGCGATTTAGATTCTCTCTACAAACCATGATTTATATATTATTGTACTCCAGGGCACTTCCTCATTCAATCCTATTTTTATTTTCATTTTACCATTATATTGCGGGGAAACTTAAAGTTGAATGAACCTCTCCTCTGTCTGGGTCCCGGGGCCTAAATATATGACAATGGACTTTTCCAGTTTTGGCTGACGTGAAGCCTGATTCTCTGCTATGACATGGAGACTGATTCTCTGCTGACATGAAGCCTGAATCTCTGTTATGGGACCTCTCTCCTCTGTCTGGGTGGCGGGGCCTAAATATATGACAATGGACTGTTCCAGTGTTGGGCGACGTGAAGCCTGATTCTCTGCTATGACATGAAGACTGATTCTCTGCTGACATGAAGCCAGATTCTCTGCTATGGGACCTCTCTCCAATTGATATTGGTTAATTTTTATTTATTTTATTTTTATTCATTTCCCTATCCACATTTGTTTGCAGGGGATTTAACTACATTTTGCTGCCTTTTGCAGCCCTCTAGCCCTTTCCTGGGCAGTTTTACAGCCTTTTTGAGTGCCGAAAAGTTCAGGTCCCCATTGACTTCAATGGGGTTCGGGACGAAGTTCGGGTCGGGTTCGGATACCGAACCCGAACATTTCCGGGAAGTTCGGCCGAACTTCTCGAACATCCAGATGTTCGCTCAACTCTACTAATGAGCAAATGAGCACTCGTTAGCGATCATCTGTCAGAAAACCTGCCCATCTAATAACACCCTTTAGTGAGAGCTGATACCTTTTTTTACACTGCTTGATCCTTAGAGCATTCCATGAGACAGCCAGGGCAATGTGTTTGTTTATCTTTGATAAATTCTTCCTGCTCAGGTGTTGTAGTCAATTTGTTAATTAGACAAGGCCTGGATTACACCAACAGATTATCTGACCAATATCTGTCAAATCAGATCAATAGTTAGTGTGTATAACAAAAGATCTGTGTTTGTAATTGGCCCATCTGACCAATGATAGGTCAGAAAATCTACCAGCCAATCTGTTGGTGTAATAAATGAGCTTGATTACCCATAGATCCAATCACACACTGCCCTATAAATTTACATGGGACAGCAGCTCAGGCCCATCACTGGTGCGTGGCTGGGGGGAAACGCAGGACGATGACGATACGCCTCCCACAGAGGACAGCTTGTCCTTACCTCTGGGCAGCCTGGTACACATGAGAGACTACATGCTGCAGTGCCTGCGCAACGACAGCAGAGTTGCCCAAATTTTAACGTGTGCGGACTACTGGGTTGCCACCCTGCTGGATCCACGGTACAAAGACAATGTGCCCACCTTACTTCCTGCACTGGAGCGTGATAGGAAGATGCACGAGTACAAGCGCACATTGGTAGACGCGCTACTGAGAGCATTCCCAAATGTCACAGGGGAACAAGTGGAAGCCCAAGGAGAAGGCAGAGGAGGAGCAAGAGGTCGCCAACGCAGCTGTGTCACGGCCAGCTCCTCTGAGGGCAGGGTTAGCATGGCAGAGATGTGGAGAAGTTTTGTCAACACGCCACAGCTAACTGCACCACCACCTGATACAGAACGTGTTAGCAGGAGGCAACATTTCACTAACATGGTGGAACAGTACGTGTGCACACCCCTCCACGTACTGACTGATGGTTCGGCCCAATCAACTTCTGGGTCTCTAAATTGTCCACGTGGCCAGAGTTAGCCTTTTATGCCTTGGAGGTGCTGGCCTGCCCGGCGGCCAGCGTTTTGTCTGAACGTGTATTCAGCACGGCAGGGGGCGTCATTACAGACAAACGCAGCCGCCTGTCTACAGCCAATGTGGACAAGCTGACATTTATAAAAATGAACCAGGCATGGATCCTACAGGACCTGTCCATCCCTTGTGCAGATTAGACATTAACTACCTCCTCTTAACCATATATGGCTGCTGGATCCCATTGCCTGCTGGAGCGGTGTGGAGGCGCGGTGGTCGCCGCACGGCACTGCGCTATGGTTACACACGGCACCCAGACAGAGGAGAGAGGTCCCATAACAGGATTTGCGCATTGGTCATCTTATTGTCACGGTAGGTAAGCAGGGAAATAACCAAACACAGGGAAAACAACCAGAACAATTTACTAGGCCCAAAAGCTAGGGAGAAAAGGGTCACCTCCTAGCAATCCCTAAGGCTTTCCCTATACTGCTGTGCACATTTGCATAACCTTATGGTGGATATGCATATGCTCTCGTGCCTAAGTCTATATACCCTGGGAAAAACCTGAGCAGTAGGGAAAGAGGAAGAGGCAGCCTGCTTCTTCAAACAGGAGGAAGCAAGCGTCTCCCTAGAGGCCTAGATAAAAGACACCAGGGGAAGAAACAGAGAGGACTTATCTTGAGCTGACACATCCAAAGGAGGAATAAATAGCCTCGCTAACAATCAACCCAGTACACCTGAGGGAAGGTGGATCCAGCTCAAACCCAAACTAAAACAAAGAGAAGAGTCAGATATGTGCAGCCAGCCTGGCAGTTCTCCGCACATTCACAGGGCAAGGCGTAGAACCCCCCTTCTACGGGTGACCTCCGGACACCCCGGACCAACTTTATCCGGGTGTGCCCTGTGAAAGGCCCTCACCAGGCGGCTAGCACTAACATCAGAAGCCAGAATCCACATTCTGTCCTCTGGACTTTATCCCTTCCAGTGCACTAGGTACTGGAGGGAACCCCAAAGAACACGTGAGTCGAGAATCCTAGAGATCTCAAACTCTAAATTGCCATCCACCAGGACAGGGGGAGGTGGCAATGGAGATGGTTCCACAGGTTCCACATATTTCTTCAGTAAGGACCTGTGAAACACATTATGGATCTTCCAGGTCTGCCGAAGATTCAGACGAAACGCCATCGGGTTGACCACAGCAGAGATTTTGTAAGGGCCAATAAATCTTGGACCCAGTTTCTAAGCTGGTACCTTGAGCTTAATGTTTTTAGTGGACAACCATACCGAATCACCCACACACAGGTCCAGACCAGTCATACGTCTCCTGTCAGCCATCCGTTTATATCTTTCACCCATCTTTTTCAAATTAACTTGGATCTTCCGCCAGATAGATGACAAGGCGGAAGAGAATCTCTCCTCTTCTGGCATTCCAGAAGATCTAGTCGAAGAAAAAGTACCAAACTGTGGGTGAAAACCATATGCACCAAAAAATTGTGAATTATCAGTGGACTCCTGTCTACGGTTATTCAAGGCAAATTCGGCTAGAGACAAGAACGAGGACCAGTCATCCTGGTTCTCGGCAACAAAAAGCACCTCAAATAGGTCTCCAGGTTTTGGTTAGTGCGCTCTGTCTGGCCATTCGACTGGGGATGAAAAGCTAAAGCAAAAGACAGTTGAATTCCCAGACAAGAGCAAAACGCCCTCCAAAACCTGGAAACAAATTGCGTCCCCCTATCAGACACCACATCAGAGGGAATGCCATGTAGTTTTACAATGTTATCGATAAAAACCTGAGCGAGAATTTTGGCATTGGGCACGCTAGGTAACGGTACAAAGTGGGCCATCTTACTGAAGCGGTCCACTACCATCAAAATCACAGTTTTCCCAGAGGAACTCGGTAAATTTGTAATAAAGTCCATGGACAAATGCGTCCAAGGACGAGACGGGATGGACAAAGTAAGAAGGGATCCTGAAGGCCGAGTGTGTGCCATATTCATCCGTGCACAGGTTTTACAAGCTGCCACATAACCCTCCACACCCTTGCGCAACCCTGGCCACCAGAATCTCCGGGAAAAAAGATCTATGGTGGATTTGCTTCCAGGATGTCCCGCAAGGACCATATCATGATGTTCCTTGAACACCTTGTATCGCAGTTCAGCAGGAACAACCAATTTGTCTAGAGGACAGGAATCGGGAGCCTCCTCCTGGTTCCCCAACACCTCCATCTCCAACTTGAGGTACAGAGAAGAAACCACCACCCCATCAGCCAAGATCGGAACGGGGTCCTCCGAATCACTCCCCAGGAAAACTTTTTAACAAAGCATCTGCCTTGACGTTTTTAACCCCAGGGCGAAAGGTGACCACGAAATCGAACCTAGCAAAAAAAAACTTGACCACCTAGCCTGTCTAGGATTCAGCCGCTTATTTGCTAGGGGGTGGACCTTGCAACAGAACTGCTTCGACCCCCACTTTTGATGCATCAACCTCCAGTCCTCCACGACGAACGGTTGAGACACATCAGGTTGCATCAGAATGGGAGCAGACGCAAAACATTTTTTAATAGCAGAAAAGGCCTGTAATGCCTCATCCGACCAGGCAGAGAGGTCGGCACCTTTTTCAGTCATATCTGTCAAAGGATTTACAATGGTGGAATAATTCAAGATGAATTTTCTGTAGTAATTGGTAAAACACAAAAACTGCATCAGAGCTTTCTGATTCTCAGGCCAGTCCCATTCCAGTACCGCCCGGACCTTTTTGGGGCCCATACAAAAACCAGAGTCAGAAAGCAGGTATCCCAAAAACAGTAGCTCCTGGACAGGAAAAACACATTTTTCCAATTTTGCATACAATTTATTCTCCCGAAGGATCAACAACACCTGTCTCACCTGATCCTGATGGGTCTCCAAATCGGGTGAGTAAATTAGTATGTCATCAAAATAAATAACAACAAACCTTCCCACTAAATGATGGAAAATATCATTGACAAATCGCTGAAAGACCATTGGCGCATTAGTTAAACCAAAGGGGATGACAAGATTCTCGAAATGACCTTCAGGTTTATTGAAGGCTGTTTTCAACTCATCTCATTCCTTTATTCTGATCAAATTATAGGCTCCTCTTAAATCCAACTTGGAGAACACCTTGGCTCCGACAATTTGATCAAATAGATCAGAAATCAAAGGAAGGGGATACAGATCACGGACCGTAATAAAATTCAATTCTCCGAAATCCAAACACGGTCTAAGTGATCAGTCTTTCTTTTTTACAAAAAAGAAGCCGGCGGCCACAGGGGACTTGGATGGCCTAATATGTCCTTTTACCAAACTCTCGGCAATATACTTCCGCATAGCCTCTCTTTCGGGTTGAGAAAGGTTGATTTTGGCAGTTTAGCTCCAGGGGTGAGATTGACCGGACAATCATATTCTTGATGGGGGGGGGGGGGGGAGGGCAGCGCCGGAGCTCCACCCTCCGAGAATATATCAGCAAAATCAGAGAGAAACTGAGGTAGGACCGTAGTTGACACCCCTGAGATGGAAGCACAGGGACAGTTGTCCATACAAAATTTACTCCAGCTACTGATTTGTCTTGTACACCAGTCAATAGTAGGGTTATGCTTTATCAACTATGGTAAACCTAGAACCATCTGTGGGGGTTTGCTCTGGTAGGCAGATGGTAGCTGTGGCAGTATAGAGGCTCAGGAGACAGGCTTTGTGTCCAACCCGTGCTCTTTTATTCACTCCAGTGCATCACATCAAAACTGTGCAAATCACACAACAGCAATGTCCATAAACCCCACCTCCCACAAAGGATCCCCAAACACTGCAGGCGTCTTGGTGCCTGTTTACACAGTCTCTCACATCCGTGGTCAGTACTACACCTTGTCGTGGGGCGGGTTTGTCCAAGTTCGTGCAAGTTAGACAGGCCACGTGTCGGCTGGACAAGGGATTGGCTCCGGCCACAGGATCCTTTCTTTTGGTCCTTTGCTGAGCCTGCAGCAATTGGGCAGTCCTTGTTAGACTAGCGGACTAAAGAGCTCAGCCCGACCGTGCGATCAGCCTTCCATACAGCTTCCTGCAGTGAGACAGGAGACCACACTTCATCAGCCCCACAGTCAGTGAGCATCAAACCTATATTCACAGCCCTGGGTGTAGCAGGCAGACCACACCCAGCAAGCATAGTGAAGGATTAACTCCTTCTCTACCCAACTAAGGCCAGAGATCAGTGTAGACTGACACCAACAACTGAAACCCATCCACCCGTGGTGGTCCGTGGGGAACAGACACCCACCCCGCTCTTACTCCACCGGGGCCACGACCCCCGGTGGTACGTATCTTCCATCCACTACCACTCCAGACATTCTCTTACACATCGTAGCAGGCAAGCCCCTCATGACAAAACAAGAAATGGACTCAACATGTGAATCAACCACCCTTAACTTAATGTCATGAATTATATGAGCAAGACTCTTTTGTGAGAGAGCGGAGGAATCAATAGCAAACACTGGTATTACCTTTTCTAATGCACTAGTTCTAAAACCAAAATTTTGGAGAAAATGAAAGTCAATAAGGTTTACCCCTGCACCACTGTCAACAAATACCTCAACATTTCCTGAGTCTAGCGCCACCATGGGAGACAGGAGGAAATGGGTATTGCAGGGAGAATGCATATTAGCTTGCTCCGACTCCCCATTCACAGTACCAAAAGTCAGGGAGGTTTTTTCTTTCTCTTTATGCAAATACCTCTGTAGTTTTTCATTACCGTTTTGAGGTTTAACAAAAGCATATGCATAAACAAAATGACCTTCTTTACCACAGTAGTAACATAGCTTATTCAGCTTCCTAAAGTTCCTATCACCTGAGCGAAAGGAAACTTGGCCCAACTGCATAGGCTCCTCTCCTGCCCCAGATTCAAATGTCATACTTCCCCGGGGAATACGTGGGATGGATCCACTTTCAGATGGGACCCCCCGCTCGAGAGGAATCTTATACCTCTCTCTAAGACGTCTATCAAGCCGGACTGCCAAAGACATAGCCGTCTCCAATGAATCAGGATATTCATTAAAAGCAAGGGCATTTTTCAGCCTCTCAGATAGCCCCTGACAAAACTGACTCAGGAGTGCAGGATCATTCCACCCTGAGTCAGTTGCCCATCTTCTAAATTCCGCACAATACGACTCTGCAGTACGTTCTCCCTGTAACAAACTGCGCAACTTAGATTCAGCCATAGAGACCCGGTCTGGGTCATCATAAATCAAGCCCAAGGCTCTAAAAAATTATTCCACCGACTGGAGGGATAGAGAACCGGTCAGCAGAGATATAATGAACCCCACTCTTTGATTCTCGTCACCAGATGACATCGGCCGCAGACGAAAATACAACCGGCAGGACTCCCTGAACCGAATAAAGTCATCACCGCCCCCTGAGAACCTATCATGGAGAGCGACTTTAGGCTCTAAGCAGACCTGATTTCCTCCAACGGTGCCAGACACCAGAGCATTCTGACACCATGCAACAGAACTGCAGAGATCAGCAACCTCCAGCGATAATCCCTGCATGCGATCAACCAAAGCATCCATAGCCTCCATTTCGCGAACAGCAGGGAAATGACAATTTTTTAGCGGGTTATAATGTCACGGTAGGTAGGTAAGCAGGGAAATAACCAAACACAGGGAAAACAACCAGAACAATTTACTAGGCCCAAAAGCTAGGGAGAAAAGGGTCACCTCCTAGCGATCCCTAAGGCTTTCCCTATACTGCTGTGCACATTTGCATACCCTTATGGTGGATATGCACACGCCCTCGTGCCTAAGTCTATATACTCTGGGAAAACCCTGAGCAGTAGGGAAAGGGGAAGAGGTGACCTGCTTCTTCAAACAGGAGGAAGCAAGCATCTCCCTAGAGGCCTAGATAAAAGATACCAGGGGAAGAAACAGAGAGGACTTATCTTGAGCTGAGCTGGAGCAGACGATCCACAACACATCCAAAGCTCACAGGAATGAACTATAGCACGCACAGGGCACTGGGAGAAGGAGGAATAAATAGCCTTGCTAACAATCAACCTAGTACACCTGAGGGAAGGTGGATCCAGCTCAAACACAAACCAAAACAAAGAGAAGAGTCAGACATAGGCAATCAGCCTGGCAGATCTCCGCACATCCACAGGGCAAGGCTTGACTTACCCAAAGTGAATTTGTCAAAAAGTGTCTAGCAGTTAAACATGGCACCCCCAACACTCAGAACCTCCAAATAGAGACAAAGGCAACCATGGCTTGCACCTCAAACTCACTTTGTCCAGCGATGCTCCAGGATTGCCCAATGCCTATGAAGAAAAACTGAAAAACCACAGGATTTCGTCCATTCCAAATTTATGCTGACAACTTCTGACTCTGCTCTTAACCTCTCCAAACAGACATATTTCATGACCCTGATCTCCTCACTGTCTAATAATCCAAAACTCCAAAAACAATCCAAACTCTTTGACACTTTTCACTCCCTCCATAGTCCAAAAGTGCAAGGTGTCTATTACAGAGCTCTCGCTGAAGATCTGGCCACCTACTTCAAAGAGAAAATTTAAAATATCCAGCAGCAAATTAGCTCCCATCCTCTAAGTGTCATTGATCCCATTCTCCCCACATCTCTCCCCATTCACTTTCCACATTCGACCCAGTCACAGAAAAAGTCTCCAGGCTCCTCTTCTTCTCACACTACCACATGGATTGCTGACCCTATTTCCTCACAACTCTCTCTCTTCTGGTATTATCCTCTCAAACATTCTGTCATAACCCCAAAAAAACATCTTGAGCAACTAACCATAGACATGTCTCTAATCTTCCCTTTCTTTCTAAACTACTGGAGCTCCTGGTCTACTCTTGCCTCACCTGACATCTCTCCTCTCTATCCTTGATACATTACAATCTGGTTTCTGCACCCTACCTTCTACAGAAACTGTCCTCTTGACAGTTAAATGCAACTGTGACTACTCTCTACAAATTCTCCTCAATCTTTCTGTGGCATTTGACACTGTAGACCACCATCTCCTCCTCACCATACTCCAATCTAGGCAGCATGCCCGCTGTCTAGGCAGCATGCCCACTGTTATATTTGACAAGGATCTTTCATTCATGACCTATATTCAATCATTTGCTTGATCATATTCCCTGCAGGGCCCTCATTCTTCTTGTTTTAATTGTTAACTGGTTTGTTTCTATGTTATCTATGACGTTAAGAGATTAGTGAAGTTTTGAAAAATTTAATTTGCCTGAATTTTTTAAGTAATTCATCACAAATTGCGATAAATCAGGTATACCCAGGACATTCTGCCTAATCATATTCATCCCATTTGGTGGCCCAATTTCAGTGTGAAGGCTTGGAACTTAAACTGCACCCACATCCATAGTTAATCCATTCTGTAGGTACTGTGCCGTCAGTATTGCAGGTGTAATTTATCGCCGTCTACAAGATTCATAGCTAAGGCCTCTTTCACACTTGCGTTGTCCGGATCCGGAGTGTACTCCACTTGCCGGAGGTACACGCCGGATCCGGAAAAACGCAAGTGTACTGAAAGCATTTGAAGACGGATCCGTCTTCAAAATGCTTTCAGTGTTACTATGGCAGCCAGGACGCTATTAAAGTCCTGGTTGCCATAGTAGTAGTGGGGAGCGGGGGAGCGGCATACTTACAGTCCGCGCGGCTCCCGGGGCGCTCCAGGGTGACGTCAGAGCGCCCCATGCGCATGGATGACGTGCCATGCGATCACGTCATCCATGCGCCTGGGGCGCCCTGACGTCACTCTGGAGCGCCCTGGGAGCCGCACGGACGGTAAGCATGCTGCTCCCCCACTCCCCGCTACACTTTACCATGGCTGCCATGACTTTAGCGTCCTGGCAGCCATGGTAACCATTCAGAAAAAGCTAAACGTTGGATGCAGCAATGCGCCGAAACAACGTTTAGCTTAAGGCCGGATCCGGATCAATGCCTTTCAATGGGCATTCATTCCGGATCCAGCCTTGCGGCAAGTGTTCAGGATTTTTGGCCGGAGCAAAAAGCGCAGCATGCTGCGGTATTTTCTCCGGCCAAAAAACGTTCTGTTCCGGAACTGAAGACATCCTGATGCATCCTGAACGGATTTCACTCCATTCAGAATGCATTAGGATAATCCTGATCAGGATTCTTCCGGCATAGAGCCCCGACGACGGAACTCTATGCCGGAAGACAAGAACGCAAGTGTGAAAGAGCCCTAATACTTTCTGTTAACTAAAAATAAAAGTATACAGCACCGTTCAGTAAAGCAAAAAACCTGAGCGCACCCCTGCCACTCAATAGCTCCTTAGTGGAACAAAATAAAGAAATGGAGGCAACGCCAATAAAGTAGTGGATTTTTTTTTTTCTTTTAATGCATGTTGTGGCAGTCCAAGAAAATGCTTTTTAATCCCTCTGTTAACTGTAGATTTGTGGTGTGGGCCAATGAGTGGGGAGAGAGGCAGAAGCAGCAGTGGCAGTAACAGTGACAATAGTGGCCCCATGACAGAGTGGGAAGGATGGCAGCAGCAGCAGGAATGGCAGTAACAGTGACAATAGTGGCACCGTAACAGAGTGGGGATGGGGGCCAACAGCAATGGCAGTAACATGGGCAATAGTTGCCCTAGTGGGGAGGGGTACGGCAGCAGTGGCAGTAAGCCTGTGTTCACATGACTATTTTGGACCCACTCCTACTTTTGGCTTACAAATACTGATAAAATACTGATCATATATTAACTGTGTGAAAGTGGCCTTATGAATGCTTAAAATACAGGATCCATATTTTTTATTTTTTCCTGTTCATCTGAAGCTTAAAAAGAATGGAAAAATAAACGATGATGTCAACACGGACAAACAGGGACAATAGTGGCCCCATAACAGAGCGGGGAGGAGGGGCAGAAGCAGTGGCAGTAACAATAGTCGCCCCATAACAGGGTGGGGAGGGTGGCAGCAGCAGTGGCATACAGCACAAGATGGTGGCAGATCACAGCAGTAGCAGAACCCAAAAACTGAAGTGTGATAGCAAGGCCCAGTGGAATGCAAATCCTTTTAAAAATGTAACACGTACATATCAGTAGGCCAAGAAACCCCATTATAGGAATGGCAGTAGTGGCATCATCAAAATAGTGGCAGCAGCACGTGGCCAGAAGGCCAGAAGTAATGGCCCATTTTGCAGAATATTCCACTGTGGCTACAGTATGATCATTAGTGGCATATGGAGCTGGTGCTGTGGAAAAGTCGGATATCAGACAGTGCTGAGGAGGAGCATTTTGTCTTTGCAGCTCAAGGAGGGCGTGTTTTGCACAGCAAGAGTGGCTACAATGCATGCACAGTTAGGCTACTTTCACACTAGCGTTCGGGGCTCCGCTTGTGAGTTCCGTTTGAAGGCTCTCACAAGCGGCCCCGAACAGATCCCTACAGCCCCAATGCATTCTGAGTGGATGCGGATCCGCTCAGAATGCATCAGTTTGGCACCGTTTGGCCTTCACTCCGCTCAGCAGGCGGACACCCGAACGCAGCTTGCAGCGTTTTCGTGTCCGCCTGGCCGTGCGGAGCCAAACGGATCCGTCCAGACTTACAATGAAAGTCAATGGGGACAGATCCGTTTGACGTTGACACAATATGGTGCAATTTCAAACGGATCCGTCCCCCATTGACTTTCAATGTAAAGTCAGGAGTTCCTATTAATATACCATCGGATCGGAGTTTTCTCGATCCGATGGTATATTTTAACTTGAAGCGTCCCCATCACCATGGGAACGCCTCTATGTTAGAATATACCATCGGATTTGAGTTACATCGTAAACCTCAGATCCGACAGTATATTCTAACACAGAGGCGTTCCCATGGTGATGGGAACGCTTCATGTTAGAATATACTGAGAACTGTGTACATGACTGCCCCGTGCTGCTTGGCAGATGCTGCCAGGCAGCAGGGGGCAGACCCCCCTCCTCCTGTAATTAACTTATTGGTGTCCAGTGCGGCCCCCCCTCCCTCCCCAGTATTAATTGTAGCCAGTGCGGCC
This sequence comes from Bufo gargarizans, assembly GCF_014858855.1. Taxonomy (NCBI): domain Eukaryota; kingdom Metazoa; phylum Chordata; class Amphibia; order Anura; family Bufonidae; genus Bufo; species Bufo gargarizans. The sequence goes on from NC_058081.1 coordinate 386,100,511, forward strand.
CCCCTCCCTCTATATTCATCTGTGGCCAGTGCGGATTCCCATTATTAAATATGACCAGTGCGGCCTCCCCCTCCCTCCCTCCCCAGTATTAAATATGACCAGTGCGGCCTCCCCCTCCCTCTATATTTATTGGTGGCCAGTGCGGATTCCAAGTATTATGACCAGTGAGGCCCCCCCTCTCCCCCCCCTAATTAAAATCACCCCCCCCCCATCATTGGTGGCAGCGGAGAGTACCGATCGGAGTCCCAGTTTAAATCGCTGGGGCTCCGATCGGTTACCATGGCAACCAAGACGCTATTGCAGTCTTGGCTGCCATGGTTACTTAGCAATAAATACAAGCATTATACTTACCTGAAGAGCTGCGATGTCTGACCGGCCGGGAGCTCCTCCTACTGGTAAGTGACAGGTCTGTGCTATAGGCAATGCGCCGCACAGACCTTTCACTTACCAGTAGGAGGAGCTCCCGGCCGGACACAGACATCGCAGCTCTTCAGGTAAGTATAATGCTTGTATTTATTGCCAAGTAACCATGGCAGGCAAGACTGCAATAGCGTCTTGGCTGCCATGGTAACCGATCGGAGCCCCAGCGATTTAAACTGGGACTCCGATCGGTACTCTCCGCTCCCACCAATGATGGGGGGGGTGATTTTAATTAGGAGGGGGGGAGAGGGGAGGCCTCACTGGTCATAATACTTGAAATCCGCACTGGCCACCAATAAATATAGAGGGAGGGGGAGGCCGCACTGCATATTTAAACTGGGGAGGGAGGGAGGGAGGGGGAGGCCGCACTGGTCATATTTAATACTGGGAATCCGCACTGGCCACAGATGAATATAGAGGGAGGGGGGCTGTAATGTCTTCTCTGCATAGTTTGTTAATGTGAGTGCTCATGTGTGTGCCTTCAGCACCATCTAGTGACCTTTAGCTGTAAGTGCATCTTCTGCCTTTTTAAGTTATGCATATTCATTAGGTCACCTGACTTCCTGCTCACAGTGCTTTCTGGGAAAGAGACAAGCTCCTGCTTCCTTTTCTCCTCACCTCATGGAAGGAGCAGCTGCACATTGTATGTACATTGTGCTGTATACTCAGTTATTGTATGTTCATTTTCCTAGTTTACCTTATCTACTGCCGGTTAATAAAAACCACAGACTACAGAAACAAGTCTCATCTTATTAACTAGTAGAATGGTGATATCTGCCTGTTGAACTGCCTACAGACCCCGGGGGTACATATTGTGAGAACAGGACAGTAAACGACGACTTCTAGCAAGAGAAGCACACCTGACTACACAGAAGTCTGTTACGGTCCACGCAATATCTGCAAACGGACACCACAGCGACTTCTATACAGTCCAGTGCTGCAAGGGGATAGCCGCTTCAAGCAATGTAGACACATTTGATTGCGTACTGTGACCGCTCTCTAAGCACAGCGACCGGCATTCCACAGCACAGTAGTCTCCACGCAGTTAAGTGTCTGCACCAACACCATGTCGCGTAGCACATTATCAAGCTACAAGACAAGATCAGGGAATGATGGTTCCACTAAGACGTCTTCCGTTAGCAATGCGGCTGCCATTGCCCGCGCAAAGGCAGAAGCCGCGAAGGACAAAGCAGCCTTTGCCGAACAAGAAATGAAGATGAAAGAAGAAAAGGCACAGCTAGAGGCTGAGAAAGCAAAGCAACAGGCTTCAATAGACATGCAAAAGGTCCTCTTAGATGCAAAGCTAGAGAAACTCGCCGTAGAGAAAGAAACGGCAGCCGCCATAGCTGAAGCAGAGTTCTTGGAGGCAATGGAATACCCGAAAACCGGAAGTCACCGCAGTGTGCTTAGCCCAGAACTCGGCCAGCAAGATCCTGTACAACGCACTTCAGAGTACGTCCGTCAACACTCCAGACCAAACAGCAATGCCGATCCATTCCCTGGAACCGAAGATGTCACCTATGCCACAGAGCAATCATACCGTCCAAAAGAAAGAGTAACGCTCGGAACCCAGTCCTACAAACAAAAGAGCCCAGAGCCACGTGACAAAACTCCAGCTAACTTCCCTGCACACCAAGGAAGCCAGCTTCCAGTCCAGCCTGCAGAGCCACCTTATCCCATAAGACGGTATGACATGGGCTGGCCTAAGTCAGAGACTCCATACAGGTATGACTGCCCACCACACTCTTACTGTGATTTTCCACCTCCAACCAACCTTAGTAGTAACCAGAGCACAATAGACTTTGCCAGGTTCTTTACTAAACGAGAGCTAGTTACAAAGGGACTGGCAAAGTTCAGTGATCGCCCTGAAAACTATAGAGCATGCCGGGCCTCCTTTCATAACATTACAAAAGACTTGGGTCTGTCATACAGTGAGGAAATAGACTTCCTTGTAGATCGGCTTGGAAAAGACTCTGTAGAACATGCCAAGAGAATCAGGGATATTAATATAAACTACCCAGAGATTGGCCTAAAAATGATCTGGGATAAACTTGATGAATGTTATGGTTGTGCAGAGGTCATAGAGGATGCGTTGTTTAAAAGAATTGAAGAATTCCCTAAAATATCTAGCAAAGGGTTCCAGAAACTTAGGGATTTAAGTGATCTACTGATGGAATTACAGGTTGCCAAGGCCGAAGGGGATTTACCGGAGCTTGCTTTCCTTGACACTGCCAGAGGTGTCAAGCCTATTGTATTAAAGCTTCCCTACAACCTGCAGGAGAAATGGGTCTCCCACGGGTCAAGGTACAAACATACCTACAATGTGCCATTCCCTCCCTTCAGTGTGTTTGTTGACCTTTAAAGGCTAGAGGCTAATATTCCTAATGACCCTAGCTTTGATCTATCACAGTCTTGTGCCACTCCCTATGACCACAGACCACACAAAGGATCAGTGGCAGTGCACAAAACGAACATTTCACCTGCAGATTCTTACAGGCATTACGGCTCCGACAGCCGCGAAACAGTCAAAGATCCTGGTAAGCAGTGCCCTCTACACAAGAAGCCTCACCCTCTTCTGAAGTGCAGAGCCTTTAGAGAAATGTCCATAGGAGATCACAAAGCCTTCCTCAAAGAGAACCGCATTTGCTACAAGTGCTGCTCATCTACATCACATATTGCCAAAGACTGTCAGGTTAGTGTAAAATGCAAAGAATGCAGCAACTCAGATCACAACACGGCCCTACATCCTGGGCCTTCCCCATGGACCTCATCACAGAGTAACAGTGCCAGAGAGCATGGCGGGGAGGAAAGTAACTCTGAAGCTAACCCATCAGCAGTTACTTCACAATGCACTGAAGTCTGTAAAGGACTCATAGGCGGCAGGTCCTGCTCAAAAATCTGCCTAACAAAAGTATACCCAAAGGGCTGCAGAGACAAAGCCATCAATGTTTATGCCATCCTAGATGACCAAAGTAATGCGTCCCTAGCCAAATCTACTTTCTTTGACATTTTCAGCATCAAAGGGCCCAACACTCCTTATTCCCTAAAGACCTGTGCAGGTACTGTAGAAACAGCGGGGAGAAGAGCTAGTGGCTATCTAATCGAATCCATAGATGGTAAAACGTGTCTTTCCTTACCAACTATTACTGAATGTAACCAAATTCCTGATAATAGACACGAGATCCCTACACCAGAGGTAGCCATACATCACCCCCATTTACAGCGTATAGCCCATCTCTTACCAAAACTCGATCCTAACGCTCAGATAATCCTACCTGGGGAGAGATATCTTACAAGTTCATAAAACTAGAGAGCAGATTAATGGCCCTCATCATGCTCCTTATGCCCAAAGGCATGACCTAGGATGGGTCATAGTAGGAGATGTCTGCTTAGGAAGCATACACAAACCAACTTCCATTAATAGCAGGCTTACAAGCACATTAGATAATGGACGTCCCTCTATCTTCCAACCATGTAAAAACAACTTCCTCATAAAGGAATTGCCACATAGCACTCAACTACCTTGTTCTTTTTATAGACTCTGTAGACCACGACATAGCTTGTGACAGTGACAAAGACCATCTAGGTTGCTCAGTGTTCCAAAGGACCAAGGAGGACAATCAGGTAGCAATGTCCCACGAAGACAGATTGTTTTTAGAAACCATGCAAAAGGAAATCACTAAGGATGAAACAAATAGTTGGGCGGCACCCCTTCCCTTCAGGCCTCAAAGGCAACGTTTGCCTAACAACAGAGAGCAAATCTACAGACGTTTTGTCTCTCTAAGGCGTAGCTTCCATAAGAAGCCAGAAATGAAAGATCACTTCTTTACTTTCATGAGGAAAATATTTGAGAATGGTCATGCTGAGGTAGCTCCCACCCTCAAAAACTCAGAAGAATGTTGGTATTTACCCATATTCGGGATTTACCACCCAAAGAAACCAGGTCAAATTAGAGTAGTGTTTGACTCTAGTGCAAAATATGAAGGCGTCTCCTTAAACAACGTCCTGCTCTCAGGTCCTGATCTTAACAACAAGCTCCTAGGAGTACTGCTTCGTTTTCGCAAAGACTCTGTTGCCTTCATGGCGGACATTCAGCAGATGTTTCATTGCTTTCTCGTTAAAGAGGAACACAGAAACTTTTTAAGATTTCTTTGGTTTGTTAACAATGACCCCACAAAAGATATTGCGGAGTACCGCATGCGTATACATATCTTTGGTAACAGCCCCTCCCCTGCAGTTGCAACTTATGGTCTCAGACACTTTGCTCAGGAAGGCGAACTAGAATATGGGTCAGATGTCAGACAATTCGTAGAAAGAGACTTTTATGTAGATGACTGTCTAAAATCACTACCCACTGTTGAGGGTGCAATAAGTCTCCTTAAGAGCTCAAGAAATGCTTGCATGCTCAAACTTGAGACTCCACAATATAGCCTCCAATAGTAGGCAGCTGATAGAAGCATTTCCCTCTCAAGACCATTCAAATGACCTACAGAGCTTAGACTTAGGGACTGACTCCCTTCCTATACAACGTAGCCTTGGTCTCCTCTGGGATCTAAAATCAGATACGTTTACCTTCCAAGTCAGCCAGGAAGAGAAACCCTTTACCCGTAGAGGTGTCCTGTCTGACATAAACAGTCTTAATGATCCCTTAGGATTCACTGCCCCTGTTGCAATCCAGGGCAAATCACTACTTAGAGACTTAACTCAGGAAACATTGGATTGAGATCACCCACTATTCCCTGAAAAAAGAAACCTATGGATAGAGTGGAGAAACTCCCTAAAGACTTTATCTAGCCTGCATGTTCCAGGTTCTTACGCTCCTGTACCATCCACAGAAGTAAAAACACAAAGACTTTATGTATTCTCTGATGCGTCCGTCAAAGCAATTGCCGCTGTAGCGTATCTTAAAACTATAGACAACAAAGGTCAGTGGCACACAGGGTTTGTCATGGGCAAAGCGAAACTCGCACCACTTCTCGAACATACAATACCCAGGCTAGAGCTCTGTGCCAGTGTACTAGCCGTTGAACTAGCGGAATTAATTACATCAGAGATAAACCTAGAGATTCGAGACACCGAGTTTTATACATACAGTAAAGTGGTCCTGGGCTACATTTACAACCAAACTAGGCGTTTTTACGTTTACGTTAACAACCGAGTGTTAAGAATCAGGAGGTCCACTATCCCAAATCAATGGCACTTTGTACCTACTGACCATAACCCAGCAGACTTAGCAACCAGGTCAGTTGCTGCCAGTCACCTTAAGAACACAGTCTGGTTCACGGGTCCTGCCTTTCTATACAACTCAGAACATTCTTCTGCCTGTGACTCATATGAGCTGTTAGATGCAGATTCTGACAAATAAATCCGCCCCCAGGTATCTGTACTACTCACTGTAAATTCGTACAATCAGCTCGGTAGTCACCGTTTCATCAGGTTTTCCACCTGGAAGTCACTTGTATGAGCTACTTGTACGAGCTATCACCTGCTTAGCACACATATCCCGTTCCTTCAAGCATGCCCCATTTGTTATGGAATGTAACTGCAAAGGTTGGCACCATTGTAAGAACGGATACTCAGTAAGTGAGCTAGAACAATCGAGAAATCGAATTATTTGTTCTATGCAACAAGAGACATTCGATAAGGAACTCTACTGCACAAACAACAAAAAACCTTTGTCAAAAGACAGTGTGTTAGTGAAGCTCGATCCAGTCCTTGATGAGAATGGTCTGCTAAGAGTGGGAGGGCGGCTTAAAGAGGCCAAATTAGGGTTTAATGAGAAACATCCTATCATAATACCTGGTCATCATCATTTAGCTTCCTTGCTTGTAGAGCACTACCACAGTAAGATAAAACACCAGGGCCGACTATTCACCGAAGGGGCGTTACATGCTGCTGGGCTGTGGGTCGTTGGTGTAAAAAGGTGTATTAACAAATGTATATTCAAATGCATCATTTGCCGCAAACTACGTGGGGTTTACAAACGCAAAAAATGGCCAATCTCCCATCCGAAAGGGTTAACATGGACCCTCCATTTACTAATGTGGGCCTTGACGTGTTTGGTCCCTGGTCCGTTATCACACATCAAACTAGAAGTGGCCACGCTAGCTCCAAGCGATGGGCAGTCATTTTCAGTTGTATGTCAATTCGAGCCGTCCACATTGAAGTTATTGAGTCTATGGACACTTCTAGCTTCATAAATGCCCTCAGGCGCTTTATTGCAATCAGAGGTCCTGTAAAACAAATTCGCTCTGACAGAGGCACAAACTTCGTTGGAGCTGCTAATGAGCTAAAGATTCTCTCCAACTTGGATAATAACAGTGTAAAAAGATTCCTTAGTGAGCAAGGATGCACTTGGATTTTCAATTCCCCTCATTCTTCTCACATGGGAGGAGCCTGGGAAAGAATGATTGGCATAGCCCGCAGGATCTTGAACTCTATCTTTCTACAAGTGGGCAATGCTAGACTCTCTCATGAATGCCTTACAACCTTTATGGCCGAAGTCTCAGCCATTATCAATGCCAGACCCTTGGCTCCGATATCAAATGACCCAGGAGATCCAATACTGCTTACGCCTGCCTCTCTACTTACCCAAAAGACTGGTATAGTGAGTGCTCCTTCTGGAGAGTTTGGCACCAAAGATCTCTACAAACGCCAATGGAGACAAGTGCAAGGCCTTGCCGATACCTTCTGGAATAGGTGGAAGAAGCAATATCTTCCCACCTTACAAACAAGAACCAAATGACACACAGTTAAGCCCAACCTAAAACCTGATGACATTGTTCTTGTTAAAGACTCTCAGGCTCAAAGAAATCATTGGCCTTTGGGCCTCATTACTAAAGTGTTCCCAAGTGAAGACGGACATGTCCGTAAAGTTGAGGTCAAGATTTTCAAACAAAATGAGACCAAACTGTTTATCAGACCTACTTCCGAACTGATCCTACTGTTATCTGTTGAGGACTCTAATAGTGACATCAGCTGATGTCAAGCGGGGAGTGTAATGTCTTCTCTGCATAGTTTGTTAATGTGAGTGCTCATGCGTGTGCCTTCAGCACCATCTAGTGACCTTTAGCTGTAAGTGCATCTTCTGCCTTTTTAAGTTATGCATATTCATTAGGTCACCTGACTTCCTGCTCACAGTGCTTTCTGGGAAAGAGACAAGCTCCTGCTTCCTTTTCTCCTCACCTCATGGAAGGAGCAGCTGCACATTGTGTGTACATTGTGCTGTATACTCAGTTATTGTATGTTCATTTTCCTAGTTTACCTTATCTACTGCCGGTTAATAAAAACCACAGACTACAGAAACAAGTCTCATCTTATTAACTAGTAGAATGGTGATATCTGCCTGTTGAACTGCATACAGACCCCGGGGTACATGTTGTGAGAACAGGACAGGGGCCGCACTGGTTACAATTAATACTGGGGAGGGAGGGGGGGCCGCACTGGCCACCAATAAGTTAAATACAGGAGGGGGAGGTCTGCCCCCTGCTGCCTGGCAGCATGGATTTATTTTTTCAATTTGTTATATTTATTTAAAAATATCAAAATTTAACAAAAACAATATAAATTTGGCATCATTATAATCGCACTGACCCGCAGAAAACATAATGTGTCAGTTTTACTGCACAATGAATGTTAAAAGCAAAACCATAAACTATATAAACTATGACACAATTAAATTTTTTTCTAATTTCACCGTATTAATAAGTTTTTTCCCAACTTCCAAGCGTTGTATGGAATATTATATGGTGCAATTAGAAGTACAACTTGTCCTGAAAAAACAAGCCTTTATACTGTATACTTATTCTTTGTCAGGATGGGGTTAAAACCACATTCTTTAAAATAAAATACCCAGACATAGGAAGCCACGCAAATAAATGAACAGGACAAGTGAGTCACCTAGTGGGCAAAATGTGGCAGTACACTATGCCTAAATGACAGTATGGTATATTGTGCATACTATACATGAAAAAAGGGAGGCAAGTAATACCTAATGAACATACAATGTAAACTCAACAGTCCATAAAGCAAAGTACAGGTATAGGAGCCCCAAAATATAGCTACACTGCCATTCCAAACCCAGTAATAAAGATTACAAATAATGTGCCCAGCAAAAGGACTTATTCTTCCCAACAGATGTTTTGGTGGGAAAAGCTGGGGTTGGCTGTTGCTTACCACAGACTGTTTTTCTAAACATCTAAGTGGTGCTGGTGGTGCTCAATGGAACAAAGGGAACATAAGCAGATTCCAATCTATATATATAAAGAAGGACGTATATATGTATATGTGTGTGTATGTATGTATGTTCCGCAATCACTGAAAAACGCAACCATCGATTCAACGAAACTTGGTATACACATCCCTTGCTACCTGGAAAGAAATCTAGGATGTACTGCTCCTGAGATATTCCCAAAAAATGACCAGCATTAGTCAATATAAGCCTGCAAGTCTTTCTCTTCATATCCCAACTGCCATACACACGGTCACATGTCCCCAATAGAAGCTCTCAGGCCCTTAGTCTCCACATACACACAGTTTTACTCCAGGTTTCCATAACCTCAGGTCCCAATTAACTCTTACATATGCAAAATAGCTACACACTTGACACATACAAAAATACACATTACAAAAAGTAATTCCTCTCCTGTCCAAAAGATCCACTCTGCTTCACAGTGGAGAAGACATTTATGTCTATCCATACCGCTAGCGGGTTGTAAGATCCGTTGTAATTGCACAAATGAGAGACATTCTGGGTCACTATTATGTTTCTCCTTTACATGATTTTATAGAATACATATGCTCATAAATCCTTTTATATAATGGTCTGATCGTCTTACCGATATAATAACCTAAACCAAAAAATCTGATTTACAAGCAATAAATTGGCAAGCTACGCGAGATACAGACCCTAAACTCAATATTTTATCAGTACACATTTGTTTGCAAAAGGAGCAGTTTCCACATTTATGGTTCCCTAATGCTCCCCTAAGCCAATCCTTTTTAACATTGCCAGGAAAATATCCCATACTATCTCATCTTTAAGATTCTTGTTGCTGTGAAATGCAATAATAGGGGGTTGTTGAGTAAGATCTGCCAAATCCTCATCCTGTATCAAATGCCAGTTTTTTATAATCACCTGTCTGATAAGATCTGATAAAAAGCTATGTTTACATAAAAAACAAATCTAGAATCTGACCTACACCTACATTCCTGAAATAAGTTTTTTGCAATCTTGATTAATTGCTGGTGTGAACGCTTCAGAACTCGTAATCTCTCTGTTAGCTCCAAGGATTGCTTAAAAAAGAATCATAGATATTAATCCTACGTAAGCAAATGAATTGCCTATCGAGTAAAGCTTTCTTAATATGAGGCAGATGGTACCGTAACTCTGAGAACGCAACAGACAGAGCATTCTTCGCCATCGGTCTCCTAATACTACTAGTCACTAAACGATCTAACTCTACCTCTGTTCTTACATCTGAAAAGGATGTCTGAGATTGATCAAACATGTAAAGGAGAAACATAATACATAATAGTGACCCATAATTTCTCTTATTTGCAGGACTACAACGGATCTTGCAACCCACATAAATGTCTCCTCCACTGTGAAGCAGAGTGGATCATTTGGACAGGAGCACTAGAACATGTGGTCTTAATGAGAGGAATGACTAAGGGTACTTTCACACTTGCGTTTTTCTTTTCCGGCATAGAGTTCCGTCACAGGGGCTCTATACCGGAAAAGAACTGATCAGTTTTATCCCCATGCGTTCTGAATGGAGAGTAATCCGTTCAGTTTGCATCAGGATGTCTTCAGTTCAGTCGTTTTGACTGATCAGGCAAAAGAGAAAACCGTAGCATGCTACGGTTTTTCTCTCCGGCGAAAAAAACTGAAGACATGCCTGAACGCCGTATCCGGCATTTTTTCCCATAGGAATGTATTAGTGCCGGATCCGGCATTCTGAATATCGGAATGCCGGATCCATCGTTCCGGCATGCGCATGCGCAGATCGGTAAAAATGAGAAAAGTGTGCAAGACAGATCCGTCGGTCCGCATGACAAGCGGAGAGACGGATCCGTCCTTGCAATGCATTTGTGAGACGGATCCGCATCCGGATCCGTCTCACAAATGCTTTCAGTCAGCGGCAGATCGGCGGATTCGTGTCACGAGGGTGTCAAGAGCCACGTCTGACTCCGTTATACCCGGGGTCAGGAAGTCGCAGCGGGTGGCTGCGCGCTCTATGTCTAAAGATCACGGTGTTTCTTAGTGTTTGTTTTCTGTGTTTGCCTTGCTATCCTTTTTGTCTCACTCAGGGATCCGTAGCTTCTCCTCCTCAGCTGTTTCTTGTCTGCCACTCCCAACCTCCTTATATTCTCCTCTCACACTTCTCTTGTTGCCAGTTATAGAGCTTCCTGCCTGGACATCTATGCTGACCCACTGGAGCTGAGAATCTGGTTGTTGTTCCAGAGTGCTACCCTCCGGATCCCTGTTGGGCTTTTGTTGTCTCCTGTTGTTGCCCACCTGGGATTATATGTTTAGTTTGTATTGTCTGTCCTCCCCTTGGTGTTTTCCTCTAGAGCTAGTGCTGCGGACTAGTGTTCCCACCGCCCTGTTCACTATCTAGGGCTCATCCTAGGGAAAGCCAGGGTTTTAGGCACGTGATCGGCGTACGGGTGAGGAACCCGTCTAGGGACGACAGGGCAGCCAGGTGCCAGACGCAAGGTGAGTCAGGGGTCACCACCTTCCCTCTCACTAGGGCAGGGCCTCCCTCTTTTCCTCCCTCCGTGTTACGTATGTGACAGTTACGCCGATCGTGATAATTCGGCGGCCAGTTCCGACGACGGAACTGCCCGCCGGATCACACTGCCGCAAGTGTGAAAGTAGCCTTATCCTCCTTTTCATACTGTGTGTTTTTCTATGTGTCATGTGTGTAGCTATTTTGCATATTTATGAGCTAATTAGGTACCGAGGATATAAGTGGATCTGTAACACCCCCGAGTGGTGTTACCACTCCTGCAAATGCTACTGTCTTTATTAGGCTAACACCAATGTCATCATATGTATTTTTGTCCAGGTCCTCCACACTGTGCATTCCTAATCTGTTTGCAACTGTTGTGTTCATGTAATGTACCTGGTTTACGATCAGGTGGCAGCAAACACGGCAGAGCTGTACTTAGAGAGAATGGAACTTGCCATTCCATTCTAACCCCCCTCTGGAGAGATGTGGGCTAGCCCTACTTCCTAAAGGAAGGGTGGGGACTAGTTAGTTTAAAGTCTAGAATATTTAAGAAACAGTCATGTAATGTCTCTAAGTTTCATTATCCTGGTAAACTGTGTTAAAATTTAATGTATAATGCTGTTTCAGTAATACAGATAAATGTAAAATGCCTGCAGTATTCGTTTGGTCAGTAGATGGCAGCATAGGACCAATTTGCATTGAAGTTTACCATAGAGAGTGTTTTACTGTGATACTGGCTCTTTAAGGCAGCAGCTAAGTGTTGCAGTGACACGCCCCTTATGATGTCAGCCTGCCTCAGTGTGAGCAGAAAGAAGGCACTGCAGCTGCCGCCATATTGGCCATATAGAAAACAAGTTCTGTGCTGTGTAAGACGTGTGTGGAGATACTAAAGTACTTCCCTGTACAGCCAAACTGTGTGAACTTCGGTCTAGAGATGGATGGAGTACAAAGAAACCATGCATTTAGTGAAGCCAAGTTAAAAAGGACTGTGTGCAGCAATTAACCTGTGGAGCCGACATTGGGCTGAGTGGATTGCCACAAACCGGACAGTAACTGTAAAATCCTGGATTATATTCAACTAGTTTTCCGATCTGCTGAAGAGGACTTCTTTGTTGCGGATCCTGCGCTGGTTAAAGGAAAACGACGACATCGGGCCCCACCGTGCACTTCCACAAACTGTAAGCGGTCCACTTGGACTACTGGGATAAGGAGGGTGCGAGTTTCTGGGACTATTATTTCTTTGTGTCCGCACTGCGAATACAGACACAGCAAAAGTGAAAATTGTTGCAGTGTTTAACTTGTATTGTTTATACTGTTTTGAATATTTTGCTTGTCTTTTTTTTTTTTTTTTTTTGTTTTTTTTTTTGTTTCAAAAAATTTATTGGGCAAAATACAAAACATTTACAATAAATAAGATTTTTACAATCTCTCAATTCTTAGTGACCCAGCTAATTATATATAAACATAAATATATTCAACTCGTCTTTTCATAGCAATTAGAAAACCCTCCCCTCCCTCCCCCCCAATATGTGGTGCGTCAAAGTAGGACCCCCAATATGAAACAACCTGACCTCAGCTAATCAAATCCTCCAACCGTCCCATATCCTACTCCACTGGTACTCAGTTTCCCTCCGTTTATATATAATTTTCTCATAGTTCTTTACCTTATCAGTTAAGTTTAACCATGTATTTATGTCTGGAGCGGAACGGGCAAACCAGGTCCGACTGATCAGAACTCTAGCCAACATCAGTATTCTGCTCAGGAAAATCTTTTGATACTTGTGATTTTTTAGTTTGGAAAGATCATTAAGAACAAATACTTGTGGTTCAAAAGGAATTTGAATTTTTAGTTTATACATAATACAGTTATTGATACTATTCCAATAATTTATAAGTTCTGGACAAGTCCATATCATATGGAGAAAGTCCGCTCCTACAGTGTCACATTTGGGACAGTTGGACGAATCTCTTAACCCACATTTATTCATCCACAAGGGAGTAATATATAATCTGTGACAAATATAGAATTGTATTAGAACATGGTTGAAGTTCTGGGATAATAAAGATAAATTCCCAAAAATATTCTCCCAGCCTTCTATTTGTAAATTCGGACAATCCACCTCCCACGCTTTTTGTCCTGGTGAGTGTATATCACTAAACCGTGTCTTTAGTAATAACTTATATATATTGGAAATTTTTATTCTAGAAGGTGTACCCCCTACCCAATCATTCAAAAACGGTAAATCATCTATATCCAACAGCCGCTTATCATCCAAACTAGATAATACAGATCGCAATTGAAAATACCTAAACCATGAAAGATTTTTTATAGTGTGTGTCATTTCTATAAAAGGTTTAATTTCTCTATCTTTAACTACCTGTGAAATATATAAAATGTTATTATTCTGCCAAAATGTGTCAGCTGCAATTTCATCTAGCCCTTGTAAATAGAAATTATGCCAAAGAGGCGTAAATATAAGTGAACCCTTAACCTTCAACCATGTCCTAATTGTGGCCCACACTTTCAGGAGTAGTTTTATAGTCTCTCTGTAGCCTTGGTCATAGATCTTCAATAGCCCAGATTCCAACAAAGTGAAAATATTATTGTGAGCGTGACTAGTTACCAACTTCCCCAGCAGTGCACTGTTCTCTGATTCATAACACATTAGTAACTGGGCTGCAATAAAATACCCCTTAAAATAGGGGAGATTTAAGCCCCCGCACTCCACAGATTTATACAAATATTCCAACTTAATTCGAACTCGCTTTCTTCCCCAGATTAAATCATTAATTATTCTTTCCATAAGTTTAAAATGTTTATCTTGTATCCAAATAGGTGTATTCCTAAGCACATAAAGAAATTGTGGTAGTATCACCATTTTAACTAATGAAACTCGATCAGCTCTAGATAGGGGAAGTTTCAGCCAGATTCCTATTTTTGCTCTGATCTTTACCATTATAGGAATCAAATTAAGTTCTAAAAAATTTTCAACTCGAGGCGATATAGTCAAACCCAAGTATTGAAAAGTATCAACAGTATCCAACTGTGTAAAAGGAACCTCTTTCTGTAGCAGGGGGTCTATTGGGAGCAGACTGGTCTTGGCCCAGTTTATAAGAAAACCAGACACCTCTCCAAATAGTTTAACCATTTGAATAATCCTAGGGAGAGTAGTTTCCGTATGATCTATAAAGAACAAAACATCATCTGCATATAATGAAATACGGTCTTGTATTCCTAGTGTCCCAAATCCTTTGACCTGATCATCCTGCCTGATAGCAATCGCAAGGGGTTCGATATACACATCAAATAATAAGGGAGATAATGGGCAACCCTGACGGGTGCCTCTGTTTAAATCAATACTACTACTCAAAATTCCATTAAGGCTCAATTTGGCCCTCGGAGATCTATATAATAACTTAAGAATGCGTATGAACCTTTCTCCAAAGCCCATCCTAGCAAGAACCTTCCAGAGGAAGCGCCACTCCACCCTGTCAAAGGCCTTAGAGGCATCCAATGACAGGATGGAGCGGGCGGTCCCCCCAGGGGCCTGGATATTAGAAAAGAGCCGATGTAAATTATGATGTGTACCCTTATTTTGAATAAAACCGCTCTGGTCCGGATGTACAATGGAGGAAATGACCCTAGAAAGCCTTGTAGCGAGGACCCTCGCAAGAAGCTTTACATCTGCATTGAGCAGAGAAATTGGTCTATAAGATTCTAAATCTAGAGGGTCCTTGCCTTTTTTTGGGATTAATATTATTATAGCCTCCATCATTGAATCTGGTAGTATCCCATCCTTCATTGATTCAGCAAAGACCTCCAACAATCTGGGAAAAATACAGTCCCCATATTTAGTATAGAATTCATATGGAAGCCCGTCTGAACCAGGAGTGGAGTTAGCTGAGCATAGTTTAATAGCTCCCTCAAGTTCCTGCATTGAAACCTCCAATTCTAGTGCTTTTTTTTGCGTCTCAGTAATAGTTGAGAAGTTGATCCTATCTAGATAGGAATCTATCTTATCCTCTGTAATGTTGGAATCAGCTTTGTACAGGTCAAGGAAATAATCAAGAAAGGCCTTCTCCACCAGGCCCTGTCTAGTGACTATCCTACCATCACTCGCTCGAACCTTATCTATATGTTTTTTTGGTTGTTGATTGGAGATTACTCTAGAAAGGAGTTTACCAGGTCGCCCTGACTCTGTAAAGTATTTTTGCCCTTTAAAAAAAAGACTCTGTTGAGCCTTATCCAGTAAAAAGTTAGCATATATTTGGGTGGCTTTTTGCATATTTTCCCTATTCTTCTGCGTCTTATTTATATGGAAGGATTCTGTCGCCAACACTGCATCTTTTTCTAGATTTTTCTGTTTTTTAGCATATTCCCTTCTAAGATTCGTAATGTTACTAACCATCAATCCCCTCATATACGCCTTAAAGGTGTCCCATACCACTTGAATTTTTGCTGAGCCGTAGTTTATATCCCAAAATCGGCCTATTTCATTTTGAATTATTTCATGTGTCTTTATAACTGATAGCCAATAAGGGTTTAGTCTAAAGGGAGGTTTTGGTGTATATCTTTCCTGAGATAAGCATAGTTCAAGTAATAGCGGAGAGTGATCGGATATTGACCTTGTTTCATATTTCATTCGCTTTATCAATTTCAGATGTTTACTATTTATCAATACAAGATCTATTCTAGACAACGATTTACCTGCATTACTAAAGCATGAAAAAACCCTTTTCCCCTGTCCCAGAGTTTCCCAAGCGTCCTCAAATCCAGCCTCCAGGCAAAACCGTGCAAGGGGAGACCCCTGGACCGGACTGTCCCTCCCAGCACTCATAGAAACCCTGTCACGTATAGGATCGATGACACAGTTAAAATCGCCAATAATCAATGTTGGACATTCTGGCCATTTATCCATGAATAATAGAAGAGAATTGAGAACCGAAAAAGAAAATGGCGGTGGGATATAGACAAAGGCCAAGATACATAGCTTTCCCCCTAACCTACAATATAAAAAGATAAATCTCCCCTGTTGGTCGACAGAGGATGCCTCACAGACGAAATCAATAAGTCTATGTATCAACACCGTAACACCTCTTGAATAATTGGAGAGGGTCGAATGATACGAGTGCGCAGCCCATCCCCTGTCGACCACTCTAGTGGTCTCTTCAGTAAGGTGGGTCTCTAACAAGCATACTATTGCTGGTAGATGGGCCTGAGTCAGGTCAAAAACCGCTTGTCTCTTACCTCTTTCCCCCAAACCCCGTATATTCCAAGCAAGAATTCTAATCATCGTCATCAACAATGGTTAAGTGAAGAAACAGGAGAGAGGGAGAAAAGAGAAAAAAGAAGAAAAGTAGTAAACCAAAAAAAAAAAGGGGAACCACACCTACTTTGACGCACCACAACCCAACCCCCCCCCCCACCCCTCCCCCCCCCCCCCCCACAAGCAATCCACCACATATTGTAGTAGATTTCTTTCCTATGACCAACCCACCCGCACTCCCCCCAACACAGCCATCCCCATTAGGAAGCAGAGAAAAATACATTTAGGGGTATAGGCCCCTTATAGTACTAACTATTCCCGCCAGATCATAACCCAATTACATTATCGATTATTTCGGTCAAGCCAGTCCTCAGCTTCTTCCGGGGTGTCAAAAAAAAGGGTTTTGTCATTAAAAACAATCCGCAATTTGGCTGGGAATATAAGCGAATATTTAATATCTCTTTCTCTTAGCCTCTTTTTAACAATCATAAATGTGCGTCTCTTTTCTTGTATTTCTTTTGAAAAGTCGGGAAAAAAAGCCAATCTAACCCCGTTATACATAACTGGTGGGAATTCCCTCGCCCTTCTCAGGAGGACGTCCCTGTCCCCTGTCGTCAATAACTTAGCAAGGACTGTCCGAGGTTGTCTCCCTGGAATTGGTTTTCCCCCTGGGACCCGATGAGCTCTTTCAATCATAAAAAAAGGAGAAAATGAATCTTTCCCAAAGTTCTCAAGAATTAATTTCTGTACAAATTGGGTTGGATTTTTTTCTTCCGCGCCCTCTGGAATCCCAATTATTCTCACATTGTATCTTCGTGACCTATCTTCAAGGTCCACTACCTTTTTCTTCAAGAGATTATATTCAGATTTAAATGTGGAGACTTCCGTTTTTGTTTTTTTGGATTCATTCTGTATAAGGGTGACGGAGCTTTCAAGGTTGTGGACTCTATCTCGGATTTTGGACAAATCATCTTTTATTAGACCCACATCAACTTGAATAAACCCCAATTGGGTTGTGACCGCCTGTATTAAATCCCCGTTCTGTTTAACCGCGAGGAGTATTTCTTCTAGCGGAGAAGAGTTATCATTAGGGATTACTTCCCCCATTATACCGTCTTCTTCTTCGGGGTATCTAGCGATTTTTTGTGTTTCTAACTCAGTTAGCTCTGAGTCATCATTTTTTTTTTTTGAGAAAAATTCCTTTTGTCCGCCCCTGGTATTGACCCTAGGAGACCTCAGGAACTGGTCCAATTTTGTTGGTTCAGGAGTTTTGGACCCGTGTTTCTGGCTTGAGAGATCAGTCGAGCGCCTAGTAGCTTTTGGGGCCATAACTTTTTTCCTGCTTTTTTTATTTATTTATTTTTTATAGTTTTTATTTATTTCTCTTTTGTCTTTTCTTTCGCCTTATTCCGCCTCTTTCTCTCCTTTTTAATATATATATCTTTTCTTCTTTGCTCTCCTTCTTTCTCTTTTTTTTTTTTTTTTTTTTTTTTTTCCTTTCCTTTTTTTTTTTAATTCTCTTTCACTTTTTTTCTTGTTTTTTATCTTTTTTTCCTCCCTTTTTCTTCCACTCCCCTCTTGTTTATTCTTATTTTCTTATCTTTCTTTTTTTATAACTTTTTTCTTCACCTTTTTTTCTTCCCTTCTTCCCCCTTCGTCCCCCTATTTTTTTTCTTTTTTGTTAAATATATCCGCTCTTCTTTATACTCTTTCTCCTCCTTTAAATTCTTTTTTTTTTTTTTTTTTTTTTTTTTTCCCCCCTTCTCTTTTTTTTTTAAGATACTGGACAAAAACCAGAGATCCAATACAGAATTAATTGTATCATGGGCTTCATACAGGCCCCCCCGAAGAGTCCAGCAAATTATCGATCTCCACTCAGGGTTAGTTAGATTCACAAACACAGGGAGGTTAATCACCACAGGATCCAGGAGAGGAGAGAGCAAGTCGATAGAGGGTGCAGACACAGGGGAAGGAACAGATCATGCACAATAGCGTGAGGAGAGAAGAAGCAAGGATGATTTTGGCAGCGGTCCCAAATATGTATCCTCAGCTTGTCAGCTTGTCCAACAGAGGAGCCACTCACACTAACAACAGGAGGGGAGCAGCGAACCAACGAGGACCGGAGACACACTCCACAGAAGAACTCCACATACCGACCTGTTCACGACGGCAGGGAAGGTAAAACAGGAGAGAGCGGCAGAAGCGGCAGGAACAGCCAGATCGGAAATAAGCAGAAAAGCAGGCCCCACGTCCGAGCGCAACAACCGGTAACAACAGCGTCTTAGGCCGTAGATGAAAGGCAGTAGAGTAGCGCTGTAGATTAACCCACGGTCATGAAGAGGGTGCGGGGAAGGTTCGGCACAGAGACGCCAACATGTTCCAAGCAGCGAGACAGCTGAGCCGGGAGGGGGGAGGCGGAGAGCGCGACGTCCTCTACGTCATCACGTCACCATATTTTGCTTGTCTTTACCTCTGTAACTTCACTGTTAACCTGCTTTTGTTAATTTATAATAAATGCAATTTTCTTAATTTTGACTTCTGCGTACACACTCTTTTCTGGTGGCGGAGTCAAATCACCTGCCTTATTCTCGGTTCACAAATTGGCGTAATCGGCAGGATCCGCCTACCAGAATGGACGGCGACGCACCCGTTAGGAGGGATAATGCTGGAGGAAGAATGCCAGCAGGGACTGCAATGAGTCAGTTAGCAAAGTTTGATGGCGATAATAGGTCTGTGAGTGTGTGGGCAGAGCAGATACGAATGGTACAGCACATGTACCAGACCACACCAGATGTACTAGTAGAGCTAGCCATATTGACGTTACAAGGAGATGCTAAGACTACAGTGATATTGCGGCCATTTGAACATTTGAGCAAGTTGTCCAGATTCTAGAAACTATTTATGGAGAAAACGCATTGCTGGGGTCCCTGCAGGCACGGTTCTTCCATGACGTACAGGTAGAGGCCATCTCACGTGCCAAAAGTATGGTTCAGAAGCCTCAGACCGCAGTTGGAGTTACATTGTCGCAGGGGGCTAGCTCTGGCCCAGAAACAGTGGAAAAAGGGACAGTTAAAGAGATACTTACAGTAATGCAGAAATTGCAAGACCAAATGGAACACCTACAAACCAATTGTAATGAGAATTCTATGAGAATTGCAGGCCTCCAGAAAACTAGAGACGAAGGGGTGGGCCGTTCACTCCAAGAAGGTCAGAATCACCCACAACCCCGCTGGAGGGATGAGGATAGGACCTACCGAAGGGGTCCCAATAATGTAGTACAACTCCCAGGAGAAACCGATGGGGCTTACCGAAGGGGCCCAAACTGATGTCCAGAGCGACGGGAAATACGCTGCTGGGAGTGTGGACGCGTGGGCCACATTGCTGCTAGATGTCCAGAGCAGCGACAAGCTTATGAGAGACCACCATTAAACTGAAATCCCCTGCTGCAGTAGGGCGGGCAGTAGGGGAAACTGAGAAGGAGACAATGAGGGGAGAATGTAGTAAAAAGATGGAATGGTCACTCTTATATGGAAATATAGGACACTTTATTGGGCATATATCATGGAATTGTGTGCAATAAAATTACAATAAAATGTTAAAACTAAATTTTGATCAATAATATATTAAAAAATAAAATGAAACAAAAAGCAGTGTTGAATGGGTGCTGATGGCTCCAAATAAAACCCCTCTCTATCATTCGCATCCAGACTTGTCCAGTCCCAGGTGCGATAGTTCTATCTGGTTTGCAGAGGTAGGTTGGTGCAAACAGCATTCACTCAGCTAAAAAATCCATATAATAGCAAAGTACATCAGATATAATTATACATCAGATATAAAGTATATAATCCTATAAACAATTAAAAAGAAATGTCACACTGTTTGGGATCTGTGAATATCTAGATTTTTGTTGTTCACTTGTGTTTGGACACAATTGGTTAAACCGTCTGTATCAAAAGGCTGCTACAAACTGGTTGAATAATGTCAGTTTTCCTGCTGCTGACTGTTGCAATCTACTGTTTGTTTGGCTTGATTGTAGCAGAAATCATTACTTGAATAACCAGCAGTTCATTTGATATGATGCTTCTTAGTATAATACCCACTACTGTGGGCTTACCTTCACCCGCGCCGTCGGTCAAAAAAGGGACTTACTGTTGAGCTCTTACTCCGTTGAATCTGCCGGCGTCCCGGCTATGGAGCTACTCACGTCCCAAGTGTCTCTCACAGGTGATGTTAGAATCCAGTCCAAAGTGAGGATCACAGACCTTTCTTTTGCCGGCGCTATTGGATGGTGTGTTGCAGTCTTTTAGGATAGATGAATTTCTTTTGTTTGTAGTGCACTAGGTAGAATCGGAAAGTGGGGTATTCATCCAAGTTTGCTTGACGCCAGACGCGTTTCGGGGAGACGCTTCCCCTTCCTCAGTGGCATACCCCCATTCCTTAAATCAAGGTAATTTATACCCGATGATGGTTCTTCAAAAGATCCGAACTGGATTTGGAATTATATTTTCAAAAGGTGGTCTGGAATTTTTGAATTCCATTCCAGTATTTTCATTCTGGTTTCAATGGGTCTTATTCTGATATATATTGCTTATAATACTTATAATAATGTGGGTTCTCATTCCTCCCATATTTGCTATTATCATCATTTACTTGTACAATACATTTAAAAAATAAAATCCATTTAAAACAATAAATATATATGCACTCAAGGCAGTTTTCCCAAGCCTTGCGTGGAAGGGTTGTCCCTCCTCCATTGGGATTCTTTCTCAAAAAGCCTATTTGACCAAAAAAAAAAAACATATATAGCAAAAAAAAAAAAATATGTTTTTTTTTTCTCCCTCTTTCAAAAAACGCATATGCGATTTCAATGCGTTTTTTCTGAATTTGATGCGTTTTTCTTTCCCATTACCTTTAAATCATGATTTTAGTTCATCAAAGTGTCTGGAACATAAATATTGTTGTAAATTATTTTCTACAGACATTATTTGTAATTATTTTTTCTTCTAAATGACTGCACATTATTGATGGATAGGGGGGGCACGTTTGGGGTAGAGGGAGAGTTGCAGTGCTGGGAAAAACAGCCTGACATGCAACTCTCCATCGACACCCAAACGGACCACCCAGTGTTAGATGAACCCAAAAATTTCTAATTCTGCATTTAGGCCTTTTGGTAGGAGGCTACCAAATTCATATATTTTTCTGGATTCCGCTCTTGATAACCTCTCGATCTTGTTACCTCCTCGCCAATGTTTCTCCACCTTTTCCAGTGCCATAAATGAGAGACCCTTAGGGTCTTGATGATGTACGTCCTTGAAGTGCTTAGACAGCGAATGTTTTTCGTATCCTTTAATGATGTTGTTTAGGTGTTCCGCTATTCTAACCTTCAAGGTACGTTTGGTTCTCCCAATGTATTGTCTCAGACATGGGCACTGGATCAGGTAGATCACATTGGAGGAGTCACATGTGAGAAAATGTTTGATGGTCATGGTATGTGAATTTTGTGTGGAGGTGGCTATTGTTGTTTTCCTTGGGAACTTGGTTTTCCTACAGCCTGAACATCTCCCACATCTAAAAAAAACTTTCGGTTGAAGCCAATTTAATGTTGGACCTTTTTTCATTTTTTCTTTTACTGAGGGAGCTATTTGAATTCCTAAGTTCGGAGCCCTTGAATATGTGATTTTGGGGATTGGGGGCAGAAACGTTCCTATAGTTTTATCCCTATGTAGATGGTGCCAGTGGGATTTTATAATGGATTCCACTTGTTTTGCCTGAGTGTTATAGGGCAAAATAATCCTAAAGTCTGTGTTACTTTCTCGTTCTGGCTTTTGTGTAGGTACGAAAAAGGTTTTCCGATCCAACTCCTTTACTTTTTCAAGGGCTTCTCTAATAATTGCATCTGGGTAGTCTTTTTCTTTAAATTGGCTACTCATCCTTGGCTTCTTCTTCAAATATGTCATCTTCCGTGCAGTTACGCTTAAGTCGGCGGAACTGCCCGAAAGGGACATTTGTCAGCCAACGAGGCAGATGACAGCTTGAAAACGGGATATATCCATTCCTGGCCGTAGGTTTATGGAAGGTGTTACATAAATATCTATCATTTTTTCGTGTGATCTCGATATCAAGAAATTCAACTTTGTCGCCTCCAAAATTGGATGTGAATTTCAAGTTGTTTTTATTGTCATTGATCTTACTGACAAAATTATCGAGACCCTCTGATGTTCCTCCCCAAATAAAAATGATATCGTCTATATATCGCCGCCACAGGACCAGGTCTGCCCCCAGGGTCAGATCGATGTTGTTTGATTCCCATTGCGCCAAAAACAAATTGGCATAGCTGGGGGCAAACCTGGTACCCATGGCGGTTCCTCTCCTCTGTAGATAGAATTGATCAGAGAAGAGAAAATAATTATGATATAAGATATGATTCACCCCCTCCAAAATATATTCTATTTGGTTTTCATTCCATAATTTATTTTCGGACAATTGATCCCTCAGGGCTGCAATGCCCTGGTCGTGGTCGATGATAGTATAGAGGGACTGGACGTCCAGGGTACCCATTATCCAATGGTCCTGAACGTCCAGGCCCTCCAAAACGCCCACAATCTCTGTTGTGTCACGTATATATGATTTTATCTTCTTTACCTCTGGTTGGAGCAGAGTATCTATATACTGCGACAGATTTACTGTTAGGGATCCAATGCCCGAAATGATGGGACGGGTCCACTGTACTTTTGTGGACTTTTGGAAGGCAATAAAAAATGGGTAGTCTGCCCGGTATATCCAGAATAAAATTATACTCTTGTTGTGTTAGGATCTTCTGTTGTAGTCCTTTTTCACAGAATTGGGAAAGAGCCCGTTTAAACTCTTCAGTGGGGTCCTTTTTTAAGGGAATGTACGTGGTTTGATCTGCCAGCTGTCTATGACATTCCTTATTATATTGGTCTTCCCCCCAAATCACTATTGCCCCTCCTTTGTCCGCAGGACGAATGACTATTTTTTCATTTTTCTGTAGTTCCCTTATAGCTTTAATCTCTCCCCTTGTCAAATTGTTTTTATAACTATTCTTTATTTTTATTTTCTCCAAATCCGCCTCCACACTTTTTTGAAATGTGGCCATTTCTGGACCAATCTCTGCTCTAGGGAATTTTTTGATTTGCTCCTTAACTGTGTGTGGATATATGAATCCTGTGTCTGGTGTTCCATAGTGGGTGGATTTTTAATAAAGTATTTTTTTAGGCAAATTCTTCGAATAAACTTTTGGATGCCTATGTAAGTGTCAAATTTATTCAAAGAAGACGATGGTGCAAACTTTAACCCTTTGTTTAAAAGTGTGATCTGAGTGGGGGTGAGATTTATTCCACTCAGATTAATGATGTTATCCATTACATTTAATGGTGATTTCTGTGTTCCCCTCTTCCTCTGTGATCTTCGTGTCTTCCTCTTTGTTGGTAATTTTCTCTGTGATGTGTTTCTCGCGTGTTCCCTAAATTGTGATTGTTCTGAGGATCTATTGTCCAAATCTCGTGTCTCCCTAGATCTACTTTTGGACGTGTTTGATTCACAGATTCACAGATCCCAAACAGTGTGACATTTCTTTTTAATTGTTTATAGGATTATATACTTTATATCTGATGTATAATTATATCTGATGTACTTCACATATTCACAGATCCCAAACAGTGTGACATTTCTTTTTAATTGTTTATAGTATTATATACTTTATATCTGATGTATAATTATATCTGATGTACTTTGCTATTATATGGATTTTTTAGCTGAGTGAATGCTGTTTGCACCAACCTACCTCTGCAAACCAGATAGAACTATCGCACCTGGGACTGGACAAGTCTGGATGCGAATGATAGAGAGGGGTTTTATTTGGAGCCATCAGCACCCATTCAACACTGCTTTTTGTTTCATTTTATTTTTTAATATATTATTGATCAAAATTTAGTTTTAACATTTTATTGTAATTTTATTGAACACAATTCCATGATATATGCCCAATAAAGTGTCCTATATTTCCATATAAGAGTGACCATTCCATCTTCTTTTTACTATATACTTCAATCTTTGAGGGGTGACTCAAATTTTGGTTTGGAGCACCTATCCTGAGAGAGTAGAGGTGAGCGGATCCCTTTTTTTGAATTTACTACCAATTTAATTCACCCACCTGAGATCAAGCTCCCTCTGCCCTCAATATGGATATATGGAATTATATGGAGACAAAGCAACTCAAGGCAGAAACCTATAGCTTTGAGGACTTGGAAGGAGGGAATCCTGGCAGTTTAGAAGAAAGTACAATAGTAGAATCTTTCAGAGAATTGGAGGATCTTCTACATAAAAAATTACGACAAATCTGGGAAATACGTTCCCTACGGTTGTATTTAAGCCATGATAAAGTCCCCAAGGGCCTACAATTGAATAAAATTCCAGCCCAGGATTTATTAAGTGAGGGTTTTAAAAAAGAATGGGAGGACCTATTACACTCACAATCTAGAGCCCTGATGGAGCTTATTATTAAAAGGAGGACTACAATTCTGGATGACCTGACAGACAAAATAATGAAATTAAAAATAAAGTTAGATAAGTTCCCAAAGGACCAGACATATGAAATGTGGCAGGAAAGGCTACATAAAAGTCTGGATAAAATGGAGCAAGAAATTATAGCTAAAAAAACTAAAAAATATAAACATACGACTAAAAAAGATGAGAAGAGATCTAATAGGGAGGAATATATAAGAGAAAATTCCCAACCTAAACATAGCGAACAGAAAGAACCAAGGAGGTATAATATACCGATACAGAATAGATTTGAGACCTTGGCAGATAATTCTTTTTTAGATCAGACTTCCCCTCACCATTCCCCACGGTTAAAACAAAGACAGCCCCAATCAGCAGATCGCAGGAGGACAACACCCCACATGCACAGAGCACCTTACAATCTGAGACACAGAGCACCAGAGGAACAGAGGAATCAAACACGTCCAAAAGTAGATCTAGGGAGACACGAGATTTGGACAATAGATCCTCAGAACAATCACAATTTAGGGAACACACGAGAAACACATCACAGAGAAAATTACCAACAAAGAGGAAGACACGAAGATCACAGAGGAAGAGGGGAACACAGAAATCACCATTAAATGTAATGGATAACATCATTAATCTGAGTGGAATAAATCTCACCCCCACTCAGATCACACTTTTAAACAAAGGGTTAAAGTTTGCACCATCGTCTTCTTTGAATAAATTTGACACTTACATAGGCATCCAAAAGTTTATTCGAAGAATTTGCCTAAAAAAATACTTTATTAAAAATCCACCCACTATGGAACACCAGACACAGGATTCATATATCCACACACAGTTAAGGAGCAAATCAAAAAAATTCCCT
Organism: Bufo gargarizans; assembly: GCF_014858855.1. Lineage (NCBI taxonomy): Eukaryota > Metazoa > Chordata > Amphibia > Anura > Bufonidae > Bufo > Bufo gargarizans. Next base: position 386,126,331 of record NC_058081.1, read on the forward strand.
AGAGCAGAGATTGGTCCAGAAATGGCCACATTTAAAAAAAGTGTGGAGGCGGATTTGGAGAAAATAAAAATAAAGAATAGTTATAAAAACAATTTGACAAGGGGAGAGATTAAAGCTATAAGGGAACTACAGAAAAATGAAAAAATAGTCATTCGTCCTGCGGACAAAGGAGGGGCAATAGTGATTTGGGAGGAAGACCAATATAATAAGGAATGTCATAGACAGCTGGCAGATCAAACCACGTACATTCCCTTAAAAAAGGACCCCACTGAAGAGTTTAAACGGGCTCTTTCCCAATTCTGTGAAAAAGGACTACAACAGAAGATCCTAACACAACAAGAGTATAATTTTATTCTGGATATACCGGGCAGACTACCCATTTTTTATTGCCTTCCAAAAGTCCACAAAAGTACAGTGGACCCACCGGGCCGTCCCATCATTTCGGGCATTGGATCCCTAACAGTAAATCTGTCGCAGTATATAGATACTCTGCTCCAACCAGAGGTAAAGAAGATAAAATCATATATACGTGACACAACAGAGATTGTGGGCGTTTTGGAGGGCCTGGACGTTCAGGACCATTGGATAATGGGTACCCTGGACGTCCAGTCCCTCTATACTATCATCGACCACGACCAGGGCATTGCAGCCCTGAGGGATCAATTGTCCGAAAATAAATTATGGAATGAAAACCAAATAGAATATATTTTGGAGGGGGTGAATCATATCTTATATCATAATTATTTTCTCTTCTCTGATCAATTCTATCTACAGAGGAGAGGAACCGCCATGGGTACCAGGTTTGCCCCCAGCTATGCCAATTTGTTTTTGGCGCAATGGGAATCAAACAACATCGATCTGACCCTGGGGGCAGACCTGGTCCTGTGGCGGCGATATATAGACGATATCATTTTTATTTGGGGAGGAACATCAGAGGGTCTCGATAATTTTGTCAGTAAGATCAATGACAATAAAAACAACTTGAAATTCACATCCAATTTTGGAGGCGACAAAGTTGAATTTCTTGATATCGAGATCACACGAAAAAATGATAGATATTTATGTAACACCTTCCATAAACCTACGGCCAGGAATGGATATATCCCGTTTTCAAGCTGTCATCTGCCTCGTTGGATGACAAATGTCCCTTTCGGGCAGTTCCGCCGACTTAAGCGTAACTGCACGGAAGATGACATATTTGAGGAAGAAGCCAAGGATATGAGTAGCCAATTTAAAGAAAAAGACTACCCAGATGCAATTATTAGAGAAGCCCTTGAAAAAGTAAAGGAGTTGGATCGGAAAACCTTTTTCGTACCTACACAAAAGCCAGAACGAGAAAGTAACACAGACTTTAGGATTATTTTGCCCTATAACACTCAGGCAAAACAAGTGGAATCCATTATAAAATCCCACTGGCACCATCTACATAGGGATAAAACTATAGGAACGTTTCTGCCCCCAATCCCCAAAATCACATATTCAAGGGCTCCGAACTTAGGAATTCAAATAGCTCCCTCAGTAAAAGAAAAAATGAAAAAAGGTCCAACATTAAATTGGCTTCAACCGAAAGTTTTTTTTAGATGTGGGAGATGTTCAGGCTGTAGGAAAACCAAGTTCCCAAGGAAAACAACAATAGCCACCTCCACACAAAATTCACATACCATGACCATCAAACATTTTCTCACATGTGACTCCTCCAATGTGATCTACCTGATCCAGTGCCCATGTCTGAGACAATACATTGGGAGAACCAAACGTACCTTGAAGGTTAGAATAGCGGAACACCTAAACAACATCATTAAAGGATACGAAAAACATTCGCTGTCTAAGCACTTCAAGGACGTACATCATCAAGACCCTAAGGGTCTCTCATTTATGGCACTGGAAAAGGTGGAGAAACATTGGCGAGGAGGTAACCAGATCGAGAGGTTATCAAGAGCGGAATCCAGAAAAATATATGAATTTGGTAGCCTCCTACCAAAAGGCCTAAATGCAGAATTAGAAATTTTTGGGTTCATCTAACACTGGGTGGTCCGTTTGGGTGTCGATGGAGAGTTGCATGTCAGGCTGTTTTTCCCAGCACTGCAACTCTCCCTCTACCCCAAACGTGCCCCCCCTATCCATCAATAATATGCAGTCATTTAGAAGAAAAAAGAATTACAAATAATGTCTGTAGAAAATAATTTACAACAATATTTATGTTCCAGACACTTTGATGAACTAAAATCATGATTTAAAGGTAATGGGAAAGAAAAACGCATCAAATTCAGAAAAAACGCATTGAAATCGCATATGCGTTTTTTGAAAGAGAAAAAAAAAATATATATATATATATTATTTTTTTTTTGTCAAATAGGCTTTTTGAGAAAGAATCCCAATGGAGGAGGGATATCCCTTCCACGCAAGGCTTGGGAAAACTGCCTTGAGTGCATATATATTTATTGTTTTAAATGGATTTTATTTTTTAAATGTATTGTACAAGTAAATGATGATAATAGCAAATATGGGAGGAATGAGAACCCACATTATTATAAGTATTATAAGCAATATATATCAGAATAAGACCCATTGAAACCAGAATGAAAATACTGGAATGGAATTCAAAAATTCCAGACCACCTTTTGAAAATATAATTCCAAATCCAGTTCGGATCTTTTGAAGAACCATCATCGGGTATAAATTACCTTGATTTAAGGAATGGGGGTATGCCACTGAGGAAGGGGAAGCGTCTCCCCGAAACGCGTCTGGCGTCAAGCAAACTTGGATGAATACCCCACTTTCCGATTCTACCTAGTGCACTACAAACAAAAGAAATTCATCTATCCTAAAAGACTGCAACACACCATCCAATAGCGCCGGCAAAAGAAAAGTCTGTGATCCTCACTTTGGACTGGATTCTAACATCACCTGTGAGAGACACGTGGGACGTGAGTAGCTCCATAGCCGGGACGCCGGCAGATTCAACGGAGTAAGAGCTCAACAGTAAGTCCCTTTTTTGACCGACGGCGCGGGTGAAGGTAAGCCCACAGTAGTGGGTATTATACTAAGAAGCATCATATCAAATGATCATTCAAGTAATGATTTCTGCTACAATCAAGCCAAGCAAACAGTAGATTGCAACAGTCAGCAGCAGGAAAACTGACATTATTCAACCAGTTTGTAGCAGCCTTTTGATACAGACGGTTTAACCAATTGTGTCCAAACACAAGTGAACAACAAAAATCTAGATATTCACAGATCCCAAACAGTGTGACATTTCTTTTTAATTGTTTATAGTATTATATACTTTATATCTGATGTATAATTATATCTGATGTACTTTGCTATTATATGGATTTTTTAGCTGAGTGAATGCTGTTTGCACCAACCTACCTCTGCAAACCAGATAGAACTATCGCACCTGGGACTGGACAAGTCTGGATGTGAATGATAGAGAGGGGTTTTATTTGGAGCCATCAGCACCCATTCAACACTGCTTTTTGTTTCATTTTATTTTTTTATATATTATCATATTATATGATCAAAATTTAGTTTTAACATTTTATTGTAATTTTATTGCACACAATTCCATGATATATGCCCAATAAGGTGTCCTATATTTCCATATAAGAGTGACCATTCCATCTTCTTTTTACTATATACTTCAATCTTTGAGGGGTGACTCAAATTTTGGTTTGGAGCAGCTATCCTGAGAGAGTAGAGGTGAGCGGATCCCTTTTTTTGAATGAGGGGAGAATGCCCTGAAGAGGATCTGATCGCTGCAAGTCCCATCATACAGATGGAATTGGAAGGTATTCCAGTTACCGGGATGATTGACACGGGTTCCCAAGTAACGACCTGGACTAGAGACTGTTACGAACGGTACTTTCAGCAACATGTGAAATATGATCCCCATACATTCATACGAGTGGTCGCAGCTAATCAGTTACCAGTACTGGTGGTGGGAGTGGACTGGATGAATGTCAGATTATGTGGCCAAGATCTAGGCAAGAAAGGCATTGTGGTGGTACAGGAGTCACATGAAGTAAAGGTCCCTGTCATCTTGGGAATGAATGTGTTAAAAGAATTGGATCAGATTCTCTTTGAAAAGAAAGGTCACGGTTATTGGAGAGAAACCACTAGACATCAGCCTACTCAAACGGCCTTCCAGCGGCTGGTCTGAACATGTGGCTTACAGAAAAGTTCAGATGCACAGTATCCTCTTGCTCGAATTTTGGTCCCTCTGCATACAAAAGTTACGTTGCCACCCAGACGGGAGATGATAGTGTCCATGCCTGTAGGCAGCTGTAGGAAACTAAAGGGCATAGCTGTGTTGATAGAACCACTGCCAACAGCCGGAAGAAGTGTTGATCCGCTAGTAGCCCGTTCCTTTGCAGTAGTCCGCAATGGGAGAGTACCACTCCGATGTGTGAACAGGATCAGAGTGTAGACCTAGCCCCAGGAAGGCTGCTGGCTAACCTCTATGTGACTCCGGAGGAAGTGAGGATAGCGACCCCGATGCAGTTGAGGCCAGCTGAACGAGGTAAATGGACCGTAACCGTGTCTATAGGGGAAGGTGAGAACCCCACCCCTAAATGGAATGGAGGTTCAATTTGAGAACAGATGAAGATAGAGACTTCTTTGTGTTCTATGGAACAGATCCAGAAGGTAGATGAACTGTTATGGGAAAACTGCACAACCTTTGCACGTCATGCTGAAGATTTTGGATGTACAACAGGGATCTACCATGAGATTCCCACAGTAGACACCCCTCCAATCAGAGAGCGCTACTGACAAATTCCTCCACAGATGTATCAGGAGGTGAAAGAACTGTTGACCCAGATGCTGCAGAGTGGGATCATTCAAGAAAGCCTAAGTCCATGGGCAGCTCCAGTGGTACTAGTAAGGAAGATAGATGGGTCCATTCGCTTTTGCGTGGACTATTGAAAGTTGAATATATGCACCGTACGAGATTCCTACCCCTTACCTCGGATTGAGGAGTCCCTTTCGGCACTAGGAAGAGCCCGGTACTTCTCCTCGCTAGACCTGGCTATTGGGTATTGGCAGGTGCCAATGGCCAAGAAAGATAAGGAAAAGACAGCCTTTATTTTGCCCATGGGACTATACAAATTTAACCGGATGCCCTTTGGGTTGACAAATGCACCTGGAACGTTTCAATGATTGATGGAGAAATGTCCTGGTGACTTTAACTTTGAGTTCACTCTCATCTACTTGGACGACATTATAGTGTACTCTGCAACCTTTGAGGACCATCTCCACCAGTTGGGACAAGTATTTCAACGATTGCAGGAACATGCGCTCAAACTGAAACCCAGTAAATGTTGGTTGTTCCAATCTGAAATTGATTACTTGGGTCATTGTGTATCAGGAGAAGGGGTAAGGCCATCGAGGGACAAGATAGCGGCTGTTCAAGATTGGCCTACACCGACTACCCTGTGAAAGGTGAGAGCATTCCTGGGAGTAGCCGGCTACTATCGACGGTTTATTAAGGACTTTTTATTAAGGACTTTTATTAAGGACATAGCGTATGCCAGCCGATCCTTGTGAGATACTGAGAGAAACCCTGACAATTATAGTTCATTTAAGTTAGAACTGTTGGCTCTGGTATGGGCCATGACTGAGAAATTCTCTGAGCATTTGACCGGAGCTGAAGTCTTAGTACTGACTGACAACAACCCATTAGATCACCTTGAAAATGCCAAGCTCGGGGCTTTGGAGCAGAGGTGGATAGCCTGAATGTCTAAGTTCAATTACCACATTAAGTATCGGTCCAAGACAGAGAACCAAAATGAAGATGGACTTTCTAGGGTAACTACCCAGACCCCCAGCGGAGACGTGGATCAGGAGTTAGAGCATGTGGAGGTGCCTGACTTCAGCAGATTTTCACAAGCCTTGGTCACTGCTATGCAGTGTGCAGTGGAAGGGACTTAAAGGCTCCTTTCTTTGGCCCCTCACGACACGAATGGGTGCAAATACAACAGGCTCATGAGGGGCTGGCGAAAATGATCAAGTGTGTTGAGAAAGGCAAGAAGCCCTGTAAAGAGGAAAGAGAACAACTGACACATGAAATACTATCAGTTCTGAGTCAGTGGGAAAAGTTAAAGATGAAAAATGGAGTGCTATGCCGAAAGGTATATCTACCTTCTGAAATCGACATTCGTTACCAAATCGTAGTGCCTAGTGAACTGGCTCAATCATTGGCTCTTGAGGCTCATAATAAGAATGGACATTTTGATCATGAGAAAACCTTTCGTATGCTACTGATTTACTGCCCAGGCCTCCGTCAATTGGTCAAAGAAGTATGTCATAGATGTCGAACTTGTGAGATCCATAAGGTGATAGAACAAAGAGCTCCCCTGCAAACCATAGTGACCCAGGAACCTTTGGAGATCGTCATGATAGACTACCTAATGGTGGGCCCATCCAACAGTGGGCACCAGTCCTGCCTCGTATGGTGGACCACTTCATCAAATTTGCGGTGGTGACCGCCACCAAGGACCAGACCGCTGAGTCGGCAGCTCGAGCCCTATGCCAAGATTTCATCCGAGTGTACGGGTGTCCACAACATATCCACTCTGACCAAGGGGCTTGCTTTGAGGGACATGTAATGAAAGAGGTTCAAAGTATCTACGGGATAAAGAAGTCGCACACGACTCCATACCATCCCCAAGGAAACTGAGCCTGCAAACAATTCAATAGAACTCTGCTACAGATGGTGCAGACTTTGGAGGAGGACAAGAAGTTACAGTGGCCTCAGTTCTTGTCTGAGATGGTGTGGGCCTATAACAATCAGGTCCATTCTACAACAGGGTATTCTCCTTATACTCTCCTCTTTGGACGGTCTGGGCAAAGTGTCAGAGAGCTCCAGTTAAATGATGTGGATGGGTTCGCTCCAAAAGATCCAGCCTCCTGGGTGCGGGCACACCGGCAGAGACTTGAGACAGTTCATTGATTGGTGCGGCAGCGTCTGCAAGAAAATTCTCATCCTCATAAGACCCCGGTGCAAAGGGCACCATTGCAGCCAGGTGACCTGGTGCCGGTACATGTCAAGAAGCCTCAAGGAAAACTGGAAAGCAGGTGGGAGGCTGTGCCGTATGGTGTAGTTGCCCGCAAGTATGCAAATGGTCCAGTGTACGAATTCCAGAAGGAAGGAACTCATTGTGTCCGAGTACTTCACAGAAATATGTTGCGCCTGTGTCAATCTGAAGAAGCAAATTGTGATGGAACTGATAATGTCAGCAAGCTCCCACAGTCAGAGACTGGTGATGTGGAATGGGCTTACGATGATGAAGATTATTGTTGGCCAATCCCTACTCCTGAGGATGTTCCACCTGTGACTACTGTGCCCTCAGCCTGTGCCCCTCTGGTGCGGAATCTGCTGGTCCTTCTCAGCCTATGGCTACAGCACCCCAGAGTATACCAGTGGTTCTCAGACGCACCACTAGACAAAATGCTGGCACTCACCCTGTTCGGTATGCGCAGGATGAGTTTATTTGGCCTGCCATACAACGGTACATTACCACTCTACGTATAAGAGTACAGCCCTCTGGATATTCAGTCATTGGCAGGGACTGCGAATCTTAAAGTGGGGGGGAATATGTAAGAAATAGTCATGTAATGTCTCTAAGTTTATTATCCTGGTAAACTGCGTTAAATTTTAATGTATAATGCTGTTTCAGTAATACAGATAAATGTAAAATGCCTGCAGTATTTGTTTGGTCAGTAGATGGCAGCATAGGATCAATTTGCATTGGAGTTTACCATAGAGAGTGTATTACTGTGATACTGGCTCTTTAAGGCAGCAGCTAAGTGTTGCAGTGACACGCCCCTTATCATGTCAGCCTGCCTCAGTGTGAGCATAAAGAAGGCACTGCAGCTGCCGCCATATTGGCAATATAGAAAACAAGTTCAGTGCTGTGTAAGACGTGTAAGGACTTCCCTGTACAGCCAAGCTGTGTGAACTTTGGTCTAGAGACGGATGGAGTACAAAGAAACCGTGCATTTAGTGAAGCCAAGTTAAAAAGGACTGTGTGCAGCAACTAACCTGTGGAGCCGACATTGGGCTGAGTGGATTGCCACAAACAGTAAAGAGACTCACAGTGCTGTAGAGGTACCGGACAGTAACTGTAAAATCCTGGATTATATTCAACTGGTTTTCCGGTCTGCTGAAGAGTAGTGTTGAGCGCGAATATTCGAATAGCGAATTTTTTCGCACTTCGCTAATTCGCGAATATTTCGAATATAGTGATATAAATTCGATATTTCGAATATTCATTTTTTTTTTTTTTTTTTTTTTTTAAATATTTTTTTCTTTCCCACTTCCCTAAAGTTGTTCTTACCTGTCCTTTGGATTCCTGGCTTCCTGGCTGCTCCAGTCAGTGCCCGTTGCCGCTTCTGCCGACTTGCGTGCTCATGGAGCGTCCCCATCACCATGGGAACGTCTCCATATACTAGAATGTACTGTCGGATTTGAGAATTACGTTGAAATCGCAATTCGATTATTTTAAGTTATAATAATCGAATTTCGATTTAACTTAGCACTGCTATATTCCATATTCGTTAATTCTAATATGGATATGGAATATAGGAGTGCTAAGTTTAAATCGAAATTCGATTATTATAACGTGAATTAATCGAATTGCGATGGTTGGCTTGGTAGAATTAGCGAATATGACGAATATATTCGTTATATTCCACAAAACGAATATGGCGAATGTATTCGTTATATTCCACAAAACGAAGATAACGAAATATTCTCCATCTCTAGCTAGCTACCTACCTATTCATCAACTTCGCTAATTCTAGCAATCATATAGCAAAGTTTACTATAGAGACAGCTAAGTTTAATTCGCTATTCGATTATATTATATATTTTTTTTAAATAAATAGAATAATTATGATAATTATCAGGTATTATAATTATTCTATTTATTTTTCTAAAAAAATCAAAGTAATTTTCGCATAGCGAATTAAACTTAGCTGTCTTTATAGTCAACTTTCCTATATGATTGCTAGAATTAGCGAAGTTGATGAATAGGTAGCTAAAACAAAGATGGAGAATATTTCATTCTCTTTGTTTTGTGGAATATAACGAATACATTCGCCATATTCGTTTTGTGGAATATAACGAATATATTCGTCATATTCGCTAATTCTACCAAGCCAACCATAGTAAACCAGGTGAAAGTTGAAATCGCAATTCGATTAATATAACTCGAAGGAATCGCATGGCGATTTCAACTTGGAAGTAATGCTATATTACATATTCGTTAATACTAGCCTAATGTATTTTGCTAAATCGTAATGCGATTACTTCAAGTTATATTAATCGCATTGCGATTTCAATTTGATGCTGCTGCTGGGTCTCTAATGGAATGGGTCTAGAATTAACAAACTTAACTGATATTGAATCTTGCAGTGGTAATTTTTAATCGCAATGTGATAATATTTTCTATCATTAGTAACCACATTGTGAATCCAACTTTTATAATGCACTATTCTGACATACAGTAATATATTTGTTTTATTAGTTAATTCTACCAATACCACCTATAGCAAAATCTCCAAAGCAGGAATTGCAATGCAATAAAAATAAGTTGCATTTTTAATTCAACACTATTGCTAAAATATTCGTATTGCTGGTATTGTTATAGTTAACAAGTCACCACTACATCTTATGGGTTAAGATATCAACCATCGGTATTACTGGTGGTCACGCACATTAGCCGTGGGTGTATGCAGCCACACAAAGCAGGTGGCCACTGCGCCCGCATAAGTATTAATCCATGTTTAATTATTCTGCTGGATGAAGTATAGCTACGTCATTGGGTGTGAAGCGGTAAATGATTATGGCACAAATTATGGTGGTTACATCACACTACAATGTCTGTAACATGTATGTATGGAGAGCAGACAAATGTCTCTCATAAGCACATAGCACCTCTATTTACGTGCTACACACTGTATATCCCACGCTATAAAATCCACACCAACCCCACCTCCCCCCTTAAACCCTCCACCACCTTAAACCCCCCTCCATCATGTCCCCCCCCCCACCTCCTCACTCACACACAGTTTATGAGAAGTAAAGATTGACCTCCAGTATTTCAGTATTCGCTGGTTCATTTACCATAACACAGGGTGCACAGCGTAGAGGCGAACCAGATGTACACCCCATACCGTACCGTCACCTCACTACACAGGTACACCTCTCCTTAGATAACCATTGGCCAATACCCCATTGCTCATACCCCACACACAATGGAATGTTCTAACGGTAACCTAAAATCAATTTTTCTTCATTCATACCCATATTTTTTTTTAATTTTGATGAAATGATCACATTAAGTACAAATACTTGTATTTCCAAAGTTTTTGATTACATGTATGCATGTTGTAAAAGGTCTATGATTGGACCTGGTCCCGTCACGCGTGTTGCTAAGAGCGCCACACACATGACCACCGGCACAAGAAAATAGTCATAGTGAATAAGTGGTGCGACCATAAGCGGCGCCATGTCTATTACCCTGTTTCCATGCAACGGCGGCTGCTGTATGTAATGATAATGAATTATTACTTTGGCCCAGACTAAATTGTCCGTACTCTAACCCCATTGGTAAAATAAAACAAAACACAATAAATGAGATAGTCAATAAATTTTTCGAAAACAATCTTTAAATAAAGAAAAATATTATTAACAAATAACAGAAGTAACATACAAAAATAAAATGAAAAAAATTATGGAAGCCTTTTCATTTCTATCAGCTCTTGGATCCCTCCCTTAATGGCCTTTTGGTTGGCCTCCTCCATCATCGTGATCTCATGTGAGAATTGGAGCTTCTGCTCCCTCATCCTCCTCATTTGATGCGCCCTCAACTGCTTCATTCTCTCGAGCTGCTCCTGCTTCATCTTTCTAAATTTTCGAATCAACCTGTTAAGCTCTGTAAAAGTAAAGGAAATGTACATTTTAAATCTACTTTAAAAGACAATCATTGATTGGTGTATAAAGCAGATGAATTCCTGTCTGACCCAGGAAGAAGTACCTCAGCGACTTAAAAAGATTAAAATAGACAAATCGCCAGGACCGAATGGCATACACCCCCGTATCATAAGGGAATTAACTAATGTCATAGCCAGACCCTTATTTCTGATATTTGCAGATTCTATACTGACAGGGAATGTCCCACAGGATTGGCGCATAGCAAACGTGGTGCCAATATTCAACAAGGGTCCAAAAACAGAGCCTGGAAACTATAGGCCGGTAAGTTTAACATCTGTTGTGGGTAAACTGTTTAAAGCTTTTCTGAGAGATGCTATCTTAGAGCATCTTAACAGAAATAAGCAGATAACGCCATATCAGCATGGCTTTGTGAGGGATCGGTCATGCCAAACTAATTTAATCAGTTTCTATGAGGAGGTAAGTTCTAGACTTGACAGCGGCGAATCAATGGATGTCGTGTATCTGGACTTCTCCAAAGCATTTGACACTGTACCGCATACAAGGTTAGTATATAAATTGAGAATGCTTGGACTGGGAGAAAACGTCTGTAAGTGGGTAAGTAACTGGCTCAGTGATAGAAAACATTATTAGTGGTACATACTCAGATTGGGTCACTGTTGTTGTGAAACAGAATTATTTCTTTAACTTTCAAAACTTAATAAAAAAATAATTCTAACAGATTGGGTCACTGTCACTAGTGGGGTACCTCAGGGGTCAGTATTGGGCCCTATTCTCTTCAATATATTTATTAATGATCTTGTAGAAGGCTTGCACAGTAAAATATCAATTTTCATAGAAGACACTACACTGTGTAAAGTAATTAACACTGAAGAGGACAGTATACTGCTACAGAGGGATCTGGATAGATTGGAGGCTTGGGCAGAGAAGTTCCAGATGAGGTTTAACACTGACAAATGTAAGGTTATGCACATGGGAAGGAATAATGCAAGTCACCCGTACATAGTAAATGCAAAAACCAATATCAGGCAGCTGCTGCCGAGGCCAATAAGATAATGGGTTGCATCAGAAGGGGCATAGATGCCCGTGATGAGAACATAGTCCTACCACTTTACAAATCACTAGTCAGACCACACATGGAGTACTGTGTACAGTTCTGGGCTCCTGTGAATAAGGCAGACATAGCAGAGCTGGAGATGGTCCAGAGGAGGGCAACTAAGGTAAAAACTGGAATGGGGGGCGGTGGACACACACACGACTACAGTACCCTTAAAGATTATGAAAATTAGGGTTATTCACTTTATAAAAAAGACGACTGAGGCGAGATCTAATTACTATGTATAAATATATCAGGGGTCAGTACAGAGATCTCTCCCATCATCTATTTATCCCCAGGACGGTGACTGTGATGAGGGGACATCCTCTGCGTCTGGAGGAAAGAAGGTTTGTACACAAACATAGAAGAGGATTCTTTACGGTAAGAGCAGTGAGACTATGGAACTCTCTGCCTGAGGAGGTGGTGATGGTGAGTACAATAAAGGGATTCAAGAGGGGCCTGGATGTATTTCTGGAGTGTAATAATATTACAGGCTATAGCTTCTAGAGAGGGGCCTGGATGTATTTCTGGAGTGTAATAATATTACAGGCTATAGCTACTAGAGAGGGGTCGTTCATCCAGGGAGTTATTTTGATTGCCTGTTTTGAGTCGGGGTCGGAATTGTTTATTCCCCTAAAGTGAGGAAAATTGGCTTCTACCTCACATTTTTTTTTTTTTTTTTTGCCTTCCTCTGGATCAACCTGCAGGATGACAGGCCGAACTGGATGGACAAATGACTTTATTCGGCCTTATGTACCATGTTACTATTTTAATCCATTATATATTGGTTTAGTTAGGATTAATAATAGTTCTTTAGACTTTATGGTTATGGACTTATTAGTTAAGTTAATGCTTTTTTTGTATATTAATTACTTTATAGTGTTCATGTTTTATATTACTGTTGTGTATTGTACGTTCTTTGTTGACTTTTTTATATAAATATTAATATTGTTTTGTGCACTTTCATTTTTTAGTCTAAGAAAATTTTTATATTTTGGATGTTCGTTACAGCCATTATTAAACAGTATGCCTCATTTAGATACTTTACGGAAATCAGTACACCAGTAACATCAGCTAGCTGTAAAAAAAAAAATTACTAGTATTTAACCCCTTAAGGACACAGGGCGTACAGGTACGCCCTTGTGCCCTGGTACTTAAGGACACAGGGCGTACATGTACGCCCTGTGCATTTTCGATCACTGCCGTGCGGCTGGCAGTGATCGGAACCCGGTGCCTGCTCAAATCATTGAGCAGGCACCTAGGCTAAATGCGCGGGGGGGTCCCGTGACCCCCCCATGTCGGCGATCGCGGCAAACCGCAGGTCAATTCAGACCTGCGGTTTGCTGCGATTTCTGCAGTTTCTGATCCCCGCGGTCCCTGACCGCGGGGATCAGAAACTTTTGCATTTGTAAAATATAAATGTATCCCTCCCCCCTGCACCCCTTAGTGATTTTTGCCCGTTGGGAGGTGCAGGGGGAGGGTTGCGGGCGGTGCGGGCGGTGCGGGAGGCGGGCGGTGCGGTAGGCGGGATCGCGATCCCCGCCCGCCTCCCATTGCGTAATCGTTGGCGTCTAGTGGGTTATACCAGGGTGCCAGCACATTGCTGGCACCCTGGTATAAACGGCTGACATCGGTGATGCGATGTCAGCCGTTTAACCCTTTCCATACAGCGGTCCGTACGGACCGCTGTATGGAAAAGGTTAACAGTAAGAGGGAGCTCCCTCCCTCTCCGATCGGGGGGCTGCTGTGCCTTTGCAGTCCCCCGAATGGAGAGGGAGAGAGCTCCCAGGCAGCCCCCCCAGAGCCCCGTCCTTACCCTTCCCCGTCTGCGCAGTTCTGGCCACTATTGAGCAGACGGGGAAGGTTCCCATGGCAACAGGACGCCTGCTCAGGCGTCCTGCTGTCCATGGTGCTGAACAGATCTATGCTGAAAGCATAGATCTGTTCAGTGTAAGTAAAATATAGTACAGTGCAATATATATTGTACTGTACTGTATTATGCAGACATCAGACCCACTGGATCTTCAAGAACCAAGTGGGTCTGGGTCAAAAAAAAAGTGAAAAAAGTGAAAAATAAAGTAAAAATCAAAAAACACATTTATCACTGATTAAAAATGAAAAAAATAAAATTCCCTACACATGTTTGGTATCGCCGCGTCCGTAACGACCTGATCTATAAAACGGTCATGTTACTTTACCCGAACGGTGAACGCCATAAAAATAAAAAATTAAAAACTATGATGAAATTGGAATTTTGCCCACCTTACTTCCCAAAAAAGGTAATAAAAGTGATCAAAAAAGTCGCATCTACGCCAAAATTGGAACAATCAAACCGTTATCTCATCCCGCAAAAATCATACCCTACCCAAGATAATCGCCCAAAAACTGAAAAAGTTATGGCTCTTAGACTATGGAAACACTAAAACATGATTTATTTTGTTTCAAAAATGAAATCATTGTGTAAAACTTACATAAAAAAAAAAAGTATACATATTAGGTATCGCCGCGTCCGTATTGAATGGCTCTATAAAAATATCACATGAACTAACCCCTCAGATGACCACCGTAAAAAAATTAAAATAAAAACGGTGTAAAAAAAGCCATTTTTTGTCATCTTCCGTCACAAAAAGTGTAATAGCAAGCAATCAAAAAGTCATGTGCACCCCAAAATAGTGCCAATCAAACCGTCATCTCATCCCACAAAAAATGAGACCCTACTTAAGATAATCGCCCAAAAATTTAAAAAACTATGGCTCTTAGACTATGGAGACACTAAAACATTTTTTTTGTTTTAAAAATGAAATTATTGTGTAAAACGTACATAAATAAAAAAAATTGTATACATATTGGGTATCACCGCGTCCGTGACAACCTGCTCTTTAAAATTACGTCATGATCTAACCTGTCAGATGAATGGTGTAAATAACAAAAAAAAAAACGGTGCCAAAAAAGCAATTTCTTGTTACCTTGCCGCACAAAAAGTGTAATATAGAGCAACCAAAAATCATATGTACCCTAAACTTGTACCAACAAAACTGCCACCCTATCCCGTAGTTTCTAAAATGGGGTCACTTTTTTGGAGTTTCTACTCTAGGGGTGCATCAGGGGGCTTCAAATGGGACATGGTGTCAAAAAAAACAGTCCAGCAAAATCTGCCTTCCAAAAACCGTATGGCATTCCTTTCCTTCTGCGCCCTGCCGTGTGCCCGTACAGCGGTTTACGACCACATATGGGGTGTTTCTGTAAACTACAGAATCAGGGCCATAAATAATGAGTTTTGTTTGGCTGTTAACCCTTGCTTTGTAACTGGAAAAAAAAATATTAAAATGGAAAATCTGCCAAAAAAGTGAAATTTTGAAATTGTATCTCTATTTTCCATTAAATCTTGTGCAACACCTAAAGGGTTAACAAAGTTTGTAAAATCAGTTTTGTATACCTTGAGGGGTGTAGTTTCTTAGATGGGGTCACTTTTATGGAGTTTCTACTCTAGGGGTGCATCAGGGGGCTTCAAATGGGACATGGTGTCAAAAAAACTGTCCAGCAAAACATGCCTTCCAAAAACCATATGGCGCACCTTTCACTCTACGCCCCGCTGTGTGGCCGTACAGTAGTTTACGGCCACATATGGCATGTTTCTGTAAACGGCAGAGTCAGGGCAATAAAGATACAGTCTTGTTTGGCTGTTAACCCTTGCTTTGTTAGTGGAAAAAATGGGTTAAAATGGAAAATTAGGCAAAAAAATGAAATTCTCAAATTTCATCCCCATTTGCCAATAACTCTTGTGCAACACCTAAAGGGTTAACAAAGTTTGTAAAATCAGTTTTGAATACCTTGAGGGGTGTAGTTTCTTAGATGGGGTCACTTTTATGGAGTTTCTACTCTAGGGGTGCATCAGCGGGCTTCAAATGGGACATGGTGTCAAAAAACCAGTCCAGCAAAACCTGCCTTCCAAAAACCAAACGGCGCACCTTTCACTCTACGCCCCGCTGTGTGGCCATACAGTAGTTTACGGCCACATATGGGGTGTTTCTGTAAACGGCAGAGTCAGGGCAATAAAGATACAGTCTTGTTTGGCTGTTAACCCTTGCTTTGTTAGTGGAAAAAATTGGTTAAAATGGAAAATTAGGCAATAAAATGAAATTCTCAAATTTCATCCCCATTTGCCAATGACTCTTGTGCAACACCTAAAGGGTTAACAAAGTTTGTAAAATCAGTTTTGAATACCTTGAGGGGTGTAGTTTATAGAATGGGGTCATTTTTGGGCGGTTTCTATTATGTAAGCCTCGCAAAGTGACTTCAGAGCTGTAGTGGTCCCTAAAAATTGGGTTTTTGTAAATTTCTGAAAAATTTCAAGATTTGCTTCTAAACTTCTAAGCCTTGTAACATCCCCAAAAAATAAAATATCATTCCCAAAATAATTCAAACATGAAGTAGACATATGGGGAATGTAAAGTCATCACAATTTTTAAGGGTATTACTATGTATTACAGAAGTAGAGAAACTGAAACTTTGAAATTTGCTAATTTTTCCCAATTTTTGGTAAATTTGACATTTTTTTATGCAAAAAAAAATTTTTTTTTTAACTTTATTTTACCAGTGTCATGAAGTACAATATGTGACGAAAAAACAATCTCAGAATGGCCTGGATAAGTCAAAGCGTTTTAAAGTTATCATCACTTAAAGTGACACTGGTCAGATTTTCAAAAAATGGCCTGGTCCTAAGGTGTAAAAAGGCTGTGTCCCTAAGGGGTTAATTAGGCTCCGGGTTTTTGAACTGGCTGCCCAGACAGATATAGTGGCACAGGTCACTTCTGTACTCCATCAAGCCTTTTTAATAAAGTTTGGATTAAAAATGCTGTTCTTTTCAAGTGTGGACAGGAGATGTGAAAACTTAACCTGCAGAGAAATAAGCATGGTCTCTGACAGACCCTAAAGACTGGTGATATACTAATATTGTTGTTACACTGCTTGGAGCGAACGCAAAGTGGGGGACTTTAGGTTATGCAATATCTGAAGTCTGAATAAGAATTAGAGGTTGAACTTGAACTTGTTTAAAATTGTTTTCTTGACTAAAATCTGCCTGTGGTGAAGACTAAACTGACACCTGTATGTGTGTGGGTACATTTTTTGAATTAAAACAACAGAATGTATTTACCCTCCTGGCGGGGGGTGGTCACCAACTCGTCTTCTTCCTCCTCCTCATCCTCCTGGACCTCATATGCCTCCGGTGGGCTATGGGCCTGATGCCCCGATGGTCCTGCCTGCTCCTGTTCCTGCTCCTCATCCTCCTCATCCTCCATCAGCTCCTCTTCCACCACCACCACCTTCTTCTTATTGGAGCGCTTAGGGCGCACTTTAGGAAGAGTAGCCCCTGTAATGAACAAATGTTACAAAAATTCCAAGATAAACAAGCAAAGCAAAAAAAAAAAAAAGCTACCGGTACACAAATGAATCTATGGTGTGATCTCGATGGGATGATGATTACCCCTATGTTTGATTTCACATGATTTGGTGTTTGATGAAACTATGAATGAAGTCTTCCAGATGGTTTACAGTTGAGTACATTAAGAGCTAGGATGAGGTACCGGGGGGTATTGGTTCGCAAGGTACTGTTGCAGGGTTATTGAAATGAGGTGGACCAAGTCAACTGTTTTGACATTGGATAAGGGTTTACATAATTTATCTGTATCTCGCTGTCAGTGTATGTATATATTGTCCCACCATGTACTAAATCCGTGCTGGAGAACTTTTAGGCAGAAGAGAAACCCAACTAAATTATTTATTGCAAATTTCCAACGTTCCCATTGTACCTGAATACCAGTATAGTCAGTCCTCTACACAATTATCATTTTGCTGTAACAGCTGCCTACATTCAATATGCTGACTGTGCTGTTAATAGTGTGCCTGCGAAGCTGCATGGTAGGAAATGTCTAAAGGCGATTAGTGCACCTTAGACCTTTTCAAGGGTATGCGGCCCACAGAGAGGGCTCTGAGTGCTGCCTCTAGCACCCGTCCCATCGGTTCGACACCACTCAACTAAGTTATCAGTTGTAAAGGGATAGAAATACTTATTTGCCTAACTGAACACATAAATAACAATAGGTGGGTGATAGAAAATTAATGTAAGCATCATACCTGGACAGTTCCTGTCTCTGACCTCTTTGATGAGGTCCATCCGATGCCTCTTCAGGTCGGACCATTTCTTTAAGTATGCATTCTTCGAATGCCTCCTTGAATTCTGATTATACAGGTGCTGGGCAATTCGCCTCAGAATCACCTGCTTCTCCAACCGATAAGTTCATCATAATTTTTTTCTAACATTTTCTGCAATATAACAATTAAAGGATGTAATCCCAAAGTTCTAAAATCCAATTATTAGTAATTATAGTCATCTCAACCATAAAAAAATATAATTTAATATGAAAATGGTAAACGAGTACATATTTATATAGTTCACTATGGAACTATATGAAAGTAAAGTAATATATATTTTTTTTTTATTAAAAGCAAATATACAAATTAAACTTCACATTGGACGCCACTTTAACAGTGACTTTCAACAATGGCCTCCCATGTAACAGTGACCTTGACAGAGTCCGCCCTTTTAATACTGACTTTGACAAAGACCTCACCTTTAACAGTGACTTCCCCTTTAAAAGAGTGACTTGAACAGCTGCTTCCCCTTTAAGAGTGACCTGGAACAGTGGCCGCACCTATAACAGTGACTAGAACAGTGGCCGCCCCTTTAAGAGTGACTTGGAACAGTGGCCGCACTTTGGACTTGGACAACAGCACAGTGACCGCCCCTTTAACAGTGACTTGGAACAGTGGCCGCCCCTTTAAAAGCGACTTGGAACAGTGGCCGCACCTATAACAGTCAATAGACTAGTGACCGCCCCTTTAAAAGTGACTAGGAACAGTGGCCGCCCCTTTAAAAGTGACTTGGAACAGTGGCCGCACCTATAACAGTCAATAGACTAGCGACCGCCCCTTTAACAGTGACTTGGAACAGTGACCGCCCCTTTAAAAGTGACTTGGAACAGTGGCCGCACCTATAACAGTCAATAGACTAGTGACCGCCCCTTTAACAGTGACTTGGAACAGTGGCCGCCCCTTTAAAAGTGACTTGGAACAGTGGCCGCACCTATAACAGTGACTAGACTAGTGACCGCCCCTTTAAAAGTGACTTGGAACAGTGGCCGCACCTATAACAGTCAATAGACTAGTGACCGCTCCTTTAACAGTGACTTGGAACAGTGGGCGCCCCTTTAAAAGTGACTTGGAACAGTGGCCGCACCTATAACAGTGACTAGACTAGTGACCGCCCCTATAAAAGTGACTTGGAACAGTGGCCGCACCTATAACAGTGACTAGACTAGTGACCGCCCCTTTAAAAGTGACTTGGAACAGTGGCCGCACCTATAACAGTCAATAGACTAGTGACCGCCCCTTTAACAGTGACTTGGAACAGTGGCCGCCCCTTTAAAAGTAACTTGGAACAGTGGCCGCACCTATAACAGTGACTAGACTAGTGACCGCCCCTTTAAAAGTGACTTGGAACAGTGGCCGCACCTATAACAGTGACTAGACTAGTGACCGCCCCTTTAAAAGTGACTTGGAACAGTGGCCGCACCTAAAACAGTCAATAGACTAGTGACCGCCCCTTTAACAGTGACTTGGAACAGTGACCGCCCCTTTAAAAGTGACTTGGAACAGTGGCCGCACCTATAACAGACAATAGACTAGTGACCGCCCCTTTAAAAGTGACTTGGAACAGTGGCCGCACCTATAACAGTGACTAGACTAGTGACCGCCCCTTTAAAAGTGACTTGGAACAGTGGCCGCACCTATACTAGTCAATAGACTAGTGACCGCCCCTTTAAAAGTGACTTGGAACAGTGGCCGCACCTATAACAGTGACTAGACTAGTGACCGCCCCTTTAAAAGTGACTTGGAACAGTGGCCGCACCTATACTAGTCAATAGACTAGTGACCGCCCCTTTAAAAGTGACTTGGAACAGTGGCCGCACCTATAACAGTGACTAGACTAGTGACCGCCCCTTTAAAAGTGACTTGGAACAGTGGCTGCACCTATAACAGTTAATAGACTAGTGACCGCCCCTTTAAAAGTGACTTGGAACAGTGGCCGCACCTATAACAGTGACTAGACTTGGAACAGTGACTAGACTAGTGACCGCCCCTTTAAAAGTGACTTGGAACAGTGGCTGCACCTCTAACGGCTACAATGGGAAATTTCCAACGTTCCCATTGTACCTGAATACCAGTATAGTCAGTCCTCTACACAATTAAAGGGGCGGCCACTGTTCCAAGTCACTGTTAAAGGGGCGGTCACTAGTCTATTGACTGTTATAGGTGCGGCCACTGTTCCAAGTCACTTTTAAAGGGGCGGTCACTGTTCCAAGTCACTGTTAAAGGGGCGGTCGCTAGTCTATTGACTGTTATAGGTGCGGCCACTGTTCCAAGTCACTTTCAAAGGGGCGGCCACTGTTCCTAGTCACTTTTAAAGGGGCGGTCACTAGTCTATTGACTGTTATAGGTGCGGCCACTGTTCCAAGTCACTTTTAAAGGGGCGGCCACTGTTCCAAGTCACTGTTAAAGGGGCGGTCACTGTGCTGTTGTCCAAGTCCAAAGTGCGGCCACTGTTCCAAGTCACTCTTAAAGGGGCGGCCACTGTTCTAGTCACTGTTATAGGTGCGGCCACTGTTCCAGGTCACTCTTAAAGGGGAAGCAGCTGTTCAAGTCACTCTTTTAAAGGGGAAGTCACTGTTAAAGGTGAGGTCTTTGTCAAAGTCAGTATTAAAAGGGCGGACTCTGTCAAGGTCACTGTTACATGGGAGGCCATTGTTGAAAGTCACTGTTAAAGTGGCGTCCAATGTGAAGTTTAATTTGTATATTTGCTTTTAATAAAAAAAAAAAATATTACTTTACTTTCATATAGTTCCATAGTGAACTATATAAATATGTACTCGTTTACCATTTTCATATTAAATTATATTTTTTTATGGTTGAGATTAGAGTTGAGCGAACACCTGGATGTTCGGGTTCGAGAAGTTCGGCCGAACATCCCGGAAATATTCGGGTTCGGGATCCGAACCCGATCCGAACTTCGTCCCGAACCCGAACCCCATTGAAGTCAATGGGGACCCGAACTTTTCGGCACTAAAACGGCTGTAAAACAGCCCAGGAAAGGGCTAGAGGGCTGCAAAAGGCAGCAACATGTAGGTAAATCCCCTGCAAACAAATGTGGATAGGGAAATGAATTAAAATAAAAATTAAATAAATAAAAATTAACCAAAATCAATTGGAGAGAGGTTCCATAGCAGAGAATCTGGCTTCCCGTCACCCACCACTGGAACAGTCCATTCTCAGATATTTAGGCCCCGGCACCCAGGCAGAGGAGAGAGGTCCCGTAACAGACAATCTGGCTTCATGTCAGCAGAGAATCAGTCTTCATGTCATAGCAGAGAATCAGGCTTCACGTCACCCACCACTGTAAGAGTCCATTTTCATAAATTTAGGCCCAGCACCCAGGCAGAGGAGAGAGGTCCCGTAACAGACAATCTGGCTTCATGTCAGCAGAGAATCAGTCTTCATATCATAGCAGAGAATCAGGCTTCACGTCAGCCACCAATGCAACAGTCCATTGTCAGATATTTAGGCCCAGCACCCAGGCAGAGGAGAGAGGTCCCGTAACAGAGGATCTGGCTTCATGTCAGCAGAGAATCAGTCTTCATGTCATAGCAGAGAATCAGGCTTCACGTCACCCACCACTGTAAGAGTCCATTTTCATAAATTTAGGCCGAGCACCCAGGCAGAGGAGAGAGGTCCCGTAACAGAGGATCTGGCTTCATGTCAGCAGAGAATCAGTCTGCATGTCATAGCAGAGAATCAGGCTTCACGTCACCCACCACTGCAACAGTCCATTTTCATAAATTTAGGCCCAGCACCCAGGCAGAGGAGAGAGGTCCCGTAACAGAGGATCTGGCTTCATGTCACCAGAGAATCAGTCTGCATGTCATAGCAGAGAATCAGGCTTCACGTCAGCCACCACTGCAACAATCCATTGGCATATATTTAGGCCTAGCACACAGGCAGAGGAGAGAGGTCCCGTAACAGACAATCTGGCTTCATGTCAGCAGAGAATCAGTCTGCATGTCATAGCAGAGAATGAGGCTTCACGTCAGCCACCACTGCAACAATCCATTGGCATAAATTTAGGCCCAGCACCCAGGCAGAGGAGAGAGGTCCCGTAACAGAGGATCTGGCTTCATGTCACCAGAGAATCAGTCTGCATGTCATAGCAGAGAATCAGGCTTCACGTCAGCCACCACTGCAACAATCCATTGGCATATATTTAGGCCTAGCACACAGGCAGAGGAGAGAGGTCCCGTAACAGACAATCTGGCTTCATGTCAGCAGAGAATCAGTCTGCATGTCATAGCAGAGAATGAGGCTTCACGTCAGCCACCACTGCAACAATCCATTGGCATATATTTAGGCCTAGCACACAGGCAGAGGAGAGAGGTCCCGTAACAGAGGATCTGGCTTCATGTCACCAGAGAATCAGTCTGCATGTCATAGCAGAGAATCAGGCTTCACGTCACCCACCACTGCAACAGTCCATTTTCATAAATTTAGGCCCAGCACCCAGGCAGAGGAGAGAGGTCCCGTAACAGAGGATCTGGCTTCATGTCACCAGAGAATCAGTCTGCATGTCATAGCAGAGAATCAGGCTTCACGTCAGCCACCACTGCAACAATCCATTGGCATATATTTAGGCCTAGCACACAGGCAGAGGAGAGAGGTCCCGTAACAGACAATCTGGCTTCATGTCAGCAGAGAATCAGTCTGCATGTCATAGCAGAGAATGAGGCTTCACGTCAGCCACCACTGCAACAATCCATTGGCATAAATTTAGGCCCAGCACCCAGGCAGAGGAGAGAGGTCCCGTAACAGAGGATCTGGCTTCATGTCACCAGAGAATCAGTCTGCATGTCATAGCAGAGAATCAGGCTTCACGTCAGCCACCACTGCAACAATCCATTGGCATATATTTAGGCCTAGCACACAGGCAGAGGAGAGAGGTCCCGTAACAGACAATCTGGCTTCATGTCAGCAGAGAATCAGTCTGCATGTCATAGCAGAGAATGAGGCTTCACGTCAGCCACCACTGCAACAATCCATTGGCATATATTTAGGCCTAGCACACAGGCAGAGGAGAGAGGTCCCGTAACAGAGGATCTGGCTTCATGTCACCAGAGAATCAGTCTGCATGTCATAGCAGAGAATGAGGCTTCACGTCACCCACCACTGCAACAGTCCATTTTCATAAATTTAGACCCAGCACCCAGGCAGAGGAGAGAGGTCCCGTAACAGACAATCTGGCTTCATGTCAGCAGAGAATTAGTCTGCATGTCATAGCAGAGAATCAGGCTTCACGTCAGCCACCACTGCAACAGTCCATTGGCATATATTTAGGCCCTGGCACCCAGACAGAGGAGAGGTTCATTCAACTTTGGGTAGCCTTGCAATATAATGGTAAAATGAAAATAAAAATAGGATTGAATGAGGAAGTGCCCTGGAGTCCAATAATATATGGTTATGGGGAGGTAGTTAATGTCTAATCTGGACAAGGGACGGACAGGTCCTGTGGGATCCATGCCTGGTTCATTTTTATGAACGTCAGCTTGTCCACATTGGCTGTAGACAGGCGGCTGCGTTTGTCTGTAATGACGCCCCCTGCCGTGCTGAATACACGTTCAGACAAAACGCTGGCTGCCGGGCAGGCCAGCACCTCCAAGGCATAAAAGGCTAGCTCTGGCCACGTGGACAATTTAGAGACCCAGAAGTTGAATGGGGCCGAACCATCAGTCAGTACGTGGAGGGGTGTGCACACGTACTGTTCCACCATGTTAGTGAAATGTTGCCTCCTGCTAACACGTTGCGTATCAGGTGGTGGTGCAGTTAGCTGTGGCGTGTTGACAAAAGTTTTCCACATCTCTGCCATGCTAACCCTGCCCTCAGAGGAGCTGGCCGTGACACAGCTGCCTTGGCGACCTCTTGCTCCTCCTCTGCCTTGGCCTTGGGCTTCCACTTGTTCCCCTGTGACATTTGGGAATGCTCTCAGTAGCACGTCTACCAACGCGCGCTTGTACTTGGAAATGCACAGAAGCGTGTGTGTGTGAAGTTATTCTGAATGACCCAATGTGCACCTTGAATATTATATACCCTTTTAGGGATAGATTTCAAATAGCTCTGATATAGCAGAAACCACTAAATTATGAAATTGCTAAATTGGGAATTGTATTTCAACCCAGAACAAAAAATGTGCTTTGACGGACACTAAATAACTTTCCCAGCTACAACAGGACAGCGGTAACGAGAGATTTAGCAGGATATAAATTTGAGGCCTAGTATTTAGGCGCTGGGTGACAGGTATGGGTTTAGTGACAGAATTAGACTTGGAAATACACAGTAGCGGGTGTGTGTGAAGTTATTCTGAATGACCCAATGTGCACCTTGAATATTATATACCCTTTTAGGGATAGATTTCAAATAGCTCTGATATAGCAGAAACCACTAAATTATGAAATTGCTAAATTGGGAATTGTATTTCAACCCAGAACAAAAAATGTGCTTTGACGGACACTAAATAACTTTCCCAGCTACAACAGGACAGCGGTAACGAGAGATTTAGCGGGATATAAATTTGAGGCCTAGTATTTAGGCGCTGGGTGACCGGTATGGATTTAGTGACAGAATTAGACTTGGAAATGCACAGAAGCGTGTGTGTGAAGTTATTCTGAATGACCCTATGTGCACCTTGAATATTATATACCCTTTTAGGGATAGATTTCAAATAGCTCTGATATAGCAGAAACCACTAAATTATGAAATTGCTAAATTGGGAATTGTATTTCAACCCAGAACAAAAAATGTCCTTTGACGGACACTAAATAACTTTCCCAGCTACAACAGGACAGCGGTAACGAGAGATTTAGCGGGATATAAATTTGAGGCCTAGTATTTAGGCGCTGGGTGACAGGTATGGGTTTAGTGACAGAATTAGACTTGGAAATACACAGTAGCGGGTGTGTGAAGTTATTCTGAATGACCCTATGTGCACCTTGAATATTATATACCCTTTTTGGGATAGATTTCAAATAGCTCTGATATAGCAGGAACCACTAAATTATGAAATTGCTAAATTGGGAATTGTATTTCAACCCAGAACAAAAAATGTGCTTTGACGGACACTAAATATCTTGCCCAGCAACAACAGTACAGCGGTAACGAGAGATTTAGCAGGATATAAATTTGAGGCCTAGTATTTAGGCGCTGGGTGACAGGTATGGGTTTAGTGACAGAATTAGACTTGGAAATACACAGTAGCGGGTGTGTGTGAAGTTATTCTGAATGACCCAATGTGCACCTTGAATATTATATACCCTTTTAGGGATAGATTTCAAATAGCTCTGATATAGCAGAAACCACTAAATTATGAAATTGCTAAATTGGGAATTGTATTTCAACCCAGAACAAAAAATGTGCTTTGACGGACACTAAATATCTTGCCCAGCAACAACAGTACAGCGGTAACGAGAGATTTAGCAGGATATAAATTTGAGGCCTAGTATTTAGGCGCTGGGTGACAGGTATGGGTTTAGTGACAGAATTAGACTTGGAAATACACAGTAGTGGGTGTGTGAAGTTATTCTGAATGACCCTATGTGCACCTTGAATATTATATACCCTTTTTGGGATAGATTTCAAATAGCTCTGATATAGCAGAAACCACTAAATTATGAAATTGCTAAATTGGGAATTGTATTTCAACCCAGAACAAAAAATGTGCTTTGACGGACACTAAATAACTTTCCCAGCTACAACAGGACAGCGGTAACGAGAGATTTAGCAGGATATAAATTTGAGGCCTAGTATTTAGGCGCTGGGTGACAGGTATGGGTTTAGTGACAGAATTAGACTTGGAAATACACAGTAGCGGGTGTGTGTGAAGTTATTCTGAATGACCCAATGTGCACCTTGAATATTATATACCCTTTTAGGGATAGATTTCAAATAGCTCTGATATAGCAGAAACCACTAAATTATGAAATTGCTAAATTGGGAATTGTATTTCAACCCAGAACAAAAAATGT
Source organism: Bufo gargarizans (assembly GCF_014858855.1). Classification (NCBI taxonomy): domain Eukaryota; kingdom Metazoa; phylum Chordata; class Amphibia; order Anura; family Bufonidae; genus Bufo; species Bufo gargarizans. Next base: position 386,152,564 of record NC_058081.1, read on the forward strand.
CCTTTGACGGACACTAAATAACTTTCCCAGCTACAACAGGACAGCGGTAACGAGAGATTTAGCGGGATATAAATTTGAGGCCTAGTATTTAGGCGCTGGGTGACCGGTATGGATTTAGTGACAGAATTAGACTTGGAAATGCACAGAAGCGTGTGTGTGAAGTTATTCTGAATGACCCTATGTGCACCTTGAATATTATATACCCTTTTTGGGATAGATTTCAAATAGCTCTGATATAGCAGGAACCACTAAATTATGAAATTGCTAAATTGGGAATTGTATTTCAACCCAGAACAAAAAATGTGCTTTGACGGACACTAAATATCTTGCCCAGCAACAACAGTACAGCGGTAACGAGAGATTTAGCAGGATATAAATTTGAGGCCTAGTATTTAGGCGCTGGGTGACAGGTATGGGTTTAGTGACAGAATTAGACTTGGAAATACACAGTAGCGGGTGTGTGTGAAGTTATTCTGAATGACCCAATGTGCACCTTGAATATTATATACCCTTTTAGGGATAGATTTCAAATAGCTCTGATATAGCAGAAACCACTAAATTATGAAATTGCTAAATTGGGAATTGTATTTCAACCCAGAACAAAAAATGTGCTTTGACGGACACTAAATATCTTGCCCAGCAACAACAGTACAGCGGTAACGAGAGATTTAGCAGGATATAAATTTGAGGCCTAGTATTTAGGCGCTGGGTGACAGGTATGGGTTTAGTGACAGAATTAGACTTGGAAATAAACAGTAGCGGGTGTGTGTGAAGTTATTCTGAATGACCCTATGTGCACCTTGAATATTATATACCCTTTTTGGGATAGATTTCAAATAGCTCTGATATAGCAGAAACCACTAAATTATGAAATTGCTAAATTGGGAATTGTATTTCAACCCAGAACAAAAAATGTGCTTTGACGGACACTAAATAACTTTCCCAGCCACAACAGGACAGCGGTAACGAGAGATTTAGCGGGATATAAATTTGAGGCCTAGTATTTAGGCGCTGGGTGACAGGTATGGGTTTAGTGACAGAATTAGACTTGGAAATACACAGTAGCGGGTGTGTGTGAAGTTATTCTGAATGACCCAATGTGCACCTTGAATATTATATACCCTTTTAGGGATAGATTTCAAATAGCTCTGATATAGCAGAAACCACTAAATTATGAAATTGCTAAATTGGGAATTGTATTTCAACCCAGAACAAAAAATGTGCTTTGACGGACACTAAATAACTTTCCCAGCCACAACAGGACAGCGGTAACGAGAGATTTAGCGGGATATAAATTTGAGGCCTAGTATTTAGGCGCTGGGTGACCGGTATGGATTTAGTGACAGAATTAGACTGGGATATGGCCAAAAAATAACCACACTATTGCTGGTTAAATGCACTTGGTGACGGGCGCAGCTTGCCCCTGATGTAGTATATGGCCAAAAAATGAACAGACTATTGCTGGTTAAATGCACTTGGTGTCACAGCTTGACCAACCACACTACTGAGGGTTAAATGCACTTGGTGACGGGCGCAGCTTGCCCCTGATGTAGTATATGGCCAAAAAATGAACAGACTATTGCTGGTTAAATGCACTTGGTGTGACAGCTTCACCCTGATGTAGGCTTTAGCCAAAAAACAACCACACCATTGAGGGTTAAATGCACTTGGTGACAGGCGCAGCTTGCCCCTGATTTAGTATATGGCCAAAAAATGAACAGACTATTGCTGGTTAAATGCATTTGGTGTGACAGCTTCACCCTGATGTAGGCTTTAGCCAAAAAACAACCACACCATTGAGGGTTAAATGCACTTGGTGACAGGCGCAGCTTGCCCCTGATTTAGTATATGGCCAAAAAATGAACAGACTATTGCTGGTTAAATGCACTTGGTGTGACAGCTTCACCCTGATGTAGGCTTTAGCCAAAAAACAACCACACCATTGAGGGTTAAATGCACTTGGTCGCAGCTTGGATGCACTTGGTCGCAGCACCGCACAAGACACAAAATGGCCGCCGATCACCCCATAAAAATGTGACTGACAAACGGTCTGGGCAGCCTAAAAACAGTGAGCAATTGAGGATCAGCAGCTCAATGATCCACAGCTGCAGATCGATCAGTTAATCAAGTCCTTTGGAGGAGTTAATCTGCCTAATCTCGCCCTACTGTCGCAGCTGCAACCTCTCCCTACGCTAATCAGAGCAGAGTGACGGGCGGCGCTATGTGACTCCAGCTTAAATAGAGGCTGGGTCACATGGTGCTCTGGCCAATCACAGCCATGCCAATAGTAGGCATGGCTGTGACGGCCTCTTGGGGCAAGTAGTATGACGCTTGTTGATTGGCTGCTTTGCAGCCTTTCAAAAAGCGCCAAGAAAGCGTCACAAAAGCGCCAAGAAAGCGACGAACACCGAACCCGAACCCGGACTTTTACGAAAATGTCCGGGTTCGGGTCCGTGTCACGGACACCCCAAAATTCGGTACGAACCCGAACTATACAGTTCGAGTTCGCTCATCCCTAGTTGAGATGACTATAATTACTAATAATTGGATTTTAGAACTTTGGGATTACATCCTTTAATTGTTATATTGCAGAAAATGTTAGAAAAAAATTATGATGAAAGAACTTATCGGTTGGAGAAGCAGGTGATTCTGAGGCGAATTGCCCAGCACCTGTATAATCAGAATTCAAGGAGGCATTCGAAGAATGCATACTTAAAGAAATGGTCCGACCTGAAGAGGCATCGGATGGACCTCATCAAAGAGGTCAGAGACAGGAACTGTCCAGGTATGATGCTTACTGTAAAGGGGGAATATTAATCACCAATATTATGCGAATATCGGTAATTAATATTCCTAAATAGGAGGAGCCATCTGGTGATGACTCCGCCTATTTATACCTTTATATAATAATAACACAATACTTTCGCTATGCTTTACACTAATCACTATGCTAGCTGCATGCGCCTTACTAACTCGCTACCGCTAACAAGTACACGCTACACAAAGGGTACAAATATTACGGTATTTATTTAACACACTAAGCACGCAATACACTAACAATACACAGCACTACACATATACAATACTCAAACTACGCTACAAGTTCCCAATTCCACCCATAAACTAACTATACAATACACACATACAAGTATAACAACCCACCCGCCTAGCTCTATTCCCTACGGGGTTTCAAGAGGGTATAGATTCAGCACTGAAAGGGTTATTTGCCAGTGAGTGCTGAGGTTAATACCAGCAGGAGAGCTGGGGTATTAACAATGGGGATAATTGTACAGCAATGCAGGGGATAAATACCCTGCAAGTGTACATTGAGGGGGGGGGGGGGACCAGTGGGATCAGGGGTATCAACAAGGATACAATAAGGCAAGGGTTTGGGGGGTCAGGGTGTCCAGTAATCAGGGCCCAGGGTACACATCAGGGGCAAGGGTTATAAGGCAGGGCCCAAGGTGCACATCAGGGACACAAATATAGGGGTTACAGGACCAGGGGTGAGAGATATAGCGGTCGGGGGTCAGGGGATATACTTAATCCTTCCAGTGTTAGTAGGCCTCTTCCAGACCGTCATCATGGAGCCGCTCTCTCCCATGTGTCTCTGAATCTAGTCTGGTTGCAAGCCCGAGGCCTCTGTTCGGTTTGGGTTATTATAGCCCCAAAACAGCCCCCTCCTCCTTCCTCAGGCATGTGACATCATCGTGTGCGTGTGACGGAATGCATGCGCTCAGATTGCAGCAGACAACTGGCTGGCCCCCTGAGGCTCACAGCACCACACACCCAGCCATGTCACAAACACAAGGTGGGGCCGCATAGTAAATAGGCTGATAAACCTCAAATCAATTGCCTTTGAAGTCACCAGTCAGCAGTCACAAGTGTATATACATAAAGACGTGTGCAAATACATACACACATATCTATATATACACACACTCTCATATACCTGGGGCATCACATACAGGGGACATACATATGTCCCCACTGGCCATACATGGCCAATATATACACGGTCATACAGGAAATATATACTAACTATAAGGGGACACATATATACTAATATAAGGGGGATTATAAGGGGGCACAGCTTCCAGGGACCACATATTTCCCACAGGGGCCACCATGAGCCCCTGGGGATCACCATGGGCAGACGTGCGCAGATGCTGGGCACATCTGCCCACATCGTCCCATGATGCTGTGGTTAATGTATGCACATATATACCATACATGCCCGCACGTGTTTGCAGGCATGCATGGATATATATGCATACGTCTCAACCCTTCCTCAACAATCCCCCTGTTGTCGGACTATATAATACGACAATATATTGGGGGAACGGGTTGAGATATATTTGCCCCCCCCTCAACCCCATCCTAGGTGGAAGTTCAGGAAGAACTGTAGTGTACACTGTTCTTTAGGTACTTAGACATCCCTAATCCATTTTCCTCCGACCTGCCCTTCACCGTAACCTACTACTCCGTCCACAGGATACACAGTCTTCTTCTTGACATCTTTAGGATACCACACACCCACAATCTCTTTAACAGTCTTTTAGTGTCGGCCACCCCCACTTTGGAGTGACCACACCCCCACAGTCTCTCGGTAATTCTGCCGATCTTCAGGTATCTTCGTCCCCCCCAATTCTGGAGCGGGTTCACCCTTACAGTCTTTAACTGGCCTTTCTTTTATCCGTCTCTTGGTGTCAGCCACCCCCACTTTGGAGTGACCACACCCCCACAGTCTCTCGGTAGTTATGCCGATCTTCCGGTATGGCCCGCCTCCAAGGAATCTGGAGCGGGTTCACCCTCACAGTCTCAGTCCCAACTTTCTTCTATCACAACTTTCCAACGTCTGTTTCCATCTTGACGGGTGCGGTTCTCCCGTGGACAGATTAATAGGTCTTTACAAGGCAGGTCAGACTCTTAAGCGGTGATGTCATAGTACCTAAATTCTACTGCGGAGAACACCTCCGCCACACTACACATCCAGCCCTTCCCTTAAGAACTTCACCGTTCCAGGGTTCAAGGTGGCAAATGAATGATCCTGTCCCTATCGTGACCTAACCTTATCCCCATTCACACAAAATACATGTTACATCCCTCCCAACACCAAATTCCATTATATGTGTGTACCCATAGAGACTCATGCAACCTGGCATTCCTCTCTACCTCCAAAGACACAGGTAGGTCGTAGACCCCTGTGTCAATGGGAAACGACTATAGGATACAAATGTGTACAGTCAAATGATAGCTCACCGCAGTGCGTTGGGCGAGTTTTGGGCTGTCACACATTTGTACCTAGAGTGTCTATGGGTACACCATCGACCGACAAACAAAATCCAATACAATGTGCTATGGGGTTTCAGGGTAGTACAAGTATACATCCTGAAACCTCATAGAAAACAATGTGTGTCCATACAATAATATTTGGCTACAGGAACCATGTTTGGTTATGTCCTGAGCCTCCTCCTCCGGATAGTTCTGTACAGTTCTGTCTGGTTCTGGTGTATTTTGGTCAATAAGTCCCTTGACCCTCCGATACACAGTCTACTGTAGATGACGATCACCAGAACCAGAAGAAGTTTCACTGGGTGAAACAAGTGCTCTTCCACCCGAACGTCTCCGAATCTTCCTCCAGAGCCTTAAATAATGCTCCCGCTGGATTGTGGCACAGTCCTCCATCTCTAAAACACCTCTAGGCAGAGGTCGCTTGGTTGCCAAAATCCAGTGGGATCCTCTGGAGTCTCCCAAGAGCGTCAGGGGGAATAGCTGGCCTCTTCCGTGGCCTCTCCTGGGTTTTTTCTTCCGCTCCATATAAAACCTATGGCAGAAGAAAATACCAGGCGCTCCCAGGGGAATTTCTCCCCTAACGGTGCAGTTAAATGTACAAAAATTCCCAGCACCAATACCTTTGACCCATGGGTAGAGAAAGGTATTGGGCTGCCCTTTGTCTCACAGGACTCCTCATTATCCCAACACTGGTGTCTGAACACCCTACCTTCAGAGGAGCGTGCCCTCTGCTACACATCCCTCTGTACCAACAGATAAGGATGGCCTCCCTACTAGGTTAGGATAACTGGAGTTCTGTGGACAAAGCACCATCTTGATGGCACCGCATCCCTGTCCACTCATGTGTACCCAGGCTGACTTCCCCCTGTGATCCCATCCTGTGGAGGCCCGCTGAACCAACGGCATAGGCATGCCCCGACTCCCCAGGACCCCACAACTCAAGAACACAGTCCACACTCTGCTGCCAAACACTCTGCGTCCAATCCCTATAAGAGCTGTGCTACCTGCTCGGACTAGATTTAAGTGCGCAGCACAACATTACACCAATGTTGTCTGTCCGCCCCAGTCCCCAGCGCAACACAGCCTTACCGAAAACCTTGAGCACAACAGTGTTATCTGTATCGATCCGAGACCCTGGTTGCCCAGAATAATATCACATCATCCTTTGTGTGCTGCATGAAGAAGGTCCTTATGCCTTCTCCCGACCAGCAGGATTTCCCGTGTGATATTATCTGCTCGCGACCCTATACGTTCTCGATCCACAGTATAACACTGCTCCGCTCCAAGGGGACACAGAATGAAACAAGACAGCAGACGGGACATTACAACACTACATAAATCAGCCTGGTGGAACACACTCATAGACAAGGACCACCATCAACATCAAAGAGAACGTTACAATGGACAACAAAAACACACAACATGGACATGTATAGGGTACAAACGGTGTAACAAATAGTACAGGGGTGTCAAATGTTGCCTAGCCTAGCTTGGCCACTCTGGCTCCTCAGCAGCTGATGATGCCGCCAAGAGGTTACCCCTTTATGGCCAAGCTGACTAGACCCCGCTGCACGATTTGCTACCTGAATCCCATCACTGGACACATTGCAAATACTTGCACAAGGGCAATTCCTTGCAATGTGTCCTTTGTTCCCACACCTGAAGCACCTGATTGGGCTTACTGTCCTGTGTGTTTTGCAGTGCTTCGCTATATGACCCAAGCCACCACAAGCAAAGCATTTGATGTTTGCCTGGTGTGGCCTAGGTCCGTCCACACTGCAACCGCGCTCCCTGAATTGTTCCATCTTCAGGGAGGCACTTTTCACGATGTTTCTTTTCCCCAAAGTCAGGGAGAAATCTCTGTTAGTCTGGACAGGCTTGGTCTGGTGATTTGGCCTGTCACAGACTACTCTCCCCCCTATTTGCCCTGTATAGGGCAAAGTTTTGGGATATTCCGACCCTGACTTTATGGGAAAAGAAAGGGCCGGCACCAACTTGGTGATGACCTGTTGCAAGCCAGACATTATCTGGGAGCTTACAACAACCTGAGCCTTCAATTTGGCTACCGTCACACTAGTAGAGGCAGTGCGTTCCTTGAAGGCCTTGACCTCAGTATAAGACTGGGTCAACTTAGCCTCAATTTCCTCCTTCTGCTTCTGCAGCTTTACTAACTGTGACTGTATCCTAGCCACCTGCGCATCTCGGTCAACAGTAGACTGCACATTCTCTGACATCTGTGCCCGTAATGCCGAAACCTGGTCGGAATCATTGGCACAGCACTGGCAGTGAACAGCCGGAGGAATTGTCTCTGTTGACTGAGACACCAGCGCCACTTCCTTTGGCTTACAGATGCTAGCCTCAAACGTATGAACGAGTTTGGCTAGCATCCGAAGCCGTTTAGTGGCCTTATTCAACACCGTCCGTTTGTTAACACAAAGCTTGTCATAACTACAAGCCTGTGCAAACAAATCGGACCACAGCATTTCTGCTGACTTGTATGTGGTGGGGAGGATGGGATTGAATGTGCTGTGTCTGCTCAAGTGTTGCAGTGTGGGGAAGTCCATACTCACCGTTTGAGCATCCATCTTCTCCTTGGGGCCGTACCTCCTCGCAGCTGCTTGGAAGAAGTCCATTTTCCCGGATCGCCTCTTCCCGACCAGCCTGACTTTGTACGCTGCTCCCACGAAGATGGATCTCTTCCAGTGACGTGTCCTCTTCACCCTCGCAATCACTTGAGCGATGCAGTGACCGTGTAAAGCAAATAGCAAAATATTAATTCACAGAACAATTATAGATTCTCTGCTAAAGATTTTGATCTGCGCTTGGTGCTGTAAAGGAAGAGTCGCGTTTCCTGTCCGAATTATCAGGTCCTAGACGCTCAGACCGCTGACCACGTCTCTCCTAGACGCTCAGACCGCTGACCACGTCTCTCTTGCCTGACAATTCACAGGACAACCGACCTCTAGCCTCAAAACCAAACACAGATTTCAAAATCTAAGCAGTGGGCCTGACTCGCCAATGTAAAGGGGGAATAATAATCACCAATATTATGCGAATATCGATAATTAATATTCCTAAATAGGAGGAGCCACCTGGTGATGACTCCGCCTATTTATGCCTTTATATAATAAATACAATATCTTCGCTATGCTTTACACTGATTACTATTCTAGCTGCATGCGCCTTACTAACTACCGCTAACAAGTACACGATACACAAAGGGTACAAGTAACACAGTATTTAATACACCAAGCACGCAATACAGTAATTACACAACACTAAATACACAGCACTCCACTACACTACACGTTCCCAAATTCCACCCACAAACTAACTATACAATACACACATACAAGTATAACAACCCACCCGCCTAGCTCTATACCCTACGGGGTTTCAAGAGGGTATAGATTCAGCACTGAAAGGGTTATTTGCCAGTGAGTGCTGAGGTTAATACCAGCAGGAGAGCTGGGGTATTAACAATGGGGATAATTGTACAGCAATGCAGGGGATAAATACCCTGCAAGTGTACATTGAGGGGGGGGGGGGGACCAGTGGGATCAGGGGTATCAACAAGGATACAATAAGGCAAGGGTTTGGGGGGTCAGGGTGTCCAGTAATCAGGGCCCAGGGTACACATCAGGGGCAAGGGTTATAAGGCAGGGCCCAAGGTGCACATCAGGGACACAAATATAGGGTTACAGGACCAGGGGTGAGAGATATAGCGGTCGGGGGTCAGGGGATATACTTAATCCTTCCAGCGTTAGTAGGCCTCTTCCAGACCGTCATCATGGAGCCGCTCTCTCCCATGTGTCTCTGAATCTAGTCTGGTTGCAAGCCCGAGGCCTCTGTTCGGTTTGGGTTATTATAGCCCCAAAACAGCCCCCTCCTCCTTCCTCAGGCATGTGACATCATCGTGTGCGTGTGACGGAATGCATGCGCTCAGATTGCAGCAGACAACTGGCTGGCCCCCTGAGGCTCACAGCACCACACACCCAGCCATGTCACAAACACAAGGTGGGGCCGCATAGTAAATAGGCTGATAAACCTCAAATCAATTGCCTTTGAAGTCACCAGTCAGCAGTCACAAGTGTATATACATAAAGACGTGTGCAAATACATACACACATATCTATATATACACACACTCTCATATACCTGGGGCATCACATACAGGGGACATACATATGTCCCCACTGGCCATACATGGCCAATATATACACGGTCATACAGGAAATATATACTAACTATAAGGGGACACATATATACTAATATAAGGGGGATTATAAGGGGGCACAGCTTCCAGGGACCACATATTTCCCACAGGGGCCACCATGAGCCCCTGGGGATCACCATGGGCAGACGTGCGCAGATGCTGGGTACATCTGCCCACATCGTCCCATGATGCTGTGGTTAATGTATGCACATATATACCATACATGCCCGCACGTGTTTGCAGGCATGCATGGATATATATGCATACGTCTCAACCCTTCCTCAACACTTACATTAATTTTCTATCACCCACCTATTGTTATTTATGTGTTCAGTTAGGCAAATAAGTATTTCTATCGCTTTACAACTGATAACTTAGTTGAGTGGTGTCGAACCGATGGGACTGGTGCTAGAGGCAGCACTCAGAGCCCTCTCTGTGGGCCGCATACCCTTGAAAAAGTCTAAGGTGCACTAATCGCCTTTAGACATTTCCTACCATGCAGCTTCGCAGGCACACTATTAACAGCACAGTCAGCATATTGAATGTAGGCAGCTGTTACAGCAAAATGATAATTGTGTAGAGGACTGACAATAGACTAGTGACCGCCCCTTTAAAAGTGACTTGGAACAGTGGCCGCACCTATAACAGTGACTAGACTAGTGACCGCCCCTTTAAAAGTGACTTGGAACAGTGGCCGCACCTATAACAGTGACTAGACTAGTGACCGCCCCTTTAACAGTGACTTGGAACAGTGGCCGCACCTATAACAGTCACTAGACCATTGACCGCCCCTTTAACAGTGACTTGGAACAGTGGCCGCACCTATAACAGTCACTAGACCATTGACCGCCCCTTTAACAGTGACTTGGAACAGTGGCCGCACTTTGGACTTGGACAACAGCACAGTGACATACTTTTTCCAGTCGAATTACTTACAGTGATGAAATACTCCAGCTCTTCATCATTAAAATTGCTTCGCAACATCTTTGTTCCGTCTATCTCCACTCACTACTCGATCCCAGACACGCCCCTACAGACGCAGGCATTGGCACGCACAGACGCACGATGTTTTAAATTACGTTTTTTCGAGATAACGAACCAAACATAGTAGACTGTATAGGCAGGCAAATATCATATTGGTACCTTGCTCTAAGTTGTATTCGAGTGCGAATGTAACTTATTTATATTGAGCCATACACTATTAAATTAGACAAATAGCGCTAATGTTCCATTCAAACTCGATATAAACTTATAGTGGGGGACTAATTGGAAAATTGAATAATGTGAACAATTGACTATTAGATTTAACAAATAAGAAAATAGAGCAGGATTCACTTTATTGGTTGGTTAGGTTCAATCTGGACAGTAGTAAGTTAAAATAGCAATGCTAATAATTTAAGTTAAAATAATAGCATTGCGTAAAGACCTTATTATTAGCAGGATTAGATATCAATTCAACCTATTGGGTAAATCGAAAGTATTTTCTAGCATTATTAGCATTGATAATCCAACTGCTATAATGCACTATTCATACATATAGTCATATATCAGTTCTATTTGTTAACCCCTTAGGGACTGGTCTATTTATCACCATAAGGCTATTTTTGGCATATCGGAACAGTGTCACTTTAAGTGGAGGTAACTTTAAAACGCTTTGATTTATCCAGGCCATTCTGAGAATTCCCCCCCCCCCCCCCCCACATATTGTACTTTATGATACTGTTAAAATGAAGTATAAATAATAAATTTTTATATATAAAATAATACCAAATTTAACCAATTTTTTTTTTTAATTAACAAATTTTAAAGATTCAATTTCTTTACTTCTATAATACATATTAATGCCTCAATAAAATAGTTATTACTTTACATCCCCAATATGTCCACTTAATTTTTTGTTGATTTTGTGAATGATATATAATTTTTTAGCGTTGTTACAAGGCTTAGAAGTTTAGAAGCCAATCTTGAATTTTTCCAAAATTTTCACAAAACAAATTTTTAGGTACCAATTCAGTTCTGAAGTCACTTTGTGATTAGAGTTGAGCGAACACCTGGCTGTTCGGGTTTGAGAAGTTCTGCAGAACTTCCCAGAAATGTTCTGGTTCGGGATCCGAATCCGACCCTAACTTCGTCCCGAACCCCATTGAAGTCAATGGGGACCCAAACTTTTCGGCAGTAAAAAGGGTGTAAAAAAGCCCAGGAAAGGGCTAGAGTGCTGCAAAAGGCAGTAACATGTAGGTAAATCCCCTGCAAAGAAATGTTGATAGGGAAATAAATAAAAATTAAAATAAAATAAATAAAAATTAACCAATATCAATTGGAGAGAGGACCCATAGCAGAGAATCTTGCTTCACGTCACCCACCACTGTAACAGTCCATTGTCAGATATTTAGGCCCAGCATCCAGGCAGAGGAGAGAGGTCCCGTAACAGAGAATCTGGCTTCATGTCACCAGAGAATCAGTCTGCATGTCATAGCAGAGAATCAGGCTTCACGTCAGCCACCACTGCAACAGTCTATTGTCAGATATTTAGGTAGTTAATTTCTATTCTGGACAAGGGATGGACAGGTCCTGTGGGATCCATGCCTGGTTTATTTTTATGAACGTCAGCTTGTCCACATTGGCTGTAGACAGGCGGCTGCGTTTGTCTGTAATGACACCCCCTGCCGTGCTGAATACACGCTCAGACAAAATGCTGGCTGCCGGGCAGGCCAGCACCTCCAAGGCATAAAAGGCTAGCTCTGTGCCACGTGGACAATTTAGAGACCCAGTAGTTGAATGGGGCCGAACCATCAGTCAGTACGTGGAGGGATGTGCACACGTACTGTTCCACCATGTTAGTGAAATGTTGCCTCCTGCTAACACGTTGCGTATCAGGTGGTGGTGCAGTTAGCTGTGGCGTGTTGACAAAACTTTTCCACATCTCTGCCATGCTAACCCTGTCCTCAGAGGAGCTGGCCGTGACACAGCTGCCTTGGCGACCTCTTGCTCCTCCTCTGCCTTGGCCTTGGGCTTCCACTTGTTCCCCTGTGACATTTGGGAATGCTCTTAGTAGCTCGTCTACCAACGTGCGCTTGTGCTCACGCATCTTCCTATCACGCTCCAGTGCAGGAAGTAAGGTGGGCACATTGTCTTTGTACCGTGGATCCAGCAGGGTGGCAACCCAGTAGTCCGCACACGTTAAAATATGGGCAACTCTGCTGTCGTTGCGCTGGCACTGCAGCATGTAGTCGCTCATGTGTGCCAGGCTGCCCAGGGGTAAGGACAAGCTGTCCTCTGTGGGAGGCGTATCGTCATCGTCCTGCCTTTCCCCCCAGCCACGCACCAGTGATGGGCCCGAGCTGCGTTGGGTGCCACCCCGCTGTGACCATGCTTCATCCTCATCCTCCTCCACCTCCTCCTCATCCTCGTCCTCCTCGTCCTCCAGTAGTGGGGCCTGGCTGGCCACATTTGTACCTGGCCTCTGCTGTTGCAAAAAACCTCCCTCTGAGTCACTTCGAAGAGACTGGCCTGAAAGTGCTAAAAACGACCCCTCTTCCTCCTCCTCCTCCTCCTGGGCCACCTCCTCTTCCATCATCGCCCTAAGTGTTTTCTCAAGCAGACATAGAAGTGGTATTGTAACGCTGATAACGGCGTCATCGCCACTGGCCATGTTGGTGCAGTACTCAAAACAGCGCAACAGGGCACACAGGTCTCGCATGGAGGCCCAGTCATTGGTGGTGAAGTGGTGCTGTTCCGCAGTGCGACTGACCCGTGCGTGCTGCAGCTGAAACTCCACTATAGCCTGCTGCTGCTCGCACAGTCTGTCCAGCATGTGCAAGGTGGAGTTCCACCTGGTGGGCACGTCGCATATGAGGCGGTGAGCGGGAAGGCCGAAGTTACGCTTTAGCGCAGACAAGCGAGCAGCGGCAGGAACTGAACGGCGGAAGCGCGCACAGACGGCCCGCACTGACATGTCGGGGTAGTTGTGAATGAACTTCTGCACCACCAAATTCAGCACATGCGCCAAGCAAGGGATGTGCGTGAAACCGGCTAGTCCCAGAGCTGCAACGAGATTTCGCCCATTATTATTAGAACGGCATTGGGCCCCACCAAATATCGCTGTAAATTCTGGCGGCTACTGGGACCTGAGGTAGTTGGTACACTAGGACGTGTGGCTGTGGCAGAACGGCCCCATCCTCTCCCAGCACCAGAGGGTCCACTAACACCACCACGACCATGTCCGTGTCCCTTACTAGATGTTTTCCTCATTGTTACCGTTCACCACAATAAGAAAAATATTATTTGGCCCAATGTATTGAATTCAAATTCAGGCCTTTTTTTACAGACAACTAACACTATCTGGCTATCTATTTAGGTACCGTATTACACTAATACAGGCACAGCAGTAACCACAGATTTAGCTGAATATAAATTTGAGGCCTAGTACTTAGGCGCTGGGTGACAGGTATACGTTTACAGACAGAATTAGACTGGGATATGCACAGTAGCGTGTGTGTTAAGTTATTCTGAATGACCCTATGTGCACCTTGAATCTGATATACCCTTTTAGGGATATATTTAAATTAGGTCTGATACAGCAGAAACCACTAAATTCTGAAATTGCTAATTTGGGAATTGTATTTCAACCCTGAACAAAAATATATCCTTTGCCAGACAGTATTACAATTGGCTAGCCACAGCTGAAACACCAGATTTAGGGAACTGCTATTTTGGCAATTGTATTTCACGCCTCAATAAAATAGCAAGCACAGCCAAGACCCTGATGTAGGATATAGCCAACAAATAACCACCCTATTGATAGTTAAATGAACTTAGTGGAAGTTTGTGCTGGCGCACCACAAGAGACAAAATGGCCGCCGATTGCCATAGAAAAAAGTGACTGAAAAACGCTCTGGGCAGCCTAAAAACAGTGAGCAATTCAATATCATCAGCTCAATCATCCACAGCTGCAGATCGATCACTGAATTAAGTCTTTTGGATGAGTTAAGCACTGCCTAATCTCGCCCTAACGCCGCAGCTGCAACCTCTCCCTACACTGATCAGAGCAGAGTGACGGGCGGCGCTAAGTGACTCCAGCTTAAATAGAGGCTGGGTCACATGCTACACTGTCCAATCACAGCCATGCCAATAGTAGGCATGGCTGTGACGGCCTCTTGTGGCAAGTAGCATGACGCTTGTTGATTGTCTGTTTTGTACCCTTTCAAAAAGTGCCAAGAAAGCGACGAACACCGAACCCGGACTTTTACGAAAAAGTTAGGGTTCTGGTCCTTGTCACGGACAACCCAAAATTCGGTGCGAACCAAAACTATACATTTCGGCTTCGCTCATCCCTATTTGTGAGGCTTACCTAATAGAAACCATGCAAAAATGAGACCATTATAAAAAACTACACCCCTCAAGGTATTTGAAACTGATTTTGAAAATATTGTAAACCCGTCCGGTGTCCCACAAGAATTAATTGAAAATAGAGAAACAATATTTAAATTTCTATTTTTTGTAAGATTTACCATTTTATTTATTTATTTCCAGTTCCAAAGCAATGGTTAACAGTCAAACCAAACTCAATATTTATGGCCCTGATTCTGTAGTTTAAAGAAACACCCCATATGTGGTCGTAAAATGCTGTACGGGCACACGCCAGGGCGCAGAAGGAACGGAATTGCATATGGTTTTTGGCAGGCACATTTTGCTGGACTGTTTTTTTTTTTCACCGTGTCCCATTTGAAGCCCCCCTGATGCATCCCTAGAGTAGAAACTTGAAAAAATAGGCCCATTTTACAAACTACGGGATAGGGTGGCAGTATTGTTGGCAATAGTTTAGGGTACATATGTTTTTTGGTTGCTCTATATTAAACTTTTTGTGAGTGAAGTTAACAAAAAATAGCTGTTTTATCACCGTTTTTATTTTTTGTTATTTACAACATTCATCTGACAGGTTAGATTGTTATTTTTTTTTCATAGACTTGGTTGTCACGGATACCTAATAGGTATCATTTTTAATTTCTGAACTTTTTACACAATGATTTATTATTAGAAACCAAACAATCATGTTTTATTGTTTACATAGTCGGAGAACCATAATTTCTTAATTTGTTTTGGCGATTACCTTGGTTAGGGTATTGTAATGCTGCAGAACCACAAGCAACCAGGCAAAGATCTGAACAAACGTGGATTTATGGAAAACACAGCAGTAAAGTCCAAGCCAGAAATCATACAGAAATAACGTAGACCAAATAATAACCTCTGTGGGAAAACGTCAGAGAAAAGCCAGACCAGGCTAAAGTTCATAAAGAAGAGTCTGTGAAACCAGGTACCTGAGGATGAGACGGTGAAGTATCCAAGGTCTGATCCGAGGCCACACACGGTGCAACTGTAGAGCAGAGACTAGGTTTCCAGAGGCATTCACTTGATAGAGACAAACAGAGTTCATGCATGGAACAAACTTAGTGAACCTGAAACAGCATACTCCCAGGTTGTAGAGACAACAGTGAGCACTGATCACCCAGGGAGAACCCCATTATGAACACCTGCTGGTCAATCACAGAGTTCTGCTTTTCAGAACCTCATAGGTCATGCGATGATCCTACTCATTAGCACCTGTGCATCAAATCCCTAATCAACTTTGAATTTGTGCACAGATGCGTTTCCTGCCAGTGACCGACGTAGCGCATAACATGCACGCACACTGGGCCGCGCATTTCTTTACAAATAACCCCTCGGGCGTGCACGCGTACGCCCAACACACTTGGCACGGGCACTGTATTGTGCCAGCATGGACGCCAGAACGGAACTCGCAGGAGACACCGGAGCCAGGACTGGCCACAACGTATTGCCATCAGCCCGGCAATTCTGCCTCAGAGATCCCTGCGGCCCTCCCCTCCGGCGCCCATGCGGACGCCTCACCGTATCTGCCTGCAAGGGAACCAAAACCGCAGAGTCCCTTACAGGTATGATTTTAGCTGGATTTATTGGCACTTGAATTGGCTCTATATACCTATTATGTATTTTTTTTTTTTTGCATAGTAATTTTTTGGGTTTTTTGTTTAAATTTATTTGGTGAGAAATACTGTATTTTGACATGAAACTTTTTTTTTGATGGTTGACAAAAAAAATTTTTCAACTTTATTTTTACCTTAATTTTTTTTACCAATTTAGAACTTCAACTTTTGGGGGTCTAATCCCCTTTACAATGCATTCCAATACTTCAGTATTGGAATGCATTGGCTTTATGAATAATACTTTGTCGATTACTCATACAGTTCCCGTGGCCTGTGACATCCAGAGGGCTGGATCTCACAGGCTCATCACCGGAAGGCAGTGCAATGTGCAATGGGCAGTGCAGTGTTATAGTTAACAAGTTACCACTGCATCTTATGGGTTAAATGCCCACCATCAGTATTAGTGACGATCACAGACATCAGACGCAGAAGTATAGCTATGTCATTAGGTGTGAAGCTGTTTGATTATGGCACAAATTAAAGTGGTTACATCACACTATAATGTCTGTAACATGTATGTATGGAGAGCAAACAAATATCTCTCATATGCACATCTCACCTTTAATTACGTGCTACACACTGTATATCCCACGCTATAAAACCCACACCAACCCCACATTCCCCCTTAAACCCTTCACCACCTTAAACCCGCCTCCATCAACTCATCCCCCCCCCCCCCACCTCACTCTCATTTAAACACACATACACAGTTTAGGAGAAGTAATGATCGACCTCCAGTATTTCAGTATTTGTTGGTTCATTTAGCGTTACCCAGGGTGCACCACGTGGAGGCGAATCAGCTGTGCACCCCATACCGTACCGTCAATTCACTAGACAGGTACACCTCTCCTCAGATGGCTAATACACCATTCCTCATACACCACAAACATACATTTTAAATTCAATGAAATATTCTAACAGTAACCTAAAATCAAACATTTTACATTAATAGAACTAAATTTTGGCTTATTTTGGTGACATGATCACATTAATTACTAATACTTGTATTAAATTTTTTTGGCATTACATGTATACATGTTGTACAATGTCTATGATTGGACCTGGTCCCGTCACGCGTGCTGCTATGAGCGCCACAGTCCGCAGTATTCGGTTTGAATTGTGGCACACACATGACCACCGGCACAAGAAAATAGTCATAGTGAATAATTTTTCCAACCATATGCTGGACCATGTCAATGGATCTTGTCGATCCGAACAAAATAATGTCCCGG
Source organism: Bufo gargarizans (assembly GCF_014858855.1). Classification (NCBI taxonomy): domain Eukaryota; kingdom Metazoa; phylum Chordata; class Amphibia; order Anura; family Bufonidae; genus Bufo; species Bufo gargarizans. Next base: position 386,170,308 of record NC_058081.1, read on the forward strand.
TACAATGCTGACATAACATCGCCAACTCTCAGTAATGTACATGTTCTCTTATGAAAGTATTTATTTATATTCGTCTCAAAATGTTTACTTTCTACATGGTTAGAAACGTAGCAAATAATTCATTTTACATATATATATATATATATATATATATATACAGTCATGTGAAAAAATTAGGACACCCTTTGAAAGCATGTGGTTTTTTTGTAACATTTTTAATAAAAGGTTATTTCATCTCCGTTTCAACAATACAGAGAGATTAAAGTAATCCGACTAAACAAAGAAAACTGAAGAAAAGTCTTTTCAAGATCTTCTGTAAATGTCATTCTACAAAAATGCCTATTCTAACTGAGGAAAAAGATAGGACACCCTTGCCCCTAATAGCGAGTGTTACCTCCTTTGGCTGAAATAACTGCAGTGAGACGGTTCTTGTAGCCATCTACCAGTCTTCGACATCGGTCTGAGGAAATTTTACCCCACTCCTCAATGCAGAACTTTTTCAGCTGTGAGATGTTTGAGGGGTTTCTTGCACGTACAGCCCTTTTCAAGTCACCCCACAGCATCTCAATGGGATTCAAATCTGGACTTTGACTTGGCCATTCCAGGACTCTCCATTTCTTCTTTTTCAGCCAATCTTTGGTTGATTTACTAGTATGTTTTGGGTCATTGTCATGTTGCATGGTCCAGTTCCGCTTCAGCTTTAATTTTCTAACTGATGGTCTCACATGTTCTTCAAGCACCTTCTGATACACAGTAGAATTCATTGTGGATTCTATGATGGTGAGCTGACCAGGTCCTGCTGCAGCAAAGCAGCCCCAAACCATGACACTTCCACCTCCATGCTTCACAGTTGGTATGAGGTTCTTTTCTTGGAATGCTGTGTTTGGTTTACGCCAAACATGTCCTCTGATGTTGTGTCCAAATAATTCAATTTTGGACTCATCTGTCCAAAGAACATTATTCCAGAAGTCCTGGTCTTTGTCAACTTTATCTCTGGCAAATGTCAGTCTGGCCTCGATGTTTCTCTTGGAAAGCAAAGGTTTCCTCCTTGCACACCTCCCATGCAAGTTAAACTTGTACAGTCTCTTTCTGATTGTAGAGGCATGTACTTCTACATCAACAGTAGCCAGAGCCTGCTGCAGTTCTCGAGATGACACTTTAGGGTTTTTGGCGACCTCTTTTAGCATCTTGCGGTCTGCTCTTGGGGTGAACTTGCTGGGGCGACCAGTCCTGGGCATGTTGGCAGTTGTTTTGAAAGCCCTCCACTTGTAGACTATCTTCCGGACAGTGGAATGGCTGATTTCAAAATCTTTTGAGATCTTTTTAAATCCCTTCCCAGACTCATAGGCTGCTACAATCTTTTTTCTGAAGTCCTCTGACAGCTCTTTTGCTCTCACCATGGTGCTCACTCTCACTTCAACAGTCAGGAGCACACCAAACTAAATGTCTGAGGTTTAAATAGGGCAAGCCTCATTCAACATGCAGAGTAACGATCTACTAATTATGTGCACCTGGTTTGATATACCTGTGTGAGATCTGAGCCAATTTAAGAGGGAATACATGTGAGGGTGTCCTATCTTTTTCCTCAGTTAGAATAGGCATTTTTGTAGAATGACATTTACAGAAGATCTTGAAAAGACTTTTCTTCAGTTTTCTTTGTTTAGTTGGATTACTTTAATCTCTCTGTATTGTTGAAACGGAGATGAAATAACCTTTTATTAAAAATGTTACAAAAAACCACATGCTTTCAAAGGGTGTCCTAATTTTTTCACATGACTGTATGTCTGTGCCTCAAAAACTCCAAAAAAACAACAATTGATTTCAATGAAACTTTGAACACAGATTCATTGCTAACAGGAAAGAATTGTTGTGGTGTTCTATGCTCTCTCGGACGTACTATCCCGAGACATACACAAATAAATTACAGTATGATAGCCAATACAAGCCTAACAGCAACACAACTGTTGTCTTATCAGTTAATACAAACTCGCTGGTCCTATCCCCGGTTGCAATAAGCACTGATCTCAACTTTTGACCTGTTTTAAGCTCCTGAAATATTCAGTCATATGACGGATGATGGCACAACCACACAGCGATATGCTATGAGTTAGGTCTTAAGCAATGTCATGTCCCTATCCGGATCTGAATCATAAATATTTTGAGGAGTATAATCAGGCTGTTAATGTAAAATAAGAATATTAAGAATATTAAGCCAGGAAGCAGGACGTTCATATGACCGTACCTGTAGCCTCTGAAGACAACAGACCCTAATAAACATCTGCTGAGATCACCTCACACCTCATGCAGCTTCATAAGGAAACCTCAGACTGTATGTCTCCTGTTGCTATTCTTAGGCACCCAAACTAAAGACATGCTTATTAACCCTACCTTTATGCCTGGTTAATTTACAACTCAGACATGCCGAGAGCTGGTAGGGAGGATTAGCATAATGAGACATGCCTGTATTGAGGATAGGAGATAGAACCTAGATATGAAAATGCTGGGGCCTCACTCACATGATAAATGTGGTGACGGTCTCCTGTAAGGCAGAGGGGTGGCGTGTAATTGTTCCTCATAAATCCATGTGGGACCCAGCACAAGCACAGGATTTTTCATAACAATTGCACAGTCAAAGATATGGGCCATCTTTGTCAAATTATAGAAAATTAGCCTTTTCGCCATTATTAGTATACTGTTTATTTCATTTAATGACCCATTGAAACATGAAATAATTAAATAAAAATGAAATATACCAGCGCGAATCATGGTCCTTCTTCTAGAGTAAATATATATATTTATTTATTTCTACATATACACTCACATCGTTAAAGATATATTATTTAACCTATTTCCAAATAAAATGTATATTTATTTATTTCTAAATTTAAATCATCCAGTCAGTAACAGCAATAGTACCTTCCCCCCCCAAAAAAAAATTACCTTAATTGAGATATTAAGTTAGTCTATTTTAAAATATCTTTAACCCTTGTTTTGTAATTTGTTTTTAAAACATTAAAACATTGATATAATAATTATTCTATACAGAACCCATCATATAATAATTTTTTGACGTAAAAATTGGTTATGCTTTAACATTAAAAAAAAAAATTTATCTGTTATTTTGAAGCAATTTATTCTTTATAAGTTCCTTTTCAGAACTCCATTAAAAAATGTGTTGGAGTCTAATTTCAGTGTGGAGGAACAAGAGCAGGCGTTACCATTGGGCCATATTTCAGACTCTAGCCCACCAGATGTGGATAAGAGGTGAAGCTGTACCCTCTCACCAACCACCTTCATTACCCTCATAGTCACTGGAGGAAGTCGAGGAGTAGGATGACGACAATGTTTTTACCACCACCATCACGGAGTCAAAAAAATTTTGAGTGTATTTCATAAATTATTCACTGTCCACACACAGGTGTCAGTTTAGTCTTCACCACAGGCAGATTTTGCTCAAGCCAAAACTAATAAACCAGTTGCATTCCTAACTTTGATTTCTCTGTTAAACTACACATGTTGTTTTATTTTGGAGGATTTGAATTCACTCCAAGCAGGGTTAATATACAGTAGTATCTATCCACTCTTAATGGTTCTCCTGATAACAAGTTTCAACTGACAGCCCCTTCCGCTTTTCTATTTCATGACCACATTTCATAAGCGCATCTGGGATATTATATATTTTATATAATATACCTTTTTAGGCCAAAGTTATCTTGTATAAACCAAAAAATAAAATTTAATTTTAAAATTGTTTCTTTAATGAACTGTAAGCAATTTTTTTTCAGAAGTTTTGCACAGTAGTCAAGTAGTGCAAAAACGTAATAGTGCAAAGTACTAATTACATTTAAAAATTATTATTATTTGACCAAAAAAATATATTACTACGTGTGTGAACAAAATTCCGCTAAATTATAAATTTATCAATATATCAAATAGTATAATAATAAATTATTTTAAAATAGAAATTAATACAGTGTGTTAATTAATAACTACTAAAACTGTATGTGCATTTATTTTTTTCATGTCATTTAAAAATGACATTTATGTCCTAATTTTTTTTTGAATTTTCAAACAAAAAAAAATATATATATTGTTAGAAGAAAAAACCAGCATGGATTAGAAATTTTTTAAGTGATTACGCAAATTTCATTGTTGGAGCATTTCAACCTCATTAACAAAAGAAAACCGGGATGAATTTAGTGCAATCCCTCAAAAAATGTTGACATGATTTCTATAATAATCAGGTGATAATTTTCATTACATATATTCTTTAACGAAATTAATAATGTGTATAGCTGCATCAAAATGTGCCAATAATTCTACATTCACAAAACCGGATTACCACACGGCTGCGTATGACGCCAGTCACACAAAACCATGTAGAGAGAGGCCAACACGGAAGTCAGACATCCCTCCCAGGATGACTGACGACACCATGTTTGAACCTCGATCCTTTTATAAAATAAATATAAATAATAAAATAATAAACTTTTTTTGTGTTTATCAATCAGTCCTGTACAGTTTTAACTGCACAACAACTGCTGACAATGGAAGTCCAGGTGCAGTCCCCACCTTTTACAGTGACAACCACAACTAGGCTCACCCAAACACAATTTTTTTAAAATAACAAACTAAAATAAAAAATTAAATCAATTTAAAAAAAATTGTGAATGTTGATTATTAACACTTAAAATAAATATTTATTTTTTTAATATTATCTTAATCATTGATTATACATAATGAGCATATCACATGTCAGAATAGCAAATATGAACACCAATTTCTGAGAAATGCAATACTATATACTAGAGTAACTACAATTGAAAATAAGTGGTCCATGCTGGTTGTCTCCAAACAATCTTGACAGACTGCTTAAACAAGTAATTTTTTTGTAATGTAATACAAGGATCAATCATAATTTAGCAGAATAATGTCAGACAGTAGAAATTAAATACTAAAGCTACAGAACAAGGGCTACCCTTCGATCTGCGTAACCCAGCACTGTCATGACAGGCATCAGCTTATAAATGATAACTCTTCACTAAAAGCACTGCAAATTTTTTCACACAACTACGCAGGCAGGATACATAAACACAAAATCTTATAAATGTCAACGCTATAGTGTAAGTTCTACACATACATAGGACTAAATATTCAGATTAAATACAGGCAATGGCACTATAAGATTAACTTTATTGGTCAAAGTTCTACAACTAAGTTAACAGCACCAAGACACACTGCAGCATCAGTAGGTAGAAGTAGGATTGCAGTATAAGGCCTATAAATATCTCGGCCTAACTGCGCAGGATGGGCATCAGCAGCAAACTTTGTTTTAAAAGTCATACAGACAATTCAACGTGAGGTCGATCAACAGCAGCATTAACAGCAGGTAGAAGTAGGATTGCAGTATAAGGCCTATAAATATCTCGGCCTAACTGCGCCGGACGGGCATCAGCAGCAAACTTTGTTTTAAAAGTCATACAGACAATTCAACGTGAGGTGGATCAGCAGCAGCATTAACAGCAGGTAGAAGTAGGATTGCAGTATAAGGCCTATAAATATCTCGGCCTAACTGCGCAGGACGGGCATCAGCAGCAAACTTTGTTTTAAAAGTCATACAGACAATTCAATGTGAGGTGGATCAGCAGCAGCATTAACAGCAGGTAGAAGTAGGATTGCAGTATAAGGCCTATAAATATCTCGGCCTAACTGCGCAGGACGGGCATCAGCAGCAAATTTAGTTTTAAAAGTCATACAGACAATTCAACGTGAGGTGGATCAGCAGCAGCATTAACAGCAGGTAGAAGTAGGATTGCAGTATAAGGCCTATAAATATCTCGGCCTAACTGCGCCGGACGGGCATCAGCAGCAAACTTTGTTTAAAAAGTCATACAGACAATTCAACGTGAGGTGGATCAGCAGCAGCATTAACAGCAGGTAGAAGTAGGATTGCAGTATAAGGCCTATAAATATCTCGGCCTAACTGCGCAGGACGGGCATCAGCAGCAAACTTTGTTTTAAAAGTGATACAGACAATTCAACGTGAGGTCGATCAACAGCAGCATTAACAGCAGGTAGAAGTAGGATTGCAGTATAAGGCCTATAAATATCTCGGCCTAACTGCGCAGGACGAGCATCAGCAGGGGGCGGCAGCGGTGTGATCCCGGGAATGGGCCCCCACCAGACCCGGGCAACAACATACATCCACTGAGACAGATTGAGATTAATTATATACATTATAGATATGCATAAAATGTATGTAAATATATAAAGGAATTAACATGTACATATAGAACAAGATATCTCATTTTACATATCATGCACATGGAAAGTGCAGCGGAATTTTTTTTTATCCGTTACAACGACATCATGTGTTTTCTTGAAGCCAGGGGGCTGTGGAAGTGTCTGTGTTTAGCAGCGGCTCTTTTGTTCCTCCTCATGTCTGTGAGGAGGAATGTGTCCCGACGCTCCACCAACCCATACACGATCAGTATTGCACACACGCTAGTCTACATCCAACTGCTACACCCATCCCTCATGTGCCTGTGTGAGCACCGAAGGCAGTGATGAGTCAAGTTTCATCGGCCGGAGTCTGGAAGCGTTCCGTCATGATCCGACGGGGGAAACGCAAACTCCATTTGGCGATGATGCAGCGTTGTTCCAAAGCTGATGGAAGTGTACACATTGGGGGTTCCACCAGTGAGCAACCTGCATGATCTCTTGCCGGTCATAGGGCATAATGATCCATTTTAAGAGGCTATTTTGAACAAACGTGGTATTGATGTCAGGCGCAAAGGGTGCATACTTCAGCATGGCACAGCGGATCGCCAACACTGTCATCCAGCACAGTGTATTTTTCAAGCGGTTTAGAGGGAAACATGTGTTCTTCAATTACATAAACTGTTTGTGCTTTATTAATCACGGTTATGGTTTAATTAAGTATTTTATATAATTAAAAATTATTTTTAGTTTACGTTCTATATCTATGTGCAGTAATATGGTCCAATAGAATGCTGATATCAGCACTATTACAAAATTTGATTGCTTCTGTGCTGAAATGGGTGAGATAGATATATTAATATTGCATTATAGACAACATCTATATATTTAGCTACCACATATGATCTATTTAAGTGGTGATTTTTTTACTCCTCCGTTCAACCGCATTTTAGAGGACCGTATTAATGTACATTTATATAAATCCTGAAAGAATACTATTTTATGAAATTAGATAAAAAATCAATTTCTTTCTCACGGGCGATTTAAACACGCGGTAGGAATGCGTTATATGAACGCATAGCACACGCACTGAATCATGAGCCATTATTTTTTATGGGTCTGTGTACATGAGCTTTTATTTTTCACGCATCAGTTGTGTGTTACTTAAAAAATGCAGCTTGTTTTTTATCCAGCATTTTTAAAGCAAGACACGGCCCATAGAAGTTAATGGGGTTGGGTGAAAAATGCATCGCATCCTCAAGCAGGTGTGGGCACGTTTTTCAATGATGGTTGTTAAGATATGTTCTAAATAAATCTGAATATTTTTAACTGAGGCGTGAAAAGCGCATCACAACGCATTGAACCACCGTGGAAAAAAAATAAATGACTTAGCACAATCGCAGATAAAAGTCATTAACTTTGCTTGGAAGATCACATCATTTTACATGAAAGCTCACGCGACGCATTCGGACCATATCTGCGACGCCCATGTAAAAGTAGCCAAGCTGCTAATCGTTATGCACAAACAGTTTAGTGTCAGTTCTATGTAACTGAAGAACATTTGTTGCCCTCTTAACAGAATAAAAAATGCACTGTGCTGGATGACAGTGTTGGCGATCCGCTGTGCCATGCTGAAGTATGCACCCTTTGCGCCTGACATAAATACCACGTTTGTTCAAAATAGCCTCTTAAAATGGATCATTATGCCCTATGACCGGCAAGAGATCATGCAGGTTGCTCACTGGTGGAACCCCCAATGTGGACACTTCCATCAGCTTTGGAACAACGATGCTTCATGGCCTAAGGGAGTTTGCGTTGCCCCCGTCGGATCATGACGGAACGCTTCCAGACTCCGGCCGATGAACCTTGACTCATCACTGCCTTCGGTGCTCACACAGGCACATGAGGGATGGGTGTAGCAGTTGGATGTAGACTAGCGTGTGTGCGATACTGATCGTGTATGGGTTGGTGGAGCGTCGGGACACATTCCTCCTCACAGACATGAGGAGGAACGAAAGAGCCGCTGCTAAACTCCGACACTTCCACAGCCCCCTGGCTTCAAGAAAACACATGATGTCGTTGTAAGTGAAAACACAGTGTTCTGCTGCATCTTCCATGTGCCTTGATCAGGAAACCTGGCGTAGACTATTGAGGTCAGATTGTGTGCTGTGTGGGCATGCACAGTAATTACTTAAAATAATAAATTAAGAGAATAAATAATGTCAGATTTTTTAAAAAAATATATGCAAAATCATATATAAATATATATTTAATAAATATAAAATAAAATAAAGAATCAATAAATTAATAACTAAATTGATCAAAAAGAAATTCAGTTTAATTCATTAATAATTAAATTCATATTTAAATATAAATAATTAATTTAATAAATAATTAAAAATATCAATAAATAAGTTAAAAAGATTAAAAAACAACGGATTTTGGGAGGGAGAGAAAAGGAGAGTGATGGACAAGGGACCTCTCAACGGCCTGAACCGACAGCGGGGGCCAAGAAGTCACTGCCGATCCAGGACTCGTTCATCTTGATGAAGGTGAGTCTGTCCACGGAGTCAGTGGACAGACGGGTCCTCTTGTCCGTGACCACCCCACCTGCCGCGCTGAAGGTCCGCTCAGACAGTACGCTGGAGGGGGGGCAACACAGTAGCTCCAGCGCATACTGAGTGAGCTCACGGCAGGTGTCCAGCCTGGCGACCCAGTACTCCATGGGGTCGTCGGTGCTCATGCTGTCGGAAGCACCGACTGACCCCATGTAGTCAGCCACCATGCGGGCCAGCCGCTGGTGGTGACTGCTGCTGCTGCTGCTACTGGGTCGCGCAGACTGGTAGAACTGCCTCATCTCACCCATAAGGTCACCAACTCGGCTGGTGCTGCTGGGACCAGCCGTTGGCTGGGTGAGATGGGCGGGGAGAGCTGGAGCCTGAGGCCGCGGGTTAGCCTCCTCCAGCCGTTTGATGAGACAGGCCCGCAGTTTTTCCATCCGGGCCTGTCTCCGGCTGGCTGGGATGAACTGCTCCAGCTTCCCCTTGCATCTAGGGTCTAAAAGGGTGGCCAACCAGAAATCATCACTCTCCTTCAGTTTCCTGATCCGGGGGTCCCTCCTAAGGCAGCGTAGCATGTGGGCAGCCATAGGGAACAGGACAGCTCGCTGTGCCTCATCATGGCTGCCAGGGACCGTGACATCCTGGTCCTCAAGCTGCTGTTCATGGTGGTCCCTGTTGCTGCTGCCCCACCCCCGGACTAACGGTGCCCCCAACACCGTCTCTCCCTCCTGACCAGGCACAGACTCCTGGACGTCGTGAATGTCTTCCTCCTCCTCCACGTCGTCCTGGGCCTGGTCCTGGTGGAGCAAGGCCGCCTCATCTTGCTCCACCAAGGCACTCTCCCCAGCCTCGAGCAGGCGATCTAGTGTCCTGTCCAGCAGGAACACTAAGGGGAGCACGTCATTGAGGCCGACATGCTCCCCGCTGACCATCTTGGTTGCCTGCTCGAATGGGTCCAACAAATGGCAGACCTGCTGTATCTACCCCCACTCCACATTAGTGATGTATGGAAGTGGGTTGGTTGGCCCTGGAGTGTCTAGGTCAAGCAGGTATTCCCTCACCGCCCTTCTCTGCTCCCACAACCTCTCCAGCATGTGGAGGGTGGAGTTCCACCGCGTCACGCTGTCGACAAGCAGCCTGTGAGGGGGCAGGCTGTTGTCCCGCTGCAGTCTGGACAGGGACGCGGAGGCAGTTGGGGAGCGTTGGAAGTGGCTGGCAATCCGACGGACACGTTGCACAATGTCACTCAACCCTGGAAATGTCCGTAGGTATTTCTGGACAACCAGGTTGAGGACATGTGCCATGCAGGGGACGTGTGTCATACTGCCAGCATGGAGGGCGGCGAGGAGGTTGCTGCCGTTGTCACAGACAACCATACCTGCCTGGAGCCTTCGGGGTGTCAGCCACTTCTGGACCTGATCCTGTAGTGCTGATAGAACATCAGGTCCTGTGTGTCTCCGTTCCCCTAAGCTAACAAGCTGGAGCACGGCCTGGCAGCGGACGTGCCCCACACTTGCGTAGCTACGGGGACGCTTGCTGGGGGGCTCAGCAGCTGTGGAGACAGTGGCTTGAGGAAGGCTAGTGTTTCCACCCTGGACACCCCGTGGCGGCACCACAAAGTCTGATGCCGCTGTTCCCTCCCCGGCGCCTCGGAGGGACACCCAATGGGCGGTAAAACTAATGTAGCGCCCCTGCCCATGCCTGCTGGTCCAGGCATCCATGGTCAGATGCACCCTGTCGCTGACAGCATGATCCAGCGACAGGGAGACATTCTGCACCACATGCTGGTGGAGGGCAGGGACGCCGGTCCTGGCGAAGAAATGGCGGCTGGGGACACGCCATCTAGGTTGGGCCTGCTCCAACATCTGCCTGAATGGATTGCTATCCACAAGGTTGAAGGGCAGCAGATGTTGGGCAATAACCCTTGCCAGGAGCCCATTGAGAGAACGCACACGTCTGTCCCCGGGGGTGTAGGGCGCGGTGCGTTCCAAAGCCTCAGCAATTGAGGGCTGGCGCCGGACGGCAGAGGAGGAGGACTTGGAGGAGGGCGCAGTGGAGGCAGAGGTATGGCTGCCGGTACCAATACCTCTAGGAGAGGGAGTGGTGGAGTGGGACTGAGTCTGCGGTTGCTGCTGATACTGAACAGTGGCAGGAGGTGCTGTCCCCTGCACACTGGTGGTGGCGCTGCTGCTACGACCACCACGCATCTCTTCCCACTCCCGCCAGTGATTGACTCTAAGGTGCTGGGTCAGGGCACTGGTACCCAGCCGAGACAAACACCTCCCTCTCCTCACCCTGGCATGGCATAGCTGACAGATGCCAATTGTGACATCATCTGCTGCCATGGCTCTGCTGTCCCCTCACTGACACCTGAGTCTGACTAGGTGCGGGAGTAGTGTGGCTGACCCCACCCGCACCAGTTGGAAGGGATGTGACTGGGGTACTCACAGGAGGTACCCCCTCCTCCTCCTCTATCCCTTCCATAAGGTCCTGACAATCAGGTGGACTGAATTGAAGATCACCCTCCTGCATTAAGTCTCCCAAGATGTCCCTCTCACTCTCGCTAAGCAGGAGCAGGGTAGCATCTTGGGGACTGGGGGGTGGTGAAGCAGGAGGAGGAGTTGCCCCATCGCTGCTGATGCTGCTGCTCCTGCTGCGAGCCTGGGCAGATGAATCGGTGGCGCTGGATTGTGCCACATATGCCACAATTGCATCCGCCTCGTCCGAACCAATTGGGCGGCTGCAATGCCCAAAAAAAATCTGGGATCAGGCGCGCTCCACTGACTGCTGGCTGCTGTCCAGCGGCGTTCCTTCGCCTGCCCCTACTGCTCTGGCTGCGTGCCTCACCTTTGTGGCTCATTTTTTTTCTCCTTAACGGAACAAACAAAAAGACGGAAGGACGGATGGACGGACGGACTAAGACAAAATAAACACAACAGTCAAATTTTTTTTGGGTTTTTTGTTTTTTTTTTCTCCTAACTAACTACAACGGAACAAGCACAAAGACGGACGTACGGACTAAAACAAAATGAACACAAGTAACAGTCAAAACTTTTTTTTGTTTTTTTTCCTACTAACTAACTACAACGGAACAAACACAAAGACGGACGGACTAAAACAAAATGAACACAAGTAACAGTTACATTTTTTTTTTTTCTACTAACTAACTACAACGGAACAAACACAAAGACGGACGGACGGACTAAAACAAAATGAACACAAGTAACAGTCAAACTTTTTTTTTTTTTTTTTTTTTCTACTAACTAACTACAACGGAACAAACACAAAGACGGACGGATGGACTAAGACCAAATGAACACTAGTAACAGTCAAACTTTTTTTGTTTTTTTGTTTTTTTTTCTACTAACTAACTACAACGGAACAAACACAAAGACGGACGGACGGACTAAGACAAAATGAACACAAGTAACAGTCAAACTTTTTTTTGGGTTTTTTGTTTTTTTTTCTCCTAACTACAACGGAACTAACACAAAGACGGACGGACGGACGGACTAAGACAAAACAAACACAATTAACAGTAAAACTTTTTTTTTCTACTAACTAACTACAACGGAACAAACACAAAGACGGACGGACGGACTAAGACAAAACGAACAAACTACAAATTTAGACGGAAGGACACTAAACTAAGACCCTACACTAAGCTAATATATCAGAAGTTAATCTAAACCCTAACTCTATCTGTAAGTAATATAATTGATCCTAACACTAAACCCTAATAACTAAGCTAATTGATACTGAAAATACTATCTATTTAATCAAATCAAACTAACTAGTCCCTACTCTACACTGAACTTTATATAAACTGAGCCCTAACACTGCCTAAACTAACTAACTTTCTGAACTACCCTGCAAACTATCTAATTAATCAATTCCCTAATCCCTATCTATCTAATAAACTATAATTTAGATCAATGCACAATTCAATTAACAAACGCTCAAGCTCCTCTCACTGCAACAACTAAACCCACAAAATGGCAACCGGGCGGTGTCTTGATTTATATAGTGAAGGGGCAGGCTACTAACCGATTGGTTGCTATGGATGTTGCTAAGGTGTGACAGGCCATGCCCATTGGCTATTCAAGGTAGGAGAGGGGAGGGTTGACGATTCTACTCTGTCAGTTTGAAAAAAAAAAATTGCGATTTTATCGTTAATTTAAAATCGCATTTCGATTTTCATGCCCAGTCCTGAGGTAAATCTCCCGCCATTTATTTTTCTTTTGACATTTTAGCTTATTTTAACGCATGTCTAGTATACCAACTATATCCAACACTGTTTAATAAATTGTATGTAAAGAGAAGTTTATGATTGAAAGATTCAAAACGCTATACTCGATATCGGAAAAAGAAAAAAAGAAATCGCCTTACTCGATAATTACGTAGTTGTCACTATCGCGTAATGCGATTGTAACTTTATTATGGTGTTAAGTTAACTTTTGTGCAGCATGATTATGCATACAAAGATAAATCGCCTTACTCGATAATTACGTAGTTGTCATTATCGCGTAATGCAATTGTAACTTGTATTCCATATTCGTTAATTCTATCCTAATATGGAGTATTCCATATTCCATAGCAGGTCAAGTTGAAATCGCCATGCGATTCCTTCGAGTTATATTAATCGCATGGCGATTTCAACTTGACCAGGTTTACTATGGTTGGCTTGCTAGAAATAGCGAATATGACGAATATATTCGTCATATACCATAAAAAGAATATAGCGAATGTATTCGTCATATTCCACAAAACGAATATAACGAATGTATTCGTCATATTCCACAAAACGAAGATAACGAAGTATTCTGCATCTTCGTTTTAGCTACCTAATCATCAATTTCGCTAATTCTAGCAATGATATAGGAAAGTTGACTATAGAGACAGCTAAGTATAATTCGCTATGCGATTATATGACAGCTTTTTTTTTTATAAATAGTATAATTATAATAATTAATTATCAGGTATTATAATTATTCTATTTATAAAAAAAAAAGCAGTCATATAATCGCATAGCGAATTATACTTAGCTGTCTCTATAGTCAACTTTCCTATATCATTGCTAGAATTAGCGAAATTGATGATTAGGTAGCTAAAACGAAGATGCAGAATACTTCGTTATCTTCGTTTTGTGGAATATGACGAATACATTAGTTATATTCGTTTTGTGGAATATAACGAATATATTCGTCAATTCGCTAATTCTACCAAGCCATTGAAGCCATATTCCATGCTTATGGAGCGTCCCCATCACCATGGGAACGACTCCATATACTAGAATGTACTGTCGGATTTGAGAATTACGTTGAAATCGCAATTCGATTTTTTCAAGTTATAATAATCGAATTTCGATTTTAACTTAGCACTGCTATATGCCATATTAGGCTAGAATTAACGAATATGGAATATAGCAGTGCTGTTAAAATCGAAATTCGATTTTTATAACTTGAATTAATCGCATTGCTATTTCAATAGGAGAGTAGCCTTTAAGTTAAAATCGAAATTCGATTATTTAAATCGCATATTAATCGCGATAACAAGACTAATGACGAATATTCGATTTCGATGAATATAAAACGAATATTCTATCGAATATTCGCGAATTTCGTCGAAATCGAATATGGCACCTGCCGCTCATCACTACTGAAGAGGACTTCTTTGTTGCGGATCCTGTGCTGGTTAAAGGAAAAGGACGACATCGGGCCCCAACGTGCTCTTCCACAAACTGTAAGCGGTCCACTTGGACCACTGGGATATGGAGGGCAGTGGTGTATCTTGGTTTTGTACTGCCCTAGGCGAGACTAAACTCGGGCACCCCCCTAATATAAATTTGACCCACCCCTTCCTGTCAAGGCCAAACGCCTTCCTCTGTAAACCCCATCCCTTTCTCTTTAGGCTCCACCCTTTCCAGTTAGAGCTAGTGATAGTACAGTATTAACCCCTCCCTAATTCTCCCCCCTCTAACCACCCAACGGGTCCCAACCCCCTTACCCCATAAAACATGTTTTGTGAATTACTGTAATTTAAGTACTTACAGTTTTTGAAGACAGCAGGCTCAGGGATCAGTGCATTGGTGGCCGGGGCCTGGCCTCAGTTTTCACGGTGACCGTGTGCAGGATCCGTTCTGCACTTGGAGGAGATAAGGCTCACCCTAGCGTTGCCTGCCCGTGACTCCACCTCCGTGTGACGTCACAACGGCAACGTGCGGACGCAAAAGGCAGGGGAGGTCGGGAGGAAGTCAGGAGGAGGAGGAAGTAAGTCTTTCAACTCCTTCACTATGCGATGCAGCTCGCATAGTGAAGGATCGGATCGGACAAGGGGCCAACAAAAATATTTTGCATATTGTGTAACTATCACTAAGCAAACAAGGCATTTTGCCGCCCCATTGGCAAGTGCCGCCCTAGGCAAATGCCTTGTTTGCCTTGTGATAGATACACCCCTGATGGAGGGTACGCACCCGCATTAAAGTTAGGGTTAGTTAGGGACAGTTTCAGGGACTATTATTTCTTAGTGGCCGCACTGCGAATACAGCAAAGGTGAAAATTGTTGCGGTGTTTAACTTGTATTCTTTATACTGTATTGAATATTTTGCTTGTCTTTACCTCTGTAACTTCACTGTTAACCTGCTTTTATTAATTTATAGTGAATGCAATTTTCTTAATCTTGACTTTTGCGACGCACTCTTTTCTGGTGGCGGAGTCAACTCACCTGCCTTATTCTCGGTTCACATTTACCCCCAGCTAGGGGAAGGGTGTGCAGGGGCATGTCTCTGCTAGATGTGCCCACGCCAGCCAGAGCAGCCTAGGCTCTGCTGGCCATGGAGGCCAAAGCTTAAAGCCTCAGGAGCCAGGCGGAAAGTTCCCTGGCATAACCTAGAGTCAGAATACAGAGAAGAAGTGTAGCATACAGAAGAAGTATATTTATACAGCCAGCCTGTCAGTACAGCGGAGTCAGAGAGAAACAGAGACATAGCAGAGTTGAGTTTGCCTGCCAGTTTCATGCTAAAGCCTGCTGGAACCAAGACAAAGCCTATAAACCATTTTGGAGAACGTTTATGCAAAGCAGAGCTGCCATTGAACTTGATCTCAATGTCTGGACCCCAGTTATTTTTTTTATCCCTCAATTATTCCCCCTATTTATTGCTCCGTAGCCAAAGCCTGGGGTCCAGCAGTATCCAGGTAGGAGCACCCTGACATACAATAAGAGACATTTTAGGCAACAACATACCTAAAATGTCCACCTAGCATTTCCTACACCTGGGACTCATGCTATATAGAGGGCTATGGGGGGAGGCCGCCCATTGCAAATCCACCCTCTATCCCATCATGCCTTGAAAGTGCGTCTGTGCACGCAAAACGTCCGTAGGCTGTTTTAATGTATTGAAATAAAAGAACCCTTTATGGACTGGTAAGCACCGTGGATACATTTTTCTCCTTATATTGAATTGCTTATTAACAAGGCATACTTGTGTTGGAATGTGATCAAATGAAGTCACATGACATTGATAACATTTGTGAATCACTCTGGTCCCATGACATATATTGCCCACATCGTTGGCAATGCTCATGTGCCAAACGTGTAGAGGAGAAATAATACCTAAGCTAGATGGTGTACAGATTCCAGGAAATGCTCTTCATATGATCATATCAGCACGTATCATATGACTAATGTAAATTCTGCACAGAGGAGGAGCAGTACTAGTGATGCCACACAGTGTACTGACCTAATGGCCTTCCCTGTAGAATCAATGAGCAATCCACGTCTGACAGCAGACTCATGTAGTATTAATTCTTAATAATTCTGTGGGTCAAACATCACAGGTATTGGAAATGAGGATCCAAAATACATGGCATGCAAAGTCCTCAGATCACGCCACAGCATCTCAATAACGTAAAAGGTTTTTTTCGTTTTGCATCAATATCCTTTAAAGTAATAATTTATGAAGGTAGCTGTAATTTTGTAATGTATTTCTTTTAGCTTTATTGCTTCTATCTTCCATTCTGGGCTGTGGTCACAGTGAATCACTGTTCCGTTCTGGAGAGGGAGCCGGAGAAACGACTACGTCTACCACATCTAAGCAAAGCAGCATGCGTGCAAATAACCTATTAGGTATAATTAGGTGAGAGCCTGAAGGTAAGCTGACCCTGTAAAAGATTTTAGGTGCAGGCCTGCTGGTGAGCTGACCTTGTAAAAGATTTTAGGTGTGGGCCTGCTGGTGATCTGACCCTTTAAAATATTGTAGGTGAGGGCCTGCAGGTGATCTGACCCTGTAAAAGATTGTAGGTGAGGGCCTACATTCACCCAGTGTGCCATAACGGAAATGCAGCGTCCCTGGCTGAATGCGCTTGTCCATGTGTCCGTGGTTAAGTGGACCTTCCCAGTAACTGCATTGGTCAGGGCACGTGTGATATTACGGGACACATGTTGGTGTAAGGTGGGCACAGCACACCTTGAAAAATAGTGGCTGCTAGGGACTGCGTAACGCGGGATGGCCGCCGACATCAGTCTGCAGAAGGCCTCAGTGTCCACAAGCCTAAATGGCAACATTTCAAGGGCTATTAATTTGGAAAGCTGCGCATTTAGTGCTATGGCCTGTGGGTGGGTGGCTGGGTATTTGCCCTTGCGTTCAAATGACTGGGGTAAGGACATTTGGACGCTGCGCTGGGACATGGAAGTGTATGTGGTCGCTGATGGTGTTTGCGAAGGTCCAGGTGCAGGGCGGGAGGCATCCGAGCATGCGTCTTGGACAGGGGATTGGCCAGCACGTAACACCGGGGAAGAGGAGGCAGTGGTGTGACCCGCAGACACAAATTGTGGACCCAAGCATTCGGCCCACCTATTATGGTGCTTTGATGCCATGTGGCGGATCATGCTGGTGGTGGTGAGGTTGCAAATTGCAATTCTTTTGTCGTCTGCACTTTCCTCAAAAAAGCGCCAGACTGCAGAACACCTACCCCTTGGCAAAGGAGATTGCTGCAAGGGGGTGCTACGGGGAACAGTTGCGGGTCTGTTTGGTGTGGCCCGCCTTCTCCCTTTTGCCACCCCGCTGCCTCTTCCAGCCTGTTGAGGTGCTGCAGATCCCTCCCCCTCTGTATTGCTGTCCTCGCTCGCTATCCACCTTCCCAGGTTGGGTCAGTGACTTCATCATCTACCACCTCCTCTTCCACTGCCTTACTCTGCTCATCCTCCTGACTTGTTGACCTAACCACAACCTCAGTGATTGACAACTGTGTCTCATCCTGCTCCTCAACCCCATGAGACAGTAATTGCTGTTGAGTTATTGGCAACTGTGTCTCATCATCATCCACCTCATTAAACAGTAATTGCCATTCCCCATTGTCTTCTTCTTGTGACTGTGGATGCTCAAGAGTTTGGGAATCAGGGCACAAGATCTCAGGTTCCTCTTCAAGCATGCTTGGCGAGCGGGCCAAATCAAGGAATGGCGAGGAAAAGAGGTCCTCGGAATATTCCGAGTGTGGGATCACTTGTTTGGCCAGACTCTCCATGGTAGGCGGAAGGAGTATAAAGACTGGACTTGGTGGAAGATAGGGTGGTGCTTAACTGACTGGAAGCATTATCTACTGCAATCCAACCGACCACCTGGTCGCACTGGTCTGACTTCAAGAGTGGTGTCCTGCACCGCCCTGCAAACTGGGACATGAAGCTAGGTATCGTGGATGACTTTTCACTACCCTATTTCACTAAAATCACTACCCTATTCACAACTTCACAGGTTTGAAGAGGATGGTATCTGACACTGACACGAGAACAACACCTGAGGATGAAATGTTAGGCAAGTTCCGCAGTAGAGGCTACCCTAATGACCTACTGAATTCGCAACGGGCAAAAGAATCTAGTGGAACTGTCACCACTAGCAGCAAACAACCTCGGGTTCCCTTTGTGGTGAAATATCACCCTTGGGTAAATAAATGTAGAACCATCATCAATAAACATTGGAATATCAATTCAGGTCCATAAATATTGGGACATCGATACAATTCTAAAATGTTTGGCTCTATACACCACCACAATGGATTTGAAATCATAAGAACAAGTGGAAGACTGAAAAGTCAGCCTGGATTTGTGGGAGGGGCATCTTACCTTCTTAAGCGCCAGCCCCCAGCTCCTCAGGGCGCTTCTGTTCATACGCTGGATAAGCAGTCGCTTCGCTCTGATACTGCACCCTTGCACGTCGTGAGCTGCTTCAAACTGCTTAGTTTTCGCCACCCATACACCGCCGATTCACATCCTCAGGATAGGTAACTAATGTATGATGTTCTCCCTGCTCCACAAGGGCTCCTCCAAGCGGCGGTCGGTATCCTCTCCAGATCCGAGCGCTTCGCCTCCCTCATGCCGCGGCCTCCACAGGGCCTTACCCATCCCGTCCCCTGTCTTGGGCGCTGTCGCAGGCCGGCGTGCGTTCCAGCGTGGAGCGCACGCCGGAATCCTCGGCCAGGCCTGGGCTTCCGGTCACGTGTCCAGTGTGCGTTCCAGCGTGGAGCGCACGCCAGAATCCTCGGCCAGGCCTGGGCTTCCGGTCACATGCTCGGCGTGCGTTCCAGCGTGGAGTGCACGCCGGAATCCCCACTCAGGCCCGGCGGCTGTAATCGGCCAGGCGGCTCCAGGGCAGGTAAGCTCTGTCCCCACTGGTTTCCCCCTTACAGGAGCCTCCGGTCCGGGCCACATGTTCCGGGCTTCTGGCACTCGGATCAGCGTGCGTTCCAGCGTGGAACGCACGCCGATACCTGCTCCCACATCTGGGTCTCCCACTCCACTTACAACTTGGGACGGGTAGGCCCCGTCCCCCAGTCCACCCGTCCACATAGTCACCCCCCACCAGGAATTCTCCCCTTCTCTCCCTGCTTCCGGGGGTAGATGGGCGTGCGTTCCAGGGTGGAACGCACATCTAACAAACCCATATACGAAGTAAGCAGGGGTGTCTAGCCCCTGAGCAATAATGGTTCATGTCTATAAACGGACATTTAAAAATTGTGGGTGCAAAAACTCAGCAGGGTTACGCAACAACCAAACGGTCACAAACGCACACCCGCCAGATGGGATGAAGAAAAAGTCATCCTCTGTCCCCACTCATAGGGGGAGGGCTCCTGGGTCCCCGTTAGGCTGGAAGGGCACTAGTTTCAGTTCTGAGGTCAAAGAGAGCTGGGGGTCTCACCAGGTGTAGGCTAGGTCGTTATCGCACTCCATACGCGATCAGCTTTCACTAAACGTTCACTGCAATTTTCTGTTCTGATCTGTGGTGGCGGTAGGGCCACGTGATATATGTATGTGCTTTCACGTTATATGCTGTTGTCTTCCTGCTCTGCTGGATCAACCAGGCTCACACCTACCTCTGTCTCCTGGATCGCCCAGGCTCACACCTACCTCTGTCTCCTGGATCGCCCAGGCTCACACCTACCTCTGTCTCCTGGATCGCCCAGGCTCACACCTACCTCTGTCTCCTGGATCGCCCAGGCTCACACCTACCTCTGTCTCCTGGATCGCCCAGGCTCACACCTACCTCTGTCTCCTGGATCGCCCAGGCTCACACCTACCTCTGTCTCCTTGATCGCCCAGGCTCACACCTACCTCTGTCTCCTGGATCGCCCAGGCTCACACTTGCCTCTGTCTCCTGGATCGCCCAGGCTCACACCTACCTCTGTCTCCTGGATCGCCCAGGCTCACACCTACCTCTGTCTCCTGGATCGCCCAGGCTCACAACTACCTCTGTCTCCTGGATCGCCCAGGCTCACACCTACCTCTGTCTCCTGGATCGCCCAGGCTCCTCCCCAGTTATGTTCTTTTTCCCTTCCGAACTTTATGGATTTGTCCTCCCAGGAACGTATTCTGACCGTTTCATTTACACAACATTTTGACCAAGGTCAGGTGACCCAAGACACCAGCACAGGTTAAGCATGTCACATGCTTCAGATGTGGAGGACACCTTGTCACTCCCTGAAACGTCCGTCTCAGGCCAGGCTGGCACCATGTCCCTGAGGAGCTGGACGATCCCCAGGCTCATTGCCGAACTCTATAAGAGAGGCATCCCTCACCCGGCCTCTGCCCGCAAAGCAGAGCTATACAAACTGTTGATGACCTCCCTGGGTCCGTCAAGCGTCCAGCCAGGGACCACGGACATTCAACAGTCACTGAGACATCTGCAAGCCACCATTGACTCCCTGGTCGGCATGGTGGCTGACGCTCAGTCCAGGGTGTCGGTACTGGAGTCACGGGCCCCGGCCCCCCCCCCAGGCACCCCACCCTCCGGCTGAGTCCGTTGTTCCTCAGACGGCCGCCCCCGGCCCATTTCATCCCGGACGATATTAAAAAGGATATCCTGGCCGGAAAGGACGTGAACCTGGCGTCCATCCTTATCGCTTCACAAGATCTCCCCGAGAACCGGGTCATCGACTGTGGTGAGGGCCAAGGACGCAAGGCTCAACAGAAAGCTCACCATCCCAGAATTTGTTTTGGCTAATAGCCTGTTCAGGGACATTGTGTGCTCAGCCCAGCCGAAAAGGAGGGAGGAATTAGATTCATACCTCTACCTGGTCACTGACCTGGGGCATAAATATGGTGGCTCGTCATTTTATGACTATCACTGCTCCTTCTCGGCTAAGGCTGCTGCTGCCCTGGTTCAATTCCAGTTCATCACCAACTGGGCAAATATCGATATGGAGCTGTTTTGCCGCCACTTCGCGGGTCTCAGGGACCCGTCTTCTTCAGGGTGCCAGTCTATTTTCCATTCCTCGAACTGGTGTCCGAACTCGGTCAATCCTGTCCAGGATAGGTCCCTGCCCGGTCCCTCAGGTCTCCAACTGGGAGCCCCCGGGGTTGACAAACTGGGCCGGCCCAGGCCAGGGCGGACTTGGCCATGTGGTCCCTGTTCCTGTCTTCCTGGAACGGTATCTCTCTTTTTGTACCGTCATGGGCACAGTCATACCCCACCATTTTCTCAGACGCTGCAGCATCCCGGGGGTATGCCGCTATTTGTGGGTCCCATTGGATGGCTGGCCAATGGCCCGTAGAGATCCGGTCAGTCTCCGAAAGTCTGAGCTCGTCTTCCCTCCTGGAGCTTTACCCCATTGTGGCAGCAGCTCAGGTTTGGGGTCATCGGTGGGCGAATACACCGGTGATGTTCATCACCAATAATCAGGCGTTGGTGGACATTATCACAAAAGGGCGGGCAAAATCTTTCAGGATCATGTCCCTCCTGCGCATACTGGTTTGGCTCTCTCTCACCCATAATTTCCATGTGTTCTGCAGCCACATTCCAGGGGTCGAGAATGTGGTGGCGGATGCCCTGTCTCGATTTAATTTCCCCCTTTTTTTTCAGGTGCTGCCAGGAGCAGACCCCACAGGGTCCCCTCTTCCGGTCTTCCATTCTCTGGTGATGGATTGGAGCAGGGATGGCCAACCTGAGGCTCTCCAGCTGTTGCAAAACTACAACTCCCATCATGCCCAGACTGCCAACAGCTATCAGCTTACAGCAGGGCATTGTGGGAGTCCCTCCTTGCCCACGCCAGAAACCTGGTTCAACATTCCCTCTTCTCCAATACCATCAGGAACTACCAAGCCAGCTTCAAGGTTTATGAAGTGTTTTTCAGGTCCCACCTGCAAGGTGGCTTGGACGATGTCTCCTACACCCTGGCGTTCATAGCCCACTGTCACCACAATCTCAGGCTGTCATACAACACCATCAAGCTGTATCTAGCCGGGATATAGCATGGCGCCATGCTTCATAATCCAAATGGAGGTTCCATTTTTTCAGTGCAGGCAGTCAAGGCGGCCCTTAGGGGAGTCCAGAGGTGCGGGGATGCCCCTCCCGCCCGTAGACAGCCAGTCTCCGGCGAGATGTTTAGGAGATTGTCGTCCTCGCTGGATGGACATCCTTTTGGGCACTCTCCTAGTTTGGTTATTAAGGCAGCCATGGACCTCTGGTTTTATGGGTTCCTTAGGCCAGGTGAGTTCACCAGCACCTCTCCTAAACGTCAGGGATTGCAGGTGCGGCAATTGTCCTAGGTCCATGACCATTTTGTCCTCTGGCTCCCATCCATGAAATCCTTCCTCGGAGGTCAGATTCTTCAAAACTGCTAAAGATTGGTGCCCGGTCATGGTCCTCCATCAATTAGTAGCTCTGCTACAAGATACCTCCCTAGATGGCCCGCTGCTACCTTGGCGTTCCTGACTTCAATCTAGTTCATGTCCCACATCAGAACGCTGGCTTCAGGTCTGGGTTACAACCCGTTGGTCATCACTGGGCACTCGCTCCGAATCAGGGCCGCGTCCTCAGCATCAAAAAATGAGGTCCCGGCGCATGTGATCAAATGCATGGGTTGCTGGCGTTCTTCTTGCTTCACGAGGTACATCCCGAACCCGAAGGTAGAGATTTCCCAGGCTTTCTGTAAACTCATTCTCTGAGAGGAATTAAATGTTTTTGGACACTACTCTGCTCTCCTCTCCTCGTCTATTTTTGCCCACTGCTAGGCTTACTCTCGCTCCTGGCTCCTGGCACAACACAGCCAGCTTAGGTCATGGGTAAGCACTTCCCCTCATCTGTAGCCCTAAGCCTCTCCCATAAGTGGAAGGCTGAAAAGTCAGCCTGGATTTGTGGGAGGGGCATCTTACCTTCTTAAGCGCCAGCCCCCAGCTCCTCAGGGCGCTTCTGTTCATACCCATCCACCCCCCCTGTTTCTCAACACTCCCTTTAGGGTACGCCCACTGCTAGGCTTACCCTCGCTCCTGGCTCCCGACACAACACAGCCAGCTTAGGTCAGGGGTAAGCGCTTCCCCTCATCTGTAGCCCTAGGCCTCTCCCATAAGATGTTCTTTAACTGCAGACTGTCAGCTTTAATTTGAGGGTATTTACATCCAAATCAGGTGAACGGTGTAGGAATTACAAAAGCACACTATAATAAATTTGCTTCAATAGAGCCCTGTGTGTTCCACTATACTGTAGCAGTGGTATCGCAGCAGAACGACAATATCTGCTGCATAAGAGAAAGCACTAAAAGTATAATAGTAGCGATACCGCGCTCTAATGTCAAGTTAGGTTTAATATGATGATGTTATAAAAGAGGACGGGGTTAAGCGATATGCCCCCCGTCGTATTGCACACAGGTAAACACCAGCACAGCTATCCCCTACATAGACAGTGTACTTGATTGTTCGTAGATAGATTCTTGCTGGACGCAGATATCACGCCTCACAGCGATGAGGGATCGCTGGTATCGCTAGTGCCGAAGTCTGGAATGTAAGCCGGTTTGTAGTCTACTTTAGATGGTGTGCTGCCTCGCGCCCCGGCCGGTGGTGCGATGCTGCAGCAGGTAGAAGTTTAGCAGTTTTTTTTGCGCTCACTAGGAGCAGCGAGTGACTTCACTTCCGTGGTCCCAAGTGACCACAGGTGCCCAAAAAATCTCACGCGATCTAAAGCGTACTACAAATCGGCTTACATTCCTGCGATACCAGCGATCCCTCATCCCTGTGAGGCATGATATCTGAGTCCAGCAAGAATCTATCTACAAACATACAGGCACACTCTCTATGTAGGGGGATAGCTGTGCTGGTGTTTACCTGTGTGCAATACGGCAGGGAGCATATCGCTTAACCCCGTCCTCCTTTATAACATCATAATATTAAACCTAACCTGAACTTAGAGCGTGGTATCGCTACTATTATACTTTTGGTGTAGGAATTACAACTGTTTGCATATGTGCCTCCCCGCAATGGGACAGAATAATAATCTAAAATTTTACTTTCACTTTTTAATGCTTGGTTGCAAATCCTTTGCAGTCAATTACAGCCTGAAGTCTGGAACGCATAGACATCACCAGATGCTGGGTTTCATCCCTGGTGATGCTCTGCCAGGCCTCTACTCCAACTGTCTTCAGTTTCTGCTTGTTCTTGCGGCATTTTCCCTTCAGATTTGTCTTCAGCAAGTGAAATGCATGCTCAATCGGATTCAGGTCAGGTGATTGGCTTGGCCATTGCATAACATTCCACTTCTTTCCCTTAAAAAACTCTTTGGTTGCTTTTGCAGTATGCTTTGGGTCATTGTCTATCTGCACTGTGAAGCGCCGTCTGAAGCACCATCCAATAAGTTCTGAAGCATGTGGCTGAATATGAGCAAATAATATTGCCCAAAACACTTCAGAATTCATCCTGCTGCTTTTGTCAGCAGTCACATCATCAATAAATACAAGAGAACCAGTTCCATTGGCAGCCATATATGCCCACGCCATGACACTACCACCACCATGATTTGGTGGTGGTAGTGTCATGGTGGTGGTAGCTTCACTGATGAGATGGTATACTTAAAATCATGAGCAGTTCCTTTCCTTCTTCATACTCTTCTCTTCCCATCACTCTGGTACAAGTTGATCTTGGTCTCATCTGTCCCTAGGATGATGTTCCAGAACTGTGAGGGCTTTTTTAGATGTCGTTTGGCAAACTCTAATCTGGCCTTCCTGTTTTTGAGGCTCACCAATGGTTTACATCTTGTGGTGAACCCTCTGTATTCACTCTGGTGAAGTCTTCTCTTGATTGTTGACTTTGACACACATACTGTCACCACCAGACATCTGAGAAGCTCTGACAGACGTCTAGAACCTCCTCCTTGAGGTTCCTTTGTTTTGCTTTCATTTGCTCATCTCGTTAGCCTCTCTCAGCTGTCATGTAGTTGCACTGATTGCATCCCTTTAAATCCTTTTCCCATAGTGCATCACTTTGCGGTTTATACTACTTCCTGGAGTGCGTGCATGCTGTTCCTACTTCTGAGTCTTCTACAAGATAAGTTTTGTTCATTCATTTGTGTTTTTCTGTTTGCTGGATCCCAGGTGACCCTGACTCCCTCCGTATCTAGTGTAGGGAGCCGGTGGTAGTGTCCCCTCACTATTATAGGGTGTTCAGGTGTTATACAGTCGAGGTACGAGGATGTGCGATCATCTACCATTGGGATTTTCACATAGGCTGAGCAGTCAGGGAGAGAGCCAGGTCTGATGCAGGGCTCTCCCTTTTTGTTCCTTAGTTTTGGATCCAGTCAGTCGTATATTCATTTTGTGTTTTCTAGTTTCCTGCACACCCTCCGTGACACATACACCTACCTCCTGGAGAGTGTTCTTCCTCTGGCCAACTATTGTGAAGGGTGTTTTTTTCACCAGGGAAATAATTATTTGGTCATCCACCATAGTTTTTTTTTCCATGGTCTTCCGGGTCTTTTGGTGTTGCTGAGCTGAGCGTGGTTTGCCACGCCTAATGTTTTTGCTATCTCTCTGATGGGTTTGTTTAGTTTTTTTAAGCCTAATGATGGCTTGCTTCAGTGATAGTGACAGCTCTTTGGATCTCATCTTGAGAGTTGACAGCAACAGATTCCAAATGCAAATAGCACACTCGAAATTAACTCTGGACCTTTTATCTGCTCATTGTAATTGGGATAATGAGGGAATGACACACACCTGGCCATGGAACAGCTGAGAAGCCAATTTTCCCATTACTATTGGCTCCTTAGCAAGTGGGAGGCACATATGCAAACTGTTGAAATTCCTACACCGTTCAACTGATTTGGATGTAAATACCCTCAAATTAAAGCTGACAGTCTGCAGTTAAAGCACATCTTGTTCGTTTCATTTCAAATCCATTGTGGTGGTGTATAGAGCCAAACATTTTACAATTGTGTTGGTGTCCCAATATGTATGGACCTGACTGTGTGTGTGTGTGTGTGTGTGTATATATATATATATATATTTATATATTGTGACAGGGTGTCACAATGTTTTGCAGAGAAAGTGCTGGATGGTGTGTACATTGCCCCAAGTTTCCAGCACTTCATGTGTTAAAAGGCTCCAGGAAAGTTTGGTTTTCCTTGTATCCAGAAGCTTTCTGGGAAAAAGAAAACCACTTTAGGGTCCTGGAGCCGGTCAGGGAAGAGTTGGGAGGGTTCCCTGACCACCCGGAGCCAGTTCGGGTTTTACCTCCCTGGGGGGACTGCTCACACAGATGTACTAATTAAGTCAGCAGCCCTGACCCAGGAGCTCTCTTTCTGGCAGTCTGTTTGAGAAGCTGCAAGCCCAGGAGCTCAGAGAGCGGTTGGCTTCTCCACCTAACTACTGAACTGTAAGTTGCTCTGTTTTCCCCTTGAAAATGCTCTTTGTGTTTTGTGTTATGAGTTTAGCTAGGGCTGCCGAGTGAGATAGGCAGGAGCCAGACGGCTATTGTTGTTTTTGGTTTTGTTTGTTAATTTGAGCAACTTGCAAAATAAACTAGCAACAGTGTGACGCACAAGCTACAAAGGTGTCAGTGTACCTGTTTCGGCCCAAAACAACCCCGCAGGAAGGCGTAACAGTTCACAAATTAATGTCGGAATGCGGGCACACGGATCCCTGCCAGATACCACCCATCTAGCAACTGGAATTGCATTTCATCTTATCATCCGGTACGATGGAAGACCTGGTGTTGAGGTTGGCACAAGCCTGTGCAACCCAGCAAGACGCAAATGCAGTCCAGCGAGAGACTAATGCCAGACATGAAAAGGCTTTGGCTGCCCAGAAGGAGGTGCAGCAGGAAATTGTACGTCTGTTGAGTTCTCAGGTGACTGCACTAGCTGAGGTTCGGAAAGACAGAGAAACTCTTACAGAGGTTCTGCAGCAGCTGGCGAATACGCATCCGGATCGACCTAGCAATAGTGGGTTGATCAAAGCAAGCCATTTTCTTCAGAAAATGACCCCACACGATGACGTGGAAGCGTTTCTGAATACTTTTGAACGTACCGCAGATCGGGAGGCGTGGCCTAAGCCTCAGTGGGCGGGGTTGTTTGCTCCATTTCTAACTGGTGACTCTCAGAAAGCGTATTTTGATTTGTCTGCCGAGGATGCCCAGGACTACGAGAAGCTAAAGCTTGAAATTCTCCGCCGTTTGGGTGTCACTCCTGCTGTGCGGGCCCAACGCATGCACCGCTGGAATTACCAACCTAATAAGTCTCCCAAGTCACAGATGCATGACCTAATTTATCTGGTACAAAAGTGGTTGCAACCTGAGATACTCACGGCACCCCAGATTGTCGAAAGGGTCACAATGGATCGCTTCCTGACAGCGCTGCCGTATGAATTAAGAAAATGGGTCAGTCACGCTGATCCAAAGTCTGCCAATGAGTTAGTTGAGATGGTTGAACGCTACCTCGCAGCAGAGGGTATTTTGGCAGGGGGGTCTGACCCCGAGAACTTGCCTGTAAAGCGGCATCTGCCCGCAGTGGCAGGGAGAGGCGCCTCAACCTTAAATGCTGATCCTGGTTTGAAAACGTGGGTGAAGACCAACATGGATACTAGGCGGCTGAAAGAGACCCTACCAGGCTCCGGTGTCCAGTGCTGGAGGTGCAAAGCCCGAGGGCATGTGGCTGCTAAATGTCCTGACGTCCCAGTACCTATGGAGTGTGGAGCCGCTCGGCACCTTTCCTTCTTTGCTCATCCAGCGTGTCTGACATCTGCGCTTGCTCACATGGCACAAGTCAAAGTGGATGGAAGGAGTGTCCAGGCCTTGCTGGATTCTAGGAGCCTCGTTACGCTTGTACACTCCGACCTGGTAGCTCCAGACCAGCTGAAAAACCAGTGCATGGGTGTTGTGTGCATACATGGTGATGCAAAAAGTTATGGTACAGCGGTGGTCCCCATTGAGACTCAGTTTGGTGTGACATCCCATGAGGTTGGAGTGTCTAAATCCCTGATGCATAGTGTCATACTAGGGCGGGACTTTCCTTTGTTCTGGGACCTGTGGGCGGTCGACTTTCCACCTCAAGTTTCCCTAAGTGTGAGAGATGAAACTCTGGCTAGCCTGCCTAACTTTGGGGATTCCGGTTCTGAAGCACCGGCCGGTGGACTGACCCCAGTTGAGCCTGACCAGTTTCCCTTCTCTGTGCTAGTGGGGGAATCCGAGAGACCACAAGAGTCTGTGGAAGAGTTACCTATGCCAGAAATAAACTGCTCTCAAGATAACTTCGGCACATCCCAACTGAGGGACCCAACGTTTGCTTGGGAAAATGTGGCTGTGGTTAATGAGGTTGCCCACAGTACAGGCTTGGAGAAGGTGTACCCTCACTTTGCTGTCAACCATGATCTTCTCTATCGTGTTGATAATATAAGGGGTGAAGTCGTAGAGCAACTAGTTGTTCCCAAATCGCATAGGAAAGTGGTACTTGACCTGGCTCATAAAAACCCCATGGGAGGACACCTGGCAGCCGAGAAAACGCAGCAACGGGTACTCCAGAGGTTTTTTTGGCCTGGCATATTTGCAGAAATCAAACGATTCTGTTCGTCTTGCCCAGAATGTCAGTTGACGTCCCCTGCGCCTCATTACCGGGGACCCTTGGTACCGTTACCCATCATTGAGGTACCTATTCACCGGATTGCAATGGATTTGGTGGGGCCCCTGGTGAAATCTGCAAAGGGACATCAATACATTCTTGTGGTGTTAGACTATGCCACTAGGTATCCCGAGGCGGTTCCTCTGCGGAACACGTCAGCTAAAACAATTGCCCGGGAGCTGTTTCATATGTTTGCTAGAACAGGCATTCCAAAAGAGATCCTGACGGATCAAGGAACGCCTTTTATGTCAAACTTAATGAAAGGTTTGTGTAAGCTGCTGGGTATAAAACAGTTAAGGACATCTGTCTATCACCCTCAAACTGATGGGTTGGTTGAGCGCTTCAACAAAACCCTCAAGAGAATGTTAAAAAGGGTTGTTGAGGCAGACGGGAGAGATTGGGATTGCCTGCTCCCCTACTTGATGTTTGCTGTTCGTGAGGTGCCTCAGTCGTCTACTGGGTTTTCCCCGTTTGAGCTTTTGTATGGGCGACAACCCCGGGGGCTTTTGGATATTGCAAAGGAGTCGTGGGAAGAGGAGCCCTCTCCCCACCGCTCCGTGGTGGAACATGTTCTACAGATGCAGGATCGCATCACAGCTGTAATGCCCATAGTACAAGAACATATGAGGCAGGCTCAAGAGGCCCAAAGTCGCATATACAATCAGGGAGCCAGACTCAGGGTTTTTCAGCCGGGTGACCGGGTCCTGGTTCTGGTTCCCACCGTCGAAAGCAAATTCCTAGCAAAATGGCAAGGGCCCTATGAGGTTGTAGAGAAGATAGGGGAGGTGAATTATAAAGTCCACCAACCTGACAAACGGAAAAAAAATGCAAATTTATCATGTCAATTTAATAAAGGCCTGGAAGGAACCGTTAGTTTCTATGGCGGCTGAGCCTCTCAGCCCTACACTTCAGAGGGAAGTTACTGAGGTGAAGGTCTCGGAGACTTTGTCAAGGGCACAAGCCCAAGAGGTAAAGGAATTCCTCCTTAGGAATGCTGATGTGTTTTCAGAGTGGCCAGGTTGCACTCATGTAATTAAGCATGATATTGTTACAGATCCACAAGCTCGGGTTCGCTTGAAGCCATATCGCATTCCTGAAGCTCGCAGACAGACAGTAGCCGGTGAGAGACAGAGAATGTTGGAGCTAGGTGTTATTGAGCCGTCCCATAGTGATTGGTCTAGCCCTGTGGTGTTGGTACCAAAACCGGATGGGTCCTGGCGGTTTTGCAACGACTTTCGCAAATTAAACGATGTCTCAAAGTTTGACGCTTATCCCATGCCACGGGTGGATGTGTTGATAGAAAGGTTAGGTCCAGCCAGGTACATTACCACCCTGGATCTAACCAGAGGTTATTGGCAGATTCCTCTTACTTCAACGGCTAGGGAAAAGACAGCATTTTCTACTCCTCAGGGCGTATTCCAGTATGTGAGAATGCCGTTTGGGCTTCATGGGGCCCCTGCCACCTTTCAGAGGTTGATGGATGAAGTCCTTAGGCCACACCGGCACTTCGCGTCGGCCTACCTTGACGACGTGGTGATATTCAGCTCGGATTGGGAAAGTCATCTTCCCAAGGTCCAAGCGGTGGTAAACTAAATTCGGCAGGCTGGTCTGACAGCCAATCCCAAGAAATGTGCCCTGGGCCTTGAAGAGGCACGATACCTAGGGTACATTATTGGTAAAGGCCTCATCAAGCCTCAGGCTCAAAAGGTACAGGCAATTAAGGAGTGGCCTCAACCTTGCATAAAAAAAACAGGTGAGGACGTTTCTGGGCATGGTAGGGTATTACCAAAGGTTTATTCCAGATTTTGTCACCACAGCTGCTCCGCTTACGGACCTAATCAAGGGCAAAAGCTCAGGGGGAATTTCTTGGAACAAAGATGCTGAGGTTGCGTTCTGTAAACTCAAGGAGGTGTTATGCAGTAGGCCAGTTTTGATCGCTCCTGTATTAAAAAAAAAGTTTGTTGTTCAAACAGATGCTTCCAATGTGGGCCTAGGGGCCGTGTTGTCACAGTTGGTGCATGGAGAAGAACACCCAGTGATATATTTGAGTAGGATGCTAACCCCAGCTGAGAAAAACTATAGTATTGTGCAGCACGAGTGTTTGGCCATCAAGTGGGCTTTAGAGACTCTGCGATACTATCTGCTCGGCCGTCAATTTCAATTAGTGACAGATCACTCCCCTCTTACCTGGATGTCACGGGCCAAAGACCATAATGCAAGGGTGACCCGCTGGTTCCTGTCACTACAGGACTGTAATTTCTCAGTGGAGCACAGAGCAGGAAAGCTGCAGGCCAATGCTGACGCTCTCTCCCGAACTCATTGTATGTTCTCGGAAAGTGTCCGTACCCACGGGTTCGAACAGAGGGAGGGGGTATGTGACAGGGTGTCACAATGTTTTGCAGAGAAAGTGCTGAATGGTGTGTACATTGCACCAAGTTTCCAGCACTTCATGTGTTAAAAGGCTCCAGGAAGGTTTGGTTTTCCTTGTATCCAGAAGCTTTCTGGGAAAAAGAAAACCACTTTAGGGTCCTGGAGCCGGTCAGGGAAGAGTTGGGTGGGTTCCCTGACCACCCGGAGCCAGTCCGGGTTTTACCTCCCTGGGGGGACTGCTCACACAGATGTACTAATTAAGTCAGCAGCCCTGACCCAGGAGCTCTCTCTCTGGCAGTCTGTTTGAGAAGCTGCAAGCCCAGGAGCTCAGAGAGCGGTTGGCTTCTCCACCTAACTACTGAACTGTAAGTTGCTCTGTTTTCCCCTTGAAAATGCTCTTTGTGTTTTGTGTTATGAGTTTAGCTAGGGCTGCCGAGTGAGATAGGCAGGAGCCAGACGGCTATTGTTGTTTTTGGTTTTGTTTGTTAATTTGAGCAACTTGAAAAATAAACTAGCAACAGTGTGACGCACAATCTACAAAGGTGTCAGTGTACCTGTTTCGACCCAAAACAACCCCGCAGGAAGGCGTAACAGTTCACAATATATATAGTACATACCAATAGTTTGGACAAACCTTCTCATTCAAAGAGTTTTCTTTATTTTCATGACTATGAAAATTGTAGATTCACACTGAAGGCATCAAAACTATGAATTAACACAAGTGGAATTATATACATCACAAAAATGTGTGAAACAACTGAAAATATGTCATATTCTAGGTTCTTTAAAGTAGAAACCTTTTGCTTTGATTACTGCTTTGCACACTCCTGGCATTCTCTTGATGAGCTTCAAGAGGTAGTCACCTGAAATGGTCTTCCAACAGTCTTGAAGGAGTTCCCAGAGATGCTTAGCACTTGTTGGCCCTTTTGCCTTCACTCTGCGGTCCAGCTCACCCCAAACCATCTCGATTGGGTTGAGGTCCGGTGACTGTGGAGGCCAGGTCATCTGGCGCAGCATCCCATCACTCTTCTTCATGGTCAAATAGCCCTTACACAGCCTGGAGGTGTTTAGGGTCATTGTCCTGTTGAAAAATAAATGATGGTCCAACTAAACGCAAACCGGATGGAATAGCATGCCGCTGCAAGATGCTGTGGTAGCCATGCTGGTTCAGTATGCCTTCAATTTTGAATAAATCCCCAACAGTGTCACCAGCAAAGCACCCCCACACCATCACACCTCCTCCTCCATGCTTCACGGTGGGAACCAGGCATGTAGAGTCCATCCGTTCACCTTTTCTGCGTCGCACCAAAGATCTAAAATTTGGACTCATCAGACCAAAGCACAGATTTCCACTGGTCTAATGTCCATTCCTTGTGTTCTTTAGCCCAAGCAAGTCTCTTCTGCTTGTTGCCTGTCCTTAGCAGTGGTTTCCTAGCAGATATTCTACCATGAAGGCCTGATTCACACAGTCTCCTCTTAACAGTTGTTCTAGAGATGTGTCTGCTGCTAGAACTCTGTGTGGCATTGACCTGGTCTTTAATCTGAGCTGCTGTTAACCTGCGATTTGTGAGGCTGGTGACTCGGATGAACTTAACAAGGTGACTCTTGGTCTTCCTTTTCTGGGGCGGTCCACATGTGAGCCAGTTTCTTTGTAACGCTTGATGGTTTTTGTGACTGCACTTGGGGACACTTTCAAAGTTTTCCCAATTTTTCGGACTGACTGACCTTCATTTCTTAAAGTAATGATGGCCACTCGTTTTTCTTTACTTAGCTGATTTTTTCTTGCCATAATACAAATTCTAACAGTCTTTAACATTCTTCAGTAGGACTATTAGCTGTGTATCCACCTGACTTCTCCACAACGCAACTGATGGTCCCAACCCCATTTATAAGGCAAGAAATCCCACTTATTAAACCTGACAGGGCACACCTGTGAAGTGAAAACTATTTCAGGTGACTACCTCTTGAAACTCATTAAGAGAATGCCAAGAGTGTGCAAAGCAGTAATCAAAGCAAAAGGTGGCTACTTTGAAGAACCTAGAATATGACATATTTTCAGTTGTTTCACACTTTTTTGTTATGTATATAATTCCACATGTGTTAATTCATAGTTTTGATGCCTTCAGTGTGAATCTACAATTTTCATAGTCATGAAAATAAAGAAAACTCTTTGAATGAGAAGGTTTGTCCAAACTTTTGGTCTGTACATATAATAAATGGCAGCACCAACCTTGGAATATATTGGAGATTGGGTGCAAGCTCCAGTGGGAATAGCGTCCCAGGATAATATCAATGAAAAACAGAGCAGCACTCCAGTAAGGTGAAAAAAAGCTGTTTATTCACCCAGTGGTGACACGACGTTTCGGCTCCAACATAAAGTCTTTCTCAAGCAATGTGGCAATGCAAACTGAACATACTTATAGTGTGAGGAAGTGACATCATCAAACATAATTAGCATTAACCCATGCCTATACAGGTGATAATTAAATAATAATGATAATACATGTGTATACATTTGTACATCAGGTGAACACAGTGCTCAGACATAAAATAGAACCGTGATACGATTGCATATTATAATACATTATCTAATTAAATGCAAAATTCATGTGTATAAAGTGCACTTGTGCAATGACCCAGGAAACAATTGGTTAAAATAAGGAGCTGTTACCATACATTCATCATGGGGAGTGGTCAGGTAAGATGACTATGGACATGGATACATGCATACAATCAAACATCTTAACAATACCCGATGTGGCTCCATTGTCAAATTCAGCGTCTGAGAATCTCGGATGCGCATGCGCCCGTTGGACCAACACGTGTGCGATCAAGTGCGCATGCGACAAGACCCGGACGCATCCGCGTCATCCGAAATACACAGTATGCGCATGGCTGGATAATCGTGTCACATCAGTGTCATCACAAAGCCTCACGATGATTCGCAAGCGCCCAGTACTCCTGCACAATCCACCATATTGGAAAAGGTAAAGCCAGTTCAGGCACGAAAGTAACCGCGTCATGACCTGTGCCGACCATTAACCAATATATTGTGCATACACAACACAAACAACTCGTTACTTTTTGGTCCACCGCGTCCAAATCCAAGCACCACAGGTTGACACATATACAGGGGACATCACATGGGCAAGACCGCGGTAGCAGCTTCCCCATATGTTATCCATCCCATGGACCTCGTAACAATGAGGGATCTCAACACATCCATACTCAGGAGACTGTAATTATGTAGCACTGTAGGCGATGTATTGTTGACACTGGTGATAGACATATAGTGGAGTTCGGGGATTGTAGTTAGAATGACTGTGCAAGTCCATGCTCATTTCACGCAAACCTTCAGCCATCGACCATGATGTAACTGTGTGAGTAAAAGAAAAAGAGAATTAGCTTAATCTGTATATTTATATAAATATGTCATGGAACCATGAACCAGACGTACAACAAGAGATAAGTGGAAAATAAGAAGGTTTTATTGAAGAGCAAGCCGTAAGCAAAGTCCGAACGGATGGCTAAACCGAAGCAGGGTCTTGCGGAGACAGAGGTCAGGAACCAGAAGGGTAGTCAGACGAAGCCAGGAACAGGAACCAACAGGGTAGTCAGACGAAGCCGGAATCAGGAACCAACGGGGTAGTCAGACGAAGCCGGAATCAGGAACCAACGGGGTAGTCAGACGAGGCCAGGATCAGGAACCAGAAGCAGCAGCAGTCTTGGAAGCATGTGAACACAGGAGGACCAAGCAAGGAACTGAAGCCACAGACCTCCTATATATATGAGCTGGGCATCCAGCTCCTCCCAGTGGGAAGGAGGAGCCGCAGGGTGGGAGGCTACAAGAAAACCCAGAAACCAAGATGGCCGCCAGCACATGTCAAACGAAGGGAACAGCAAGGAGGTAAGACCATGACAGTACCTCCCCCTCAAGGGCCCCTCCTCCGCGGAGTAAGGAACGGTTTCTGAGGGAAGCGTGCGTGGAAGGCTCGGAGCAAAGCAGGAGCATGGACATCTGCGGAGGGAACCCAGGAACGCTCCTCTGGACCATAACCACGCCAATGGACCAAAAACTGCACCCGGCCGCGGACCAGGCGTGAGTCCAGGATATTGCTCACCTCATACTCCTCACGATTGCCCACTTGGACCGGACGAGGCCGAGGAATCGAGGAAGTGAAACGATTACACACCAGTGGCTTCAACAGGGAGACATGAAACACGTTGGAGATCCGCATGCCAGGAGGAAGCGCAAGGGCATAGGCTACCGGGTTTACCCTGCGAAGCACTCGGAAGGGACCAACAAAGCGAGGCGCCAGCTTGGGAGTGGGCACTCGAAGGTTGAGGTTGCGGGTGGACAACCATACGCGGTCTCCGACCTGGTAGGAAGGAGCGGGCGCTCGTCTGCGATCAGCCTGGAGTTTCTGGCGCTGCGCAGAGACCTCAAGGGACCTCTGGATCTGTACCCAAGAAGCACGTAGGACGGAAAGGTGATCCTCCACAGCCGGAATATCCTGGGGAGAGAATACCTCCGGTAACACGGCAGGTTGGAACCCATAATTGGCCATGAAGGGAGACGTCCCAGAGGAAGAGTTCACCGCCGTGTTCCTGGCAAACTCAGCCCAAGGCAGGAGGTCAACCCAATTGTCTTGGTGATCGGAGACATAGCAACGAAGGAATTGCTCCAAGGCCTGATTGGATCGTTCTGCGGCCCCATTGGACTGAGGGTGGTAGGCCGAGGAGAAAGAGAGATGAATCCCCAACTGGGAGCAAAAGGCGCGCCAGAACCTGGACACAAACTGACTCCCCCGATCCGACACAATCTCCTTGGGCAAACCGTGCAACCGGAAGACCTCCCTGGCAAAAATCGAGGCCAACTCTTGTGCAGAGGGTAACTTCTTGAGAGGAACACAGTGGCACATTTTGGAAAACCGATCCACAATCATGAGAATGACCGTATGGCCTCGGGATGCAGGGAGGTCCACAATGAAATCCATCCCCAGGTGTGACCATGGACGCTCCCCGGTGGCTATGGGTTGCAAAAGGCCCAACGGAAGGTGCCGAGGGGACTTACTCTGGGCACAAACGGAGCATGCCGCTACATATGCGGCGATGTCGGAACGTAGAGAAGGCCACCAGAACAGACGTGAAACCGCCCAGGACAGCTGATTCTTTCCAGGGTGCCCCGCGGCCTTGGAGTTATGGTAGGTTCGCAACAACCGAGTGCGCAACTCCTCAGGCACAAAACATCTGCCGTTGGGTCTCCCAGAGGGAGCACCAGATTGAGCCGCCAAAATCTGCTCACCCAGAGGAGAAGTCAGGCTGGTGCGAATAGCGGCCAGGATCTGATTCGGGGGTATGACCGTAGTCGGAATCGACTCCTCCCCGGACAGCTCGGAGTACTGCCGTGATAAGGCATCCGCTCTGATGTTCTTGGAGCCGGGTAGGTAGGAGACCACGTAATTAAAACGTGACAAGAACAGAGCCCATCTGGCCTGACGTGGTGTCAATCTCTTGGCCTCAGAGAGGTAGGTCAGATTCTTGTGGTCCGTCAGGATGAGAACCGGAACCACCGAGCCCTCGAGCAAGTGCCTCCATTCTTTAAGGGCCTGCACGATGGCCAATAACTCCCTGTCACCAATCTGATAGTTGCACTCCGCGGAAGACAGTTTCCGGGAGTAAAACCCACAAGGAAGCAGAGGACCCTCTGGTGTTCTACGCTGAGACAGGAGGGCGCCTACTCCCGTCTCAGACGCGTCCACCTCGAGGACAAAAGGCAACCCAGGGTTGGGATGCGACAGAATCGGAGCCGACACAAAGGCGGACTTTAGAGCCTCAAAAGCTCGGATGGCCTCGAGCGGCCAGACCTGAGGATTACTGCCCTTCCTGGTCAGATCCGTGAGAGGCTTGGCTAGCATGGAAAAGTCCCTGATGAACTTCCGATAATAATTGGCGAAGCCCAAAAAGCGCTGCAGGGCACGAAGCCCACTGGGCTGGGGCCACTGTAAGACAGCCGAAACCTTCTCAGGATCCATGGAGAACCCCTCAGCGGAAATGATGTAACCTAAGAAGGTTACCTGGGATCGGTGAAATTCGCATTTCTCAAGCTTACCGAACAGCTTGTTCTCTCGTAAGCGTTGCAACACTCGTCTGACATCCAGAATGTGGGCCTCCATGGATGCAGAATATACCAAGATGTCATCCAAATAGACCACCACACACTGCTGCAACAGGTCACGGAAAACATCGTTGATGAATTCCTGGAAGACTGCGGGCGCATTGCACAACCCAAAGGGCATAACCAAGGATTCATAATGACCGGTCCTGGTGTTAAACGCGGTCTTCCACTCATCGCCCGCCTTGATCCTTACCAGGTTATATGCCGCCCTCAGGTCGAGTTTGGTAAAGACCGTGGCCCCTTTGAGGCGATCGAACAGCTCGGAAATCAAGGGTATCGGGTAAGCGTTCTTGATCGTGATGCGATTGAGACCCCTGTAATCGATGCAAGGCCTCAACTCGCCGCCCTTCTTTTTCACAAAGAAAAATCCAGCCCCTGCCGGGGACGAGGATTTGCGAATGTGTCCGCGTGAAAGCGCCTCCCTCACGTACTCCTCCATGGCCTCATTCTCCGCTACCGACAGTGGATAGACTTTGCCACGAGGAGGAACGGCACCGGATTGTAACTCTATGGCACAATCGTATGGGCGGTGCGGAGGTAGGGCAACCGCGCGCACCTTATCGAATACATCCCGGTACTCTTCGTATTCAGGAGGCAACAGAGAGTCCGAGGAAGTACACAGCAACTTGACAGGCCCATGGATGCAACTAGCCCCACACTGCGGTGACCACGAGAGGATCTCGACCGATCTCCAATCGAAAGTCGGATTATGCTTCTGGAGCCAGGGGTACCCCAAGACCACCGAGTAGTGTGGAGACGAAATAACCTGGAGACAGACCGACTCTCTGTGAACGGCACCAATGGCTATCCCCACTGGAAGGGTCTCATGAGTCACGTGTGGCGGCAGAAGGGGTCTGCCGTCTATCGCCTCAAGAGCCAGTGGGGAACCTCGAGGCTGCAGAGGAATGGAATTGGCGGCAACGAACACTCTATCAATGAACAAACCACCAGCACCAGAGTCCACCAACGCCTGGGTCGTCACCGAGCCCCCGACCCAGGAGAGGACAACCGTGATCAGTGGTTTGTCAACACGGGAAACCGGGGACGAGGAGACTCCACCCAAGATCTGCCCCCGACAGGACCTCAGGTGCGAGCGTTCTCCCGGACGGTTCGGACATGCCAACCGAAAATGCCCACCGAGACCACAGTACATGCATCGGCCCTCGCG
Organism: Bufo gargarizans; assembly: GCF_014858855.1. Taxonomy (NCBI): domain Eukaryota; kingdom Metazoa; phylum Chordata; class Amphibia; order Anura; family Bufonidae; genus Bufo; species Bufo gargarizans. Next base: position 386,209,166 of record NC_058081.1, read on the forward strand.
TCTCCGGAGTACCCTCTCCCCCTCAGACAGGCGAGCAAACCCCCGCTGCATGGGTTCACCCCCAGACAAGTCATCCCCAGGAGGCTGTGGGAGGAGAGGGAGGCACGGGTGGGACAGCAAACGTAGGCGCCAATCTGTTAGGAGACCTCCGCAGGCTCTCCTTAAAGGAAGGTCTCTCCCTGAGTCTGGTGTCAATCAAAATCAGGAAAGAAATAAGAGACTCGAGCTCCACTGGTAGGTCCTTAGCTGCAACCTCATCCTTCAAGGCATCCGAGAGACCATGAGAGAAAGCAGCGACCAGAGCCTCATTATTCCAGCCCACCTCTGCTGCCAGGGTACGAAACTCAATGGCGTATTCAGCTACGGATCGTGAACCCTGTCTGATGGACATAAGGAGCTTCGCAGCAGAGGCAGCACGAGCCGGCACATCGAATACCTTCCGAAGAGAAGCAACAAAACCGGAAAACTCGGCAACCACCGGATTGTTGTTCTCCCATAAAGGGCTGGCCCAGGCCAAGGCCTTGTCCGAGAGCAGCGAGATCAAGAAGCCCACCCTTGATCTCTCAGTAGGAAAGGCATGTGGCAGCAACTCGAAGTAAATGCCCACCTGGTTAAGGAAACCTCGGCACTGAGTTGGCTCTCCCCCAAAGCGCTGTGGAAGGGGGGCAGAACCGGTCATACCCTGAAACACCACAGGCGCAGCAACAGGTGTCAGGGGTAGACTCTGGCGCAACAACCGGAGCGGCAGTAGGAGCGGGCCCAGGAGCGACAACCGACCCATCGGCAACGGAAGCTAAATGAGCCGTGCGTTCAAGCAGGGTTTGCAACGCCACAGCGAACCGACCCAACAGGTGATCCTGCTGATCAAGTCTGGCAACCAGCGTAGGTAGCGAGGGTGGCCCTGTACCGTCAGAATTCATGGCTTGGTCCTAATGTCATGGAACCATGAACCAGACGTACAACAAGAGATAAGTGGAAAATAAGAAGGTTTTATTGAAGAGCAAGCCGTAAGCAAAGTCCGAACGGATGGCTAAACCGAAGCAGGGTCTTGCGGAGACAGAGGTCAGGAACCAGAAGGGTAGTCAGACGAAGCCAGGAACAGGAACCAACAGGGTAGTCAGACGAAGCCGGAATCAGGAACCAACGGGGTAGTCAGACGAAGCCGGAATCAGGAACCAACGGGGTAGTCAGACGAGGCCAGGATCAGGAACCAGAAGCAGCAGCAGTCTTGGAAGCATGTGAACACAGGAGGACCAAGCAAGGAACTGAAGCCACAGACCTCCTATATATATGAGCTGGGCATCCAGCTCCTCCCAGTGGGAAGGAGGAGCCGCAGGGTGGGAGGCTACAAGAAAACCCAGAAACCAAGATGGCCGCCAGCACATGTCAAACGAAGGGAACAGCAAGGAGGTAAGACCATGACAAAATAACAGAATAAAAATTACATTGTGGGAGTGATTGCAGGTGGCTGAGTGTGAGTGTGGATTGGAGCAGAGATCCTTGAAAGTTAAGTGTTTGCATTCTAGTACTGCCATTTAAAACTTTTTTTTTTTTCTCTCTGCTTGATTAAGGGGAGTGCCCTGGGCAACCAGGTGCTATAAATTGAACCACTTAAACTCTCCAGAGCCTGCTCTTCCTGAGGCTTGCTCTACTAAGTGGCGTTAAAAAACAAGGAGTTCTAGTGCTGGGTGTGGTTTTGTGGGAGTGATTGCAGGTGGCTGAGTGTGAGTGTGGATTGGAGCAGAGATTCTTGAAAGTTAAGTTTTTGCATTCTAGTACTGCCATTTAACCCCTTAAGGACACAGCCTTATTTCACCTTAAGGACCAGGCCATTTTTTGCAAATCTGACCAGTGTCACTTTAAGTGATGATAACTTTAAAACACTTTGACTTATCCAGGCCATTCTGAGATAGTTTTTTCGTCACATATTGTACCTCATGACAATGCTAAAATTGGGTCAAAAAAATAATTTTTTTGCATAAAAAATACCTATTTTACCCAAAAATGGGAAAAATTAGCAAATTTCAAAGTTTGTTTCTCTACTTCTGTAATACATAGTAATACCCCCAAAAATTGTGATAACTTTACATTCCCCATATGTCTACTTCATGATTGAATTATTTTGGGAATGATATTTTATTTTTTGGGGATGCTACAAGGCTTAGAAGTTTAGAAGCAAATCTTGAAATCTTTCAGAAATTTTCAAAAACAAAATTTTTAGGGACCACTACAGGTCTGAAGTCACTTTGCGAGGCTTACATAATAGAAACTGCCCAAAAATGACCCCATTCTATGAACTACACCCTCAAGGTATTCAAAACAGATTTTACAAACTTCGTTAACCCATTAGGTGTTGCACAAGAATTATTGGCAAATGGGGATGAAATTTGAGAATTTCATTTTTTTGCCTAATTTTCCATTTTAACCCATTTTTCCACTAACAAAACAAGGGTTAACAGCCAAGCAAGACTGTATCTTTATTGCCCTGACTCTGCCGTTTACAGAAACACCCCATATGTGGCCGTAAACTACTGTACGGCCACACAGCAGGCCACACAGAAAGGTGCGCCGTATGGTTTTTGGAAGCCAGATTTTGCTGGACTGTTTTTTTGACACCATGTCCCATTTGAAGCCCCCCTGATGCACCCCTAGAGTAGAAACTCCATAAAAGTGATTCCATCTAAGAAACTAAACCCCTCAATGTATTCAAAACTGATTTTACAAACTTTGCTAACCCTTTAGGTGTTGCACAAGATTTAATGGAAAATAGAGATACAATTTCAAAATTTCACTTTTTTGGAAGATTTTCCATTTTGATATTTTTTTCCCAGTTACAAAGCAAGGGTTAACAGCCAAACAAAACTCATTATTTATGGCCCTGATTCTGTAGTTTACAGAAACACCCCATATGTGGTCGTAAACCGCTGTATGGAAACACGGCAGGGCGCAGAATGAATGGAATGCCATACGGTTTTGGAAGGCAGATTTTGCTGGACTGGTTTTTTGACACCATGTCCCATTTGAAGCCCCCCTGATGCACCCCTAGAGTAGAAACTCCCAAAAAGTGACCCCATTTTAGAAACTACAGGATAGGGTGGCAGTTTTGTTGGTACTAGTTTAGGGTACATATGATTTTTGGTTGCTCTATATTACACTTTTTGTGCGGCAAGGTAACAAGAAATAGCTTTTTTGGCACTTTTTTTTTTTGTTATTTACAACATTCATCTGACAGGTTAGATCATGTGGTAATTTTATAGAGCAGGTTGTCACGGATGCGGCGATACCTAATATTTATAAAAAAATGTTTTATTTATGTAAGTTTTATACAATAACTTAATTTTTAAAACCAAAAAAATGTCTTAGTGTCTCCATAGTCTAGAGCCATAGTTTTTTCAGATTTTGGGCGATTATCTTGAGTAGGGTCTAATTTTTTGCGGGATGAGATGAAGGTTTGATTGGTTTCATTTTGGCGTACATGCGACTTTTTTGATCACTTTTATTACCTTTTTTGGGAAGTAAGGTGGGCAAAATTTATATTTTCTCATAGTTTTTATTTTTTTATTTTAATGGCGTTCACCATGCGGGGAAAGTAACATGACCGTTTTATAGATCAGGTCGTTACGGACACGTCAATACCTAATATGTGTAGTGTATTTTATTCTTTACATTTTTATTCAGTGATAAATGTTTTTTTTATCTAAACTTTTTTTTCACTTTTTTTTTACTTTTTTTTGACCCAGACCCACTTGGTTCTTGAAGATCCAGTGGGTCTGATGTCTGCATAATACAGTACAGAACCCTATATAGGGTTCTGTACTGTATTTTACTTACACTGAACAGATCTATGCTTTTAGCATAGATCTGTTCAGCACCATGGACAGCAGGACGCCTGTTGCCATGGGAACCTTCCCCGTCTGCCACAACTTTGCAGATGGGGAAGGGTGAGTATGGGGCTGCGGGGGGCTGTCGGGGGGCTCTATCCTTCTCCATCGGGGGGCTGCAAAGGCACAGCAGCCCCCCGATGGAGAGGGAGGGAGCTCCCTGACCGATGAAAGTTAACCTTTTCCATACATCGGTCCGTACGGACCGCTGTATGGAAAGGGTTAAACGGCTGACATCTGCGCAGATGTCAGTCGTTTATACCAGGCTGTCAGCAATGTGCTGGCACCCTGGTATAACCCACTAGAAGCCAACGAATTTTCAAGGGGAGGCGGGCGGGGGATCGCGATCCCGCCTGCTGCACCACCCACCTCCCGCAACGCCCCACCGCCTGCGACACCCCCCCTGCACCACCCGCCGGCATCAAATCGTGCAGGGGTGCAGGGGGGGTGAAAAATCTTGATTTTAAGCACTCTAAAGTTTCTGATCCCCGCGGTCAGGGACTGCCGGGATCAGAAACTGCAAAAAGCGCAGCAAACCGCAGGCCTGAATTGACCTGCGGTTTGCTGCGATCGCCAACACCGGGGGTCACATGACCCCCTCTGGCGTTGTGACAGGATGCCGGCTGAATGATTTCAGCCGGCATCCCTTTCAGATTAACCCCTGGGGCGCCGGAATGCCTATTTAAAGTTAGGACGTACCTGTACGTCCTGTGTCCTTAAGGACTTGGGAAATAGGGCGTACCGGTACGCCCTGTGTCCTTAAGGAGTCAAAAAAATAATAATTCTCTGCTTGATTAAGGGGAGTGCCCTGGGCAGCCAGGTGCTATAAATTGAACCACTTAAACTCTCCAGAGCCTTCTCTTCCTGAGGCTTGCTCTACTAAGTGGCTTCTTATTAAGTGAAGTAAAAAAACAAGGAGTTCTAGTGCTGGGTGTGGTTTTGTGGGAGTGATTGCAAGTGGCTCAGTGTGAGTGTGGATTGGAGCAGAGATCCTTGAAAGTTAAGTGTTTGCATTCTAGTACTGCCATTTAAAATATTTTTTTTTTCTCTGCTTGATTAAGGGGCGTGGCCTGGGCAACCAGGTGCTATAAATTGAACCACTTAAACTCTCCAGAGCCTGCTCTACCTGAGGCTTGCTCTTCCAAGTGGCTTCTTATTAAGTGGAGTTAAAAAACAAGGAGTTCAAGAAAAGGAGTTGGAAACTAAGGTTGGATATAATTTCTGTGTGTGTTGTTGACTTAATTTTACGTAGTCCTTCAACTACAGCAGACAGGGTCTAATTCTAAATCATATATACTGTTTTACTTTTTTACTGTTGTAATCCCCAGTTATAGTATGTGTTGCACAATTGACAACGCAGTCCAGTGCACATCTTGCATGATGTATGCAGTCCTGGAACTGCCGTTCCAGGGTGTATATCTTTGTTCAAGATGTGAGCAAATTACCCGTTTGGAATCGCAAATCGAGTCTCTAAACGAGCAAGTTGCAACACTGAGAGGCATTGACAATTTGCAAAATAGTTTGCTTCTAACCGAACAAGCACTCTTTGGGGTAGATGAGGGGGAGGGTGACAGAGAGGAGGCTGAGGAAAGTGAGGTAGCTAGCTGGGTAACAGTTAGAAAGCGGGGTAGAGGGAAGAGTGCCAGGGAGTCTAGCCCTGATCTGACACACCCCAACAAGTTTGCACGTTTGGCAGATGAGGGGGATGTCAGTCCAGGGACGGCACTGCTTCAGCCGGACACTTCCTCTGCCAGTCAGGGGAATGTCAGCTCCAGTAAGCAGGGAACCAGGAGAGCAGGGCAGGCCAGACAGGTGCTGGTAGTGGGAGACTCAATTATTAGGGGAACAGATAGGGAAATCTGTCACAAAGACCGTGATTGCCGAACAGTGTGCTGTCTTCCTGGCGCTAGAGTTCGACACATCGCAGATCGGGTTGACAGATTACTGGGAGAGGCTGGAGACGATCCAGCGGTCATGGTCTATATCGGAACCAATGAAAAAGTTAGAGGTAGGTGATTTCAGGGATTTAGGTCAAAAGCTGAGGGCAAGGACCTCTAAGGTAGTATTTTCCGAAATGCTGCCTGTACCACGAGCCACACAAGAAAGGCAACGGGAGATTAGGGAGATTAACAAGTGGCTCAAGAACTGGTGTAGGAAGGAGGGGTTTGGGTTCCTGGAGAACTGGGCCGATTTTTCTATCGGCTACAGGCTCTATCATAGGGACGGGCTGCACCTCAATGGGGAAGGGGCAGCTGTGCTGGGGATAAAGATGGCAATAAGGTTGGAGGAGTGTTTAAACTAGGGACTGGGGGGGAGGAAAATTACATTGTAGGAGGGGAAGATAGTGCAGATAGAGACCGGGGGCAAGGTAGTGGGACTGGGGGAGGAATGGAAGGAGGGACTAGAACAGTTCAGAAGGAAAGGTGTAGGGTAAAAAATATACATAAACCTCTCAAATGTATGTATACTAATGCCAGAAGCATGACTAATAAAACTGGGGAGCTGGAATTACTGATGTGGGAGGAGAACTATGACATAGTGGGAATAACTGAGACATGGCTGGATGATAGCTATGACTGGGCAGTTAATGTACAAGGTTACAGTCTGTTTAGAAAGGATCGTCAAAACCGGAGAGGGGGAGTGGTCTGCCTTTATGTAAAGTCTTGTCTAAAGCCCACACTCCGCAAAGAGGGGGACATGAACATGTGGAGTCACTGTGGGTAGAGATAACTGGAGCTAAAAACAACAATAAATTACTAATAGGAGTTTACTATAAACCACCTAATATACCAGAGTCCACAGAAAATCTACTACTAAATAGAGATATACCAGGTGGCAAATAATAATGAGGTGGTTATTATGGGGGATTTCAACTACCCAGATATAGACTGGGAAACTGAAACTTGTATATCTCATAAGGGAAAGAGGTTCTTGGCAATAACCAAAGATAATTACCTCTCCCAACTGGTTCAGGATCCGACTAGAGGGACGGCCATACTGGACTTAGTATTAACCAATAGGCCTGACAGAACAACTTCAAAAAAGCTAAATTTAGCCAACTAAGAGAGGCCATAGGCCGAACTAACTGGGACAAAGTCCTCAAAAATAAAAATACAGCCACAAAATGGGATATCTTTAAAAACATCCTAAAATCTCATTGTGAGAGGTACATACCGTATGGGAATAAAAGGTTAAGGAACAAAAAGAAACCAATGTGGATAAACAGAACTGTAAAGAAAGCAATAAATGACAAAAAGAAAGCATATAAAACACTAAAACAGGAGGGTAGCACGGAAGCACTGAAAAACTATAAAGAAAAAATAGAACATGTAAAAAACAAATAAAAGCGGCCAAACTAGAGACCGAGAAATTAATTGCCAAAGAGAGTAAAACTAACCCTAAAATGTTCTTCAATTATATAAATGTTAAAAAGTATAAATCTGAAGGTGTCGGCCCTTTAAAGAGAAATGGGGGGGAAGTCGCAGAGAGCGATGAGGAGAAAGCAAAGCTGTTAAGGCTACTTTCACACTAGCGTTCGTCGGTCCGCTCGTGAGCTCCGTTTGAAGGGGCTCACGAGCGGACCCGAACGCAGCGGTCCAGCCCTGATGCAGTCTGAATGGATGCGGATCCGCTCAGACTGCATCAGTCTGGCGGCGTTCAGCCTCCGCTCCGCTCGCCTCCGCACGGACAGGCGGACAGCTGAACGCTGCTTGCAGGCGTGCGGATCCGTGCGGATCCGTCCAGACTTACAATGTAAGTCAATGGGGACGGATCCGTTTGAAGATGCCACAACATGGCTCAATCTTCAGGCGGATCCGTCCCCCATTGACTTTACATTGAAAGTCTGGACGGATCCGTACGTGGCTATTTTCACACTTAGCTTTTATATGCTAAAATAATGCAGACGGATCCGTTCTGAACTGAGCCTCCGTCTGCATTATTATGATCGGATCCGTTCTGAACGGATCCGATCGAATGCTTGTGTGAAAGTAGCCTAAATATTTTTTTCTCCAATGTATTCACTGAGGAAAATAAACTGTCAGATGACATGCAGAATGCAAAAATAAATTCCCCATTAAAAGTGTCCTGTCTGACCCAGGAAGAAGTACATCAGCGACTTAAAAAGATTAAAATAGACAAATCGCCAGGACCGGATGGCATACACCTCCGTATCCTAAAGGAATTAAGTAATGTCATAGCCAGACCCTTATTTCTGCTATTTGCAGACTCTATACTGACAAGTAATGTCCCACAGGATTGGCGCATGGCAAATGTGGTGCCAATATTCTAAAAGGGTCCAAAAATAGAGCCTGGAAACTATAGGCCGGTAAGTTTAACATCTGTTGTGGGTAAACTGTTTGAAGGTTTTCTGAGAGATGCTATATTAGAGCATCTCAACGGAAATAAGCAAATAACGCCATATCAGCATGGCTTCGTGAGGGATCGGTCATGTCACACTAGTTTAATCAGTTTCTATGAGGAGGTAAGTTCTAGACTTGACAGCGGCGAATCAATGGATGTCGTATATCTGGACTTCTCCAAAGCATTCGACACTGTACCACATAAAAGGTTAGTATATAAAATGAGAATGCTCGGACTGGGAGAAAACGTCTGTATGTGGGTAAGTAACTGGCTCAGTGATAGAAAACAGAGGGTGGTTATTAACGGTACACACTCAGATTGGGTCACTGTCACTAGTGGGGTACCTCAGGGGTCAGTATTGGGCCCTATTCTCTCTTAAATATTATTAATGATCTTGTAGAAGGCTTGCATAGTAAAGTATCAATTTTCGCAGATGACACCAAACTGTGTAAAGTAACTTATACTGATGAGGACAGTATACTACTACAGAGGGATCTGGATAGATTGGAGGCTTGGGGAGATAAGTGCCAGATGAGGTTTGACACTGATAAATGTAAAGTTATGCACATGGGAAGGAAAAATGCAAGTCACCAGTACATACTAAATGGTAAAAATACTCGGTAACACTGACATGGAAAAGGATCTAGGAATTTTAATAAACAGTAAACTAAGCTGCAAAAAACAGTGTCAGGCAGCTGCTGCCAAGGCCAATAAGACAATGGGTTGCATCAGAAGGGGCATAGATTCCCGTGATAAGAACATAGTCCTACCACTTTACAAATCGCTAGTCAGACCACACATGGAGTACTGTGTACAGTTCTGGGCTCCTGTAAACAAGGCAGTCATAGCAGAGCTGGAGAAGGTCCAGAGGAGGGCATCTAAAGTAATAACTGGAATGGGGCAACTAAAGTACCCTGAAAGATTATCAAAATTAGGTCTATTCACTTTAGAAAAAAGACGACTGAGGGGAGATCTAATTAATATGTATAAATATATCAGGGGTCAGTACAGAGATCTATCCCATCAGCTATTTATCCCCAGGACTGTGACTGTGACGAGGGGACATCCTCTGCGTCTGGAGGAAAGAAGGTTTGTACACAAACATAGAAAAGGATTCTTTACTGTAAGAGCAGTGAGACTATGGAAATCTCTGCCTGAGGAGGTGGTGATGGTGAGTACAATAACGGAATTCAAGAGGGGCCTGGAGCGTAATAATATTACAGGCTATAGCTACTAGAGCAGGGTCGTTGATCCAGGGAGTTATTCTGATTCGCCTGATTGGAGTCGGGAAGGAATTTTTTATTCCCCTAAAGTGGGGAAAATTGGCTTCTACCTCACAGGGTTTTTTTTCCTTCCTCTGGATCAACTTGCAGGATAACAGGCCGAACTGGATGGACAGATGTCTTTTTTCGGCCTTATGTACTATGTTACTATGTTACTACCCAACACAGGAACTGAGCATAGAGTGAATAAAAAATGGGTCAGGGCAAGCTATCAACCAAATACCTGTCCTAAATTGAGATCAACATTGAGACCACGTGGTTTCATGGAGTTTAAAGTGAAAATCTGTGGTTTCATGGAGTTTAAAGTGATTTCTTTCTTTTTGAGAAGTGCAATTCTGTTACCACCCCTCCTCGGCATTGGTACATAATCCACAATCCAACACTTGAGATGCTTTTCCTTCTGTTTGAGATCCGTAAAGTGCTTGGAAACTGGAAGATCCAATCTTTTTTGTCTGATACTTAAGCAGTGGTTATTCTGCTTGTTCTTGGGGCATTTTCCCTTCAGATTTGTCTTCAGCAAGTGAAATGCATGCTCAATCGGATTCAGGTCAGGTGATTGACTTGGCCATTGCATAACATTCCACTTCGTTCCCTTAAAAAACTCTTTGGTTGCTTTTGCAGTATGCTTTGGGTCATTGTCTATCTGCACTGTGAAGCGTCGTCTGAAGCGCCGGCCAATAAGTTCTGAAGCATGTGGCTGAATATGAGCAAATAATATTGCCGAAACGCTTCAGTATTCATCCTGCTGCTTTTGTCAGCAGTCACATCATCAATAAATACAAGAGAACCAGTTCCATTGGCAGTCATATATGCCCACGCCATGACACTACCACCACCATGATTTGGTGGTGGTAGTGTCATGGTGGTGGTAGCTTCACTGATGAGATGGTATACTTAGGATCATGAGCAGTTCCTTTCCTTCTCCATACTCTTCTCTTCCTATCTCTCTGGTACAAGTTGATCTTGGTCTCATCTGTCCCTAGGATGTTGTTCCAGAACTGTGAGGGCTTTTTTAGATGTCGTTTGGCAAACTCTAATCTGGCCTTCCTGTTTTTGAGGCTCATCAATGGTTTACATCTTGTGGTGAACCCTCTGTATTCACTCTGGTAAAGTCTTCTCTTGATTGTTGTCTTTGACACACATACACCTACCTCCTGGAGAGTGTTCTTGCTCTGGCCAACTGTTGTGAAGGGTGTTTTTTTCACCAGGGAAATAATTATTTGGTCATCCACCACAGTTGTTTTCCATGGTCTTCCGGGTCTTTTGGTGTTGCTGAGCTCATCGATATGTTCTTTTTTTTAAAGAATGTTCCAAACAGTTGTTTTGGCCACGCCTAATGTTTTTGCTATCTCTCTGATGGGTTTATTTTGTTTTTTAAGCCTAATGATGGCTTGCTTCAGTGATAGTGACAGCTCTTTGGATCTCATCTTGAGAGTTGACAGCAACAGATTCCAAATGCAAATAGCACACTTGAAATTAACTCTGGACCTTTTATCTGCTCATTGTAATTGGGATAATGAGGGAATAAGACTACTGATTGCCTACTCTTGACATGTGCATGTTCTATTTTTTTATTATTATTAAAACTTAACTTTTATTAATCGCTGAGGGCGTGCAGGTTGCCATAACTAGGCCCAGGCTGGGGATGTGGGTGCCCATAACTAGGCCTGGGCTGGGGATGTGGGTGCCCATAAGTAGGTGCTGGATGGGGATGTGGGGGGGCATAACTAGGCCCTGGCTGGGGATCATTGCGAGAAGAGGAGCTTGTGCCTGGTTCCTGATCCATTTCCAGGTTCCAGTAGACGTTGCTTCATGGTGTCTAGGAAGCCATGTAATTCTTGTTGATCCAGAGGAGAATCCATGATTGCAGCAACAGTGGATATGGCACTCACAAACATCCTCAATTTTAGGGGTGTCCGCTGTTGGATCAGGGGAGCTAGGCCACAGCAACAGCCTCTCCCCAATGCTTTCACTCTGCCTTTGGCTCAGATATTGCAAGATTTCCCCATCTAGTCTTGCTCTAGGATCTGAGCCAGAGACAGGAGTTACTCTTGCCCTCTTCTCCGACGTGGCTGTGTGGTTTGGGGTTCTGGGCTACTTATTGTGTGATCGGCTGCCTCCATAGCTAAATCAACTCCTGGCAATGGTTGGTTTTCATCTTGCTCCTGAGTAGTTTCAACCGCAGCAGGTTATTCTTCAGAAGATGATCATAGGGAAATAACACGACTATATCAAACAGGCATGCTTAACCTGCGGCCCTCAAGGGTTTGCAAAACTACTACTCCCATCATTCCGCCACAGTCTAAATCCATCAGCCTACAGCATGGCATTGTGGGAGCTGTAGTTTAACAACAGCTGGAGGGCCGCTGGTTGAGCATCACTGCCCCTTGTACAAAAAAAGAACAAGGATTTGACAAGGTAAAAAATCTAATTTTATTCAATATAAATCACATGATCATTACAGGTGAGACTGAAAAGGGACAGAACATGGAGACTAGGCCACAAAGGGCTCTACAATGTGGAGAATCACAATGGGGGATAATGTGACCATATACAGCAGGTGAAAAACAATAAACAGAAGCTGTAAATATTGAAGTAGTTGCGGTGCAATTGCTGTTCCCTAGTGTAAACCTGGCTCTTATTCACAGCGTCAAACCATTGGACCCTGTAGGGTATAAATGGACGGTGCAATACTACTCATAGAGATGGCATGTAACAATATTAACTGCAAACGTCATCCCACCCTAATCCAGATACCATGTTACCTACCCATTTGCTGCTGAAAAATGGTGACACGGTTCCCCCACTGCTTCAACCTCGACACGTGTTTCGCCACGTAGGCTTCGTCAGGAGGTACCTGTTCTGTCCCTTTTGAGTCTCACCTGTAATGATCATGTGATTTATATTGAATAAAATGAGATTTTTTACCTTGTCAAATCCTTGCTTTTTTTTGTACAAGTTGCAGTAGGTTGGGGAGTGAGGTTTGGTTTTTGGGTTATTGTAGGTTCTAATTGAGCATCACTGCTCAACAGGATTCAATTTTGTGGATCACCAATACATTGCACGTTTAGGGGACTAGTTACCTTTAATACTTGAACCCATCCTTGTAAACCAATAAATATATACTACCATTATACACACATAAAATAAAATATGTTCATATGGCCTTAGATGCAGAATAGGCTTAAGAAATTGGAGCTGTCGGGTGTAAAGGTATGGCCTCTTCTTCAACCCACCATCCCCACTGTGGCCATGTGTGGATGACAGCTCCTTCTGCGTCCTGCCCATGTGCCCGTATAGCAGTTTACAGAAAAACCCCATATGTGGTCATAAACTACGGAATCAAGGGAATAAATATTGAGTTTTGTTTGGCTGTTGCTTTGTTACTGGAAAAAAAATATTAAAATGGAAAATCTGCCAAAAAAGTGAAATTCTGAAATTTCATCCACATTTTCCTTTAATTCTTGTAGAACACCTAAAGGGTTAACAACGTTTGTAAAATCAGTTTTGAATACCTTGAGGGGTGTAGTTTCTAATATGTAGTTTTATGGGTGGTTTCTAATATGTAAGCCCCAGAAAGTGACTTCATAACTGAACTGGTCCTGAAAAAATTGGGTTTTGGAAATTTTCTTAAAAATTTTAAGATTTGCTTCTAAACTTCTAAGCTTTCTAACGTACCAAAAAAATAAAAATAATGCCATTTTCAAAATTATCCAAACATGAAGATATATGGGGAATGTAAAGTAATTAGTATTTTTGGAGGTATTACTATCTATTATAAAAGTAGAGAAATTGAAATTTGAAAATTTTTGGTAAATTTGTTTTTTTTATAAATAAAAATGAAATATTTTGACTCAATTTTCTCACTGTCATGAAGTACAATATGGCTTGGATAAGTAAAAGCATTTTAAAGTTATTACCACAAAATGTGACACATGTCAGATTAGCAAAATTAGGCTGCGTCCTGAGGGTGAAAAATGGCTGTGTCCTGAAGGGGTTAATGCACAATTAATTTATCAATTCATTGTTCCTATTGCTTGGTCATTGCAAAGTGTCTAGGCCAGTGATAGCTAACTTCCGGCATTCTAGCTGCAGAGAAACTACAACTCCCAGCATGTTCCATTAATTTATATGGAGTTCTGAGAACAGCCAAGCAAGTGTGCATCTTAGGAGTCGTAGTTTTACCACAGCTGGAGTGCCGGAGGTTAGCCATCACATGTCTATGCCATGAAGTAACAAAGATGTGTTAAACCATGATTCTCCCCTCAACAGGCTCCCTTCACGGTGTCCTGAACACTATTCTTGTTCATAAAAATGAAGTTTGGGTCCGCGCTGAAGGTGCTTTAAGTAGATGTCCGTTCACACATAATCCCTTTTCCAGAGCACTTTTCCTCAGTCTCTGGTTTCAGCCCCCTCGATCTCTGAACCAACCGGCAGCAAAAACAGTTGTTATCCCTTCAAAAGAAAAAAAAACATAGTGCAGACCCGCAAGTAAAAGGATTATCTGTGTTTTATTAAACTTACAAAGTCTGTTCTTTTAACATCCCACATAAAAAATGGTATTCCTGCACAACCCGGGTTTCGCTACCTGTTTCGTCTGGGGCATCACAAATCAAAGAGTTAAAAGTAAAAGATAACTTAAAGCACCTTCAGCGCTGACCCAAACTTCATTTTTATGTGCTATTATTATAGGGAGAACGGACCTACTCGCTGTTTCTGGAACTGCAGCTTTTGATTATTTTTTAGGAACCGCACACAAAACGCTCTGTTTAGTAGTTACCATTCTTGTTTAGTGTATTTTCAATAGTTAAGATATGAACATAGGTTTCTGTAGAGTCTTCTGTAGGACTTTTCTGGTTACCTTTGGGTTCTTTCTCACCTTGTTAGGATTAGCTATTATACTCTTAGGGCTGTTTCACACGAGCGGATGCTGTGCGTGGCATCCGCTCCGTAAAAAAGAGTGCCAAGACCCGATGCAGACTGCAGAGGCACGGAGCAGTAACATGACTGATAATGCTCCGTGCCTCTCTGTGATCTCTTTACTACGAAATCACAGTGACAACTTTATCTCACCGTGATTTCTTGGTAAAGAGATCACAGAGAGGCACAGAGCATTATCAGTCATGTTACTGCTCCGTGCCTCTGCAGTCTGCATCGGGTCTTGGCACTCTATCATGGAGCGGATGCCACGCACGGCATCCGCTCGTGTGAAACAGCCCTTAGGGCTCATGCACACAACCGTATGGCTTTTTCAGTGTTTTGCAGGCAGTTTTTAACGGATCAGTTTTTCCGTTTTTTTTGTTTCAGTCGTGTTTCCGGTTCCGTTCCGTTTTTCCGTATGGCATATACAGTATACAGTAATTACATAAAAAAAATTGGGCTGGGCATAAAAATTCCAATAGATGGTTCAGCAAAAAAGTAACGGATACCAAAGACATACGGAGTACATTCTGTATGTGTTCCTTTTTTTTGCGGACCCATTGACTTGAATGGAGCCACGGAACATGGTTTGTGGGCAATAATAGGACATGTTCTACCTTTGAATGGAACGGAAAAACAGAAACGGAATGCACACCGAGACACTTCAGTTTTTTTTTTGCTGACCCATTGAAATGAATGGTTCAGTATAAGCAACACATACTGAACTCAAAAAACGCTCTGGACTTGCAAGAGCGCACAGCATTATCATGATTTATAATGCTATGTGTCTCTGCATGGCCTTTTTTTTCAGTATCATAGTGACGTAAAGCTGTCAGTATGATTCTGTAGAAATAAGGTCAAGCAGAGGCACATGGCATTATAAATCATGATAATGCCGTGCGCTCTTGTAAGTCCAGAGCGGAGGATCACACTCACACACGGAGCGTGATTCCCGCAATGGACTCGCTCGTGTGAAACAGCCCTTAGGCCTAGTTCACACGACTGTATGGCTTTTATTGTTTTTTGCGGTCCGTTTTTCACGGGTCCGTTGTGTTTCCGTTTCCTTTCCGTTTTTCCGTTCCGTTTTTCCGTATGGCATATACAGTATACAGTAATTACATAGAAAAAATTGGGCTGGACATAACATTTTCAATACATGATTCAGAAAAAACGGAACGGAAACATAAAACATACGGATGCATTTCCGTATGTGTTCCGTTTTTTTTGCGGACCCATTGACTTGAATGGAGCCACGACCCGTGATTTACGGCCAAATATAGGACAAGCTCTATCTTTCAATGGAACGGAAAAACTGAAATACGGAAACGGAATGCATACGGAACACATTCAGGTTTTTTTGCGGAACTATTGAAATGAATGGTACCGTATACGGAACACAAAAAAACTGCCCGTACACCCGCAAAGTTCGTGTGAACTAGGCCTTAGGCCTCTTTCACACGGGCGTCATGTTTTTTGCCCGTATAAGAGGCGGGTGCGTTGCGGGAAAATGCGCGATTTTTCCGCGCGAGTGCAAAACATTGTCATGCGTTTTGCACTCGCGTGAGAAAAATCACGCATGTTTGGTACCCAAACCCGAACTTCTTCACAGAAGTTCGGGCTTGGGATTGATGTTCTGAAGATTGTATTATTTTCCCTTATAACATGGTTATAAGGGAAAATAATAGCATTCTGAATACAGAATGCTTAGTATAATAGTGCTGGAAGGGTTAAAAATAATAAAAAAGTTAACTCACCTTCTCCTCTTGTTAGCGTAGATCCCGGTCTGTTCTTTAGCTGTGGACTGAATGACCTGAGGTGATGTCAGATCACATGCTCCAATCACATGGTCCATCACCGTGGTGATGGAGCATGTGATCTGACGTCATCAAAGGTCCTTCAGCCCACAGCTAAAGAACAGACCGGCCTCTACGCGAACAAGAGGAGAAGGTGAGTTAACTTTTTTATTATTTTTAACCCTTCCAGCACTATTATACTAAGCAGTCTGTATTCAGAATGCTATTATTTTCCCTTATAACCATGTTATAAGGGAAAATAATACAGTGAATAGACTGTCACCTAGAACCCATGCGTGAAAATCGCACCGCATCCGCACTTGCTTGCGGATGCATGCGATTTTCACGCAACCCCATTCATTTCTATAGGGCCTGCGTTACGTTAAAAAAACGCACAAAGAGGAGCATGCTGCGATTTTCACGCAACGCACAAGTGATGCGTGAAAATCACTGCTCGTGTGCACAGCCCCATAGAAATGAATGGGTCAGGATTCAGTGCGGGTGCAATGCGTTCACCGCACGCATCGCACCCGCACGGAAAACTCGCCCGTGTGAAAGGGGCCTTATAGTTATCCTACTTCTAGGGTGAAGAGAGCAGCAACAGTCCTGAATTTGTGGATAATTTGTCTAACCATGAACTGCTATACACCCAAGTCTTTAGAAATGCTTTTAGTTTTTCCCATTTAACACATCTACTGAAAGCTGCTTGCCTCAATGCATCACCTAATTTACTTAATTCAAACATCTTTTGCCGATTAGCTCTTGGAGAAATCATGAAAACAGAGGTTTACTTAATTTTTCTACCTGCACTGTGGCCATTTACTGTTTCCTCAATAAAATACATAATCAGCTTAGATAATAGTCAGAGCACAATTTATTAGTAATCAATGCATACATCAAGCTAATTCCATAGAGGTCACTTACTTTTTCTTGCAACTGAAAGATTTGAGTTTGTCATATGTGGCATAAGACATGTAATCAAATTTCTGAACATGTTACTTGACTTGGATCTTTGACATTTTTAATGACATCCCCTATCTCGTGTATCTACTGATGAGTAATTATTAGTGTCAGGAAAGCAAAACATTCGAAGCAGAATTCAGTCCAAAGTTTAGGAAAACTTTGATTTGCAACAAATCTGAATTTTCTCGCGCTTCGTGGTAACAAATCAGTTTTTCCTAAAATGGTGTCTGCTCATGTTACAAAGTGAAAGTAAGAATCCCGAGAAAGAGAGATCACTCATAATGCCATGCAGCCAGCCAATCTGCAGATACTAATCCCCTGTGATGTCACAACCCTATAAAACCCTCTTCCCGCGCAGTCTCCACCATTGTCCTGTGAGCTGAACATAACGAGAGACGTAGCAAGCATTCATGTGCTAGGGACAGTGTTAAATCTTCCAAATAATGCTTCAAAGTCTCCTTGTCCTAGAAAGGTCAGCAAGATGCAAAGAAGGAAAATGAGATGGAAGAAGAAGGGCTCCCACCTGCAGGGCAGGAGAGCGCTGGGGTTGGAGAAGTGGGTATGCCAGAACTGATTAACCCCTTCAGGACCCTGCCATTTTTCACCTTGACCCTTTCACACCCAGAGCCATACATGTACAGTGCTGGGTGGTTGTTTAAAGATGGAGACCGCTCCTGCCCGCTGCGGGCGCCATAACTGCGGGTGGCTGCCTACTTTTCCCAAAATAAATGGGTCGCAATGTGCGAAAACGCCCATAGTATAAAAATATATTCCCCATACGGCAAACAGCGAAACGGAAAAAAGCGTCCAAAAGGCTGATTTTGCTGTTTTTGATCGCTTCATTTTCTAAAAAAAAATGTAAAAGTCATACACACCCCAGAATGATATCAGTGAAAAGTTCTGATTGCCCCGCAAAAAATTATCCTCCATAGAGCTACGTACACATAATGACAAAAAAAGTTATAAGGGTCAAAATATGGTGAAAAAAAAATGAAACTTTTCAGGGTGATTCATTTTATGATTACCACTGTTCTTTTCCCGCCAAGGCCGCCGCGGCTCTCTTGCAGTTTCAGTTTGTAACAAACTGAGCAAGTTTAGATACCGAGCTGTTTTGTAGACACTTCGCTGGTCTTAAAGCACCATCTTGTATGTTGTGTCAATCCATTTTCCACTGTACATAGTGGTGTCACAAGTCCGCTGCCGGTTTTCAGACTAGCCCCTCTAGTTCACTGTCTGGACCGGACGCCCTCAGGCCTTCTGGGTCAGTTGATAAGTTAGGTCGACCTGTTGTATACCTGGGTAAGGCTCAGATTTGCAACAACTATAATTTTGCTGTATGTAATTTCAGCCAATGTCGTTTGTTGCACATCTGTACTAACTGTTTTAGGGCACATCCTAAGGTTACCTTTACATTAAAATCAATCAAAGCCTATATGAGTGTCATCAATATTGATTGCCTTCGGTGGTACAGTATCTGCTAGCACATCCCGATCCCAATTTTGTGGAGTTTTTGTCATTAGGTTTTTCCGTAGGTTTTCACACCGGGTTGGTTACATTGCCAGAGTCTACTCACGAGTGTAAAAATCTGCAGTCAGCTGGTAGAAAGCCCAGCACAGTAGACGTGTTGATTAAAGCTGAGTTGGACAAAGGTTTCCTCATCGGTCCCTTTAAAAAAAAAACTTTTCAGCAGTGGCGAGTCAGCCCGGTTGGGGTAGCCACAGGCAAATGTCAGCCCTGCATGGGTCCCATGTTGCTAGTCTCAACTCCCTCATCCCATCGGAGGTTAGCATGAAGTATTCCTTCATTGACCAAGCCATAGCTATCATCATGCACTTAGGTCCTGGAGCAGCGTTATCTAAGGCGGATATATCAGACGCCTTTAAGTTTCTCCCGATCATGCCGGCCCTCTGGCAGTGGCATGGCATTAAGTGGAGAGACCAGTATTACTTCTCTTCGAAGCTCACGTTTGGCTCTAAAAGCAGCCGTGGCTATTCGATCAGTTGGCACAGGCCCTCCACTGGGTGTTAGAGAACAAGGTACAGTGTGAGCATGTCATCCATTATTTAGACGACTTCTTGCTGATAGAGAGGCCAGGAGTTGCCCCAGTAGGTCTCAAGAAGCTTCTGGATTGTTTCTCTCAGTTAGACGTCCCAGTGTCCCCTAAGGAGGTTGAGGGTCTGTCCACTGTCATCACCTTCCTGGGCATTGTTTTAGACTCGCAGAACATGCTAGCGAAGTTACCCACAGATAAACTGGTCAGGATCAGGGAAGTGATACACAGGTTCACGGTTACTACTGTGACCACTAAGGCCGAGTTACAATCACTGTTGGGCATGCTGAACTTTGCCATGTGTATAATCCCACAAGGCAGGTCATTCATTTCTCGTTTGTTGACACTCCTCCACTCAGCACCTTTCCAGGACAGCCTGGTGCACTTAGACAGTCTGGCTCTAGCGGATCTTCACATGTGGGATCACTTTCTCCACCAGTGGAATGGAATTTCCCTTTTCATTCCTGCAATATGTAGTAGTTCTCCTGTAATTTTTTCTGATGCAGCTGCAAGTTCAGGGTTTGTAGCCATTTTTGGCACCCATTGGTTGGCAGGCGAGTGGCCAGTTGCAGACCTCAGCACTATTTGAGTTGTATCCCATTGTCGCGGCCGCCCGTGTTTGGGTTAGCAATTGGTCTAATTGCACAGTTGTGTTTGTAATAGATAACGCAGCTGTTATCGATATTTTAACCAGCAGTTTGTCTAAGTCCTTACATATTATGAGTCTCCTAAGGCGTCTAGTACAACTTTCATTAATACATCATTTCCATTTCAGTTGTGCACACTTGCCTGGTACACAAAACATGGCAGCGTATGTCTTGTCACGAGCTAATACCTCCCTTTTCTTTCAGATTATGCCAGAAGTGGACATCACAGGTGCCATGATTCCTCCGCACGAGTCACTAGTCCTGGTCTAACTGAACACCTATCTACTGCTCACATGTTGCTTGCTAATACGGCAAGAGCTTACCACACAGGGTGGAACACATATTGTAGGTTCCAGGAGCGGTTCCCTCAGGGGTAGTCCAGATTTGTAGAATATGTTCTTGCCTTCATAGGGTTTTGTCACTCCGAGTTGAAGTTATCCCATAATACGGTTAGGTCCTACCTAGCAGAGGTTCAGCACTTTCTGGCTGTGAGCTACCCGGATCGGGGTTCCTTATTCTCTGTCCACGGTGTTAAGGCCGCTTTGAGGGGTCTGGGTAAATATAGCGTGAAAGGACGGGTCCGTAGACAAGCCATTTCAGGTCAGGTTTTCCGTGATCTTTCTGACGCCTTAGACAATGGTAATGGAATTACTACTCTTAAGGGGATTCCCCTCTATTCAGGCGTCCCTACATCGCCTCAGTTACGGCATAATTCTATCTGCTTTAGAGTTGAGGGGGGCATAAATAGGGTCAGTTCCTTCTCGCCATCATTAACCACGACCACAAATAAAAAAGTTATTGCTTTGGGAAGGCAACAAAAAAAAACTCAGTTCCTGAAAGGGTTAAGGACCAGGCTATTTTTTGCAAATCTGACGTGTTACTTTATGTGTCGATAACTTAAACCATTTAAGAACCTGTGTTTTGTCCGCGTCCACGATGTGCATTTAGAAATAAACTGCAAACAGCAACTTTGTGACTAGTGGTGAGTGCCGCGGTGCTTTCTTTCTCATGCTATCATTATAACTGAATAGGCTTTGCATGTGCAATGAGCAGGACACTGGTACAATAGCCAATGATGCAGTGGGTCAGGATATGTGTATATATGTTGATGAGTTGTTCGTGACGCCAATTGCAGCTTGCGCAGGAACTGTAGCAGGGCCCTTTAAGATGTTATAGCTCACGTACCAGGTGAGGAATGCCAGAGGGGCATAATGTCTCTGTGTAAAGTCAACGGTGTATCCTACTTTGGTACGGCTGGACTCCTGGATCCTGGCTCAATAAATTGAGTGCTTTGCTAGTAGGCGTAATTGAGGAACTTGGTAATAGTAAATGAGATCCAGACTTGAGATATCATCCAACTTGTCTTTACTAAATAGCAGCAGTAATCCATACGAGTAATAGCATCAGTCTTTAGGTCCCAGCAGGCATAGGCAATGTATGGCAGGAATCAATATCTCTTCTGCAGCTATACTATGTACCTGGAGAATCTGGCAGGTATTTATCTTCTGCTCTGTCTGTCTTCTGCTTAGTATGGGCCTGACTAGCTGAGGAGGAATTTGGCTTCTCCTGGTCTCTGGATATGTACTCACAGCTTGGCTCACAGGGAATCCTTCTTCCTGGAGGCTGGAGGTGGCTGCTTGTTCGTCAACCAGCTGAGGCTGTTGGCTCAAGCTGGGAAGGTTCTCTGGTCTCAACCTAGACAGGGTCCTGACTTGGGATCCCTATTTTCTGGGAGCTCCTACTAACACAGCCTACCCCAAGCGGGGGTAGCTGGTACACTAAACTAACTTCCTTCTTCTCCCTATGAGACAGGACATGGGACCAGCCCACTTCTGCTCACTGAGGAGGGGAACTAAAACTGGAATGAACTATTCCAGTCTAGCAATACTAAACTGGCTAAGGTCTGCTGAACACATTGCTGTCACCTGCTGGTGTACAGGGAAATTACAGCATAATATAAAACAGGCCTAGAAATACATAAAGTGACATTAATGACAATATAATTATATAGACGGACAAGGAAATTACACTTAACATATTGTAGCAGGGAAAGAGAGTTTAGTAACATACTTCGGCATGTTACACATGTGTAGCTTAACCCTTTAAGGACTTCCGCTGTACATATACGGTGGAAGTCTGGTCCCCAAACATGTCGCCCGCTCGCACGTGGAGTGGGGGCCATAGCCGGCAGGTTTCTGCTATTTTAAATAGCAGAGACCCACGGCACATGTATGTAATCAGTCATAAGGCTGATCGCAAACATCTTACCTTTCAGATGCCGTGGTCAAATGTGACTACGGCATCTGCGCAGACAGGAAACCAAAAGTCGAGCGTTTCTGGTCCGGTAACAGCGTTCCCCGGCTGAGATCGGGGGACCTGTTACCTCGATCTAATTGACCGAAGACTCAAGCCGACTTCAGCGTGTTCATATGCAGTAAGCATGTTGTCTACTAATTCAGCATAGTTTGCAGCTCGTCTGTTCCCAAGGAAGTTCTGCACTACTAGCACAAATGCATCCCAAGCTGCAAGACGCACTCGCTTTGTCAGATTCTTGTGCTGATTATAAGTAGTGCATTTTCCACACATGTAGCAGAAATTTGTCTGAATCGTTAACACATTTGTGTTTAACCATCTTAAGTTTCAAAACTGATAGCACTATCAGTCCAGCTTGCCTTATATACTTACTGCTGACTTACTGCAGTCCATTGGAATATCTCCAATATAATGCTTTAATATTATAACTGAATAACAAGGAATGAGAAAAAGAACGCAACCGCCACTGCTACATGTGCCTATATAGTCACTGAAGCGCTTCAGACACTAGGATCCCGAACCTTCACGGTGGTGCTCTATCGGTGATATAGTGATAATGATGATAGCATGAGAAAGAAAGCACCGCGGCACTCACCACTAGTCACAAAGTTGCTGTTTGCAGTTTATGTTTGAAGCCTATCCATTCACCTGTGTTCTGTCTGCGTTCACAATGTGCATTAAGAATTAAACTGCAAACAGCAACTTTGTGACCAGTGGTGAGTGCCGCGGTGCTTTCTTTCTCATGCTATCATTATAACTGAATAGGCTTTGCATGTGTAGCTTAACCCTTTAAGGACCTCCGCCGTACATGTACGGTGGAAGACTAGTCCTGTCACGGAAGGTGTACAGGAAACAAGACAATGCAAAATGAATATATGACTTACTGGATCCAAAACTAAGGAACAAAAGGGAGACCCCTGCATAAGACCTGGCACTCTCCCTGTCTGCTCAGCCTATGTGAAAATCCCAATGATGGATGATCGCATATCCACGTACCTCTATATACCACCTGAACACCCTACAATAGTGAGGGGACACGACCACCGGCTCCCTACACTAGACACGGAGGGAGTCAGGGTCACCTGGGATCCAGCAAACAGAAAATCACAAATAAATGTACAGCACTTATCTTAGAGAAGGCTGGAAAATAGGATCAGCATGCACACACACTCCAGGAAGTTGTATAAGCCGCACACTAATGCATTATGGGGAGGAATTTAAAAGGATGCAATCAGTCCGACTACATGACAGCTGAGAGAGGCTAACGAGACGAGGAACTGAAATTCAAAACAAAGAAAACTCAAGGAGGAGGTTCTGAAAGGCTTCTGTCAGGGCTTCTCAGCTGTCTGGTTGTGACAGTACCCCTCCCTCTACGAGTGGACTCCAGACACTCAGAGCCCACCTTCTCAGGATGGGACCTATGGAAAGCCCTGATGAGACGAGTGGCCTTAATGTCCGTCACTGGGACCCACATCCTCTCCTCAGGACCATAACCCTCCCAATGAACGAGGTACTGGAGAGAACCGCGGACAAGACGAGAATCCACAATCCTAGAGACCTGAAATTCAAGATTCCCATCAACCATAATCGGAGGAGGAGGCAAAGGCGAGGGTACAATGGGTTGAACATAAGGTTTCAATAAGGACTTATGAAAAACATTATGGATCTTCCAAGTCTGAGGAAGATCAAGACGGTAGGCAACAGGATTTTGTAAGGCCCAATAAACCTAGGACCCAACTTCCAGGAGGGAACCTTCAATTTGATATTCTTGGTAGACAACCACACCAGATCACCAACATTCAGGTCCGGACCAGGCACACGTCTCTTATCTGCCACACGCTTATATCTCTCACTCATGCTCTTTAGATTATCCTGAATCTTTTGCCAAATAGAAGACAAAGACGAGGAGAATCTGTCCTCATCAGGTAAACCAGAAGACCCCTCTCCCGAGAAAGTCCCAAACTGCGGATTAAACCCATATGCACGAAAAAATTGTGACTTATCAGAGGACTCCTGACGACGGTTATTTAAAGCAAACTCAGCAAGGGACAAAAAAGAACACCAATCATCCTGATTCTCCGCCACAAAACAGCGCAGATATGTCTCCAGATTCTGATTGACGCGCTCTGTCTGGCCATTCGACTGTGGGTGGAAAGCAGAAGAGAATGACAACCGAACCCCCAAGCGAGAACAGAAAGCCTTTCAGAATCTGGAAACAAACTGAGTGCCCCTATCAGAGACTATGTCTGAAGGAATACCATGCAATTTGACAATGTGATCAATAAATGCTGCTCTTCCTGGGGCCTGCTCTACTAAGTGGCCTTCTTATTAAGTGGAGTTGAAAAAACAAGGAGTTCTAGTGCTGTGTGTGGTTTTGTGGGAGTGATTGCAGGTGGCTGAGTGTGGATTGCAGCAGAGATCATTGAAAGCTAAGTGTTGGTATTCTAGTACTGCCTTTTAAACCTTTTTTTTTTTTTTTTTTCTCTGCTTAATTAAGAGGAGTGCCCTGGGCAACCAGGTGCTATAAATTAACCCACTAAAACTCTGTAGAGCCTGCTCTTCCTGGGGCCTGCTCTACTAAGTGGCCTTCTTATTAAGTGGAGTTGAAAAAACAAGGAGTTCTAGTGCTGTGTGTGGTTTTGTGGGAGTGATTGCAGGTGGCTGAGTGTGGATTGCAGCAGAGATCATTGAAAGCTAAGTGTTGGTATTCTAGTACTGCCTTTTAAACCTTTTTTTTTTTTTTTTTTTTATCTGCTTAATTAAGAGGAGTGCCCTGGGCAACCAGGTGCTATAAATTAACCCACTAAAACTCTGTAGAGCCTGCTCTTCCTGGGGCCTGCTCTACTAAGTGGCCTTCTTATTAAGTGGAGTTGAAAAAACAAGGAGTTCTAGTGCTGTGTGTGGTTTTGTGGGAGTGATTGCAGGTGGCTGAGTGTGGATTGCAGCAGAGATCATTGAAAGCTAAGTGTTGGTATTCTAGTACTGCCTTTTAAACCTTTTTTTTTTTTTTTTTTTTCTCTGCTTAATTAAGAGGAGTGCCCTGGGCAACCAGGTGCTATAAATTAACCCACTAAAACTCTGTAGAGCCTGCTCTTCCTGGGGCCTGCTCTACTAAGTGGCCTTCTTATTAAGTGGAGTTGAAAAAACAAGGAGTTCTAGTGCTGTGTGTGGTTTTGTGGGAGTGATTGCAGGTGGCTGAGTGTGGATTGCAGCAGAGATCATTGAAAGCTAAGTGTTGGTATTCTAGTACTGCCTTTTAAACCTTTTTTTTTTTTTTCTCTGCTTAATTAAGAGGAGTGCCCTGGGCAACCAGGTGCTATAAATTAACCCACTAAAACTCTGTAGAGCCTGCTCTTCCTGGGGCCTGCTCTACTAAGTGGCCTTCTTATTAAGTGGAGTTGAAAAAACAAGGAGTTCTAGTGCTGTGTGTGGTTTTGTGGGAGTGATTGCAGGTGGCTGAGTGTGGATTGCAGCAGAGATCATTGAAAGCTAAGTGTTGGTATTCTAGTACTGCCTTTTAAACCTTTTTTTTTTTTTTTTTTTCTCTGCTTAATTAAGAGGAGTGCCCTGGGCAACCAGGTGCTATAAATTAACCCACTAAAACTCTGTAGAGCCTGCTCTTCCTGGGGCCTGCTCTACTAAGTGGCCTTCTTATTAAGTGGAGTTGAAAAAACAAGGAGTTTAAGAAAAGGAGTTTGGAAACTAAGGTTGGATATAATTTCCTTGTGTGTTGTTGGCTTGGTTTAGCGTAGCCCTTCGGCTACAGCAGACAGGGTCTAGGTCTGAATCATATATACTGTTTTACTTTTTTTACTGTTGTAATCCCCATTTAGTATGTGTTGCACAATTTACAACGCTGTCCAGTGCACATCATGCATGATGTATGCAATCCTGGAACAGGAGTTCAAGGGTGCATATCTTTGTTCTAGATGTGAGCAAATAACCCGTTTGGAATCGCAAATCGAGTCTCTAAACGGGCAAGTTGCAACACTGAGAGGCATTGATAATTTGCAAAAGAGTTTGCTTCTCACCGAGCAAGCACTCTTTGGGGTAGATGAGGGGGAGGGTGACAGAGAGGAGGCTGAGGAAAGTGAGGTAGCTAGCTGGGTAACAGTTAGAAAGCGGGGTAGAGGGAAGAGTGCCAGGGAGGCTAGCCCTGATCTGACACACCCCAACAAGTTTGCACGTTTGGCAGATGAGGGGGATGTCAGCCCGGGGACGGCACTGCTGCAGCCGGACACTTCCTCTGCCAGTCAGGGGAATGTCAGCTCCAGTAAGCAGGGAACCAGGAGAGCAGGGCAGGCCAGACAGGTGCTGGTAGTGGGCGACTCCATTATTAGGGGAACAGATAGGGAAATCTGTCACAAAGACCGTGATCGCCGAACAGTGTGCTGTCTTCCTGGTGCTAGAGTTCGACACATTGCGGATCGGGTTGACAGATTACTGGGAGGGGCTGGAGAAGATCCAGCGGTCATGGTCCATATCGGAACCAATGACAAAGTTAGAGGTAGGTGGAGAGTCCTTAAAAATGATTTCAGGGATTTAGGTCAAAAGCTGAGGGCAAGGACCTCAAAGGTAGTATTTTCCGAAATACTGCCTGTACCACGAGCCACACAAGAAAGGCAGCGGGAGATTATGGAGATTAACAAGTGGCTCAAGAACTGGTGTAGGAAGGAGGGGTTTGGGTTCCTGGAGAACTGGGCCGACTTCTCTGTCGGCTACAGGCTCTATCGTAGGGACGGGCTGCACCTCAATGGGGAAGGGGCAGCTGTGCTGGGGAGAAAGATGGCTAGAAGGTTGGAGGAGTGTTTAAACTAGGGACTGGGGGGGAGGGTAATTACGTTATAGGACGGGAAGATAGTGCAGATAGAGACCGGGGGCAAAGTAATGGGACTGGGGGAGGAATGGAAGGAGGGACTAGAACAGTTCAGAAGGAAAGGTGTAGGGTAAAAAATATACATAAACCTCTCAAATGTATGTATACTAATGCCAGAAGCCTGACTAATAAAACTGGTGAACTGGAATTAGTGATGTGTGAGGAGAACTATGACATAGTGGGAATAACGGAGACATGGCTGGATGATAGCTATGACTGGGCGGTTAATGTACAAGGTTACAGTCTGTTTAGAAAGGATCGTCAAAACCGGAGAGGAGGAGGGGTCTGCCTCTATGTAAAGTCCGGTCTAAAGCCCACACTCCGGGAAGATATAAATGAGGGACATGAACATGTGGAGTCACTGTGGGTAGAGATACATGGAGCTAAAAACAACAATAAATTACTAATAGGAGTTTACTATAAACCACCTAATATACCAGAGTCCACAGAAAATCTATTACTAAACGAGATAGACGAGGCGGCAAATCATAGTGAGGTGATTATTATGGGGGACTTCAACTACCCAGATATAGACTGGGAAACTGAAACTTGTATATCTCATAAAGGAAACAGGTTCTTGGCAATAACCAAAGACAATTACCTCTCCCAACTGGTTCAGGACCCGACTAGAGGGACGGCCATACTGGACTTAGTATTAACCAATAGGCCGGACAGAACAACAGACGTGCAGGTTGGGGGACACCTGGGAAATAGTGACCACAAAGTAATAACCTTCCAATTATCATTCAAAAGAGCGTTTCTACAGGGAGGAACAAAAATACCAAACTTCAAAAAAGCTCAATTTAGCCAACTAAGAGAGGCCATAGGCCAAACTAACTGGGACAAAGTCCTCAAAAATAAAAATACAGCCAGAAAATGGGATATCTTTAAAAATATCCTAAAATCTCATTGTGAGAGGTACATACCATATGGTAATAAAAGGTTAAGGAATAAAAAGAAACCAATGTGGATAAATAGAACTGTAACGAAAGCAATAAATGACAAAAAGAAAGCATATCATTCACTGAAACAGGAGGGGAGCACGGAAGCACTGAAAAACTATAAGGAAAAAAATAGAACATGTAAAAAACAAATAAAAGCGGCCAAACTAGAGACCGAGAGATTAATTGCCAAAGAGAGTAAAACTAACCCTAAAATGTTCTTCAATTATATAAATGTTAAAAAGTATAAATCTGAAGGTGTTGGCCCTTTAAAGAGTAATGAGGGGGAAGTCGCAGAGAGCGATGAGGAGAAAGCAAAGCTGTTAAATATTTTTTTCTCCAATGTATTCACTGAGGAAAATAAATTGTCAGATGACATGCAGAATGCAAAAATAAATTCCCCATTAAAAGTGTCCTGTCTGACCCAGGAAGAAGTACATCAACGACTTAAAAAGATTAAAATAGACAAATCGCCAGGACCGGATGGCATACACCCCCGTATCCTAAAGGAATTAAGTAATGTCATAGCCAGACCCTTATTTCTGATATTTGCAGACTCTATACTGACAGGGAATGTCCCACAGGATTGGCGCATGGCATATGTGGTGCCAATATTCAAAAAGGGGCCAAAAACAGACCCTGGAAACTATAGGCCGGTAAGTTTAACATCTGTTGTGGGTAAACTGTTTGAAGGTTTTCTGAGAGATGCTATATTAGAGCATCTCAACAGAAATAAGCAAATAACGCCATATCAGCATGGCTTCGTGAGGGATCGGTCATGTCAGACTAATTTAATCAGTTTCTATGAGGAGGTAAGTTCTAGACTTGACAGCGGCGAATCAATGGATGTCGTATATCTGGACTTCTCCAAAGCATTTGACACTGTACCACATAAAAGGTTAGTATATAAAATGAGAATGCTCGGACTGGGAGAAAACATCTGTAAGTGGGTAAGTAACTGGCTCAGTGATAGAAAACAGAGGGTGGTTATTAACGGTACACACTCAGATTGGGTCACTGTCACTAGTGGGGTACCTCAGGGGTCAGTATTGGGCCCTATTCTCTTCAATATATTTATTAATGATCTTGTAGAAGGCTTGCATAGTAAAGTATCAATTTTCGCAGATGACACTAAACTGTGTAAAGTAATTTACACTGATGAGGACAGTATACTGCTACAGAGGGATCTGGATAGATTGGAGGCTTGGGCAGATAAGTGGCAGATGGGGTTTAACACTGATAAATGTAAAGTTATGCACATGGGAAGGAAAAATGCAAGTCACCCGTACATACTAAATGGTAAAACACTCGGTAACACTGACATGGAAAAGGATCTAGGAATTTTAATAAACAGCAAACTAAGCTGCAAAAACCAGTGTCAGGCAGCTGCTGCCAAGGCCAACAAGATAATGGGTTGCATCAGAAGGGGCATAGATTCCCGTGATAAGAACATAGTCCTACCACTTTACAAATCGCTAGTCAGACCACACATGGAGTACTGTGTACAGTTCTGGGCTCCTGTAAACAAGGCAGACATAGCAGAGCTGGAGAAGGTCCAGAGGAGGGCAACTAAAGTAATAACTGGAATGGGGCAACTACAGTACCCTGAAAGATTATCAAAATTAGAGTTATTCACTTTAGAAAAAAGACGACTGAGGGGAGATCTAATTAATATGTATAAATATATCAAGGGTCAGTACAGAGATCTATCCCATCAGCTATTTATCCCCAGGACTGTGACTGTGACGAGGGGACATCCTCTGCGCCTGGAGGAAAGAAGGTTTGTACACAAACATAGAAAAGGATTCTTTACGGTAAGAGCAGTGAGAATATGGAACTCTCTGCCTGAGGAGGTGGTGATGGTGAGTACAATAAAGGAATTCAAGAGGGGCCTGGACGTATTTCTGGAGCTTAATAATATTACAGGCTATAGCTACTAGAGAGGGGTCTTCCTCTGGATCAACTTGCGGGATAACAGGCCGAACTGGATGGACAAATGTCTTTTTTCGGCCTTATGTACTATGTTACTATGTTACTATGTTACTATGCAATTTGACAATGTGATCAATAAATGCCCGCGCCAGCGTCTTAGCATTGGGCAAACCAGGAAAAGGGATGAAATGCACCATTTTGCTAAAACGGTCCACCACCACCAGAATCACAGTCTTCCCCGAGGAACGAGGCAGGTCCGTTATGAAGTCCATGGACAGATGTGTCCAAGGACGGGAAGGAATGGGTAAGGGAAGGAGAGGACCTGATGGCCGTGAATGAGGGACTTTGGCACGAGCGCAAGTCTCGCAGGCTGCCACAAAACCCTCAACCGACTTACGAAGCGCAGGCCACCAGAATCTCCGAGCGATTAGATCCACTGTGGCTCTTGCCCCCGGGTGCCCAGCAAGGACCGTATCGTGGTGTTCCTTAAAAATCTTGTGTCTTAAAGCGAGAGGCGCAATCAAACTCCCAGGAGGACAAAGATCAGGAGCCTCTGACTGGGCTGCCTGCACCTCTGCCTCCAATTAAGGAAAAAGAGCAGAGACCACCACACCTTCAGCCAAAATGGGACCCGGGTCTTCAAAATTCCCACCTCCCGGAAAACAACGTGACAGGGCATCTGCCTTCACATTCTTAACCCCAGGGCGGAACGTGACAACAAAATTAAACCTTGAAAAGAACAAAGACCATCTGGCCTGTCTCGGGTTCAGACGCTTGGCTGACTCCAAGTAGGCCAGATTTTTATGGTCAGTAAACACGCTAATAGGGTGTCTGGCTCCCTCTAGCCAATGGCGCCATTCCTCAAAAGTCAACTTGATGGCCAACAATTCCCTATCTCCCACATTGTAATTTCTCTCTGCTGAGGAGAGTTTCTTCGAGAAAAAGGCACACGGTCGCCATTTGGCAGGAGAGGAACCCTGAGACAAGACCGCACCCACACCCACCTCAGAAGCATCGACCTCAACTATGAAGGGTAGAGAAATATCAGGTTGTACCAAGATGGGAGCGGAAGCAAAACTCTCCTTGATATTAGAAAAGGCCTTACGCGCCTCTACCGACCAGGAAGAAAAATCTACCCCCTTTCTGGTCATATCAGTGAGAGGTTTAACAATAGAGGAATAATTCAAAATAAACTTCCTGTAATAATTAGCAAAGCACAAAAAACGCATCAGCGCCTTCTGATTCTCAGGAAGCTCCCACTCAAGCACAGCGCGGACTTTCTTGGGCTCCATGCGAAAACCAGAAGCGGAGAGAAGAAACCCCAGAAATTGAATTTCTGGAACCGCAAACACACATTTTTCCAGTTTCGCGTATAATTTATTCTCCCGCAGGATGAGCAAGACCTGACGTAAGTGTTCCTTATGAATTTTGAAATCAGGAGAAAAAAATCAAAATGTCATCCAAATACACTAATACAAATTTTCCCATTAAATGATAAAAAATGCTGTTCACGAAATGCTGAAAAACGGCTGGGGCATCCATCAAACCAAAAGGCATAACCAAATTCTCAAAATGGCCCTCAGGGGTATTGAAGGCCGTCTTCCATTCGTCTTCTTCTCTGACCCTGACCAGGTTGTATGCCCCTCTTAGATCTAATTTGGAAAAGACTTTAGCCCCAACAATCTGGTTAAACAGGTCCGGGATCAGAGGAAGCGGATAAGGGTCACGAATAGTGATACTGTTCAGCTCCCTGAAATCCAGACAAGGTCTTAAAGAACCATCTTTTTTCTTAACAAAGAAAAAACCAGCGGCAACAGGTGACTTCGAGGGTCGTATGTGTCCTTTTCTCAGACTCTCCGAGATATAAGCACGCATAGCGACCCTTTCAGGTTGGGAAAGATTGTATAAACAAGATTTAGGGAGCTTGGCACCTGGGATGAGATTAATAGGGCAATCGTACTCCCTGTGCAGGGGCAAATCCTGAACTTCACTCTCAGAGAAGACATCCGAAAATTCAGAGAGAAAAGGTGGTACAGTCTTAGTAGAAACCTCAGAAACAGATGTTGTGAGGCAATTCTCTCTGCAAAAGTCACTCCAACCATTTATTTGCCTCGCTTGCCAATCAATGGTGGAGTTATGTTTAGTGAGCCAGGGTAGCCCCAACACAAGAGGAGTAGGTAATCCGCTAAGGACGAAACATGACACATCCTCAACATGAGCATCACTCACAATTAAACGAATATTGTGAACTATGCCCTTTAATGATTTCTGAGAAAATGGAGTGGAATCAATAGCAAAAACAGGAATATCCTTTCCCAAAGTGCACACCTGGAAACCATGAGTTATAGCAAAATGATTATCAATGAGATTTACAGCTGCTCCACTATCTACAAAAATCTCACAAAAAATGTTCTTGCTCTCTAGCACCACCCTGGCAGGCAGGACAAAACGGGAACTACAAGCAAACGGAAAACCTTCAATTTCCGCCTCAACCCTGCCAATAGTAACAGATGGAACATTTTTAAAAGATTTTTTCCTTTTTGTTTCTTTATTACTCCCAGAAAACTGCCTGAATCTCCTAGAGGGACAAACATTTGCCAAATGATTTATACCAATCAACCCCAGCTGCATGGGCTCCTGCTCAGAAGGGGCTGACAGCGACTGAGACCCCTGTGCATAGAATGAGACCGCTGCACTGTCCTGGGACTGAGTATGACAGGAAGGAGAGATCTCTCCTCTCTCTCTAAGACGCCTGTCAATACGAACGGCCTGAGACATAGCAGAGTCCAAGGAGATAGGCCTCTCATGAAAGGCAAATGCATCTTTCAATCCCTCTGAAAGACCATGGCAAAATTGACTTTGGAGTGCAGCATCATTCCAACCAGTATCGGCTGCCCATCTCCGAAATTCTGAGCAGTATATCTCTGCGGATTGTTTACTCTGGCATAACAGACGTAGTCTAGACTCAGCCAAAGCAACACGATCCGGATCATCATATATCTGACCCAGGGCTAAAAAGAAATCATCCACTGAACGGAGGGGCCGTGCCCCCACCGGCAGCGAAAAGGCCCAGGACTGAGCATTACCCCTGAGCAGCGATATAATGATCCCCACCCTCCGTTCCTCATCACCAGAGGAATGGGGAAGAAGGCGAAAATGGAGTTTGCAAGCCTCTCTGAAACGCACAGAATTCTCACTACCCCCGGAGAACGTATCCGGGAGCGAGATCTTAGGCTCAGAACAAACTCCATGAACGCAAGCTGAACCGGTCACTAGAAACTAAGAAAGAGTCTTACGGAGATCAGCTACCTCCAATGAAAGACCCTGGAAGCGTTCAGTCAAAAGTGAAACTGGATCCATGCTTGAGTCGGTTTTGGCGGCTTATAATGTCACGGAAGGTGTACAGGAAACGACAATGCAAAATAAATTTATGACTCACTGGATCCAAAACTAAGGAACAAAAGGGAGACCCCTGCATAAGACCTGGCACTCTCCCTGTCTGCTCAGCCTATGCGAAAATCCCAATGGTGGATGATCGCATATCCACGTACCTCGACTATATACCACCTGAACACCCTACAATAGTGAGGGGACACGACCACCAGCTCCCTACACTAGACACGGAGGGAGTCAGGGTCACCTGGGATCCAGCAAACAGAAAATCACAAATAAACGTACAGCACTTAACTTGTAGAAGACTGGAAAATAGGATCAGCATGCACACACACTCCAGGAAGTTGTATAAGCCGCACACTAATGCATTATGGGGAGGAATTTAAAGGGATGCAATCAGTCCAACTACATGACAGCTGAGAGAGGCTAACGAGACGAGGAACTGAAATTCAAAATAAAGAAAACTCAAGGAGGAGGTTCTGAAAGGCTTCTGTCAGAGCTTCTCAGCTGTCTGGTTGTGACAAGTCCCCAAACATGGCGCCCGCTATCACGTGCAGCAGGCGCCATAGCCGCCGGGTTTCTGCTATTTTAAAGAGCAGAGACCCACGGCACATGTATGCAATCAGTCATAAGGCTGATCGCATACATTTTACCTTCCAGATGCCGTTATCAAATGTGACCATGGCATCTGCGCAGACCGAAATCGGAAGTCGCGTGTTTCCGGTCTGGTGACAGCGTTCTCCGGCTGAGATCGGGGGACCTGTTACCTCGATCTAATTGACCGAAGCCTCAAGCCGACTTCAGGGTCAATTAGATGTATATATCAATACAGGCCACTAGGTGGCAGCTTTGTATTGATAGAGTGCAAATGAAGTCTTCAATGATGGCTATTTAGCCATCACTAAATACTATGGGCAGTCCAATGATTACCAGTTATTGTCACCCAAGGTGACTTAAAAAAAGTTTAATTTTTTTTTTTTTACAAATATTCAAAAACAACTAAAGTTCAAATCACCCCCCTTTCCTTAAAATAAAAATATAAATACTTAACCAGTAAATAAAATAAACATCATGTGCATCGCCGCTTGCGAAAATGCCCATACTATTAAAATATAACATTATTAATGGCATACGACAAATGGCGTAGCGGGGAAAAAATTAAAACAGCCAATGTGCCACTTCCACTACCCAATAATATTTTTAAATTTAAAAAAAATGAGCCCTCACACAGCCGCATACACATAGATACAAAAAAGTTATAGGAGTCTACGGTTACGGTTATTTCCTCCAAGGTTTTGCATTTTTTTCAGTATTAAAATGCAAGAAAAATTATACAAGTATGGCATCGTTGGAACCGTACTGACCTGGAGAATGAAGCTAACAGATCAATTTTACTGCATCGTGTACAGTGTAAAATTTTTAAATAAAAACCTTTATCAGAATTGCATTTTTTCCCAATTCTACCCCATTTGGAATTTTTTTCCTGCTCCCTACTACATGGTATGCAATTCTAAATGGTGCCAATAGGAAATACAACTCGTTCCGCACAAAAATAAGCCCTCATTAGGCTATGTTAATGGAAAAATAAAAAAGTTAGGACTATGGAAAGGCGGGGAGTGAAAAATGAAAATGCAAAAATGGAAAATCCCAGGGTCCTTAAGGGGTTAAAACCCTTTTACTTATCCAACCCATTCTGAGACAGTTTTCTTGTCACATATTGTACTTCATGACAGTGGTAAATTTGAGTCCAAATATTTCATTTTTATTTACCCAAAAAATACCAAATTTACCAAAAATTTTGAATAATTCACAATTTTCAAAATTTCTATTTCTCTGTTTTTAAAACAGATAATGATACCTCCTTAAATAGTTATTACTTTACATTTACCATATGTCTACTTCATGTTTGGATCATTTTGTAAATAACATTTTCTTTTTTTTGGGAAGTTAGAAGGCTCAGAAGTTTAGAAGCAAATCTTAACATTTTTACGAAAATTTCCAAAGCCCAATTTTTCAGGACCAGTTTAGGTCTGAAGTCACTTTGTAGGGATTACATAATAGAAACCACTCATAAATGGCCCCATTTTAGAAAATACACCCCTCAGGGTATTCAAAACTGATTTTTACAAGCTTTGCTAACTCTTTAGGTGTCCCAAAAGAATTAAAGCAAAATGTAGATGAAATTTCAGAATTTTACTTTTTTGGCTGATTTTCCATTTTAATGATTTTTTTTCCAGTAACAAAGCAAGTGTTAACAGCCCAAAAAAACTCAATATTTATTACCCTGATTCTGTAGTTTACAGAAACACCCCATATGTGGTCTTAAACTGCTTTACGGGCACATGGCAGGGCGCAGAAGGAAAGGAACGCCGTATGGTTTTTGGAAGGCAGATTTCACTGGGATAATTTTAAGTTGCCATGTCACATTTTAAGACCCCCTGATATACCCCTAGAGTAAAAACTCCCAAAAAGTGACACCATTTTGGAAACTACGTGTTAAGGTGGCAGTTTTGTTGGTACTATTGTAGGGTACATATGATTTTTGGTTGCCTATATTGCACTTTTTGTAAGGCAAGGTAACAAAAAATAGCTGTTTTGGCACTGTTTCTATTTTTTGTCTTTTAAGGTGTTCATCTGACAGGTTAGATCATGTGCTATTTTTATAGAGCAGGTTGTTACGGGTGTGACAATACCAAATATGACAACTTTTTTAGTTGTTTGTTTCAGTTTTACATAATAAAGCATTTTTTTATTTATTATTTTTTATCGTCTTCATATTCTGAAAGCCATATTATTATTTTTTTTTACTGTCCTATGTAGGGGCTAATTTTTTCGGTATGCGATGGCGGTTTGATTGGTACTATTTTAGGGTGCATTTGACTTTTTGATCGCTTGGTATTACACTTTTTGTGATTAAGGTGACAAAAAACGGCTTTTTTTTAACGGTGTTCATCTGAGAGGTTAGGTCATATGATATTTTTATACAGCAGGTTGTTGCAGATGTTATGCAAAAAAAATCATGTTTTAGGCCTCTTTCACACTACCATATGGCCTCCGAGACATACGGTCCGTGAGGCGGCCATATGTCCCGGGGCAACATTGATCGTGCGCAAGGGGGTACACAGCATCATAGATTACAATGATGCTGTGTACTCCCGTCCACACGATCAGTGCCGCTCCGGGACATATGGCCCCCTCAAGGACCGTATGTCTCAGAGGGCATACGGTCGTGTGCAAGGGCCCTTAGTGTCTCCATATTCTGAGAGCCATAGTTTATTTTTATTTTTTGGGCTATTGTCTCAGGTAGGGTCTCATTTTTTGCGGGATGAGATGACGGTTTGATTAGTATGATTTTGGGGTGCGCATGTGTAGTGTCCCACTAGGTAAAGGTGGGCACTGCACAGGTTAATGTGTTGCATTGCATTAAATGTCACATGCATGTTTTTCCCTGTATTATCTGGGTGTCAGGCCTGTCAGGGTGTAGTTTAGCCTCCCAGACGTTAGAGGGAGCTGGAGAGCCCTAGTTACATATAGGAAGGCCCAGACAGGGAAGTGTTAGTTCATTCCAGGGGACTAGAGGAGTCAGCTCGTCCACCTGAAGCTCCTGAGGCTAGGATCAGCTCAGTCGAGATACCCCAGTTGCAGGATCCAACCTCCTGGGAGAAACCTACAGTTACCCACCTGATAAGAGGAGTCGTCCCAGGGTAAGCCAAGTGCCCCTGAT
The DNA here is from genome assembly GCF_014858855.1 of Bufo gargarizans. Lineage (NCBI taxonomy): Eukaryota > Metazoa > Chordata > Amphibia > Anura > Bufonidae > Bufo > Bufo gargarizans. The sequence continues at coordinate 386,246,244 of NC_058081.1, forward strand.
AGGCAGAAGAACTTAGGAACCATTGCAAGCAGTATAATACCTGAGGAAGGAAGTAACCAAGGATATAAGCCACCCTTTTAGGCATCCGGGCCTTGGGAGATATAAAGCCAGAGCAGGAGTTCTAGAAAGGACAGTGTACATGATTCTGGGAAAAGTACAACCTGCTGCTGAGTGCTTGTGGAATTTACCCTCAGTGTAACTTGCATGACTATTGCCTGCCATATTTGTGAATAAGCCCCTTTTGTGGAACTGTAATACGGAGACTGTGCTACACCTGCTGTACAAAGTTGGATTGTCCAGTAAAGTTTACGTTTGGTTCACTGCATACTTGTGTACCTTCATCATTCCAACCACCCACCGGCGTGCCACCGTCCAAAGGCACTGGCGTCACGAATACCACAGGGACCTTGCCCCAGGCACACAAAATACCTGTAACATCCAGGGCACCTCAACTACCATCAGGCCTGGTCCCTATCTACAGAGCGTGCCCCAGAGGAACTGTGTCTACCTCTCCTTCACTGCCATGCGCCTGCCCAGGGTTCTTCAAATATAGTGAGTACCCTCGATTGCCCATAACTGTGACCTCACTTCGTCATCCCCTGCAGGTCTGGCGTGTTGCATAAATTGGCGTCACGAACAGGATACGAATATTCCTGCGCCATTGCGGATACAAAAACTGTGTGCTGAAAATTATCTTAAAGTGACAAGCCCTAATTATTTTATTGCAAATTGCTGGGCCAAAGTGAACTGTAATAATTGCGGTGTGAAGATTGCATTGTATGGACTATTTTCTGCCGATTTGAGTCACCGCTTGCTGTCAGTGAATAGACAGCCATATTGCTTATTTAACCTGATCGGATTACAAGTGCGCCTCGTGGAGCTGTTTGGCGCGAAAAAGAGGACTTTGGCGCGAAAAGAATCAGGCGGAGCCATCGCCCAGCCAACCAGGAAGAAGAACCCCGCCCACCGGAGTCCCGGAGCTACGAGAGGCCGCGCCTACCTGCTGACGCAGTACGCAAGACGTCCGACACCCGTAGCTGCGCATCTCGCGAGACTTGGAGCGAGCACCGCCGGAGTGAGTACTGACTTTAAAAACTTTTACCGGCTTCTCCGCTTATCTGTCCGGAAGCTCCCCGACCCCTGCCAAGCCACCGGAGGGATCCCCGCTAGTCGTGAAAGACTTGTCTGAAAAAAAAAAAAAGTTTAAGCTACTGCCATAGCCGCTCCGGTCCGCTCCGCTACATTTAAAGGGCCATACCCACCTAGCAACGCCATGTCCGCGGTTGAGGAAATCGCACAGGCAGCCCCAGTCGCGCCTGCTGAAGTGCCCGCAGCCGACTCTGGGGCCCCTGCCGCCACGGCACCGCCAAGCCTGATGCCGCTAACCATGCCATACTATTTCGGGGCCCCCTGGTTCCCACGTTATTCAGGGGAAGCCCACAAGTTAAAAGACTTTAAGGAACAAATACTGGCTCTGTTCCGGCTTTATCCCATCAATGCTGAGCAGCAAATGGAGATCCTCTTAGCTCAATTAGAAGGGGCCGCCCGCAGGGAAGTAATGTCATGGCCCCGTTCTGAGAAAAATAGCCTGGAACAGATCTTTGAACGTTTGGGCACCACGTTTGAAGCCAGAACGGTGTCAGAAGTTAAAATGCGTTTCTTCAGCAGAAAACAGCAGCCTGGAGAGTCGCTCCGTGATTTTGCCCTGTCCTTACAGGAGACGCTGAGAGCTGTAGTCCAAGTGGATCCTAAAGAAGCTGAGGACCAGGACCGGACTCTTAGAGAGCAATTCATTGCAGGCATAAGTACTGAACATTTAAAGGGCCAGCTGCGGATGTTGTCAGCTCAACACCCTCACTGTACATTCTTGGATTTTAAAGAGTTGGCCATCAGCATACTGGGCCAGAACCCTGCTCCAGGGCCAGCAACCTTCCCTGAACCCCAGGCTTGTCAGCCAAAGACTATTAATGTGGGGTCCGCAGGAGTCAGTCAAGCCACCCAAGCTCCAGTCACGGATGTAGTGGCAGCATTAATGGAGCAAGTGAACTATCTTACTCTGAGTCTAGAGAAGGTGTGCAAGAAGATAGAGGAGTGGGAGAGACCATTGTTACTAGAAGATAAGGATCCCCTTCCTCCCAGGCTCCCACCTGCATATGGAGATGTGTATCCAAAAGAGCCTGATGGGCGACTGAAGTACTGGCCCAGAAGTAGAAACAGCCTGTCTGCCAGCATTGCAAGAAATATGGACATACCGAATCCATGTGCTGGCAGTTAAACGACTAACCCCTGAGGCAGAGGACCGCCCCTCGGGAGGTAGAACAGAAGGTCCAAAGGATCCAAACTGGATGCCTAAGTATGTTGGGTTCCGTCCGAAAATTAATATATGTATCAACGGGATACCCTTTGAAGCCCTGTTGGACACCGGGTCACAGGTCACCACCATTCAACGGCCTGCCTTTGACAAGTTCTGGGATCCAAGTCTCCTCACCCAGCCACCAGAGTCCTGGCTAGATATTATCGCTAGCAACGGTAAGCCAGTGAAAGTGCATGGGTATTGGGAACCTACTCTTCAGGTGGGAGAAGCCACCCTGCCACAGCAAGGCGTGATTGTGGTACAAGCCGGAGGTAAAGGAGGACACCCCGTGATCTTAGGGACTAATGTTCTTAAAAATTGTTACTCCGAAGTGCTTGAAGCATTGAACCAAACCATATCATCCGCCTCACCTGCTTCCAGAAGAGTTATTCAGAAAACTATTAGCGTGCTGTGCGCTCAACAAAGGTTCGCCAACAAGAAAGGAGAAATTTGCACTGTCCGGATCCGGGATAACCGGCCGGTGGTTTTGCCTCCAAATTCCCAGATCATCCTGTGGTGCCGTGCTGTATTAGGGATCCAGGGCCAGGACTATCAAGCCCTAGTGGAACCTATTCCTATTAAGGATCATCCTTTCGTACGGACAGCCAAGAGCATGGTGACCTGTGTCCCAAGGTAAAGTGCCTGTTCGTTTAATCAACTTTGGTGATCATCCCGTTACCCTCTTTAAACATTGCCCCGTTGCTCAGCTTTTACAGGTGTCTTTCCAGGATGTGATCCGTCTGCCTGCAGCGGAGGCATTCCAGACCGCGCAGAACAGCAGCACCCCTACGGCATCCTGGTGGGAAGAACTACATGTGGGGAACGAATCCACCCCAAAGGAGCAAATAGAGGGGGTCCTGAAGCTGGTGAAGGAGCACCACCAGGCTTTCAGCAAACACTCTACAGACTATGGAGAGGTCAGTGTGATCAAACATACCATACCCACTGGCTCTCACCCTCCTATTAAGGAGAGGCACAGACCCATACCACCTACTACCTATCAGTCTGTGAAAGAGATGATACAAGAGATGAAAGACTCTAACATAATCCGGGACAGCCATAGTCCCTGGGCTGCGCCCCTAGTACTTGTTCGAAAAAAAGATGGCGGCATAAGGTTCTGCGTGGATTACAGGAAAATTAATCAAATCACCCACAAGGATGCATATCCATTGCCACGCATCGAGGAGTCCTTGACTGCCCTGGGGTCATCAGCCTATTTCTCCACCTTGGACTTAACCAGCGGGTACTGGCAGGTACCCATGGCCCCAGAAGATCGAGAAAAGACTGCTTTTACTACACCTATGGGCCTGTTTGAATTTAATTATATGCCGTTTGGACTGTGTAATGCTCCAGGAACGTTCCAGAGGCTGATGGAACGTTGTTTAGGCCATAGGAATTTTGAGACGGTGCTATTATACCTGGATGACGTCATTATATACTCCAAGACGTATGAGGACCATCTAAAGCACCTGGGTGAGGTGTTTCAAGTTCTTTCTAAATATGGCCTCAAAATCAAGCCATCCAAGTGCCACCTGCTGAAACCAGCCGTCAGATATCTCGGGCACATTGTCAGTGCCGAAGGAGTACAGCCTGACCCTGACAAACTTGCTGCTGTCCGTAACTGGCCTACTCCTACGACCGTGAAAGAGGTGAGAAGCTTTCTCAGTTTTGCAGGGTACTATAGGCGATTCATCCCGCATTTCACACAAATTGCGGATCCCATCCAGGAACTCTTGAGGGGGCATCCAAAAAAGAGCCCAAAGACTCCTATTCCTGTTGAATGGAATGAAGAGCGGGAAATTGCCTTCCAACTCCTAAAGCAGAAGTTGACTGAACCCCCTGTTCTGGGTTACCCAGACTATCAGAAGCCATTCCACCTCTACACAGATGCCAGTAAAAGAGGCCTGGGGGCCGTGTTGGCTCAAGTGCAAGATAACAAAGAAAGGGTGATTGCCTATGCCAGCAGATCCCTGAAGGGAGCTGAGAAGAACGACCAGAATTACAGTTCTTTCAAGCTGGAGTTTCTTGCCTTAGTGTGGGCTGTGACCGAAAAGTTTAAGGACTATCTCGCTGCCACACCGTTTGTTGCCTTCACAGATAATAACCCCCTGGCACATCTGAATACAGCCAAATTAGGGGCACTGGAGCAGAGGTGGGCCTCCCGCCTGGCCAACTATGATTTCACTGAAGTACCGGGCAGGCCGCTCCAATGATAACGCTGATGCTCTGTCACGACTCCCCACTACAGAAGCCCCAGATGAACCGAAGGATGCCTGGGAAGAGGTGGAGATGCCAGCGTTTTATAACAAATTTACCCAGCAGGATAACATACGTACTGAAGTTTCCCCTGCTGCTGATCCTTCCTCATCAGATGGTCCTGAGTCCAGAGGCGATCAAGAAAGATGGATTAAGCTCCAGTCCGAAAGTAGAGTCCTCGGTGAACTGCTCGACTTCCTTACCAGTGGAAAAGTCCCTGAGAGGATCCGCAGGAAGAGTGCAGACCCAGAGCTAGTGAGACTGTGGAGACATCGCCATCAACTATTCCTTCAAAAGGGCCTGTTGCTCAGGAGGAGTCTGGATCCAGTGTCCTATGATAGTGTATCAAATTCTCCTGCTACGTCGGGATGCCAGCCTGGTGCTGGATATGTATCACAACCAGTCCGGACACTTCGGTGTGCAAAAGACTGAGGCCACCATTCGCAGAAGATTCTATTGGATCGGGATGAGAGAAGATATCGAGAAATGGTGCCGAGAATGCACTGCCTGTGCTGTGGGGCGAACTGAACTCCATGACCAGAGGGCGCCTCTCCATCCCATCGTAAGTAAGGCTCCTTTAGAACTTGTTGCCATTGATCATGTAAAGTTAGAGCCGAGTCGCTCCGGGTATACATATGCCATGACTATAATTGATCACTTCACTAAGTTTGTCGTAGCAGTGCCTGTGAAAGACCTGACAGCAAAGACCACAGCGGAGGCGTTCTGGAAGCATTTCCTGCTGCCCTACGGTTGCCCAGAAAGGATCCTCACCGATCAAGGGTCCGCATTTGAGTCACAGCTGTTCCATGAGATGTGCCTGCTACACAACTGCCAGAAGGTCCGGACCACCGCCTATTATCCGCAAGGTAACGGACTTTGTGAGAAAATGAATAAGACTCTCATTGAAATGCTGAGAGCAGTACCCCCTGAGACGAGGGGAGATTGGCCTACTTTGTTGCCGCAGCTTATGTACACTTACAATAACACCATCCACTGTTCCACCGGTTATACCCCGTTCTATTTGATGTTCGGCCGACAAGGGAGATTGCCTGCGGACCACTCCCTAGGGGTACAAGTGCCGGATGAGATCAACCCACTGCCCAAGACTGACTGGGTAGTGGAGCACCAAAGGCGTCTTCTTAATGCTAAGGAGATTGTCCAGGAACGGATGGAGATTGTCCGAGAAAGGCAGCAGAAAGACTTTGACCAGACTGCCCATGCGGGACCCCTGGCTCTGGGAGACAAGGTATGGTTGAAAAACAACCACTGGACCAGCAAGTTGGACAGCAAATGGGAAAGGATTCCCTATCTTATCACTGCCATACCTAATGCTGCGGCCCACATTTACCAGATCTCCAGGGAAGGAAAAGGTCCCCAAGTTGTTCACAGGAACCGCCTCAAGCCTTGTATAGAAGGAGAACCAGCGGCGGAGATGGAACCTGAGCCTACTGAGGAAGAGTTGCCGGCTCCACCTATGGACCCCATGCAGGCTGTGGAGAACTTAATCCATGATAAAGAGCCGCTCCACTGGGCCCTCACGCCTTGGTTGAATCTATTGGTTCCTGCTCCTGTTCCCGTTAGCCCTCAGCCTCCTGAAGAAGCTCCAGAGGCAATGGGCTCCTCTGACATTCCTGAAGCCAGGCAGGAAGAATCCCTGCCAGTAAGGAGGTCTACCCGTTCTACCAGGGGGCATCGTCCTGTGAGGTTTGTGGACTACGTTATGGGACCAGGTAGCCCCTCACGGGAAACCCCTGTTTAACCGTTGCAAGCCTGGGTACGGACTCATGTTGTTCTTTGAGCCTCCAAGGACTTATGTTTACCTACCTATATGGACTATCCTGGTTTATTGATACGCTGTGCCAGGTCAGCGCCCCTGTTCCTTCACCTTATCCTGAGAGAAGAGAACGACGCCCCTTGTCATCACTCCTTTCAGTGCATTTAATAACTGTTACATTGTTAATGTGGTGAATGTTGCATATGTATGTTTTCTGCTATCTTTCAGGTTTGCCGTTCCAGATGGGCGGACCCTCCATGTTGCGCCGAGGACGGGCAACGTTATAGCGTGGGGGTATGTAGTGTCCCACTAGGTAAAGGTGGGTACTGCACAGGTTAATGTGTTGCATTGCATTAAATGTCACATGCATGTTTTTCCCTGTATTATCTGGGTGTCAGGCCTGTCAGGGTGTAGTTTAGCCTCCCAGACGTTAGAGGGAGCTGGAGAGCCCTAGTTACATATAGGAAGGCCCAGACAGGGAAGTGTTAGTTCATTCCAGGGGACTAGAGGAGTCAGCTCGTCCACCTGAAGCTCCTGAGGCTAGGATCAGCTCAGTCGAGATACCCCAGTTGCAGGATCCAACCTCCTGGGAGAAACCTACAGTTACCCACCTGATAAGAGGAGTCGTCCCAGGGTAAGCCAAGTGCCCCTGATAGGCAGAAGAACTTAGGAACCATTGCAAGCAGTATAATACCTGAGGAAGGAAGTAACCAAGGATATAAGCCACCCTTTTAGGCATCCGGGCCTTGGGAGATATAAAGCCAGAGCAGGAGTTCTAGAAAGGACAGTGTACATGATTCTGGGAAAAGTACAACCTGCTGCTGAGTGCTTGTGGAATTTACCCTCAGTGTAACTTGCATGACTATTGCCTGCCATATTTGTGAATAAGCCCCTTTTGTGGAACAGAGACTGTGCTACACCTGCTGTACAAAGTTGGATTGTCCAGTAAAGTTTACGTTTGGTTCACTGCATACTTGTGTACCTTCATCATTCCAACCACCCACCGGCGTGCCACCGTCCAAAGGCACTGGCGTCACGAATACCACAGGGACCTTGCCCCAGGCACACAAAATACCTGTAACATCCAGGGCACCTCAACTACCATCCGGCCTGGTCCCTATCTACAGAGCGTGCCCCAGAGGAACTGTGTCTACCTCTCCTTCACTGCCACGCGCCTGCCCAGGGTTCTTCAAATATAGTGACCATAACTGTGACCTCACTTCGTCATCCCCTGCAGGTCTGGCGTGTTGCACATGACTTTTTGATCGCTTGGTATTTTTTATGAAAGGTGACAAAAATAAATCTCTACAGCAGGGTCTTACAGATGCACCGATACCTAATATGTACACTTTTTTAAGTTTTACACAATAACAGCATTTTTTAAACAAACAAAATCATGTTTTAGTGTCTCCATATTCCGAGAGCCATATTTATTTTAATTTTTTGCCCGATTGTTTTTTGTAGGGGCTCATTTTTTGGGGGATGATTTGACGGTTTGATTGGTACTATTTTGGGGGGCATACGCCGGTTTTGATTGCTTGGTGTTGCACTTTTTGCAATCAAAAGACTCTTTTAACACAGTTTTTATTTTAATTTTTTCTACCATTCGGGTGAGGGGGTGGATCATGTGATGCTTTTGTAGAGCCGGTCGTTACAAATGCGGCAATACCCAATATGTCTGTTTTTCTTTGTTTTTCTTTTTACAATTTTATGTGGCTTTTTTTGAGAAATTTATTTTTACTTGAAACTTAATTTTTTTTTATTATGAAAAACACAATTTTCTTTTTACTTTTCTTTAAACTTTAAATTTTTGTCCCACTCTGGGACTTCAACTTCTGCGATCTGATATCATCTGCAATGCATTACCCTCCGCGAACCCTCTGCATACCACGGTCAATAGGGGTTAACAAGGGGTCATCACGCCGTGCTGCTGATCAGGCGGGTGCAGCTCCTGCACCCGCCCGATCAGCCCGCCGTACATGAACGTCCACCAGCGCCGTACATGAACGGCGCAGGTCCTCTGCGGGTTAATATTCTATGTTTACTGTCCAATAGCCTGCAGAAGATTGCAGGCAAGAACAGCAATAATATGCATATTGTCCCCCCACCTAACCAGCGAAACCCCATACCAGAAACAGCCCCTGTTTAAAGGTGCATTATAGGTGCACTTTTAATACGGTGCGGTCTTCATTATTACTTTGCCTGATTGTTTTTTGTAGGGGCTCATTTTTTGGGGGATGATTTGACGGTTTGATTGGTACTATTTTGGGGGGCATACGCCGGTTTTGATTGCTTGGTGTTGCACTTTTTGCAATCAAAAGACTCTTTTAACACAGTTTTTATTTAAATTTTTTCTACGGCATTCGGGTGAGGCGGTGGATCATGTGATGCTTTTGTAGAGCCGGTCGTTACAAATGCGGCAATACCCAATATGTCTGTTTTTCTTTTTTTTTCTTTTTACAATTTTATGTGGCTTTTTTTGAGAAACTATTTATTTTTACTTGAAACTTAATTTTTTTTTATTATGACAAACACAATTTTCTTTTTACTTTTCTTTAAACTTTTTTTGTCCCACTCTGGGACTTCAACTTCTGCGATCTGATATCATCTGCAATGCATTACCCTCCGCGAACCCTCTGCATACCACGGTCAATAGGGGTTAACAAGGGGTCATCACGCCGTCCTGCTGATCAGGCGGGTGCAGCTCCTGCACCCGCCCGATCAGCCCGCCGTACATGAACGTCCACCAGCGCCGTACATGAACGGCGCAGGTCCTCTGCGGGTTAATATTCTATGTTTACTGTCCAATAGCCTGCAGAAGATTGCAGGCAAGAACAGCAATAATATGCATATTGTCCCCCCACCTAACCAGCGAAACCCCATACCAGAAACAGCCCCTGTTTAAAGGTGCATTATAGGTGCACTTTTAATACGGTGCGGTCTTTATTATTACATGAAAGGCAGCTGTGGGCTAAATGGCCGCACAGTTCTTCACCGCAGCATGGCCGCAACCTGCCCGCAGCACGGCCACTCCGTGTGGCCATACCCTAAGGGCTCATGCACACGAACATACTTTTTGTGTCTGCCACAAAAGAAACAGAAATTGTGCTGTGTGTGCCACAAAAGAAACAGAAATTGCTCCGTGTGTCCGCAAGTCTATTCCGCCCAAAAATAGAACATGTCCTATTCTTGTCCGTTTTCCGGAAAAGAACAGGCATTGCTACATTGGATCCACAAAAAAGCAGATGTACCATAACATGGACGTCACATCCATTTTTTTTTTTTTTGCAGATCCGTGGCCTGGGTATACCTGATTTATAGCAATTCGTGACAAATTTATTGGAACGCATCACATTTCTTAGCTGACTTCAGTGAAATTGCCAAATCAAATTTTTCTAAACTTTGCTCATCTGTAGTGACTATGTTACATTCATTTTTTATCCCAAAAAAAGTGAAAAAGTCCAGCTTCCAATAAAAAGCGTGGCATCTTCATTCTTCAAAAATTATGAATAATAAAATCTACGTGTGACAGCATACAGACAGGGTAGCGTTATAGTCTATGCATTTCGGATACCAATATATGAACCTTACTCATTACATAAGCTATATAATAATAAAAGTTTTATATAGCCAACAACCATCAATCAATTGATGGCACCTGAGAGGGGGAATGGTTATACAAGATATACATAAAAGGATACTTTCACACTTGTGGTATTGAGTTCCGTCCTAGGGGATCAATACCGGAAAAAAACTGATTCGTTTTATGCCATATCAACAAATTGCGGATCCGCAAAAAAAGGGATGCCGTTCCGTATGGCATCCGTTTTTTTGGAGGATTCATTGTAATAATGCCTATCCTTGTCCGCAAACTAGAAAAAAATAGGACATGCACAATTTTTTTTGCGGGGCAACAGAACGGACATACTGATGTGGACAGCTGTCCTCGTTTTTTGCGGACCTATTGAAATGAATGGGTCCGCATCCTATCCGCGAAAAAAACGGAATGGACACTGATAAAAAATACATTTGTGTGCATGAGGCATTATCCTAATGCATTCTGAACGGAGAGCAATCCGTTCAGTATGCATCAGCATGTCTTCAGTTCAATGCTGTAGAGGTAGAGCACTGCACACTGTAATTGCCAGTACCAGCAAGGACTTGTCAGTCGTAGTCAATTTAATAGAAATTTGCGGCACATGGCTTTTTTTGTCTGCAATTTATGGCATTTTATTCATGTTACATCACATGATCCAGTAATCATATGTATTAGATTTGGCGACTGGACGTTTCGGCCTGTCGAAACCTTCCTCGGCAGCACATTATCCGTGGGTATTTGTACAAGGCCGAAACGTCCGGTCGCCAAATCTAATACATGTGATACATTTTTGCTTCTGAGATATAACTGGATCATATGATGTAACATGAATAAAATGACATAAATTGCAGACAAAGAAAGCTGTGGGGCGCAAATTTCTATTTAGATGTCTTCAGTTCAGTCACTGTACAGTTTTTGGACGCTGCTGCAGTATTTTCTCCATCCAAAATTCCTGAACACTTGCCAGAATGCCGGATCCGGCATTATTTTCCATTGAAATACATTAATGCCGGATCCGGCCCCAAGTGTTCTGGAAAAATGGACCCGGTTTTGCGGTCTGCGCATGCGCAGACCTTTAAAAATGTGAAAAAAGATAAATACCGGAGCCGTTTTTCAGGATGACAACCGGAGAGATGGATCTGGTGATGTAATGCATTTGTGAGACGGATCTGCATTAATGTATTTCAATGGAAAATAATGCCGGATCTGGCATTCCGGCAAGTGTTCCTGAATTTTGGACGGAACTGCCTGCCGGAATCCAACAACACAAGTGTGAAAGTACCCAAACATGGCAAAAAAATCCAGAAAAGAAACAAGAAGAAAAAAGAAAACCAAAAAACAAGTAACATCACATTAATTGTATTGCAGAATAAGGCCGAATGCACACGGCCGTATTACTGTACTGTGGCGGCAGCAGGGAGCAACCAATGACGCCGTGCGCTCCTGCTATCAGCAGGAATCCAGCCCGTGGTTCCACGGACTGCTCACGGCCGTGAAAAACGGCCGTGTCCATTCGGCCTAAGATTGTGTTTTTTATTGAGGCCAGTAGGAGTACAGCTGCCCAGCCGGAACATCCAAGAGGACTCCCGGCTGAGCAATTTCTTCCTATGTATATTGACAAAATGTAAAATCGCTGCTGAGACCTTTTCTAGTTTGGCTATAAGGAATATTGGATATGTGTTTCCTGATCCTCGATTTAATGTCCATCGTGGTACAGTCGACATATTGCACACTGCAGCTCTTGCAGGTAATAACATAAATTGCATGGCTAGTATTGCAGTTTGTATTTTGTCTAGTAGCAAACGAGTTAACATTGGCAGCGAAAGTTACAGATTTGGTATATTGCATATATTTGCAACAAATTAAGATTTTATGACCGCATTTGTAACTTTCTATGTGGCGTAACCATGTGGGTTGGGAGGATGTGGTGTCTCTAATTAGACTGGGACTGACACTTTGGCCTCATGCACACAACCGTTGTTGTTTTTCATTCTGCAAATTGGGGATCCGGTGCCCTTATATTGCGGATCCGCAAATGCGGTCCGCAATATGGCCACGGGGCGCACACGTTCGCGTGCAATTAGGATAGTACTGTTCTATTAGGGGCCGGATGTTCCGGTCAGCAAAAAACGGAATGCACATGAACGTCGCCCGTATTTTTTGCAGGTCTGTTTTTTGCGGAACGCAAAATACTGAAAAAGCCATACGGTCGTGTAAGGAAGGCCTTATGCGGACAATAATAGGACATGTTCTGTCTTTGAACGGAATGGAAAAACGGAAATACGGAAACAGAAGGCATACGGAGTACCTTCCGTTTTTTTTGAGAATCCATTTAAATAAATGCTTCCGTATACGGTCCGTATACGAAACGCAAAAAAACGCAACGTATAGTGACCAATATTTTTTGATGATTGCGCACATTTTCCATATTCCATACTATAATCTATAATGTGTAGTAAACAAAATATTATCTTTTCTGCAATTATTGAGATCCTTTTTAGCAGGGAACATCAGTAGAGTTGAGCGAACACCTGGATGTTCGAGTTCGAGAAGTTCGGCCGAACTTCCCGGAAATGTTCGGGTTCGGGATACGAACCCGACCCGAACTTCGTCCCGAACCCCATTGAAGTCTCTGGGGACCCGAACTTTTTGGCACTAAAAAGGCTGTAAAACAGCCCAGGAAAGGGCTAGAGGGCTGCAAAAGGCAGCAAACTGTAGCTAAATCCCCTGCAAACAAATGTGGATAGGGAAATGAATAAAAATAAAAATAAAATAAATAAAAATTAACCAATATCAATTGGAGAGAGGTCCCATAGCAGAGAATCTGGCTTCATGTCAGCAGAGAATCAGTCTTCATGTCATAGCAGAGAATCATGCTTTGCATCAGCCACCACTGTAACAGTCCATTGTCAGATATTTAGGCCCTGGCACCCAGGCAGAGGAGAGAGGTCCCATAACAGAGAATCTGGCTTCATGTCAGCAGAGAATCAGTCTTCATGTCATAGCAGAGAATCATGCTTCACGTCACCCACCACTGTAACAGTCCATTGTCAGATATTTAGGCCCCGGCACACAGGCAGAGGAGAGAGGTCCCATAACAGAGATTCAGGCTTCATGTCAGCAGAGAATCAGTCTTCATGTCATAGCAGAGAATCATGCTACGCATCACCCACCACTGTAACAGTCCATTGTCAGATATTTAGGCCCCGGCACCCAGGCAGAGGAGAGAGGTCCCATAACAGAGATTCAGGCTTGGGCGTGTCTGGTTTCTGCAGCTGAGGTGGAAGGTTCTGTGTGCAGCAGCTCCTGACAACTTCCACCTCGTTAAGGCCCCAGGGAGATTTTTAACACCTTAATCCCCTGGGAGGAACCAGACTTGTGGGGAGGTTTTCCACCTTTCTCCCCAGCCCAGGCCCTGCCGCTCCCTAGGGAGTTGGTAGGGACCTGGGCTATGTCGTCCAAGGCAGGACCCTCCGACTCCCAACTCAGGCGGCCGAAGGAAAGGAGGCTTCATGAAGCGACCCAGAGTGACAAAGGCGAGGGGGTTTTTACATCAGGACAAAGCAGTGACTGAGTCCCCCCTGAAGACCCAGGAAAGCACAAGGACCGGGAGGCTATGGAGGTGTCGTCTCAGGTAGGATGGGGGTCCCGGAGGGCGGGAGAGTCTACCTCCACCTACAGCTCCCAGGTGGCTCATTACCTGCAAGAGCTGGGGGAGTTGGGACGGCACCTCAAATGCCTGACTAAGGAGCTGAAGCAGCAGCGGATTAAGGCAAATATGATGTCTAGCAGGAAAAGGGCGCCGGTTGCAGAGTGAATTAAGCATCTAAAGGAGGAACTGGCCCTGGCACAGGCAAAGAGGGAAAGGCTGATGGCGGAAAGCGGTCCCTTTCTGGAAAAGTTGAAAAATGAGGAGCGGTTTAATGCGATGAAGGAGGCAGAGGGAAGGGGATCAGGTCTGGAGAGTGTGGAAGCATTTATACCTGAACCTGCACCTCTGCTGCCCCTGGAGTCCCAGGTCTCCGTGGCTGGGGAATCTAGCGGCTTCCCTGCTGAACAAGTGGGGCTGCCGTTAACTGATGGCGAGTCCTCAGCCACGGAGGAATTTGGTGTGAACAACAGCGGTGGCGGTGGTCTCCTGCAGGAAATCCAGATACTGGAATCCCCAGTGCGGTTCCAGGACTTGATGTTCGGTAATGAACTGCCAGAACATGGTGCTAAGGTGAAAAAAATAACAAGGAAAAGGAACATGTACAGATCAAATATGTGTATTTCCCTGCAGCGCACATGGTGCGGCCAGATTCCGTACCGTGTGTGCTGTCAGGGTTTGGGAAAAATACCCAGGCGCCGGTTTCAGCCGCTGCTGAAGAAGCAGAGTTTGTGAAAGTGGCGCCTGACGCTAAGTACTGCTTAGAATTGGCGTGATCGGGAGCCTCCGGTACTATAGGCCGCTCCCCTGTGGGAGGGGGGGTGGTCTAGTACCGGGGTCTGCTCCCCCGTGAAAGAGGTGGTCCCGTCTGCCACCCTTGAGTGCAGCGTGGGGTTGAGGCGGTGTGACGGGGCCGCCGGTCCTCCCACCCAGGCTAGTAATAATAAGAAATTTAATAAAACTAATAAAACTCCCGGTACCGCTGTACAAGCGATGGCGGGGGGCATGGTAAAGGCTCCGGTTGGGGCGGTGTCTGGGCACGCTCCTAGTGGTGCCCCTGCTGCTGGGGGCGTGTCCAGATGCGCTCCCGGAGTGAAGGGAGAAAGGGTGGCTGAAAGCGCTGTCAAGCGTCAGCGGGTTGTTACTGCTGGGACCGGAGCGGCTGATAGCGCTACAGCCCTCCGATCTGAAAGGAAGGAGCACAGATGAGGGCGGAGGTATTCTCCTGATACTATTGAAAGGTATAGGAGAACGGGTGAACTGCCACCCTCCCCCCTTTCTTCTAGTTCTGAGGACATTGGGGTGCCAAAAAGGATAATTGGCACCACCCGTGCCCAGGTAATTGTGGACCCTGAAAAAGGGAATAAAATGACTAAAGATAAGATCTCTGCCACTGGCCCAGCGGTCGGCCTGGGTTCCCCCGCTTTGGGGGAGGTGGGGATCCCTGACATAGGGGTTCTCTCCCCCTCAGGGGGGGGACTCAGGTGGTCCCCCTGGGGCTGGGGGGGCTGCGGGGGTGACAGCCGGGGGGCCATTGGTGGCTGAAGAAGCCATTGGTGGTCCTAAGAGGCCGGCTGGTGCCCCTGCGGTCCCTTTGACTTCCAGGGTGGCTGGTAAAGCAACATCATCAGGGGTGAATGTAGGCTCATATTTGTCTGATTTAGCTAGAAAAATAGAGAATACCCTTAAAGGTGCTGCATCTGGCCCCAATAGGGGGGCGGCTGCGGGGGTTCAGCCATCAGCCACTGAACAAGTGACTGGGGCTCCTTGTGTTGCCCCCTTGGCGCGGTCTGGTGCGGTGCCCAAGGTAGTAGGAGAGGGGGGGACGGTCTGGCTGCCCCTCCTGTGGGGGCGGCGCCCGGCAGAAGTTATGCCGAGTTGGCTGCTGCTGCGGGGGGGGGGGGTTGTCTTCATTGGCTTCCTCATTTACCGAATCTGGTTCTGGTGACTTGCAGCGGCGACACCTGGAGGCCCTCAAAAAGGGGGAAAGCTCCATCTTAGTAGAGGGTGAGAAGGTTGATCTATCCTTCTGGATAGATAGGTTCGGACTGAGGGGCTTCCGAGAACAGAGAGGCGGTGAGGCCAACTGGTCTTCGCCCACAACCGGCCCTGGGACCAGACGGAATGTATTCTGTCTCAAATGGAGAAGTGATGATGCGTGCCCTACTAGAAAGAGGGTCGCGGAGCTCCTGTTTGGGATGGGTTTCAGGGCGACTGACATCTTCGCCCTGATACATCCGTTTGGTTCCAAGGAGTTTGACATCAGCTTCGTCCGGCCAGAGGGCCTTGAGCTGTTCTGGTCCGGATATCAGCTGATGAAGAACATGCCGGACTGGCGCGGTTTCTGGGCCTACCCGATGACCCGCCAGAGTGAGGTGAAGAGGGTGACCGTCCTCACCCGTAACGAGTCACTCTCTTGTGCTGATATTCTGACTTGGCTAAGTCGGTACGGGGACATCGAAAAACCTGGATGAGTTCGGCATCTCGTCGGGCGCCTGGACCTTTAACATCAAATTAAAGAATCTAGGAGGTACGGTTTCCCACATTCCGTCATCTGCCTTCATCGGCCGTGACAGGATCCTGTTTTTTTACAGGGGGCAGCCTAAGCTCTGCCATAAGTGCGGCAGCCCCTCTCACTTCAGCGCCAGCTGCCCAGAGCAGAAGTGCGCTTTGTGCGGGGGGTTAGGACATCTGGCCGAATCTTGTGAGCAGCAGATTAGGTGCAACCTGTGTGGTGTCTTAGGACACCCGTTTAGTCGTTGTCCCCTCTCTCAGGCCAATGCGGCCCGAGCTCACGCAGGGGCAGGCTGGGAGGCAACCACTGCTGAGGCGGGTGCTTGCGGAGGCAGTGGAGGTTAGGGGTCTGGGAAGAACAGAAATGGTCCGTCTAGGCAGAGGGAGAAGCGCCAGGCGGAAAGGGAGCGGGTGGATCCCCGTTCTGGGGTGATGCCTGGCCCTACCCAAAAGGTGGCCTCCCGTAGAGGATCGGAGACCCTAGGGGACATCGATCTAAGGGTGGAAATCAGGAGACTGGAACAGGACGAGGAGTCCTCATACTACGAAAGTGCAGCAGAGGGTAGTGGGACTGAGCCCGAAAACATCAACTGTTTAAAAACATTACTGTCGCATAAGGAACCATACGGAGATTTTTGCGGAGCTACGGAACAAAAACAGAAACACAATGGAAACGAAAAACGGAACAATGGATCCGTTAAAAACAGACTGCAAAATACTGAAAAAGATATAGGCTGGGTTTACACGGGTGTTGCGGGAAAAGATGCGGGTGCATTGAGGGTACATGCGCGATTTTTCCCAAAGCGTTTTAATGCGTTTTGCACGAGTGTGAGAGAAATCAGCATGTTTGGTACCCAGACCCAAACCCGGACTTCTTCACAGAAGTTTAGGTTTGGGTTAGGTGTTCTGTAGATTTTTTTATTTTCCCTTATAACATGGTTATAAGGTAAATTATAGCATTCTTACTACAGAATGCTTAGTAAAATAGGGCTGGAAGGGTTAAAAAAAATTAAAATGCATTTAACTCACCTTAATCCACTTGTTCGCGCAGCCCGGCTTCTCTTCATCCCTCTTTTTTGAGTAAAAGGACTTGTGGAGATGTCACTGTGCTCATCACACGGTCCATCACATGATCAATCACCATAGTGATGGATCATGTGACGGACCATGTGATGCGCGCAGTGACAGAAGAAGACAGAAGAGAAGCCGCGCTGCGCGAACAAGTGGATTAAGGTGAGTTAAAAAAATAATAATATTTTTTAACCCTTCCAGACCTATTTTACTAAGCATCCTGTATTAAGAATGCTATTATTTTCCCTTAGAACCATGTTATAAGGGAAAATAATAATGATCGGGTCTCCATCCCTATCATCTCCTAGCAACCATGCGTGAAAATCGCACCGCATCCGCACTTGCTTGTGGATGCTTGCGATTTTCACGCAGCCCCATTCACTTCTATGGGGCCTGCGTTCCGTCAAAGACACACAATATAGAGCATGCTGCGATTTTCACGCAACGCACAAGTGATGTGTGAAAATCACTGCTCATGTGCACAGCCCCATAGAAAAGAATGGGTCCGGATTCAGTGCCGGGTGCTATACGTTCACCTCACGCATTGCACCCACGCGGAAATCTCGCCCGTGTGAAAGAGGCTTTACGGTCGTGTGCAAGAGGCCTTAATGATTACAGTTTAGAGTTCAGTGTCAGATGTATATGGAGCTTTTTGCATTGAGTTACTTTAGTTGTCCTGATCCTAATCTGGGGTATTATATAATGTGATCACATTTGTGTGCAGCCATATTAGGCCCCTTTCACACGAACGATATGCAGTGTGTCAGGATGCATTTAGGATGTGTTCAGTGAAACTCGCACCATTTCGCAAGCAAGTTCAGTCAGCTTTGTCTGCAATTGCGTTCAGTGGTTCAGTTTTTTCCGCACTGGTGCAATCAGTTTTGATGTGAAAAAAAACGGAAGGTTTACGAACATCTCCTAAACCATCAGTAAAAATTGCATTGCATCCAAATTGCATCCAGATACAATGTGTTTTTCACCATAGCCCCATTCATGGAGCCAGGGCTGCATGAAAAATGCAGAATATAGAAATGCTGCAAATCTAATGCAACGCAGAACTGATGCGTGAAAAAACGCTCATGTACACAGACCCATTGAAATGAATGGGTAAGGATTCAGTGTGGTTATGATGCCTTAAACTAATCTATGCAATGACTATGTATGTGGTTAAAAATACATTGTGCCTATGGCAACTGTTATGATCCTCTCGTCAGGAGAGAGTGAAACCGCTGTTTATAAGAAGTCCTGTAGTGTCCCACTAGGTAGGAGTGGGCACTACACAAGGGTCAATGGGTCACATGTTACTTCTGCTCAGAAGGGACAGTGATGTTATATTCCTATATGTATTTAATGTGTTTTTACATGTGTTGTTTCCCCTGTTATATGCTCAGCAGGCCTATTTGGGTGTAGTTAGACATCCTAGACACTAGAGGGAGATAGGGAGCCCCTAGTATAAATGTCCAGGCCCAGTCAGGGAGGGGTTAGGTCATAGTCAGGAGTCTGTGGAGACAGAAGTGAGAAGGCACCAGCCAGAGATATGCTGAGGGCCTCCTCCCGACATGCAGATACACAGTCCAGGCTTCTAGTTGCCCCAGGAGGCTAGAGAAGGAGTACAGCCTGCCTGGAGACCAGTAATCTAACAAGCACAGAAGAAGTCACCCCAGTAGTAGGAATGAACCTCCTGGGAGAAACCTGCAGCTTCCCTTACCACAGGAACAGAACAACCAGCACAGAGAAGTAAGCTGAGAGGCAGAGGTACAAAATAAGAGCAAGGGTCAATACTGGAGGAAGATTTATTACCAAGGATTAAAGCCAGCATTTAGGGGTCCGGGCCTTGGGATCCAGCCAGCTAGAATAGCTGAGGGGATAGTGCAGCATAGTTCTGCGAAGCATTAACTGTTTACCCTCCAAGTATCTTGCAAGATTTATTCCTGCCATATTGTGAAGTAAACCTGCTGTGGCATTTGTGATATAAGGGACCGCATCATCATCAACTGTCTGTACAAAGTTGGACTGTTTTCCAAAGTAAAGCAACGTTTGGTTTACCATACCATCGGTGTACTCCATTACTACTCCTATAAATCGGTGTGCCATCAGGTCTGGTCTCTACATCCAGAGTGTGCCCCAGACGAACTTGTGTTTACCTCTCCTTCGCTGCCGCATGCCTGCCCAGGGTTCCCCTCTAAAAAGTGAGTAACCCTCGATTGCCCATAACCGTGACCTCACTATCGCAATACCCTGCAGGTCTGGCGTGCTGCACCCCCCCCCAAAAAAAAAACGAGACCAAGCTCTGTGTTGAGGATAAATCAGAATCACTCTTTACTGAGGGCTACCCGCCCGTATTTATGCAGATCCCCATCTGGTGGACACTCCCATAGGGGGACCAGATGGAAGACTGTGACACAGGACAGATATGCAGCAATTCAGGATACACAGACACAATACATCCCTACAATTGATCCTGGTTTCCTCCTCTCTGCCCTGGAGACAACCGAGGAGTAATTCAATTATCTCTCAGGACAAAGGGAAATCGCCATTGTACACGTGGGGACAACAGGACAGAAATCACTATTCAAATAAGCAAATAACGCCATATCAGCATGGCTTCATGAGGGATCGGTCATGCCAAACTAATTGAATCAGTCTCTATGAGGAGGTAAGTTCTAGACTTGACAGCGGCGAATCAATGGATGATTGATGTGTGCAAACACACACTTCTTCACAGACACCAGGATTTAGGGGCCAAACTGTGCTTTATTGTGGCACACGGCATAAAGCAAAAACACACAAAGCCAAAATAAAATACCTTGCCCGTCTGGGCCCTATCTAAACACATAGGTTTCCCTGACTCACCTAAAGTGTACCACAGTTCACACCCATGATGAGATGCGGCTTTCCCAGCCCAACCTCCAGCAGCCTCCAGGCTGCTCCCACACCAGGGTCTCTTGGGGGATAGTGGTCTCTCAGCCCTCCTGGCTCAGACCACACAGAGCCACTCCAGCCTTCTGTGTGCAAGTCCCCACCCCCTCTCACTCTGAGGATTCCTTTATCCCCAGGTGATTACTGCACCTGGTCTTTCTTCAGACCTGGTGATTCTGGGGAAGACACAGCAAATCCTGCCAAATATCTCCCCTAACATCCATGAGGCCTGTCACTTCCTCACACAGGGCATCAGCAACCGTCTCTGCCTCTATGTTAGACAGCGCTACTGCCTCTGGATAACGCGTGGCATAGTCTACCACGGTAAGAATATATCTCTTACCGGATGAACTAGCCCTGGCCAGTGGACCCACAATGTCAACGGCTATGCAGGAAAAGGGTTCCCCAATAATAGGCATAGATATAAGCCTAGCTTTTGGGTGGTCCCCCCACTTTCCTACCCGTTGACATGTGTCACAAGTACTACAATACATCCGCACAGCCTGATTAAAATTCGGCCAAAAGAAATTCTGAGTGATCCTATGGGCTGTGCAGTGGGACCCTAGATGTCCAGCTAATGGCAGATCATGCCCAATCCGCAGAATCTCCTGCCGGTATTTCGCAGTCACAACCAGTTGCCGATTCTGCAGAGGAGCCACACTTTTCTGGGAAGGTTTAGGGGTTCTATATAACCTGTCCCCCACCCACTCATACCGTTCCCCATCTACTCCTTTCCTTAGCCCTATATTTCTGAAGGGTCGGATCCGCCCGGGTCTCCCTCCCAAACTCCTCTGGGGTATCCCAACCTACGGGCGCCTGTTCTAGGGTACAAGTCAGGGAAGAAGGTCTTACCTGGGTCTCAGCAGCAGATGGTCTGGTTCCGGCAGCACGAGTCTGGGCATGGGTAGTCACAAGGTTGACTTCTGTGGGACCCATCGGAGCGTAGGCAGAAACAAGGGGGGCCAAGTCATTCCCAAGGAGGACTTCAACGGGTAACCTCGTGTAGGATGCCCCAAAATTCCTCCTGCTCAATACAGTGAGCAGCAGGCTGAGGTCTGCGTTGGTTTCCGACGGCAGGTCTTCTCCACGACTGTGCCTGGTTAGCGGTGATCAGCCGGCACTCCAGTCTCTTGTGCCCCAGCTGCTTACACCCAAAGCACCGGATAGGTTGCGAATAATCCCAGGAGTTGAACTGGGTTTGCTGAGGATAATCATTTGCTGCAGGCAGAGCTGGAATGCGGTGCGCCGGAGCTTCGTGGGCGGTAGTGGCTGTGGGTGCTGCTGGTCTGTACTCCATTCTGGCAGGGGCTCTAGACATAGTATTGTCCACTTTACGGGCATCTGTATACTAATCTGGCAGGTGAGCAGCTTCTGGACGGGTTGAGGGTTTGCGGTGCCGGACCCATTCTCTGACTCCTGCAGGCAACTTGTCAAAGCAGTGTTCCAGCAAGAACACCTGTAATATCTCCTCCCCAGATACGGCTTGGCACCCTGCAATCCAGTGGGCTGCTGTGCGGTGCACCCGGCATGCCCACTCCACATAGGAGTCACCTGCTTGCTTGGGGGTTTCCCTGAACCTCCGGCGGTATACCTCTGGGGTCACCGCATACCTGGCCAAAAGGGCATCCTTCACTGCCTGGTAACCAGTAATTTCCTCTTCTGGCATGGCACGAAAGGCTTCACTGGCCCGGCCGGATAGTTTCCCAGAGAGGATGGTGACCCATTCATCCGTGGGCACCCTGTGCAAGGCACACTGCCTTTCAAAATCAGCCAGGAACCCATCAATCTCTCCCTCGGCTTCAATAACATTTTTAACCGCCTCAGGACTGCCGTACTCAGGATTGCGTCCTGGCGGCGGCCCTGTTATTCCTCCTGGACGCATCGACGCGTCCTCTCGCGAGAGGCGAGATTTTCTGTGAACGAGCGCATACAGGCGCGCACGTTCACAGGATCGGAAGGTAAGCGAGTGGATCTACAGCCTGCCAGCGGCGATCATTCGCTGGCAGGCTGTAGATGTGATTTTTTTTTAACCCCTAACAGGTATATTAGACGCTGTTTTGATAACCGCGTCTAATATACCTGCTAATGGTCCTCTGGTGGTCCCTTTTGCTTCGATCGACCACCAGAGGACACAGGCAGCTTTGTAATAAGTAGCACCAAGCACCACACTACACTACACCCCCCCTGGTCACTTATTAACCCCTGATCACCCCATATAGACTCCCTGATCACCCCCCTATCATTGATCACCCCCCTGTCATTGATCACCCCCCTGTAAGGCTCCATTCAGACGTCCGTATGTGTTTTACGGATCCACGTATCTATGGATCGGATCCGCAAAACACATACGGACGTCTGAATGGAGCCTTACAGGGGGGTGATCAATGACAGGGGGGTGATCACCCCATATACACTCCCTGATCATCCACTGTCATTGATCACCCCCCTGTAAGGCTCCATTCAGACGTCCGTATGTGTTTTGCGGATCCACGCATCCATGGATCGGATCCGCAAAACACAAACAGACGTCTGAATGAAGCCTTACAGGGGGTGATCAGGGAGTCTATATGGGATGATCACCCCCCCTGTAAGGTTCCATTCAGAAGTCCATATGTGTTTTACGGATCCACGCATCCATGGATCGGATCCGCAAAACACATACGGACGTCTGAATGGAGCCGTACAGGGAGGTGATCAGGGAGTCTATATGGGATGATCACCCCCCTGTAAGGCTCCATTCAGATGTCCGTATGTGTTTTGCGGATCCACGCATCCATGGATCGGATCCGCAAAACACATACAGACGTCTGAATGGAGCCTTACAGGGGGGTGATCAGGGATTCTATATGGGATGATCACCCCCCTGTAAGGCTCCATTCAGATGTCTGTATGTGTTTTACGGATCCACGCATCCATGGATCGGGTCCGCAAAACACATACGGACATCTGAATGGAGCCTTACAGGGGGTGATCAGGGAGTCTATATGGGATGATAACCCCCCTGTAAGGCTCCATTCAGAAGTCCATATGTGTTTTACGGATCCACGGATCCATGGATCGGATCCGCAAAACACAAATGGACGTCTGAATGGAGCCTTACAGGGGGGTGATCAATGACAGGGGGGTGATCACCCCATATACACTACCTGATCACCCCCTGCTATTGATCACCCCCCTGTAAGGCTCCATTCAGACGTCCGTATGTGTTTTACAGATCCACGCATCCATGGATCGGATCCGCAAAACACATACGGACGTCTGAATGGAGCCTTACAGGGGGGTAATCAGGGAGTCTATATGGGATGATCACCCCCCTGTAAGGCTCCATTCAGATGTCCGTATGTGTTTTACGGATCCACGCATCCATGGATCGGATCCGCAAAACACATACGGACGTCTGAATGGAGCCTTACAGGGGGGGGGGGATCCATGACAGGGGGGTGATCACCCCATATAGACTCCCTGATCACTTCCATGTCATTGATCACCCCCCTGTCATTGATCACCCCCCTTTAAGGCTCCATTCAGACGTCCGTATGTGTTTTGCGGATCTCGGCAAAAGACAACATTTCCCATTTTTTTAATACAAAGTTGGCATTTGATCAAGATATTTCTCTCACCCAGCATGGGTATATGTAAAATGACACCCCAAAACACATTCCCTAACTTCTCCCGAGTACGGCGATACCACATGTGTGACACTGTTTTGCAGCCTAGGTGGGCAAAGGGGCCCACATTCAAAGAGCACCTTTCGGATTTCACAGGCCATTTTTTACACATTTTGATTTCAGACTACTTTGCACGCATTTGGGCCCCTAAAATGCCAGGGCAGTATAACTACCCCACAAGTGACCCCATTTTGGAAAGAAGACACCCCAAGGTATTACATGATGGGCATAGTGAGTTTATGGAAGTTTTTATTTTTTGTCACAAGTTAGTGGAATCTGAGACTTTGTAAGAAAAAAAATCATAATTTTCCGCTAACTTGTGACAAAAAATAAAAAGTTCTATGAACTCACTATGCCTATCAGCGAATACCTTAGGGTGTCTACTTTCCTAAATGGGGTTATTTGTGGGGGTTTTCTACTGTCTGGGCATTGTAGAACCTCAGGAATCATGACAGGTGCTCAGAGCTGAAGGGTTAAACAGAATTAGCTGTGTGATCTGTATGAAGGACAAGAGGTTGGGTGACATCATATTGAAGGGTGACTATGTATACAATTACCTTCTGTCTTTATAAGGGAAGTTTCTCGTCAGCATTTATTATAATGAGAGATGCCTTTCTTTCTCTATAAGGTACTGCTGTTATTGTAATAAGAACTCAAGCTATTCTTGTATGTATGTTTGAAAGTATATAAGGCCCTGTACGACAACAATAAATAGAACTGTTTCTGACATAATTCTGCATCTGTCATTGACACGTTCTCCAGACGTCTGTCTTCGGGGACACAGAAAGAAATCACGGTGCATAGAGAGACGGATCATATTCTTTCAGTTGGGAGCTCGTCCGTGTAATAGAAATGCAGGAATTCGGTAAGTAACGGAACATTCCTGTCTAAAGACTGGGGACATTCCGATGCTTTCCGTAAAATTTTCTGTTACTTCTATTTTGAATCCGCTTTAGACACTCTGAAAGAAATAGACAAGCTATCTTTAGGGAAGGTAGAATCTACTTTGGGGAAGGTAGAATATTGCAAGCTGCCTTTAGGGAAGGTAGAATGATTAGAATCTGTCTTTAGAGAAGATAGAATATTAGAATCTGTCTTTAGAGAAGATAGAATATTTGTCACGGCTGTTTAAGGGTAACAAGAGTATACACAGTAAAAAGAGCTACTGACCGGACCCCAAACTAGGGAAGAGAAAGGGTGACCCCTGTCAGACCCTCAACACTCTCCCTATGCTGCTAAAGCACATGCCCGGATCCAAATGGTGGAACGAGGCATGCCCGCGTACCTTAGACTGATGAGCCCTGTAACCCCTACAATAGTGGAAGGGGCACGGCCGCCGATGCCCTGCACCGAATATGGAGGGAACCGGGGCCACCTCGGATCCAGTCAGGAAATCACCAGGTACATAACAAAGTCTGCACACTTAGCTGATGGAGCTGCAGCCGCAGAGAAGACGGATCCAAGGACCGCTGGCAATATCCGGAGTGCTTGCAGCAGCAGAACACAGGTCCAGAGAACTAGTAGCTAAAGGAGTGAAGATACTCAAGGCAGAGCTACAACTGAAAAGAGAAATATAATCCACGCCCTGCAATAGGAGGAGGGGTGATTTAAAGGCAGAGAAATCAAACGCAGGAGAGACAGCTGGGAGTAAGACCTAATCACAGGGGCGGAGAAACAGAACAGTGAGAAAACCTCCAACCCTAAGTGACATCATCACAGGGGTGGAGACACAGAGCTTTGAGAACGTCTCAAAGCTCTGGTAGTGACAGTACCCCCCCTTCTGAGGGTGGACTCCGGACACCTAGGACCCACCTTCCCAGGATGAGCCCTATGAAATGCCCTGATAAGGCGAGTGGCTTTAATGTCCGACATCGGAACCCACATCCTCTCCTCAGGACCATAACCCTTCCAATGAACGAGGTACTGAAGAGAACCGCGGACAATGCGAGAGTCCACAATTCTGGAAACCTCAAACTCCAGATTGCCATCAACCAAAATCGGAGGAGGAGGCAAAGAGGAGGGTACCGTGGGCTGGACATATGGTTTTAAGAGAGATCTGTGAAAAACATTATGTATCTTCCAAACCCGTGGAAGATCAAGGCGGAAGGCAACAGGATTGATGACTGACAAAATTTTATAAGGCCCAATAAACTTGGGACCCAATTTCCAGGAGGGAACCTTCAGTTTAATATTTCTTGTAGACAACCACACCAGATCACCCACATTCAGGTCCGGACCAGGCACACGTCTCTTATCAGCCACACGCTTATACTTCTCACTCATCTTTCTGAGATTACTCTGAATCTTTTGCCAAATGGTAGACAAAGACGAGGAAAATCTCTCCTCCTCAGGTAAACCAGAAAGAGCCCCTCCCGAGAATGTCCCAAACTGCGGATGGAACCCATATGCACCAAAAAATGGTGACTTATCAGAAGATTCCTGACGACGGTTGTTCAAAGCAAACTCAGCAAGAGGGAGAAATGAACACCAATCCTCCTGGTTCTCTGCCACAAAACAGCGCAAATATGTCTCCAGATTCTGATTGAGGCGCTCAGTCTGACCATTCGACTGCGGGTGAAAAGCAGAAGAGAAGGACAGCCGAACCCCCAGGCGAGAACAGAAAGCCTTCCAGAACCTGGACACAAACTGCGTGCCTCTATCGGAAACAATCTCAGAGGGAATGCCGTGCAATTTAACAATATGATCGACAAAAGCTTGCGCCAACGTTTTAGCATTGGGTAAACCAGGGAAAGGAACGAAATGAGCCATCTTGCTAAAACGGTCCACGACCACCAGGATCACCGACTTCCCCGAGGAACGAGGAAGATCCGTGATAAAGTCCATGGACAGGTGTGTCCAAGGACGGGAAGGTATGGGTAACGGGAGAAGGGAACCTGAAGGTCGTGAACGAGGGACCTTAGCGCGAGCGCACGTCTCACAAGCCGCCACAAAACCCTCCACAGACTTACGAAGAGCCGGCCACCAAAATCTCCGAGCAATGAGATCTACCGTGGCTCTACTCCCGGGGTGACCAGCAAGAACTGTATCATGATGTTCCTTAAAGAGTTTGTGACGTAGCTCAGGAGGCACGAACAACTTCCCGGAGGGACAACGGGCAGGTGCCTCAGACTGGGCAGCCTGGACCTCGGCCTCCAAATCGGAATATAGAGCAGAAACAACTACCCCCTCCGCCAAAATGGGACCCGGGTCCTCGGAGTTTCCTCCTCCCGGAAAACAGCGAGAGAGAGCATCAGCCTTCACATTCTTGATCCCAGGGCGGAAAGTAACAACAAAATTAAATCTGGAGAAGAACAGAGACCATCTGGCCTGTCTCGGATTCATACGCCTGGCCGACTCCAGGTACGCCAGATTCTTATGGTCGGTAAAAACGGTGATAGGGTGCCTGGCCCCCTCCAACCAATGGCGCCATTCCTCGAAAGCCAACTTGATGGCCAACAACTCCCTATCTCCCACATCATAGTTTCTCTCTGCCGGGGAGAGTTTTCTAGAGAAAAAGGCACATGGTCGCCATTTGGCAGGAGAGGGGCCCTGGGACAAAACTGCACCCACACCCACCTCGGAAGCATCCACCTCAACAATAAAAGGTAAGGAAACATCGGGATGCACCAAGATGGGAGCAGACGCAAAACTCTCTTTAATCTTAGAAAAGGCTGCAAGCGCCTCCTCCGACCAAGAGGAAAAATCCGTCCCCTTTTTTGTCATGTCAGTAAGGGGTTTGACAATAGAGGAATAATTCAAAATGAACTTTCTGTAGTAGTTAGCAAAACCCAGAAAGCGCATCAATGCCTTCTGATTTTCAGGAAGCTCCCACTCCAGCACAGCACGGACCTTCTCCGGATCCATGCGAAAACCAGAAGCAGAGAGGAGAAAACCCAGAAATTGAATCTCTGATACCATAAAAAGACATTTCTCCAGCTTGGCATACAGTTTATTTTCCCGCAGTATCTGCAGGACCTGAAAAAGATGATCCTGATGAGTCTGAACATCAGGGGAAAAAATCAAAATATCATCAAGATACACCAATACAAATTTCCCCATTAAATGATAGAAAATACTATTAACAAAATGCTGAAAGACGGCCGGAGCATTCATCAGGCCGAAAGGCATAACGAGATTCTCGAAATGCCCGTTAGGGGTATTAAAGGCCGTTTTCCATTCATCCCCCTCTCTGACCCTGACCAGGTTGTACGCGCCTCTCAGATCCAATTTGGAAAACACCTTGGCCCCAACAATTTGGTTGAAGAGGTCCGGGATCAGAGGAAGGGGATAGGGATCGCGAATCGTGATACGGTTCAGCTCCCTAAAATCTAAGCAAGGTCTCAGAGAGCCATCTTTTTTTTTAACAAAAAAAAAACCCGCGGCAACAGGCGACTTTGAGGGACGAATATGCCCCTTCTCGAGACTCTCAGAGATATAGGTTCGCATTGCGAGTCTCTCCGGTTGTGAGAGATTGTAGAGGCGTGCCTTTGGCAGCTTGGCGCCGGGAATGAGGTTAATGGGACAGTCAAACTCCCGGTGAGGAGGTAGCTCCTGAACACCGCTCTCGGAAAACACATCCGAGAAATCAGAGAGAAATGATGGCAGAGTTTTAGTAGACACCTCTGCAAGAGTGGCTGTGAGACAATTCTCTCTACAAAAGTCACTCCACTCATTTATTTGCCTTCCTTGCCAATCAATAGTGGGGTTATGTCTAGTGAGCCAGGGTAGCCCCAAAACTAGAGGAGAAGGCAATCCGTTAAGGACAAAACAAGATATCTCCTCCA
This sequence comes from Bufo gargarizans, assembly GCF_014858855.1. Classification (NCBI taxonomy): domain Eukaryota; kingdom Metazoa; phylum Chordata; class Amphibia; order Anura; family Bufonidae; genus Bufo; species Bufo gargarizans. Next base: position 386,274,830 of record NC_058081.1, read on the forward strand.
CATGAGTGTCACCTACAGCTAGCCGGATATTGTGAACAATGCCTTTCAGAGATCTCTGCGAGAGTGGGGCAGAGTCAATAGCAAAAACAGGTATATCCTTTTCTAATGTACAAACCTGAAAACCATGCAAGGCTACAAATTGAGTGTCAATAAGATTGACGGCCGCTCCACTATCGACAAAAATCTCACAAGGAATGACCTTGCTCTCTAGCGCCACCCTGGCAGACAGGAGAAAACGGGAACTGCAGGTCAGAGGAAAAGCATCAATTCCCACATCAACTTTGCCCAAAGTAGCAGATGAAGCAGAACTTGATGATCCACCTCTTGAGGTTTTTCTCTTATTATCGCTCTTAGTACAGTTCAGGAATCTCCTAGACGGACAAACATTTGCCAAATGACCTATGCCCCCACAACAAAAACACACCATATTCTGAGGACTAAATCCTCTTTTATCAGGGGCAAGTCGGCCTAGCTGCATGGGCTCCTCCTCAGAGGGGAGCGAGACAGGATGAGACCCCTGCATACTGAATGAGTCCGCACCATTGCCCCTAGACTGACAATGACTGGACAGAGAGGTCTTGTTTCTTTCCCTTAGACGCCTGTCAAGGCGTACCGCCAATGACATGGCAGACTCTAAGGATGTTGGTCTCTCATGGAAAGCAAAGGCATCTTTCAAATCCTCTGAGAGACCATGACAGAACTGACTTCGGAGTGCAGCATCATTCCAGCCTGAATCAGCTGCCCATCTCCGAAATTCAGAACAATAAAGCTCCGCAGACAGTTTGTTCTGGCATAGAACACGTAGGTTCGATTCTGCCAGAGCAACACGATCCGGGTCATCATATATCTGCCCCAGGGCCACAAAAAACCTCTCCACGGATTGCAGGGAAGGATCCCCTGATGGCAGCGAAAAAGCCCAAGTCTGAGCATTACCTCTGAGCAGGGAGATGACAATCCTCACCCTCTGTTCCTCATTACCAGAGGAGTGGGGACACAAACAAAAATGGAGTTTACATGCCTCTCTGAAGCGAACAAAATTCTCACTGCCCCCGGAGAACGTTTCCGGAAGTGAGACCTTTGGCTCGCAACAGACTCCATGAGCCGGAGCAGAGCCCAATGCTTGTAGCTGAGTCAGAGATTGACGGAGATCCGCTACTTCCAAAGAAAGACCCTGCATGCGGTCAACCAGGTCAGAAAGCGGATCCATGTCAACAAGGACGGTTTTGGTGGATTATAATGTCACGGCTGTTTAAGGGTAACAAGAGTATACACAGTAAAAAGAGCTACTGACCGGACCCCAAACTAGGGAAGAGAAAGGGTGACCCCTGTCAGACCCTCAACACTCTCCCTATGCTGCTAAAGCACATGCCCGGATCCAAATGGTGGAACGAGGCATGCCCGCGTACCTTAGACTGATGAGCCCTGTAACCCCTACAATAGTGGAAGGGGCACGGCCGCCGATGCCCTGCACCGAATATGGAGGGAACCGGGGCCACCTCGGATCCAGTCAGGAAATCACCAGGTACATAACAAAGTCTGCACACTTAGCTGATGGAGCTGCAGCCGCAGAGAAGACGGATCCAAGGACCGCTGGCAATATCCGGAGTGCTTGCAGCAGCAGAACACAGGTCCAGAGAACTAGTAGCTAAAGGAGTGAAGATACTCAAGGCAGAGCTACAACTGAAAAGAGAAATATAATCCACGCCCTGCAATAGGAGGAGGGGTGATTTAAAGGCAGAGAAATCAAACGCAGGAGAGACAGCTGGGAGTAAGACCTAATCACAGGGGCGGAGAAACAGAACAGTGAGAAAACCTCCAACCCTAAGTGACATCATCACAGGGGTGGAGACACAGAGCTTTGAGAACGTCTCAAAGCTCTGGTAGTGACAATATTAGAATCTGTCTTTAGGGAAGATAGAATGAAAAATGATAGTGTCTGTCTTTAGGGAAGATAGACTGAAAATAGACTCCTGGCCAGGTCACACAGATACTTTAGGGAAGTATTTTATAGTTAGTTATATCTTTTCGGGAAGGATATACCAGAGGTAGTCTTTTGGGAAGACTTCATATAGTGTCTGCACCTTGATTTCTTTTGTCACCCCTTGTCTGTTGCTTCTTTTCTGTCGCTTTCTTATGCTTTCTGTTATGTTCTGATGTTATAAAGCATTAAGTAGTTTTTTATGCTGAAGGTAAGCAGCAATTGAAACTGTGACCACTGCACTAACTTTATTGTGTGTGTCCTGGATGATCTTTTAACCCAGCAACTGGTGACCGCAAGTTACTATTTTAAGGGATTATACGAGGCATGCCCGCGTACCTTAGACTGATGAGCCCTGTAACCCCTACAATAGTGGAAGGGGCACGGCCGCCGATGCCCTGCACCGAATATGGAGGGAACCGGGGCCACCTCGGATCCAGTCAGGAAATCACCAGGTACATAACAAAGTCTGCACACTTAGCTGATGGAGCTGCAGCCGCAGAGAAGACGGATCCAAGGACCGCTGGCAATATCCGGAGTGCTTGCAGCAGCAGAACACAGGTCCAGAGAACTAGTAGCTAAAGGAGTGAAGATACTCAAGGCAGAGCTACAACTGAAAAGAGAAATATAATCCACGCCCTGCAATAGGAGGAGGGGTGATTTAAAGGCAGAGAAATCAAACGCAGGAGAGACAGCTGGGAGTAAGACCTAATCACAGGGGCGGAGAAACAGAACAGTGAGAAAACCTCCAACCCTAAGTGACATCATCACAGGGGTGGAGACACAGAGCTTTGAGAACGTCTCAAAGCTCTGGTAGTGACAATATTAGAATCTGTCTTTAGGGAAGATAGAATGAAAAATGATAGTGTCTGTCTTTAGGGAAGATAGACTGAAAATAGACTCCTGGCCAGGTCACACAGATACTTTAGGGAAGTATTTTATAGTTAGTTATATCTTTTCGGGAAGGATATACCAGAGGTAGTCTTTTGGGAAGACTTCATATAGTGTCTGCACCTTGATTTCTTTTGTCACCCCTTGTCTGTTGCTTCTTTTCTGTCGCTTTCTTATGCTTTCTGTTATGTTCTGATGTTATAAAGCATTAAGTAGTTTTTTATGCTGAAGGTAAGCAGCAATTGAAACTGTGACCACTGCACTAACTTTATTGTGTGTGTCCTGGATGATCTTTTAACCCAGCAACTGGTGACCGCAAGTTACTATTTTAAGGGATTATACTACCTGATAATTGTGAAGGACGTTGTGCATAGATTCTGTACGGACAGTCCTGGGGTAAATTTTGCTCTGCCTCCATCTCAATTAAGTTATATGACATGGGTGCACAGCAAGGAAAGGTCTCTCCACCCCCTCCGAATGTAGGTGACACTTGTAAGGATTATGTAGCCCGGGTCTGTGGGACTGATTGTTGTTTAGTTACTCCCTGGGTTGATACTCTGGCAGTATGGACAGAGTGAATGTATAAATTTGTTCCCTCAGGAAGAGGCTAATGACGTCTTCCATATGGATATGGTGATCAGGATTATGTTTGAGTGACACTGAAGCTTACCCATATTATGGTCCAGACCTCCAGTGGGACCTGCAGTGTATGAAGTCCAGTAGGGAAAATTGCCTTACTTAAGCACCATAATGGTATGATAGACCAAATAAAGGTTCACAAGCAGTAGGCAGGGAACCAGGAGGGAGGGATATATATATAAAAAAAAACATGAGTTAGATAAAGAATTGACAAGGAGTTCACTCCAGAAGCCCATCCTCCCAATTTAGGAAATATCCCACAGATATATCCGTCCCTTCTAACAGGTGACTTAGATTAAAAAGTACTTTGAGGCCCAGAGATTGTTAAATTGGCTCAAAAGGGAAGAAGATAGGAGGAGAAGAGCTGACACTCTAGAATCCTTTTACAGTACACACTTCTTCTTCACAGCATCTGTTGGGAGATAGTTCAGACGCTGCCCGCAGCTCCCTGCCCCCCTTCTCCTCATGTCCATTACATACACAAGGCTTCGAGTGACAGCAGTGAAGGGAGGGGGGGAGGGCTCCTGAGCTACAAATGCAGTTTCTGACAGTTTGGGATAGACCAGTTGTTGTCCTGGAAATACGAGAACATGTAGAATGCAATTCACACATTTCTAACACTAGAGATGTCATTTCTCCCATGCGCCTTAGAAAAAAAAAAAATATATGTTTTCCCAAACCTGAACATATACCTCCTCATGATGAGGACAGTGACCTTGAGGAACAGTTCACTTTTATGACTATAGGGGTCATCTTGTTAAAGGGACCTATTGAAGTAGTTGATATTAATAAGGTTGTTATTATACCTATAGCCCCTGAGGTTCCTGACGTACCATCTCTGCTATCAGCTATTCCTGCCATGCAGAGGTTTTCTCTGTTGTTGATTTGATGAATGCATTTTTTTCTGTCCCAGTTGACAAGGAGACACGGCCACTTTTTGCTTTCACGTTTAGATTTTGCCAGTATACTTGGTGTAGAATGCCTCAGGGTTATGTGGACTCTCCAGTAGTCTACTCCATTGTCCTCCAAATTACACTGCGCCCTTGGACTGCCCCTCATGGTTCTGTCCTTCTACACTATGTGGATGATCTCCTCATATGTAGTTTTACTCGGGAGGCCTGCCAAGCAGACTGTGTTAGTTTACTACTGTGGTTATGTGACACATTACAATGGTGTATGGAAAGAGTTGAGTATTTGGGCTTCGTTCTCAGTAAAGGTGAGAGGAGAATCAGCCATGCCAGAATTGCCGCCATACTGGGTCTGCCCCGCCCACAAACCAAGAAGGACATGTTGACCTTTCTTGGCATGATTGGTTACTGCCGCCAATGGATTGCTGATTGTTCCTAATAATATTCTGAGACAAGCCACTAATACTGAGATGCCTGACTCCATTAAATGGTCTGATGACATGTTACAAGCTTTTAGTCATTTGAAATGTGCAATGGTTTCAAGTCCTGGTTTGGGCTTACCCGACTATGGTGTGATGTTTCACTTATTTGCCAGGGACAATTGTAAAACCATGGCAGGAGTCCTGGCGCAGGATCATGGAGGTAAATACCGCCCTGTTGCTTTTTTCTCAAAAGTGGTTCCCGTACAGGTTTAGGGCATGCCTGCGTGTCTCAGGAGTTTGGCAGCCTGTGCTATGGTTGCTGAGATGGCCACGCCTATCACCCTGGGTCATCCCACTACTCTGCATACCTCACACAATGTTCAAGCCCTGTTGAGGAACATACATACGCAACATATGTCAGCACAAAGACTGAGCGGATATGAAGTTTTGTTGCTATCTAATCCTCAACTTCATATCAAGTACTCAGCACCCACGTTCGGTCCAATGGCTATCCTGAATGCCCTGCTTGGCTACAAGGGAGAGCAGGATGATTTGCCTCCTCCCCATGCATGTACTGAGCTTATACATGAGCATACCTCACCTAGGCCTGACTTACAGTCCACTCCCATGGAAGGAGCACCTGATATATTTATGGATGGATCCTGTTCCCGCCCTAATGTTGAGGGGAACAATGTGGCTGTATACACTGATTCCAAGTATGCCTTTGGGGTTGTCTATGATCATGGGGTAATCTGGCAGAGGAGAGGCTTCATAGCTGCAGATGGGAGATGTATCTCACATTCCACCCTGGTCCATGTTCTCCTGGCCACCATCCAATTACCTAGCACAGTGGCTATTATCCATTGTAAGGCACATATTGGACTACAAGCGAACGTAGCTATAGGGAATGCCCTAGCTGATCAGGCAGCAAAGGAGGCTGCTATTAGGACGGCAGCGACAGTTCGAATGCCTTCGCTGGTTCCAGACATTACCCTTACTGACAATCTATTGCTCAGCCTCCAGGATTTGGCTACCACTAGCGACAAACTGGCATGACAGTCGGTAGGTGCAGTACAAGACCCTAATACGGGTCTTCTCTGCAAAGAGGGGAATCCATGTATCCCAGTTGCAAGCGCCCCGATTTTAATTGAACAGTATCATGGTCTTGGCCATAGGGGAGCACAGGCAACCACTGACCTCATTCAGAGAGATTTTTTTATACCAGGTCTTAGATCAAAGGTACAATCTTATGTTTAGCGGAGTATTATATGTCTCAGAAATTAGGATGCAGCCTAACAAGGATACTGGGTACTCACCATTTGGGGTCCTAATGGGAAGACCCTTCCCCACCCCTTGGGGTCAAAGGCCCCTGTGATAGAAAAAGGGTACTAGAAGTAGTACAAGCAGAGTATGTGAGGAAACTTATAGAAACTTTAGATCAAATTGAACAAGATATTGCTCGTGCCTCTCCTTTCTCTCCACAGGAACCTACGCATCCTTTCCAACCAGGAGATGTGGTGATAGTCCAGCGCCTGGCAAAAGGACGAAAACAGACTGAGTTCCCGTTTGGACCACCCACCCGAGTGGTAGCAGTCACCAGAACAGCGATTCTCACAGAAGAGGCTCCAATCTGGATTCACGCTAGCAGAGTGAAAAGGGTTCCTGAGGCTTCTTCTCCGGTGATAGACAAAGACAAAGAGGGTGAAGCAGGTGTGAAATCCCTGAACAAAGAGGGGAGCTCAGAAGAAGCTTCCCTGAAAAGTGCCTTGCCACAAGCTGAAGATGATGACCCCACAATATTCTGGGAGACAATATTCTAGGAGAGAATTGTTGTCTGCTGATAATTATTAGTCTGGCTTATTACTACATGTATTTATCACCCAGAGGAGATGAGTTTCTTCTGCGGTGCACTAAATAATCAGCCAGTATATAAAAGAGCTCAGGAGCAAGATCCCTTTGCTCCCGTCCCCTTTTATTCTGAACAGAATAGTATAATCAGGATGGCAAATGCCCTAAATGTTAGTTCATTGTGCCTTAAAGACTTACAGAGCCCACGGGATCTTATACAAACATGTGTTATTGCTGTGCCTACCCCCGATGAATCCCTCCTTGAAGTCTGGTCGAAGGAGAACAATACACAATCCTTTATTCCCTTGTATGACTTCTGTTGGGAATGTCAGAAAATAGGAAATAGCAGGGATAATATTAGAATAACAACTATTAACGGTGACTGCAGCAGAAACTTGTTTTACTTTCCCAGGATATAACTTTATATTGTGATAATAGAGACATAAAAAGTGAATTACCTAGGAATAGTGTATATGATTATATTGATGACACCTGTAAAAAGAATAGAAGACTTGCTAGCTCCCTGGATAATCCCACGAGTTGTAATAAGACCATTGTGACTCCTAGTTTTATCTATAATATAATGCTCCCTAAAGGATGGTTTTTGTCTTGTGGTAACAGCACCTACAATTACATTCCTGCTAATGTTATTGGAGGTCCCTGTGCGTTATCCCGGCTGACTTTGGCTCTTCCCAGTCAACCAAGACTTGATCAGCAGATTGTGACTCTACTTTACCCCTTCTCAGCCATACAGAATATATAAGTTTGGGCGCCTCTATACTAGGGGTGCCTGGACTGGCTATATATAATACTCGTACTATAAATTCTATTGCATGTGACTTAGCAAAATCCCTGAATCATACCTCTATCGCCTTATCAGACATGCTTTTAGATATACAAGGTATAAGAGGAGCAGTGCTAGAAACTAGATTATCTGTAGATTATCTGTTACTGAAGCATAATATAGGATGTCAAGATTTTAAAGGAATGTTTTGTTTTAATTTATCTGATCATTCCAGATCAATCCAGTCCCATATTCAAGGGTTACATGAAATTGCTAATGATATCAGGAAAGATGTTGAGTCATCCTCTTGGTGGGACTGGTTATTGAGCTGGCTGCCGGATTTGAGTTGGTTAAGAACATCATTGATCAGTATTATAATTATTATTGCTTCCTTGATTGTTATATGTTGTTGCATCCAATGTATCCCTTCCCTCATACAGATGTTTTGTGCAATGTGTCCAAAACCCACAGACCCTGGTCAAGCATATGCTACTTACCTCTCTATGAGAGAGAAAAGATAAGTCATATTTATGACTAAAGAGGGGATTGAAGGGTTAAACAGAATTAGCTGTGTGATCTGTATGAAGGACAAGAGGTTGGGTGACATCATATTGAAGGGTGACTATGTATACAATTACCTTCTGTCTTTATAAGGGAAGTTTCTCGTCAGCATTTATTATAATGAGAGATGCCTTTCTTTCTCTATAAGGTACTGCTGTTATTGTAATAAGAACTCAAGCTATTCTTGTATGTATGTTTGAAAGTATATAAGGCCCTGTACGACAACAATAAATAGAACTGTTTCTGACATAATTCTGCATCTGTCATTGACACGTTCTCCAGACGTCTGTCTTCGGGGACACAGAAAGAAATCACGGTGCATAGAGAGACGGATCATATTCTTTCAAGAGCTGCTTCAAAAAGTGGAAATTCACATTTTTGTACCATAGTTTGTAAACGCTATAACTTTTACCCAAACCATATTTTTTACCCAAACATTTTTTTTTTATCAAAGACATGTAGAACAATACATTAAGAGAAAAATTTATATATAGATGTCGTTTAAAAAAAATAAAAATACAACTGAAAGTGAAAAATGTCATTTTTTTGCAAAAATTTCTGTCAATTTTGATTAATAACAAAGAAAGTAAAAATTTTAGCAGCAATTAAATACCACCAAAAAAAGCTCTATTAGTGAGATGAAAAGGAGGTAATATTCATTTGGGTGGTAAGTTGCATGACCGAGCAATAAACTGTGAAAGTAGTGTAGTGCAGAATTGTAAAAAGTGGTCTGGTCATTAAGGGTGTTTAAGCTAGGGGGGCTGAAGTGGTTAAATGCAGTGAAGGGTACCTTCTTCCTTCCAATATTGTTATTGGGTACCTCCGCTGCTGCAGCTCCTCTTCCTTGGAGTGCCTGGTGTGCCGCGCTTGCACACGTTCCACAATGTCTGCTATAGGGTTGGGGCCAAAAATGTGCTAGCCTTATCTGGACTGCCCGGTTGAATTGTATTTCCTCAGGTGTTAAGTTCAGGATGCTGGGTACATTAACGCTCTCCATTCCTTGCGCTGCATCCATTTCCACTAGTTGAGCAATAATCTCCATTTTCTTGAGATTAGCTGCTGGCTGTCCTCGGCATTGTAATATTTTTTTAAGGGTAATCCGTTTTAGTTCTTCATATTGCATTTGTAGCTGTCCCTCTGGGTGGTGGGACTCATCCCACTGCTGCCACCATTGTTACGATCCTCTCGGCAGAAAAGAGTGATACCGCCGTTTAGAAGAACTCCCCCCCCCCCACAAAAAAAAACGAGACCAAGCTCTGTGTTGAGGGTAAATCAGAATCACTCTTTACTGAGGGCTCCCCGCCCGTATTTATGCAGGTCCCCATCTGATGGACACTCCCCTAGGGGGACCAGATGGTAGACTGTGACACGGGACAGATATGCAGCAATTCAGGATACACAGACACAATACATCCCCACAGTGCATCTTGGTTTCCTCCTCTCTGCCCTGGAGACAACCGAGGAGAAATTCAATGATCTCTCAGGACAAAGGGAAATCGCCATTGTACACGTGGGGACAACAGGACAGAAATCACTATTCAAATAAACAATGTCACAACCATTACAGTAAACACAGACATTTAACATATCACGAGACAGCTCAGGTCTGAGTGCATATTATTAGGTGAATGGCACTCAGACTACACGAATACAATAGAATCGCCATGGAGCCAAAGTCTTTAATTTCACAAACAGGCTCCATGGCATATCTATCTGGGTACACTCACATAACATACAATACAATTCCAAAGACAGATGGTTCTGTCACAGCAACCATCTTTAGTAAGGGTAGCTTGCCAAATCTCGGTGTCTGAGGTTTATAATACTCAATACCTCTTATACACAATCAAGTTACATTATTATGAGCAGGGGCGTAACGATCACGGTCGGAGAGGGTGCGAGTGCGACCAGAGTCGGGGGGGGGGGGCCCACTGCACTCACGTGTAACAGAGCCCGGCACTGTCACTGTACCTCATGCCAGACCCCTTCAGAGTGCTCATCTCAGCTGCGTCACATGCAGTCCAGAACCCTACAAGTATTATTCACAAATGAAGCAGGTAGGTGGAGCCTGACCGATGTTAGTCGGACTCTGCCCACCTGCTTTGTTTGAGAATAACACTAGTAGGGCATCGCTGGCGCTTGATAGATCCTGAACCACATATGATGCAGCTGAGATGAGCACTTTGACGGGGCCCGGCATGAAGTACAGTGACAGTGCTGGGTTTGTTACATGTAAGTGAAGACTGGGGGAAGTGGGGGAAATTACTGGGGGCAGTGGTGGAAATTACTGGGGGCAGTGAGGGACATTACTGGGGGCAGTGGAAGGGCATTACTGGGGGCACTATAGGGATATTACTATGTGTGCTATACAGGGAGTGCAGAATTATTAGGCAAGTTGTATTTTTGAGGATTAATTTTATTATTGAACAACAACCATGTTCTCAATGAACCCAAAAAACTCATTAATATCAAAGCTGAATATTTTTGGAAGTAGTTTTTAGTTTGTTTTTAGTTTTAGCTATTTTAGGGGGATATCTGTGTGTGCAGGTGACTATTACTGTGCATAATTATTAGGCAACTTAACAAAAAACAAATATATACCCATTTCAATTATTTATTTTTACCAGTGAAACCAATATAACATCTCAACATTCACAAATATACATTTCTGACATTCAAAAACAAAACAAAAACAAACCAGTGACCAATATAGCCACCTTTCTTTGCAAGGACACTCAAAAGCCTGCCATCCATGGATTCTGTCAGTGTTTTGATCTGTTCACCATCAACATTGCGTGCAGCAGCAACCACAGCCTCCCAGACACTGTTCAGAGAGGTGTACTGTTTTCCCTTCTTGTAAATCTCACATTTGATGATGGACCACAGGTTCTCAATGGGGTTCAGATCAGGTGAACAAGGAGGCCATGTCATTAGATTTTCTTCTTTTATACCCTTTCTTGCCAGCCACGTTGTGGAGTACTTGGACGCGTGTGATGGAGCATTGTCCTGCATGAAAATCATGTTTTTCTTACCTTGCAGCCTTCTTCCTGTACCACTGCTTGAAGAAGGTGTCTTCCAGAAATTGGCAGTAGGACTGGGAGTTGAGCTTGACTCCATCCTCAACCCAAAAATGCCCCACAAGCTCATCTTTGATGATACCAGCCCAAATCAGTACTCCACCTCCACCTTGCTGGCGTCTGAGTCGGACTGGAGCTCTCTGCCCTTTACCAATCCAGCCACGGGCCCATCCATCTGGCCCATCAAGACTCACTCTCATTTCATCAGTCCATAAAACCTTAGAAAAATCAGTCTTGAGATATTTCTTGGCCCAGTCTTGACGTTTAAGCTTGTGTGTCTTGTTCAGTGGTGGTCGTCTTTCAGCCTTTCTTACCTTGGCCATGTCTCTGAGTATTGCACACCTTGTGCTTTTGGGCACGCCAGTGATGTTGCAGCTCTGAAATATGGCCAAACTGGTGGCAAGTGGCATCTTGGCAGCTGCACGCTTGACTTTTCTCAGTTCATGGGCAGTTATTTTGCGCCTTGGTTTTTCCACACGCTTCTTGCGACCCTGTTGACTATTTTGAATGAAACGCTTGATTGTTCGATGATCACGCTTCAGAAGCTTTGCAATTTTAAGAGTGCTGCATCCCTCTGCAAGATATCTCACTATTTTTGACTTTTCTGAGTCTGTCAAGTCCTTCTTTTGACCCATTTTGCCAAAGGAAAGGAAGTTGCCTAATAATTATGCACACCTGATATAGGGTGTTGATGTCATTAGACCACACCCCTTCTCATTACAGAGATGCACATCACCTAATATGCTTAATTGGTAGTAGGCTTTCGAGCCTATACAGCTTGGAGTAAGACAACATGCATAAAGAGGATGATGTGGTCAAAATACTCATTTGCCTAATAATTCTGCACGTAGTGTAGGTACATTACTGGGGGAATATTATTATTACCAGAGACCAGGGGTGTTACGATGACATCACAGAGGGTGCAACCCATCTCGGCGTGGGGGGAGCGATCTAAAGTTTGCCCTGTGGCCCATAGATCTCTAGTTACACCATATGCAGCATGGAGAGCAGCAATACAGGATGGCAATGACTCAATAAGTCCCTGGTGGGTTGTTACAGGTATCTGGAGCCATAATGAATGTAGTACTTCACAAAGCTGCTGGAGGGTACATGGGGGCAGGATCCATAGAGCTAACACAACAATCGAGGTGGTCCTACAGATGCTTAATGGGGTTCAAGTCTGGGGAATTAGGAGGGCGGGGAATTATTTGGATATCATGGTCATGCTCTTCCAACCAATGTTGCGCATTTCTAGCTGTGTGACAAGTCACATTGTCTTGCTCGAAGATCCAATCTGCCACAGAGAAGACAATCAGCATGTAATGTAATAAGCAGGAATGAATCCATACTCAAATTTGTAGAGAGTGTCTTCCACATGGATGAGTGGACCAACAGAATGCCAGGAAAACATTCCTCAGATCATAATACTACCATCAGCAGCTTGATGGTTGCAGGGTGCTTGTTCTCTAAGTTTTCTCACGTGACATGCCAACATCCGTCTGTTAGATAAAGCAGAAAACTTGACTCAAGGCAACCCTTTCCCAATAAGCAGAGGTCCAATTGTAATACCACCATGAAAAGTGATGCTTTTTCTGCCAATACAACTTCATTAACAGAGGTGCAGTGGCCATCCTTCTGCTTTGGAGCCCCTCTGTTTTAGAAACACATCTGGTAGCACCCCTGGTTTCATTTTGGCATTGAGCTGCTCCACTTTAGCATGTCGGTCCACCCTTGTGCACCTTCATAGTCAATGTTCACCTCTTACATCAATGGCACATGGTGCTTTGCAGTTATTATATTGCTTATTTGCAGTGGTGCCATTTTTCTACTCACAATACACCTTCACCACAGCAGCATGCAAACAATTCATAAATAGAGATGTTGCGAACATAAAATTTTCAGTTCGCGAACAGCGAACTCGAATTTCCGCAAATGTTTGCGAACCGGGCGAACCGCCATGACTTGCCATAGACTTCAATAGGCAGGCGAATTTTAAAAACCACATGGACTCTTTCTGGCCACAATAGTAATGGAAAAGTTGTTTCAAGGGGACTAACACCTGGACTGTGGCATGTCGGGGGGGAACTCCATGGCAAAACTCCCATTGAAAATGTAGTAGTTGACGCAGAGTCAGGTTTTAATCCATAAAGGGCATAAATCACCTAACATTCCTAAATTGTTTGGAATAACGGGCTTTAAAACATCAGGTATGATGTTGTATCGATCAGGTAGTGTAACGGTTACGCCCGCTTCACAGTGACAGACCAAACTCTGACAGACCAAACTCCCCGTTTAACGCACTGCAAACAACTGCAAACAGTCCATTTGCACAACCGCAAACTCCCCCATTTGCACAAGGTTGGATACCAAGCTAGCCATGTCCCGTTCCTTGTCCTCACTGACATAATTGAAGGTCTCTTCCTCTACCCAGCCACGTACAACACCAAGGGTCCCCGAAAGGTGACAACAAGCCCCCTGGGACACCTGCTGTAGTTGGTCTTCCACCTCCTCAAAGCCACCTTCCTCCTCTGACTCCTCTTCTTCAGACTCCTCTCTCTGCGTTGCCGCAGGTCCAGCAATCAACGACGACAAGGCTGCTTCTGGTGGTGATGGTGACCACAACTCTTCCTCTTCATGCTCATCTACGGCCTGATCCAGCACTCTTCACAGGGAATGCTCCAGAAAAAACGCACATGGGATGAGGTCGATGATGTTGCCTTGGGTTTGAATGACCAGGTTTGTCACCTCCGCAAAAGGACGCATGAGCCTACAGCCATTGTGCATGAGCGTTTAGTAACGCGGCCAAAAAATACCCAGCTCCGCAGAAGCTGTCCTCTTTTTTTTTTTTTTTATGAAAAAAATCTGTTCTTACCAGTTTAATCTTTTTTTTGTCCCCTATCAGGGGCTGGTGTATGGAATAGATTTTAGGAACCAGGAGATGAAAAAAGATGCTTGGTCGGTCCTCTTACTTCCAATTTGGGGCACTACGCGTGCGCCGTGCAATGTACTGTGCTACCCTATATGAGTGGTATGTTAAGTAGTACTATTCTTATCAGTTTAACCCCTGTTATGTCCCCTATCAGGGGCCGGTGTATGGAATAGATTTTAGGAACCGGGAGATGGAAAAAGATGCTTGGTTGATCATCTCACTTCCAATTTGGGGCACTGCGCGTGCACCGTGCAATTTACTGTGCCACCCTACATGAGTGGTATGCTAAGTAGTACTATTCCTATTAGTTTAATCCCTGTTACGTCCCCTATCAGGGGCCGGTGTATGGAATAGATTTTAGGAACCGGGAGATGGAAAAAGATGCTTGGTTGATCCTCTTACTTCCAATTTGGGGCACTGCGCATGCGCCGTGCAATGTACTGTGCCACCCTATATGAGTGGTGTGTTAAGTAGTACTATTCTTGTCAGTTTAATCCCTGTTACGTCCCCTATCAGGGGATGTGTATTGAATAGAGTTTAGAGAACTGCAAAGAGTCGTCAATAGTTGACACACTCATGACATAAATTTTATTCCTCTATGCGTCAATCTTGGTGTAGTGATGACTGTGCTCGTGCGCACGTTTGGGAGATTGCAGGCGATGGCGGGTTTTCAAAGCCTATGGTCGTGCTGAGGTAGTTCAGTGACAGTTAAGTGACCCAGAAAACAATGATTCTGCAGTGTGGGCCCATTGTTGGCCTAGTAAGCTTTAATGATCACGTTAGATGATCTCAAAGAAATGCAAAATTATACAGCCGATCGTTTTTTGTCTGTTCACAATGAAGCAACGACCTTATCATCTGGGGTGTGCCAACATTGCTATTGCCAACACACTCATAGAGGTGATCGCTTCATTGTGATACACAAGCCCCTTCACCACAACAAGGTAACGATCACGAAGGGGAATTGACACATGTATGTGCCATTTTTTTTTTTGTTTTCTTTTTGCAGCCACAGTGCAGCACCAGAGGCCAGAAAAATTTGGCATGTACACATGCCTGAAAAATTAGGTATTGCAGCGGTCTGAAAAATTGATGTTTTCCAGGCAGAAAGTGCACTAAAACATTGCGGCTTGAACCCTAGTTGGTGGCGGAGAAGTCACGCAAGTCACCCGGCATGCAGAGATTAAATACAGCCACCCAAGGCATCTCATCAGGCCTTTTTTAGTCAAATGCATCCCTCACTGTCAGTCCCTTCGGGATCCATGCCTCATTCATCTTAATAAAGGTGAGGTAATCTAGACTTTTTTGACCTAGGAAACTTCTCTTTTTAGTGACAAAGTTCTATCGCAAATTGGGATAGCTCAGGCCACAGGTCAAGCCTGCACACCCAGTAGTCAAGGGGTTCATCGCTCCTCAGAGTGTCGATATCTGCAGTTAAGGCAAGATAGTCTGCTACCTGTCAGTCGAGTCATTCTCTGAGGGTGGACCCCGAAGGGCTGTGTCGATGCGTAGAACTTAAAAGCTCCGCATGTCCTCCATTAACAACACGCATGTAAAGCGTCCTGTCCTTGCCGGCGTGGTCGCGGTAGGAGGAGGATTACTTTCACCTCTTCCCCTGTTAGATTCCCGTTGTGCTTTGACATCACCCTTATACGATGTGTAAAGCATACTTTTTAACTTGTTTTGGAACTGCTGCATCCTTTCCGACTTCCGGTAATTCGGTAACATTTCAGCCACTTTCTGCTTATACCGGGGGTCTAGTAGTGTGGCCACCCAGTACAGGTCGTTCTCCTTCAGCCTTTTTATACGAGGGTCCCTCAACAGGCATGACAGCATGAAAGACCCCATTTGCACAAGGTTGGATGCCGAGCTACTCATGTCCTGTTCCTCGTCCTCACTGATCTTATTGAAGCTCTGTTCTTGCCCCCAGCCACGTACAACACCACGAATACCAGATATGTGACAACGAGCACCCTGGGATGCCTGCTGTGGTTGGTCTTCTTCCTCCTCAAAGCCACATTCCTCCTCTGACTCCTCTTCCTCAGACTTCTCTTACAGAGTTGCCGCAGGTCCAGCAAGCAATGCTGATAAAGCTGTTTCTGGTGGTGATGGTGACCACAACTCTTCCTCTTCACGCTCATCTACGGCCTGATCCAGCACTCTTCACAGGGCACGCTCCAGGAAGAAAACAAATGGGATGATGTCGCTGATGGTGCCTTCGGTGCGACTGATTAGGTTTTTCACCTCCTCAAAAGGACGCATGAGCCTACAGGCATTGCACATGAGCGTCCAGTAGCGTAGCAAAAAAATACCCAGCTCTGCAGTGGCTGTCCTAGCACCCTGGTCATACAAATATTCGTTGACTGCTTTTTCTTGTTGGAGCAGGAGGTCGAACATTAGGAGTGTTGAATTCCAACATGTCGGTCTTTCGCAAATCAAACACCTCACTGGCATGTTGTTTCGCCGCTGAATATTGGGAAAGTGCGCCATGGCTGTGTAGGAATGCCTGGAATGGCCACACACCTTCCTGGCCTGTTTGAGGACGTCCTGTAAGCCTGGGTACTTATGCACAAAGCGCTGTACGATCAGATTCAACACATGTAACATGCACGCTACATGTGTCAACTTGCCAAGATTCAATGCCGCCAACAAAATGCTTCCGTTGTCACACACCACTTTGCCGATCTCCAGTTGGTGCGGAGTCAGCCACTGATCCACCTGTGCGTTCAGGGCAGACAGGAGTGCTGGTCCGATGTGACTCTCTGCTTTCAGGCAAGTCAACCCCAAGATGGCATGAAACTGTTGTATCCGGGATGTGGAATAGCCCCTGGGGAGCTGGGGGGTGCAGTTGATGTGGAACAAGACGCAGCAGCAGAAGAGTACTCAGCCGAGGAGGTCAGCGATGAGGATGTAGTCGGAGGAGTAGAGGAGGTGGCAGTAGGCCTGCCTGCAAGTCATGGCTGTGTCACCAACTCCTCTGCAGAACCACGCATTCCATGCTTGGCAGCCATCAGCAGGTTTACCCAATTTGCAGTGTAGGTGATATTCCTGCACTGACCGTGCTTTGCAGACCAGGTATCAGTGGTCAGGTGGACCCTTGCCCCAACACTGTGTGCCAGACATGCCATGACTTCCTTTTCCACAATAGAGTACAGCTTGGGGATTGCCTTTTGTGTAAAAAAATTATTTGGCCGGGTACCTTCCACTGCGGTGTCCCAATAGCTACAAATTTTTGGAAGGCCTCAGACTCCACCAGCTTGTATGGTAAAAGCTGGCGGGCTAAGAGTTTCGACAAGCCAGCTGTCAGACGCCGGGCAAGGGGGGTGACTCTGTGACATTGGCTTCTTACGCTCAAACATTTCCTTGACAGTGTCGGGGGGTAATAATTCAATTAAGAATGATTAATTATGGTCATAAAAATAATTAACCATAAAAAAAAAAAATTATAAAATATGTCATAAATTCTTAAAATCATGACCTGGTGAATTGTAGACAACCTAATTGATACAATTCACATCTGAGTCCGACTATTTCCTCAGATAAATAAGTTATTTTTGACGTGAGATGATGTTAATGATAAACATGTAGTTTTACATTATACAATAATACACAGGTATTAAAAAAATATGCAGATTTATTGGTTACAAGGTTATAAACATATATAAGTAAATAAATATATATAGCGTTAAAATAAATCATTACAAGCTTAACAATACATGTGAGTGAAAATAACTTGTCACATTATAACCAAGCTATTATTCGGATATCAAAGTAGGAACATAAGTTATATATATATATATTGATAGAACATTCTTCGCCAAGCTAAGTGATGGATTCCCACAGGAAAGACATGTTTCGAGTCCTTCCCATTTAAGATATGGTTTAGCAAAGATCCTAGATCACTGTTATTTGTCTTAATAGTCTTACCAAAGTTATATGTGTGAAAATAGTCCAGGAAATGGTGGAAGGATACAGTTATCTCTTCTAAGTTATATCCTTGATTGGATTTGCCCATGCCTGAAGTCATGTGATGTGTAGTTGGTTAGAGGGGGGTGGAATGTATTTAGCATTCTATATTGATGTCTAGGATTAGACATGCCCATCCTGATATCATGAGGTTTTCTCTGAACAGAAGTAATATGTATGGCAGGCTGGATTCCCAGCCTGCATTTGTGGGAGGGGCGTAGGGTATTTAGCCGGCCCCACGCTCTCCTCCCAGGTGTCGGCATCGCGGCTCGTGCAGTGTGACGTCTTACCTGTGCGACTTCCGGTTCCGGCTCCCAGCTCCTGCGTGTAGCGGCGACCGCGTCCCCCGGCTCCGTCCATCTCCTCTGCGGTGTTGGTAAGTAGGCTCCGTGCCTCCGGTTCCTTCACAGGTCGGGTGTTGCGCGGCCGCAGTCTGCCGCGCGCCTCCAGGCTTCCTCCGGGCCGAGGGGTCCGTCGCTCACTGCCGCCAGCATCGCGCATGACCACCCCGCTGCCTCACTTCAAACCCGGCCGGAACGCCACGCCTCTTCTCCGCCCATCTCCCGCCCGCTCCTGCGCCGCTTCTCAGGACCGGTCCCCTTCAGCACTCCCCCCGCTCGGGCGTGGGGATCCGGTCTTGGAATCACATGGCAGGACGGGCTGGGTGCCCATGGTGGGTCTGCAGCACAGTGCATCTGGGCTTCAGACCTTGCATACCCAGATTGGCAGTTCCTGAGGCAGCGGGGAAACGTCAGCAGTCCGGCACAGATGTTCGGACGGCTGGGCGCCCCTGAGCCGTTCAACAGGGGGCGCACCGTCTCTACCATGTAACCCCTGCCACGACCTTTTTTCTCGGGGGGCCAACTGCGCATTCCGACGCCCGGGAGCACCCCACTGGGAGCCCGGATGCATTCCCTTAAGTGACGCCCTCCGGCCTTGTGAGGGTCGCAGCCGGGCTCCGCTCCAGGGCGTGTAAGATATCCGTGGCCGTCCCCTGATATGTTTCTCCTCCGTGTCCTGTCACCTAAGTAAGTTCTCGTCATGTCGTTTTTTTCACTCTGCACATCCTGTCACCTGATACGTTCAGGTCCGTTTTTCCTGTCTTATCACCTGATACGTTCAGGTTCGTTCCTGTCTTGTCACCTGATACGTTCAGGTTCGTTTCGTGTTCAGTCACCTGATACGTTCAGGTTCGTTTCGTGTTCAGTCACCTGATACGTTCAGGATCGTTTCGTGTTCAGTCACCTGATACGTTCAGGTTCGTTTCGTGTTCAGTCACCTGATACGTTCAGGTTCTTTTCCGTGTCTGGTCACCCATCATGTCGGGTTCTCCTCGTTGCATCACCTGATACGTTCAGGCCCGTCTTCATGTCCCGTCTCCTGATACGTTCAGGTTCTTTTTTCATGTGCTGTCACCTGACTCGCGCAGGTTCTCCTCTTGTCCAGTCACCTTGAATCCAGGCTCCTTTCCTGTCCGGTCACTCTTCATGTCTGGCCACCTGATACGTTCAGGTTCGCTCCATGTCCTGTCTCCTGTCACGTTCAGTTTTCACTTCATGTCCTGTCACCTGATACGTTCAGGTTCTTGTCGTTTTCCGTCACTGTTCATGTCCTGTTCACCTGGCACGTTCAGGTTTCATGTCCACCTGCCCTGTCAGACCCCGTTCTCGTCTCCTTCCCATCACGGAATGTCAGGGCCGGTCGCCTGACACCTCCACACTCACTCATTTCCATGGCCTTCCCCGTTAGGGCCTTCACCTGTCTTTGTCACACCCACGTTCAACTCGTCTCTCACCATCCTGTCATGCCTTCTCTCCTGCCTTGTATATATATCACGGTCAGGCTCTTCACCTCCCACACGCGGGTCCCGTGTGTCTCTCCATGGCCGCCATGCGCGGGCCATGTCGCCTCACTGGCCGTCGCTCTGGTAGGAGTCCACTTTGGCATTTGAGGCCTCATCGCCAGAGGCATCTCGGCCTTCGGTTCGTTTCACGGGACCCAACTCCTTCCAGTCACCGGTCAACCAGCTCTCGCTTCTTCTTTTCCTCCCGCGCAGGCCTTGTTGCTTTTCATGTTTCATATTTCACTCACATCCATTCTCGTTTTCACCTTGTCATCACGGCTTCACAAGGGCCACTCGGCCATGGCACCGTCTTCTTCTTCTCCAGCAGCCATCTCCTGGCACACCATGGGTCTTCAGTCCGATCATCCGGCACGTTCCATCACCCTCGTGTAGCTCCTGACCCGCTCAGGTTGTCATTTTCTTCTTCCCCATTCAGGTCTCGTTTTTTTTTCCTGATCGTCATCCGCGTAAGTTCCATTTTCAGAAATGTTGTTGGTAGACCTCTCCACGCAGGTATCTGTTAAATTTCCACCTCACTCACCAATCCCAGGTTACGAGGTGCAAGTCTCACCCTCCCTGCGGACCTTCCCGGGTTCTTTTCTTGCTCATTCCCAGGTTCCCCTTTTTCCACCCCAAGTTCCGCTGGGCCCAAGGTAAGATTTTTTTTTTATTTTTTATTATTTTCCCCTGTTTTTCCCCCTTCTGGGGGTTCTCTTGCATAAGTTTGTCTTTTCAATTCAGATCCTCCCAACAGGGTCCGAATCAAACGGCGTGCCCTCTCCCCGAGACCATGTCCCACGTTTCGGACATTGAGGACTCAATGTCCATTCCTGAATCAGCGGTCTCCGAGGCAGCCAGCCGCGCGTCCTACAGACACTGGACCGTCCCCAGGCTGGTCGCCGAGCTCAAAAGGAAAGGGATCCGCCACTCGGCATCAGCGCGAAAGGCGGAATTGTATCGCCTGCTCTTTCCCCAGTCACCCAGGGCGTCCGAACCACCCGGAGCCACTGAAGACCTGGTCTCCATGTCAACGATTCAGCTCTCCTTAACCCAACTCCATGCAACCATCAACAACCTGGCATCTTCCATATCGCACATCGACTCAAGGCTCCAGGCCGTCGAGAACACGATTGCCACGCCTCCTCCTCCCGCTGAGCCCGAAGCTGTTCCGTCAACCTCCTACGCCAACACCCCAGGTACGAGCCTTGCTTCGCCCGACATCGCCCCCGCTTTCTTCATACCAGAAAACATCAGGCGGGATATCCTGGCAGGGAAGGACATCAATTTGGCCGCCATCCTGATCTCCACACATGACACGGTCGAAAACCGGACAATCGCCTGCGGTGATGTGTCAGTGGTACTGAGGTCCAAAGACGTCCGCCTAAACAAGAAGCTAACCATCCCTGAGTTTATGCTGACCTTCAGCCTGTACCGGGACATCGTGTGTTCCATTCATCCCCACCGCAGGGAGGAACTGGACATATACATGTACAAGGTCACTGAGTTGGGATACAAATATGGCGGTTCCGCTTTTTATGAATACCACCGGTCTTTCTCCGCCAAAGCGGCAGCAGCGTTCCTCCAGCACCAGCATGTCACCAACTGGGCGGTCTTGGACATGGAGATCTTTTGCAGGCATTTCGCCGGGCTGAAATCCCCTGCTTGTGCCGGTTGCCAGTCAGTTCTCCATTCCTCTGACTGGTGCCCCCATGTCCCTAACCCATCCCCGGCCAGGCCTTTGTTCAGCTCTGGAGCGCAGAAACCCAACCCCGCCACGGACAAACTAGGTCGTCCCATCACCTTCCTAGGGAAGAATCAAATCTGTAACAATTTCAACCTGGGTTTCTGCAGTTTCGATAAGTGCAAAGCCTTGCACATCTGCTCCATTTGTTTTAGGGCCCACCCTCAGTCCTCTTGTTCCCAACGCACGGCCAAACGCCCGTGACTAGGCGGGGTCAACATCGACCTGTTACTCTCCCTCCTCCAGCAACATCATGACCCCAGTTTTGTCCTGTTCCTCAAACAGGGTTTCACGGAGGGGTTCCATACAGGGCTAGTCACCCTTCCACAGTCCACTCATGAGTGCCCCAACCTTCTCTCTTCTCTTGCGGATCCCGGAGCGGTGGATGAACTGCTGGAGGCGGAGTTACAGAAGGGCTTCATGATCGGTCCATTTGCCGAGTCCCCTTTCCCGGTGTACCGAGTCAGCCCCATAGGTTTGGTGACCAAAAAATCATCTAATAAAAAGAGATTGATCTACGACCTGTCCGCTCCTCATGCGTCCAGCATCCCCAGCCTAAATTCCTTGGTCCCGTCGGACGAATTCTCCATGCAGTACTCTTCACTGGACGAGGCCGTGGAGCTCATCTTACAGGTCGGGGCAGGAGCTTGGTTGTCAAAAGCGGACATCTCCGATGCCTTCAAGTTGCTGCCTATCCTGCCCCACCTGTGGAAGTTCTACGGCATCAAATGGAGGGCAAAATATTATTTTGCCACCCGCTTGACGTTCGGGTCAAAGAGCAGTCCTTGGCTCTTTGACCAGTTCGCTCAAGCTCTCCACTGGGTCCTGGTCAATCACGTCCACTGCCCGAGGGTCATCCACTATCTGGACGACTTCTTGCTCATCGAGCAGCCTGAGCATGCCCCGGACAGGCTGGTCAGCCTCCTCAGCCTGTTCGATCGCCTGAAAGTTCCGGTGGCCCCAGCGAAGGTGGAAGGCCCCTCCAGGGTAATCACCTTTCTGGGCATCACCCTGGACACAGTCAAAATGGAGGCCAGCCTTCCCCTGGACAAACTAAGCAGGCTAAAGGACTCGGTGGCCAGGCTTGTGGGTACCCGCACGGTGTCAAAGTTGGAACTCCAGTCTCTGTTGGGGTCCTTCAACTTTGCCGCCAGGATCATGCCACAGGGCAGATCATTCACCGCCGGCCTGCTCAGACTCCTCCCAACAGCCTCTGATCAGCATGCCCTCATTTACCTCGGACGCGATGCGTTGGCAGATCTGGCCATGTGGTCCCTATTCTTGTCTAGCTGGAATGGCATCTCCCTCTTCGTTCCTCAGTGGGACGATGCCTCCCCCTTGGTTTTCTCTGATGCTGCGGCTTCTCTCGGTTTCGGGGCCATCTGCGGGGACCAATGGTTTGCGGGCCCTTGGCCCACGCAGGTCTCTTCGGACCAGGAGGCTGCCAGGTCCTCGCCCCTACTCGAGGTCTACCCCATAGTCGCAGCCGCTCTCATCTGGGGGCAGTCATGGAGCAATAGGCCGGTGTGTTTCATGACCGACAACCAGGCAGTCGTCGACATCCTCGCCAGGGGTAGGTCCAGTTCACCGAAGGTCATGCGTCTGGTCCGTAAGCTCACCTGGCTGTCTCTCCAGTACAATTTTCATGTCACCTGCAGACACATAGAGGGAAAGAAAAATACCGCAGCCGATGCTCTGTCCCGTTTAAATTTCAATTTGTTTTTTCAGGTCATGCCGGGAGCACAGAGAGTCGGGATCAACCCACCAGGGTTCGAAGCCCTGATCATGGATTAGAGGAATACATTTCCGCAGCCCACGGTCTCATCCGCAGGTCCCTCTCGGTCAATTCAGCCCGCAACTATCTCACGGGGTGGAACACCTTCAGGCGGTTCGCACACCTTCACCCCAGGGGGGACAGGGACAGAGTCTCTTTCATCCTGGCCTTCCTGGCATACTGCCACAAAGAGCTCCGATTGTCCCACAACACCATCAGACTTTACCTAGCGGGCATCCAGCACCATCACATGATTAGTCACCCCAGTCATACCTCTTTCTTTTCCTCCCAGGCGGTCAAGGCGGCCTTGAGAGGCATCCAGAAGCTCTCTTCTCCTCCCACTCCCTCCAGACAACCAGTCACAGGGGACTTATTCCAAAAAATTTCTGGCGCCCTAGATGGCAGTCCTTTTGGCCCTTTCCGAAGTCTGATCCTCAAAGCTGCCCTCTATCTCAGCTTCTATGGGTTTCTCAGGCCTGGGGAATTCTGCTGCACCTCAGCCCAGAACCCAGGGCCAGCAATCAGCCAGCTAAGCCGTAGTTCAGACCACTTCACCCTCTCTCTACTTTCCTCCAAAACCTCCCAAGTCGGTCCACCGGTCCAGATCGAATATTTCAATTCATCCAATCCTTGGTGCCCAGTGTCGGTATTCGATCAGCTACTCTCCATTCTCCACGAGAGAACTCCCGACAGCCCCCTACTGCCTTTTCCCGTGCTTCCAATGACATCCGCGCAATTCATCAAGCACATTCGCTCCATAGTTTCAGGTCTGGGGTTCCATGCTGCCTCCATCTCCGGCCACTCTTTCCGGATAGGGGCCGCATCCGCAGCTTCCAAACATGGCGTTCCCGCTCACGTCATACGAAAGATGGGACGATGGCAATCTACATGTTTCTCCCGTTACATCCCACATCCACGAGTCGAGATCGCCAAAGCTTTCTCCAGTTTGGTCTTATAAATTTTCAATTCAATAAACAGCCTAAATCCATGTTTTGCCCCCTTTTTTGGCTACCCGCGTCACATGGCTAAAGGCACACCACCAGCCAGTTAGGTCCCACCACGTCCGGTGTCTCCTCCTTCGTTCCCACACTCCCCCCGGAGCCTTGACCACAAGTATGGCAGGCTGGATTCCCAGCCTGCATTTGTGGGAGGGGCGTAGGGTATTTAGCCGGCCCCACGCTCTCCTCCCAGGTGTCGGCATCGCGGCTCGTGCAGTGTCCCACCCGACCCTCCCTCATCTCCAGTCTCACCCTCAACTCAGACTCCCCGGGTTAGCCCCCTTTTTTGGCTACCCGCGTCACATGGCTAAAGGCACACCACCAGCCAGTTAGGTCCCACCACGTCCGGTGTCTCCTCCTTCGTTCCCACACTCCCCCCGGAGCCTTGACCACAAATATATATATGTGTAAAGGCCGATTTATTGGCCTGCATTTGTGGGAGGGGTGTAGCTGCCTTTATATCCGGCATACGCCCCTCCCTCAATGAACGTCTCGTCTTGTTTCTACCTACCACACATGCAGGCAGGTGTCGGCAGTGTTCCTGGGCTCACGAGTCTGCGGTCAAAGGTGAGTATGCTGCCTCATCCAGCAGCCATGTCCACGTAGTCCGGCCGGCGGTGTTTCGGCTCCCCAAGGTGAGGGGGAGCACCACCGCACCGGAACGATCGGCAAGGGAGCTACGTGCGGCTCCCCACGCGGCCATTCATCGTAGGGTTTCAGGGGACAGCGTGTTCCCAACTTTGGCGCAGTCGTAAAGTCTTGCACGGGCCGCCGTGCAGTTAGATAGGAAGGTAGGGAGCCTGAGCTGCAGCAGGCTCGGTGGTCTATTAGTCAGGTCTGCCTGCTCCAGCTCAGTGCACAGGTCAGAACCCTGCTTGCTGGTGAAGATTAACCTCTTAGTGACCAAGTGTTTTTTCATCAATGTACTTGTATGGGGTCTAGTTTTTTGCAGGACAAGTTATAGTTTTTAATGCACCATTTCAAGTACATGTACTGATTGATTAAAGCAAGCTGTTTTAGCTAAACCCTCCGTTGTTTAAGTCAGTAAAAGGCGTATTAATGGTCACTAAGGAGTTAAAATAAAATATTTAGTATATATAAGGGGGGGGTCATATGTGGTTTAGGCAATATTGTTAAGCACCCCTTTTGTAGTTTCTCAGCAGGCTTCTCTTTAAGTTGCAGCACTTTGTGTCATATAAAAAAAAAAAAAAAAGAGGCTGAGGCTGTTTGTGTAGGTTAATCAGGATTTATTCTCAGTTTGGTACTATATTATAGTACTGCTACACAGCATGGTCTTACGCCGTATGATTCTTTGCACTAGGCTCAGTCGTACATGCAGCGCATTTGTTCCACTCAGTTTACCGTAGTTACTTTTGGTTTCCGCATTACTATTGTTTCGTTTTAATTCCTGTTTACACTTGTACACTGGTGTTTCATGATTTGATGTTTATTTTCTAGGTCCGTGCTTCCCTTTTCTCGAGTATCGCCAGAGTTTTTCTTCAAAAAATAAAATAAAAATATATATATATATAAATAAATAAATAAATCATTGATTTGTCAGCCCCGCATGGGTCCCATGTAGCTAGTCTCGACTCCCTCATCCCATCGGAGGAGGTTAGCATGAAGTATTCCTCCATTGACCAAGCCATAGCTATCATGATGCACTTAGGTCCTGGAGCAGCGTTGTCTAAGGCGGATATATACGACGCCTTTAAGCTTCTCCCGATCATGCCGGCCCTCTGGCAGTGGCATGGCATTAAGTGGAGAGACCAGTATTACTTCTCTTCGAAGCTAACGTTTGGTTCTAAAAGCAGCCCGTGGCTATTTGATCAGTTGGCACAGGCCCTCCACTGGGTGTTAGAGAACAAGGTACAGTGTGAGCATGTCATCCATTATTTAGACGACTTCTTGCTGATAGAGAGGCCAGGAGTTGCCCCAGTAGGTCTCAAGAAGCTTCTGAATTGTTTCTCTCGGTTAGACGTCCCAGTGTCCCCTAAGAAGGTTGAGGGTCCGTCCACTGTCATCACTTTCCTGGGCATTGTTTTAGACTCGCAAAACATGCTAGCGAAGTTACCCACAGCTAAACTGAACAGGATCAGGGAAGTGATACACAGGTTCACGGTTACTACTGTGACCACTAAGGCCGAGTTACAATCACTGTTGGGCATGCTGAACTTTGCCATGCGTATAATCCCACAAGGCAGGTCATTCATTTCTCGTCTGTTGACACTCCTCCCCTCAGCACCTTGTCAGGACAGCCCGGTGCACTTAGACAGTCTGGCTCTGGCGCGGGCGTGCTCGGCCTGCGGCCCTCCGGCTGTTGCGGAACTGCAGCTCCCATCATTCCCTGACAGCCTACAGCTATCATCCTACAGAGGGGCATCGTGGGAGTTGTGGTTTTGCGGCGGCTGGAGGGCCGCGGGTTGAGCATCCCTGCTCTAGCGGATCTTCACATGTGGGATCACTTTCTCCACCAGTGGAATGGAATTTCCCTTTTTCATTCCCGCAATATGTAGTAGTTCTCCTGTAATTTTTTCTGACGCAGCTGCAAGTTCAGGGTTTGCAGCCATTTTTGGCACCCATTGGTTGGCAGGCGAGTGGCCAGTTGAAGTCAGACGAATCCCGGGTTTCTTGCGGACCTCAGCACTATTTGAGTTGTATCCCATTGTCGCGGCCACCCGTGTTTGGGGTAGCAATTGGTCTAATTGTTCAGTTTTGTTTGTAACAGATAACGCAGCTGTTATCGATATTTAACCAGCGGTTTGTCTAAGTCCTTACATATTATGAGTCCCCTAAGGCGTCTAGTACAACTTTCATTAATGCATCATTTCCATTTCAGTTGTGCACACTTGCCTGGTATGCAAAACATGGCAGCGGATGCCTTGTCACAAGCTAATACCTCCCTTTTCTTTCAGATCATGCCAGAAGCGGACATCACAGGTGCCATGATTCCTCCGCACGAGTCACTAGTCTTGGTCTAACCGAACACCTAGCTACTGCTCACATGTTGCTTGCTAAATCTCCTCTTACCTAATACGGCCAGAGCTTACCACACAGGGTGGAACACATATTGTAGGTTCCAGGAGCGGTTCCCTCAGGGGCAGTCCAGCTTTGTAGAATATGTTCTTGCTTTCATAGGGTTTTGTCACTCCGAGTTGAAGTTATCCCATAATACGGTTAGGTCCTACCTAGCAGGGGTTCATCACTTTCTGGCTGTGAGCTACCCGGATCGGGGTTCCTTATTCTCTGTCCACGCTGTTAAGGCCGCTTTGAGGGGTCTGGGTAAATGTAGCGTGAAAGGACGGGTCCGTAGACAGGCTATTTCAGGTCAGGTTTTCCGTGATCTCTCTGACGCCTTAGACAAAGGTCCTTATGGTTTCCTCCTTAGCCTAGTGCTCAAAGCTGCTATTTATTTAGCCTTTTATGTGTTTGAGACCTGGTGAGTTCACGAGCTCCTCCAACAGCAGTAAGTTCGTAGCGATTGGCCAACTGGTTCCGAGTGAGGGTTTCTCTTTTCTGTTGCCAGCGTCGAAACGTCACAGGTGGGTCCTCCGGCTCAGGTGTCATTCTTCCCCACAGAACACCATTGGTGCCCCGTCCGTGTACCCAATCAGTTACTGGCAGCATTAGATGGCCTTGGGCCGAGTAGTCCATTATTGCCTTTCGGCCAATCGCCTCTCACAACCCACCAATTTGTGTCCCATATACGCCCTCTGTTGGCCAGCTTAGGTGTGGATCCAGCTTCGGTGTCGGGTCATTCATTCCGCATCAGGGCTGCATCCGCAGCTTAAAAAAATCAGGTGCCGACGCACGTCATCCAAAAGTTAGGTCGCTGGCGGTCATCGTGTTTTAGCAGGTATATTCCTCATCCTAAGGTCGAAATGTCGCTTGCTTTTCAGAATCTGGTTCTGTAATTTTGTGTTGTAATAAAGGAAAATCCTGCCTTTTAAGTTTGCTGTTTTTGCCCTCTATTCAGGCGTCCCTACATCGCCGCGGTTACGGCATAATTCTAGCCGCTTTAGAGTTGAGGGGGCCGGAGATGGGGTCAGTTCCTTCTCGCCATCATTAACCCCGACCACAAGTGTAAAGGCCGATTTATTGGCCTGCATTTGTGGGAGGGGTGTAGCTGCCTTTATATCCGGCATACGCCCCTCCCTCAATGAACGTCTCGTCTTGTTTCCCCCTCCCACCCTCCCTTTCATATTAGCACTCTTAAGGGGATGCCCTCTATTCAGGCGTCCCTACATCGCCGCGGTTACGGCATAATTCTAGCCGCTTTAGAGTTGAGGGGGCCGGAGATGGGGTCAGTTCCTTCTCGCCATCATTAACCCCGACCACAAATATATATATATATATTTGTGGTCATGGCTACGGCCAAGAGGTATCCGAAGAACCCTAGGGAGAAAACAACAGGAACAACCTAACCCAGCTAGGCGTGTCTTAGCTGACCTGACTAAATGGCTTGTTGTGTGCCCTAAGCCATGATCGTGGGTAGGCCTATAAGTGAGCATACCCTGTGGAAATGAGAAGATAAGGGAGGGAGGGTGGGGCACCTGAAAACACACACCTGTGAATGAGGGTGTGGCTCGTATATGAAGAGCCTCCGCCCCTCCCACAAATGCAGGCTGACTAATCAGCCTTACCAACTTGTGGTCATGGCTACGGCCAAGAGGTATCCGAAGAACCCTAGGGAGAAAACAACAGGAACAACCTAACCCAGCTAGGCGTGTCTTAGCTGACCTGACTAAATGGCTTGTTGTGTGCCCTAAGCCATGGGTAGGCCTATAAGTGGGCAAAAACCAAGCCAAGTAGGGTAGAAAAGGAATTTGAATGGCATGTACAAACTAATCCCCAAGCCAACTGCAAGGCATCCGGGATCTAGAGCGAAAATTCGGGGTATGTGAGGCAAGACCAGTAGGAAACCTACAACCCATCTTGTGGATGACAAGGCCAGAGACATGATGCTCAATATTGCGGATACTGCACCAAAGCGGAATGGAGGACCGAGAATACGTTGTGAAATGGATCATAAAACCAACTGAAACTTGTAAAGTTTAGTTCTAGTGCGAGTACTGGCAATGCCCTAGCATCAGGAGATCGTGGGACCAAAACCTAACTGCCTAGACTATGCAGGAATGAGGGCCAAAAAGAACCATGTAGATAGGAAGAGAATCCTTGAATAGTTACCCAGACAACAGCTATCCGCGCTTTGTTCTACTGTACGCCCCTGAGAATTGTTTTTACGCTTGAGACGTGAAGACAGACCTACTATCTGAATCTTCTACCGTGAGAAAATGCTGGACCTTGTCCAAATTCCGATTCAACGTGGTTGTAGGGAGTCGGAGGTTGGTGCGGCAAGAAGCTATGAAGCCATAATATACAAGATTCTGTCTATGCCCTCCCATGAGTGAGGGAATGCAATGCAATGAAGCTACTGGCGAAAATGAATTCCTGGTCGTGGTAAAAAGGCAAAGACTTTGCGTGGGGACCTGGTTGACAAGATATGATCGACTACAATCAGAGACTAAAATGCTAGAGCGAATTGCCCTACTTGTTCTTCCTCTGGCAGGACCTGAACGAAAGCATGAACAATTAAAGAAAGACGAAATATCTGCGTAAGACATGACAATAATGCTGTAGGGCGAACCGGACCAGTTTGCGGTAAAAACATAAAATGAGCGATCAACATGGATCATTAGGAAATTAGGGAAGCAGGTATGTATGCGATACATAGGGGCCAAATCAGCCTAGCAGCCGTGGGGCCCCCGAAGCCATGGGGCCAAAGCAGTCGTGGGGCCCCGAAGCCATGGGGCCGAAGCAGGTTGTCGGGCCCCCGAAGCCATGGGGCCGAAGCAGGTCGTCGGGCCCCCGAAGCCATGGGGCCGAAGCAGGTCGTCGGGCCCCCGAAGCCATGGGGCCGAAGCAGGTCGTCGGGCCCCCGAAGCCATGGGGCCGAAGCAGGTCATCGGGCCCCCGAAGCCATGGGGCCGAAGCAGGTCGTCGGGCCCCCGAAGCCATGGGGCCGAAGCAGGTCGTCGGGCCCCCGAAGCCATGGGGCCGAAGCAGGTCGTCGGGCCCCGGAAGCCATAGGGCCGAAGCAGTCGTCGGGCCCCCGAAGCCATCGATCAACATGGAGCGATCAACATGGATTATTAGGAAATTAGGGAAGCAGTTATGTGTGCGATACATAGGGGCCAAAACAGCCTAGATGCACAGATGGACAACCAACCAGGCAATCAGCCCCTCAGGTTTGAAAACAGTCATCGGGCCCCCGAAGCCATGGGGCCGAAGCAGTCGTCGGGCCCCCGAAGCCATGGGGCCGAGTTTTGTTTTTTTTTTACTATGAAAAGTGACATGAATAAGGTGCACGTGAATTAAACCATGAGCCTGACCGATGTGGCAGGCAATACCCAAGATAAACTACGTGGCCTGAATAACATGCAAGGCGAAATATCGTTAGGAACGAGACCTGACCGACGTGGAAGGTGACCCCAATAGTTCAACTGCATGACCTGAAAAGACGAAGGGAAACGTGACAGAAAATGGAGATAATAACGGACATTAACTAAAATTAATAACATAAGCTGGCAAGCAGGTAAGATATGAGTCATTCAAAAGCATAGCTGCACAGGTGGACAGACAACCATTGGTCAGACCCCTGAAGCCATGGGGCTGAAGCAATTAAATTAAGTAATTAAAACGTAAGCCGGACCTGATGGCATATGAAGCGACTTGAATGATTGGATTGGCTAGAAGGTGGCCTAAGGAACATCACTGCCGACAGGTGTTAAAAATATAGACATTAGTAATCCGAAGCACGTGCGTACATAAAACACTAACCACCGCGAACCATAAAACGTAAACATGAAATGCCTGAGGCATTGCAAGTTCGCTAAGAGAAGTCTCTTATCGTGACAAACAAATGAACAGCTTGTGAAAACATAGCAGGAAACGTACTCCTATCGGCCCACTGACCTCCGCTGAGGAGCTGTTTGGTGAACTGGGGCAGGAGACCAATCTGAGTGAATACGAACCAGAAGTAAAAGGAGACCAGTCTGAGTGAATACGAACCAGGATTAAACAGAAAGCAGGCCTATGGAATGTAACAGACCACCGAGGAAGGGAACATAAGCCTGAAAAGAACGCAGTTATGTTTGTCAGGAGAGAGGTACCAGAGCGGTGGGTGCAGACTGCCCCGGTGAGATTGAGCAAAACCATGATGTAGCAATAAACAGGAGAATGCAGCTTTGAGTGGGAGCAGAGTACAACACATGATGTAACAACAAATGGGTGAATGCAGCTTTGGATGTGAGTGGTACCTAAAAACATGGTATAGGCGCAGCTCTGAGTATGGGTAGCACATGAAAAGCATGGTATAAAGCAGACGTGTAAATACAACCTGAAAGCGAGCAGAGTATTGACGTGATGCGAAAGCAGACATGTGGACGCAGCTCTAGTAGTGAAAGGAGTATAGGACAAGATGTGAAAAGCAGACATGCGGACGCAGCTTTGGATGTGAACAAAATATTAACTTGATGTGACCGCAGACATGGAAAGCGGCTTTGGTGAGTGGGGTATACGACCTGGTGTAGCAGTAGAAGTGTGAACACAACTTTGGGTATAAGCAGAGCATGAAAATTGGTATAACCGCAGCTCTGGTTGTGAGTGGAGCAAGGTGGGAACACCAGGGTGGTGCGTCCAGAGCATGAAAACGGAGTAACAGTAGCAGCTATGGCTGTAAGCAGAGTATACAACATGTAATAACAGGCATGTAATACGGATCCGGCTGTCGGCTGGGGACGGAATGAGATGTAACAGCCAACAGGTGAGTGCAGCTTGAATGTGAGACCAATCTGAGTGAATACGAACCAAGAGTAGAAAAGTGCAGTACAGTGAAGACGTGCGGATGCAGCATAAGACATTAAATAAAAGCCGAAAGTGTAAATGCCGCTCAGGATAACAGCGGAGCATGAAAGTATGAGATTGTGGATAAGCTCTGCCTGTATATGTATGTTTAAATTGTACTGGAGCTGTCATTTGGCATTCCGGGCACTAGAGGCCGCTGTTTTGCAGCACAGTCAGCATGCTTCTGGGTGAACCAGGAAGTAATGATTTGACATGGTGGAAGGATTGTGCTGTGAGGGACTGAATCCGATTCCATCCTGGCTTGCAGATGTCCGTCAGTGAATGGACACTCAAAGGAAGGAGAGCATCTGCTGTCCCCTGTCAGGATCCAGCGCTTTGAAAGAGAGGTTGTCCCAGGAAGACCAGTTCCAGTGTATGGACAGAAAACCTTAGCATCAAGCAAGGCCGCACGGTTGCTGAGAGCTTGGTGGCCATCCTGGGTAAGCGGCATCCTAGGGCCCAGAACGGATGCAGGTCAGTACACCTGATTACCAATTGTACTTTACTGTTTGGCGCCTAAAGTAACAGAGACTAGCCAAAGGCCTTGTATTAGCTAGTTAGATAATGGTTATAGCTTTGTTAGGCCTTACTGTACTGGACTGCAGCGCAGTAATTGACTTGCAGGCTCTGCTGCGTCTGCCACCGGTTAGGTGTGTCTTCTATAGCGGCACAGTACGACTTGTAGGCTCTGCTGTGTATGCAAGCAGGCTAGGCCTGTCCCTCGGACAGGGACGGTGACTGTGGGCCTGGGGTATTACTTATACTGTTTGTACTTGTGTTAATACTGTTTCCAAAGTAAAGTTTATATTCTTGCATATAAAGCTGGTGTCAGTGTTGCTTCCATGTTTGTGACTTTTCTGTATCCTGGGGAGCCCACCCCGGTACACGGCTTACGAAAGTGAAATACATGAAGTTTAAAGATGGTGGTAGCGGGAGGAAAGAGGGGGGGGGGGGAGACACATGGCAAGGAACAGCTACAGCAAAAGGCCTAAACAATAAACACTGCGTCCGATCTCCAAACATGACGTCACGTGCAGCCCGGGTAACTCTTACTTCAGCCGGATTGCTGTAAAGAAACTTTTCATACGAGACGAACGAAGCAAAGTGAAACTTGTAAGATTTATAGGAACCAACTCTTATTACCAACAACCAAAAATGAAAAGCAAATGGAAGTATTTAGGCCCAAACGAGCAAACCTGAGGTAGCAGATTCTGAGGCAAAGCCTCCCGTTCGCTAGCAAAGTCGGATCCGACCGGCCTGGAGAGACGGCCCCGGCCTAACCTACTTACGTAGTATGACGCGTGCATGCTACGGTAGCAGAGAGCAAAATAACAAGCTCCATGCTGCAAAGAAAGACTCCTACCACCAGAGAAGCTAGTCTGCTAATGACACCCAGCGGCAGCTGTGCACCTGAAAACACACACCTGTGAATGAGGGTGTGGCTCGTATATGAAGAGCCTCCGCCCCTCCCACAAATGCAGGCTGACTAATCAGCCTTACCAACATATATATATAAAAGCAATCATTTAATGCTTTGCTAGATTATGAGTCTAGATTCTTCTGCAGGTAGAATGAAGCCTCACAATATCCTAAGACTACATCTCAATATGGAGATGATCAATTAATTAATGTATTTATTTATTTGCCAATCTAGATGGTATAATTTCACCCACACTATCAAATTAGTCTTAATAAAATGAAATATCATTTTCTGTGTCTCTTACCAAGTCCTAGTAGAAATCTCACTTCTGCTCCTAGGAAAGCTGGGTGGTCCATTATAGTGCATCTCACCATGGCTTTTATCTTGATAGACCCCTCTAAAGAGCTTAACTTCTCTTTCCTCTCTTTCTCCTCTCCTCTTTCTCATGTGTGTTGTCTCCCTCCTGTGTATGGTTTATGATCACAAACTTGTCAGTTAGACACACCTTCCTAGTTTGGAACTTTGTCGGATGGGCGTGACCATTGATAAAAATGTGACATCATAACCTCACCCAGAATGCAGTTTTGCTACTGTTGTCCCCTACTCATACCTAGGTGGCACTGCTGTGCAAGCTATTAGCATCATAGTATAAAGGGTTAACTTATGTAAGTCTGAATAAAACGTATTATATACATTTTGACCTTAAAAGCTTTAATTCAAAGCTTTCTTGGCTCTTTTTGAAAGGCTGCAAAGCAGCCAATCAACAAGCGTCATACTACTTGCCCCAAGAGGCCGTCACAGCCATGCCTACTATTGGCATGGCTTTGATTGGCCAGAGCACCATGTGACCCACCCTCTATTTAAGCTGGAGTCACATAGCGCCGCCCGTCACTCTGCTCTGATTAGCGTAGGGAGAGGTTGCAGCTGCGACAGTAGGGCGAGATTAGGCTGATTAACTCCTCCAAAAGACTCCATCCAGTGATCGATCTGCAGCTGTGGATGATTGAACTGCTGCTATTGAATTGCTCACTGTTTTTAGGCTGCCCAGAGCGTTTTTCAGTCACTTTTTTCTGGGGTGATCGGCGGCCATTTTGTGTCTTGTGTTGCGCCAGCACAAGCTGCCACCAAGTGCATTTAACCCTCAATGGTGTGGTTGTTTTTTGGCTAAAGCCTACATCAGGGTCAAGCTGTCACACCAAGTGCATTTAACCAGCAATAGTCTGTTTATTTTTTGGCCATATACTACATCAGGGGCAAGCTGCGCCTGTCACCAAGTGCATTTAACCCTCAATGGTGTGGTTGTTTTTTGGCTAAATCCTACATCAGGGTGAACCTGTCACACCAAGTGCATTTAACCAGTAATAGTCTGTTTATTTTTTGGCCATATACTACATCAGGGGCAAGCTGCACCTGTCACCAAGTGCATTTAACCCTCAGTAGTGTGGTTGGTCAAGCTGTCACACCGAGTGCATTTAACCAGTAATAGTCTGTTTATTTTTGGGCCATATACTACATCAGGGGCAAGCTGCGCCTGTCACCAAGTGCATTTAACCCTCAGTAGTGTGGTTGGTCAAGCTGTCACACCAAGTGCATTTAACCAGCAATAGTCTGTTTATTTTTTGGCCATATACTACATCAGGGGCAAGCTGCGCCTGTCACCAAGTGCATTTAACCCTCAGTAAAGTGGTTGGTCAAGCTGTCACACCAAGTGCATTTAACCATCAATAGTGTGGTAATTTTTTGGCCATATCCCAGTCTAATTCTGTCAGTAAACGCATACCTGTCACCCAGCGCCTAAATACTAGGCCTCAAGTTTATATCCAGCTAAGTCGTTACTGGTGTGGCTGGTCAAGTTATTTAGTGTCCGTCAAAGCACAGTTTTTGTTCTGGGTTGAAATACAATTCCCAATTTAGCAATTTCCTAATTTAGTGGTTTCTGCTGTATCAGAGCTATTTGAAATCTATCCCTAAAAGGGTATATAATATTCAAGGTGCACATAGGGTCATTCTGAATAACTTCACACACACGCTACTGTGCATTTCCAAGTCTAATTCTGTCAGTAAACCTATACCTGTCACCCAGCCCCTAAATACTAGGCCTCAAATTTATATCCAGCTAAATCTGTCGTTACTGCTGTACTGTTGTGGCTGGGCAAGTTATTTAGTGTCCGTCAAAGCACATTTTTTGTTCTCGGTTGAAATACAATTCCCAATTTAGCAATTTCCTAATTTAGTGGTTTCTGCTGTATCAGGCCTACTTTAAATTCATCCCTAAAAGGGTATATCAGATTCAAGGTGCACATAGGGTCATTCTGAATAACTTCACACACACGCTACTGTGAATTTCCAAGTCTAATTCTGTCAGTAAACCTATACCTGTCACCCAGCGCCTAAATACTAGGCCTCAAATTTATATCCAGCTAAATCTGTCGTTACTGCTGTACTGTTGTGGCTGGGCAAGTTATTTAGTGTCCGTCAAAGCACATTTTTTGTTCTGGGTTGAAATACAATTCCCAATTTAGCAATTTCCTAATTTAGTGGTTTCTGCTGTATCAGGCCTACTTTAAATACATCCCTAAAAGGGTATATCAGAATCAAGGTGCTGATAGGGTCATTCTCAATAACTTCAAACACACTCTACTGTGCATATCCCAGTCTAATTCTGTCCGTAAAACGTATACCTGTCACCCAGCGCCTAAATACTAGGCCTCAAATACATAGTCAGCTAAATCTGTGGTTACTGCTGTGCCTGTATTAGTGTAATACGGTACCTAAATAGATAGCCAGATAGTGTTAGGTGTCTGTAAAAAAAGGCTTGAATTTGAATTCAATACATTGGGCCAAATAATATTTTTGTTGTTGTTGTGGTGAACGATAACAATGAGGAAAACATCAAGTAAGGGACGCGGACGTGGACATGGTCGTGGTGGTGTTAGTGGACCCTCTGGTGCTGGGAGAGGACGTGGCCGTTCTGCCACATCCACACGTCCTAGTGTACCAACTACCTCAGGTCCCAGTAGCCGCCAGAATTTACAGCGATATATGGTGGGGCCCAATACCGTTCTAAGGATGGTAAGGCCTGAGCAGGTACAGGCATTAGTCAATTGGGTGGCCGACAGTGGATCCAGCACGTTCACATTATTTCCCACCCAGTCTTCTGCAGAAAGCGCACAGATGGCGCCTGAAAACCAACCCCATCAGTCTGTCACATCACCCCCATGCATATCAGGGAAACTGTCTGAAGACTGTTTGAAGACTCTGCTGGCAGGGTTTCCCAAGGGCATCCACCTAGCCCTTCCCCAGCGGTGGAAGACATAGAATGCACTGACGCACAACCACTTATGTTTCCTGATGATGAGGACATGGGAATACCACCTCAGCAAGTCTCTGATGACGAAACACAGGTGCCAACTGCTGCGTCTTTCTGCAGTGTGCAGACTGAACAGGAGGTCAGGGAGAAAGACTGGGTGGAAGACGATGCAGGGGACGATGAGGTCCTAGACCCCACATGGAATGAAGGTCGTGCCACTGACTTTCACAGTTCGGAGGAAGAGGCAGTGGTGAGACCGAGCCAACAGCGTAGCAAAAGAGGGAGCAGTGGGCAAAAGCAGAACACCCGACCGCCAAGAGACTCCGCCTGCTACTGACCGCCGCCATCTGGGACCAAGCACCCCAAAGGCACCTTCAAGGAGTTCCCTGGCATGGCACTTCTTCAATCAGTGTGCTGACGACAAGACCCGAGTGGTTTGCACGCTGTGCCATCAGAGCCTGAAGTGAGGCATTAACGTTCTGAACCTTAGCACAACCTGCATGACCAGACACCTGCATGCAAAGCATGAGCTGCAGTGGAGTAAACACCTTAAAAACAAGGAACTCACTCAGGCTCCCCCTGCTACCTCTTCTGCTGCTGCCGCCTCGGCCTCTTCTGCTGCTGCCGCCTTGGCCTCTTCCTCCGCCTCTGGAGGAACTTTGGCACCTGCCGCCCAGCAAACAGGGGATGTACCACCAACACCACCACCTCCGTCACCAAGCATCTCAACCATGTCACACGGCAGCGTTCAGCTCTCCATCTCACAAACATTTGAGAGAAAGCGTAAATTCCCACCTAGCCACCCTCGATCCCTGGCCCTGAATGCCAGCATTTCTAAACTACTGGCCTATGAAATGCTGTCATTCAGGCTGGTGGACACAGACAGCTTCAAACAGCTCATGTCGCTTGCTGTCCCACAGTATGTTGTTCCCAGCCGGCACTACTTCTCCAAGAGAGCCGTGCCTTCCCTGCACAACCAAGTATCCGATAAAATCAAGTGTGCACTGCGCAACGCCATCTGTGGCAAGGTCCACCTAACCACAGATACGTGGACCAGTAAGCACGGCCAGGGACGCTATATCTCCGGAGAGCTGTTTGGTGCATGTCCTTCCGCCGCCAAAGATCGCAGGGCAACATTCTTTGCCTCCTGTTGCTTCCTCCTCCTACTCGGCTTCCTCCTCCTCTTCTTCCACCTTCTCATCCAGTCAGCCACACACCTTCACCACCAACTTCAGCACAGCCCGGAGTAAACGTCAGCAGGCCATTCTGAAACTCATATGTTTGGGGGACAGGCCCACACTGCACAGGAGTTGTGACCGACGAGTGGTTGCTGCTGGTGAGCCTCAAGCCCGGCCTGGTGGTGTGCGATAATGGGTGAAATCTCGTTGCAGCTCTGGGACTAGCCGGTTTGACGCACATCCCTTGTCTGGCGCATGTGCTGAATTTGGTGGTGCAGAAGTTCATTCACAACTACCCTGACATGTCAGAGCTGCTGCATAAAGTGTGGGCCGTCTGTTCGCCCTTTCGGCGTTCACATCCTGCCACTGCTCGCCTGTCTGCGCTACAGCGTAACTTCAGCCTTCCCGCTCACCGCCTCATAAGCAACGTACCCACCAGGTGGAACTCCACCTTGCACATGCTGGGCAGACTGTGCAAGCATCAGCAGGCCATAGTGGAGTTTCAGCTGCAGCACGCACGGGTCAGTCGCACTGCGGAACAGCACCACTTCACCATCAATGACTGGGCCTCCATGCGAGACCTGTGTGCCCTGTTGCGCTGTTTCTAGTACTCCACCAACATGGTCAGTGGTGATGACGCCGTTATCAGCGTTACAATACCACTTCTATGTCTCCTTGAGAAAATACTTAGGGCAATGATGGAAGAGGAGGTGGCCCAGGAGGAGGAGGAAGAGGGGTCATTTTTAGCACTTTCAGGCCAGTCTCTTCGAAGTGACTCAGAGGGAGGTTTTTTGCAACAGCAGAGGCCAGGTACAAATGTGGCCAGCCAGGGCCCACTACTGGAGGACGAGGAGGATGAGGTGGAGGAGGATGAGGATAAAGCATGTGCACAGCGGGGTGGCACCTAACGCATCTCGGACCCATCACTGGTGCGTGGCTGGGGGGAAACGCAGGATGATGATGATACGCCTCCCACAGAGGATAGCTTTTCCTTACCTCTGGGCAGCCTGGCACACATGAGCGACTACATGCTGCAGTGCCTGCGCAACGACAGCAAAGTTGCCCATATTTTAACGTGTGCTGACTACTGGGTTGCCACCCTGCTGGATCCACGGTACAAAGACAATGTGCCCACCTTACTTCCTGCACTGGAGCATGATAGGAAGATGCACGAGTACAAGCGCACATTGGTAGACGCGCTATTGAGAGCATTCCCAAATGTCACAGGGGAACAAGTGGAAGCCCAAGGCCAAGGCAGAGGAGGAGCAAGAGGTCGCCAACGCAGCTGTGTCACGGCCAGCTCCTCTGAGGGCAGGGTTATCACAGCTAACTGCACCACCACCTGATACGGAACGTGTTAGCAGGAGGCAACATTTCACTAACATGGTGGAACAGTACGTGTGCACACCCCTCCACGTGCTGACTGATGGTTCGGCCCCATTCATCTTCTGGGTCTCCAAATTGTCCACGTGGCCAGAGCTAGCCTTTTATGCCTTGGAGGTGCTGGCCTGCCCGGCGGCCAGCGTTTTGTCTGAACGTGTATTCAGCACGGCAGGGGGCGTCATTACAGACAAACGCAGCCGCCTGTATACAGCCAATGTGGACAAGCTGACGTTTATAAAAATGAACCAGGCATGGATCCCACAGGACCTGTCCATCCCTTGTGCAGATTAGACATTAACTACCTCCCCTTAATCATATATTATTGTACTCCAGGGCACTTCCTCATTCAATCCTATTTTTATTTTCATTTTACCATTATATTGCGGGGCAACCCAAAGTTGAATGAACCTCTCCTCTGTCTGGGTGCCGGGGCCTAAAAATATCTGACAGTGGCCTGTTCCAGTGTTGGGTGACGTGAAGCATATTTCTATGCTATGACATGAAGCCTGAATCTCTGCTATGGGACCTCTCTCCTCTGTCTGGGTGCCGGGGCCTAAATATATGACAATGGACTGTTCCAGTGTTGGGTGACGTGAAGCCTGATTCTCTGCTATGACATGAAGACTGATTCTCTGCTGACATGAAGCCAGATTCTCTGCTATGGGACCTCTCTCCAATTGATATTGGTAAATTTTTATTTATTTTATTTTTATTTTTATTCATTTCCCTATCCACATTTGTTTGCAGGGGATTTAACTACATTTTGCTGCCTTTTTCAGCCCTCTAGCCCTTTTCTGGGCAGTTTTACAGCCTTTTTAGTGCCGAAAAGTTCGAGTCCCCATTGACTTTAATGGGGTTCGGGTTCGGGTCGAAGGTCGGGTCGGGTTCGGATCCCGAACCCGAACATTTCCGGGAAGTTCGGCCGAACTTCTCGAACCCGAACATCCAGGTGTTCGCTCAACTCTAATGGTGAGTTAATCACCTGAATTTGATGATGATATACTATATAAGGGCTGTGAATGAGGGTGATGATGGCAATTCGCTATTATCCCGGTTCATAATTTCAGCCAGCATTCCTCTAGGAGATTAACAGTATGGAGTGAATTCAGATGCCCTTATGTGAAATGTCAGTCTCGCAGGAAGACAAGCATCCGACTCCTGCGCAGTATGTTTTACACAACACCGATCAGGTCCTGCCATCTCGAGCTACATATGAGAGTTATTTGATTTTAATCACATAATCATGTACACTTGTGGTTAGATGTTTGTTAAATAAGGATATTTTAGGATATGAATCGCAGAATATGTACTTTATACATGGAACATTAGCACATTGCACTTTACATATTATTTTTTTATCAAAAATATTTTTGATAAAGAATCATGTACACGTTCATGAAATCACTTTGGAATTATGTATTTTAACACTGTTTTTAATTATATTGAGACTTAATAATGTAATAACTATATTTAATTATGTATGCTATATAAGCACTTGATTTTGCACATTGTAACATGGCTTGACAAAGGCTCCATAGAGACATCTGAAACGTGGGTTAATAAATTACCCCCTTTTTTTTCACCAATTTTTTAGTGCTGCCTTCGTTCTTTTCAGTTTTATTCAGCAAGACCTTGGTACCTGGTCTTTTGAAGGTATTGCACCGCCAATTTGTTTGTGTGCTGCTCTTTGACTTTATTCATTTATATATACATATATATATATTTATCATAATTACCATTCAGCTGTGAAGTTAATTTGTATTACAGCCATTTACGGTGTGTATAATTATGAAATATATGTACGTTCTATTAGTTCTATTAGCCGTTCTAAGTTGATTTTACATTGTTTAACTTTTTTTTAGGGGGTGTATTAATAGGGGGGAAAAAATTGAAAAAATATATGTCATAATTGCCATACAGCGTGGAAGTTACATTGTACTACAACCATTTATGGGGTGTATTAATAGGAAAGATACGTACGTCCTATTAGCTGTTCTGCGGTGAATTGTGATTGTTATATTTCTTTTTTTGGGGTGTATTAATAGGGGAAAAAATATATGTCATAATTGCCGTTCAGCGGTGAAGGTACATTATACTACAGCTATTTACGGGGTGTATTAATGTTCTGTTGCAGGCAGCAGAAGTCTCAGCAAGGGGGTGGCAGCAGGAGTCTCAGCAAGAGGCCTGAGCTCCCTGTGTCATCTAGCGGTTGTGTCTTGACCAGCAACCCAGCGGTGCTTGAATGGTTGACTCGGTCTTCGAGTGACATCAGATACCCCCAGCCAAGAGTCGGTGGGTTCCTCTGATACGACGCTTAGTTGGCATGGCCTGGGAGCAGGCCCTGTGCCCCCAACTGTCCTCAACCTGCCTCTGTCATTTTCAGTTCCCTCACGTGAGAAGTTATATATGCCGTAAGCTCGGCTTCACTTTTAAGCGAGGACGATCTACTAGAGGACAGTAAGCAGCTACAGCCCACCTAAGATATGGAGGAGACATCTGCCGCTTTCTCCTGTAGGCGGCAAGAAGTGATGATGAGAGTCACGTGGGAGCAGGTGTTGTGAGCAGTCAGTCTCCTG
Source organism: Bufo gargarizans (assembly GCF_014858855.1). Taxonomy (NCBI): domain Eukaryota; kingdom Metazoa; phylum Chordata; class Amphibia; order Anura; family Bufonidae; genus Bufo; species Bufo gargarizans. Next base: position 386,316,961 of record NC_058081.1, read on the forward strand.
GCCCTGAGATCGTTCAGGGGGACATCAGTGACCTGCAGACAGTAGTAGATGATGATAATGTAGCCAAGTGAAAAAGGGGCATCATCATCATCATCATCAGGAGAAGAGAGTGGCAGCTAAGCCAGCAAGTGGTAGTGTGGTCATGAGTCAGCAGGGTGACAGCAGTGGGAGGTCAGGAGGCAAACGTTCCCGGGTAGACCGCCCACTTCGCAGGAGCCTACCTGCCCGGAAAGTAGAGGTGCAGGGGTTCATGGAGGCAGCGGTAGCAGGCAGTCAGGGTGGAATGTTGCGGGGAAAATGGCATACTCGACAGTGTGGCAATATTTTATTAGGACGGAGGTGGAGGTGAACATTGCCATGTGCCAAATTTGTGGGCAGAAGGTGAAGCACCATAGCCCTGCATCAAAACATGCAGTATCACCATAAAGTAGCCTTGGAGAACCGTGGCTCTGATGCGGTGGTCCAGCCTGCGGCAGCAACCATTGCATCCCCCAGTGGCACACACCCAATTTCATGCAGTCAAGGCTCCCCCACCTCAGCCGAAGGGAGCTGTCTGTCCTTCTTATCATCTGCTGGTCCTGATGCGCCTGCCATTTCTACTCCTCATCAGTCATTCTGTCAGCAATCGATCACCAAAGCGATTACCAAGAGGCAACAGTATGCGTGCACTCATCCAACGGTGCAGAAGCTGGCCAAGTTGCTGGTGCTGCAGTCCCTCCATTTCCAAGTGGTAGACTCTGCACCTTGCAGAGAACTAATGGCTTGTGCCGAGCCGAGGTGGAGAGTCTCAAGCCGTCATTTCTTTGCAAAAAAGGCAGCACCAGCCCTGCACACCTATGTAGAACAGAAGGTGGGCCAGTCATTGAGACTGTCGGTGTCTGCCAAAGTACACGGCAGCGCCCACGTGTGGAGCTGTAACTATGGGTTAAGGACAATATATGTCCTTTACGGCCCACTGGGTGAATGTGGTCCCTGCCCAGCAACACCAGCAACTTTGTCAGGTGACGCCGCTTTCGCCTCCACGTTCTCACGCTGTTGGTCCTGCGACAATGTTCGCCTCTGCCTCCTCATTCTCCACCATGTCCCCAGCCTCCACTGCAGGAACAATTCACAGTGCTCCTCCAGCATACCACATGTGCAGGGCATGGCGGTGTCACACTGTTCTGCACCTAGTTTGCTTGGATGAACAGAGTCACACAGGGGAGGAACTGCTCCACGTCCTTCATCAAAAAATCGAATCCTGGCTTACTCCTCGACAACTCAAAATCGGAACCATGTTGACCGACAACGGGAAGAACCTGGTGTCAGCTCTGCGTCAAGGAGGGCTGAGACATGCGCCCTGCGTGGTGCACATGTTTAATCTGGTTGTAAAGCAGTTCCTGAAGTCTTCACCCCATCTGCAAGACATCATCAAAAAGGCCAGGAAACTTTGCATGCACTTCAGCCACTCGTAAACCACAAAGCTGCAGCGGCAGAATGGCCACTTTATTTGTCAGTCGCCAGGACTACATGATGAACAACGTCATTCCACTGATTCATGTCCTGGAACAGATCCTGCTAAATCTGGCTGGCCAGGGGACAGGAGACGTGGAGACTAAATCCCACTGCCACATGAACCCTGTTGGGGCTTAACTAGAGGAGGAGGAGGACATTCAAGCACAAGCAATGCATAGAGAAATGGGTGTTTTTTCTACACAGGTGACAGGAGAGGAGGAGTAGGAAAATCCAGAGGAGTTACAGGTACTGTAGATTAGGAAGACAAGGCAGAGGACCCACACACCGTTGCAGTATGCAGTGGAGATGGAGGCAGGGAGTCCCTCCGAGTCACTTGTGCAAATGGCCCAATGCATGCTCACTTGCTTGTGTAGTGACAGCCGAATTGTCACCATTTGGCAGAGGGATGACAACTGGCTCTCCACCATGTTAGACCATCGCTACCGGTCCAAAATGGGAGCCTTTTTTACACTTGCTGAGAGGAGGACAAACTGAACTACTATTGAGACATCCTATGTAGTTAGTTGGCCACTGTCTATGTGCGCAATCGCCCATCCTCACACAGGTCTGGCCCGGGGGGCCCTCTGAGCTCACGTTCCACTGCCATGGCTGCTGGGAGGGGGTGGGAGGCAGGAGCAGTACCAGCTCCATCAGCAGCAACTTTAGTCTAGAGTCGCTGATGAGCAGTTTTCTTCACCCGCCTACAGAAGAAACTACTCACCAGCAGCAGCTAGACATAGAGCAGAACCTGAAACAGCAGCTTGTGGCATACTTGGAGTGCACCCTGCCACCCCACATCGAAGATCCTTGGACTACTGGGCAGCCAAACTCGATTTGTGGCTGTAACTGTCTGAGTTTGAGCTGGACAAGTTTTCCTGCCCGGCCAGCAGTGTGGCATCAGAGCGGAGGTTTAGTGTGGTGGGGGCCATAGTTACCCCCAGGAGAACTCGCCTGTCCACCCAAAATGTGGAGAAATGGACCTTTGTGAAGATGAATCAGGCATGCTTCAGTCAGGATTTTCAAACTCGAGTGTCTGATGCATCAGACTAGATCATCCATAGTACCACACCTACACTTTGTCAAAAGAGACCTGTTTATTCTGGCTACCTGCTACTTTTCTTATGCTGCCATCCACCTGATGCCACACCTGCTGACAGGTACTCTTACTGCCACCCACAATCTTCAGCCGGTACTGGTATTGCCCCCACCTCCCCACTCTGTCACTGGGCCACTCTGTGGTCTCCTCATGCTGCTGCCACATCACCACTCTGTGGTCTCTCATGCTGCTGCTGCCACACCTGCTGCCAGATGCTGCTACTGCCACCCACCATCTTCAGATGGTACTGATATTGTTCTCCACCTCCCCACTCTGTGTCTGGGCCACTCTGTGGTCTCCTCATGCAGCTGCCACATCACCACTCTGCGGTCTCCTCGTGCTGCTTCCACCTCACCACTCTGTGGTCTCCTCATGCTGCTTCCACCTCACCACTCTGTGGTCTCCTCATGCTGCTTCCACCTCACCACTCTGTGGTCTCCTCATGCTGTTTCCACCTCACCACTCTGTGGTCTCCTCATGCTGCTGCCACATCACCACTCTGTGGTCTCCTCATGCTGCTGCTGTCACGGCTGAGGATGGGGAAACCCCTCAGCGTGCTACGCGCTGCTTGACCAGGACGACAGTATTAGGGAGCAGGTCACCTCCTATCGCGTCCCTAAACTGACCCTGACTCCTATCCATATGAGTCAACCCTGAAGGTGAGAGGACTCATACACCGGATGCCTTGGGGTCCCTACCAGCCCTCAGGATTGCCCTGGAACAAGGAGCAGGGTAAGACGGCCTGTTCCTTCTGGACACAGCACACACACAAACACACAGGAGCCCCATCCATAGGTGCATAACATAACAAAGGAAAACATCAAGTGGACATCAACATAAACCTAAGAGTCACAGTTTGTTTTACATTTATGACCACAAGGGTGGCCCTCACTGGCAGATGGTATTCACAGGAGGCTGCTCCAGCTAAGCATGGCTGAAGCAACCCACTGAGCCATGCCAAACACAGAGGCTTTATAGGCCTAAGTGGCCACATCCACACAGACACACCCAGTGTCTCACACAACACAGAAAGGGAGTTAGCCCATCCGACACCAGGGAAGGGAAGACAGCAACTTAAAGGGGAAGTGAACAGACAAACAACCCCGTGCACACCAAACATGGAAAGTGCACACCAAACACACAAGTTGCCAAGTGGAACCGCACGCATAACACAGCAAGCAGCCACGACACAACTCAGGCTGCAATGCTGCCACATAAAAACTGTTGCCAGCGGCAACCACAGGTGAGGCAAAAACCAAAGCCCTCACCTGTGATTGACAACCAAACAAAACTGCTGACAACCGCATGCGGTTCAGGAGTCACGGTCATAGCCATGGCCGTGACAGCTGCTACCTAAACACTATATCACTGGGCAACTCTGTGGTCTCCTCATGCAGCTGCTACCTCAACGCTATGTCACTGGGCCACTCTATGGTCTCCTCATGCTGCTGCCACCTCACCACTCTGTAGTCTCCTCGTGCTGCTGCCAATTCAACACTCTGTCACTGGGCCACTCTGTGGTTTCTTCATGCTTCTGCCACCTCACCACTATATCATTGGGCCACTTAGTGGTCTCCTCAAGCTGCTGCCACCTCCCCACTCTGTCACTGGCCCACTCTATGGTCTCCTCATGCTGCTGCCACCTCACCACTCTGTGCTCTCCTCATGCTGCTGCCAACTCAACACTGTCACTGGGCCACTCTGTGGTCTCCTCATGCTTCTGTCACCTTACCACTCTGTGGTCTCCTAATGCTGCTGCCACCTAAAAACTCTGTGGTCTCCTCATAAAGTCGGATTTGGAGAGGTTTTTTGGGTTTTCTCCGCTGCAGTTTTGGTTTGGTCAGAGGTGGTTCCCCAGGCGGTTAGGCAAGCAGCCAGGGATGGCACTGCTGTAGAGAGAGTGAGGCGCCTTTTGAACACCAGAGTGTCTTGATTTGTTTGTTCTAGGGCTGGAAGGGTGGTTGGACACAGACAGCGGGTTGGCGATAATCGAAACCTGTTTTTGCCTGATGGGGTCCATTTGACAGTTATTGGGGTGGCATTGAAACAGCATTGTTTTTGCTTGCTAGAGGTGGAAACATTACATTGGGTTATGCATGCTTCTGGTGGCTGGTTGGTAGCCCTTAAAGGGCCATAGAGAGCATGGTTCCATAGCGACAGTTGGCATAAGTAATTTTTGGGATAACACAGTGGATAATTCTCTGCTGTTTTTTGCAATTCAGTTGTGACGTTTGTTCTTATACTTTAATTAAATAAAGTTGATACAATATTTTATACAGTTTTGTTTAATAAAGCTGTGGCCAATATACACGTTACCCCCAATGTTAGTCTTTTTTTTCCATGTTTCTTTTACTGTGGGTTTGGATTCAGACACTTTCAGGTACGATGTGAGAATAGGTTATTATGCAGGCAGTTTTGAGAAGAGGTTGCAACAGCTTTGCAGAATTAGATTTATAATGCAAAGTTTTTTTTTGTCTAAGCATAAGTACTATCATGCATAAATACATTATGTTTATAGAGCCTTTAGTTTTATAAAATAGGGGATTTCTTTAAAATGTTTGAAAAGCAATTTCAGCATGTTCTCACACATTATTAAATGTCATTGTTTTAACACCTTAAAATTGGGTCATATGCAGTTATGTTGTGGCAATGGTGAAACCCACTGTTTCTTCATTATGCAATGAAGGTTTAAATCCAACCATATACTAAAAGGATGCAAATGTATATTGATTTTGAAGGTATACAGATTACAGTTGCTCTCCTTTTCACTGAAGTGCTTTTCGTCAAGGGTGAAATTAAAGAGGACCTTTCACGGGAATTTTCTAGTTTAATTAAATACTATTCCTGTCGCGGTACCTCCGCTGAAGCTGACACCCTGGTTGTTTTTTTTCAAATACCCCTAGTACTCCCCGCTGTGCCCACCTGCAGTTTTCCCTCTCAGTATGTTAAACCTGAGCAACGCTACAGGGAGGAGACGCTAGAGTTTCTCAATGGGCGTCCAATCACAGCGGAGAGCGTCCCAGCCAGGGAGAAAAAAATGCTCACCTTCTCTCTAGCTGTGACATTCTCCGCTGTGATTGGACCGTGGCACAGCCAGGAAGAAGGAGACGCCCATTGAGAAACCCTGGCGTCTCCTCCTCCCTGTAGCGATGCTCAGGATTAACATACTGAGCTGGAAAACTGCAGGGGGCAAAGCGGGGTGTACGAGTGGTATTAAAAAAATAACAACCAGGGTGCCAGCATCAGTGGGGGAGGGGGGTATCCCGCAAGGAAAGGTACTTAATTAAAATAGAAAATTCCAGTGAAAGGTCCTCTTTAAGATTTTTTGCACACACACAGACAGATCATTCCCATGATGTCCATGATAAAAAAATATTAACGTATACAGTTTTTGTGCATAAGTATAAAGCTGTCAATCAGAGGATGGGGGCACAGGGAATAAACATTTCATGCATGCAATTTGCCAGTGTACTACAACAAATAAATGGTAACTTCATCCAGAATACACACCCTATTTGCTGAAAAACATAGGGGGCAATTAGCATGCCTGATACTTCTCAGATAGGGCAGCATAAACATCCTGACAGGTTCCCTTTTAAGTGGTTTGTTCATCTTCAGGGGGACTTTCTGTTAGAACCTTCAATGTGGCTGGACTTGTGGAGGGAATTAAACCTACCTCCTCCCTACTGCAGGGTTCAAACTCCTTTGGTCCCCTGCCACTATTTCCTCCCTCTGGTCTTCGCCTGTCAACTTCCTGGTTGACATGGGTCACGTGGTTGCTGCAGCAAATGACTGGCCTCAGTGGTGACATGTCCCCCATGTGTCACAGGACCCAGTGATGAGACACATGGTGGACACATCATTACTGGCGCCAGTCATTTCCTGCACTGGCCACATTGGAGGCAGTGGTGGTGGAAGGGCTGAAGGAGCCAGGACCCAGCTATGGAAAGCAGATAAGGGCTCTTTCACACGAGCGGATACCATGCATGTCATCCGCTGCGTGAAATAATGCCAAGCCCCACTCCAGACAGCAGAGACACGGAGCATTACCATGATTGATAATGCTCCGTGCCTCTCTGTGACCTTTTTACTACAAAATCACGGTGACAACTTTATCTTACTGTGATTTTGTAGTGAAAAGATCGCAGAGAGACACAGAGCATTATTAATCATGTTAATGCTCCGTGTCTCGGCTGTCTGGAGCGGGGCTTGGCATTCTTTCACGCAGCGGATTACCCACACGGCATCCGCTTGTATGAAAGGGCCCTAAGAATGCTTCTCTCTACAGATGTAACCTGTTAGGGGAAGGGGGGCGGTAGGTCTGACAGAAAGGCCCCATAGAGTTGAGTAACCCTTTTAAGTACTTTTTAGTACTTGTAACTGTTTGATTTGTGAGCATGTTTCATTTCAAAGCTGTATGTATCTTATTAACAACAATGGAGACTTAAAGGGTTTGTCTTGTCTCGCTGTTACTAAGGCGAGATGAAACACAGTACCAACCACCTTCCAGCTGGGAAACAGCAGAGCACTCCGGTACTCACTGTTTCAATAGCTCCCATTGCAGTACATAAGAGCTATGGACACAGTGTAAGCTATGGTGTGTTAGGGAAACAGCATAGCTTGTCGATTGTCGACATTTAACACTACAGATGCTGTGGTCAAATGTGACATCATATGTAAACAATGCACACAAACTTGACATCACAATGCACAGGAGAATCAGGGAATTTTATTCCCAGGTACATATTTTTTTTTAATCTAGCAACCTTACAACAGAATATCAGAATACAGTGTAATATTTTCCTGATTACATAACTGTATGTCATTGACAACAAAAGTTCTAATTTCTGGAAAAAGTCAATACAATTTTGACCATGTGGCCAGAGTTGTGGAGGTTCTTCTCTTGGCCAGTACAAACTCTGAGATGAACCTGTATTCTTTTTCCTTCAAAGAACAAAAAAAATAATTTTATTTTTTATCGCTAGTCAGACCACACATGGAGTACTGTGTACAGTTCTGGGCTCCTGTAAACAAGGCAGACATAGCAGAGCTGGAGAAGGTCCAGAGGAGGGCAACTAAAGTAATAACTGGAATGGGGCAACTACAGTACCCTGAAAGATTATCAAAATTAGAGTTATTCACTTTAGAAAAAAGACGACTGAGGGGAGATCTAATTAATATGTATAAATATATCAAGGGTCAGTACAGAGATCTATCCCATCAGCTATTTATCCCCAGGACTGTGACGAGGGGACATCCTCTGCGCCTGGAGGAAAGAAGGTTTGTACACAAACATAGAAAAGGATTCTTTACGGTAAGAGCAGTGAGAATATGGAACTCTCTGCCTGAGGAGGTGGTGATGGTGAGTACAATAAAGGAATTCAAGAGGGGCCTGGACGTATTTCTGGAGCTTAATAATATTACAGGCTATAGCTACTAGAGAGGGGTCTTCCTCTGGATCAACTTGCGGGATAACAGGCCGAACTGGATGGACAAATGTCTTTTTTCGGCCTTATGTACTATGTTACTATTTGTGCAAAGTGAACTTATCTCCACATCTACTATAGCGAGAGAGTTACAGGACAATTAACTATTAAATTTTCTAGGTTATCCTTTCCCCAAATAAGTTCTCTAGTAGAGATATCGCGAACATAAAATTTTCCGTTCGCGAACGAGAATTTCTGCAAATGTTCGCGAACGGGCGAACTGCCATTGACTTCAATAGGCAGGCGAATTTTAAAACCCACAGGGACTCTTTCTAGCCACAGTAGTGATGGAAAAGTTGTTTCAAGGGGACTAACACCTGGACTGTGGCATGCCGGAGGGGGATCCATGGCAAAACTCCCATGGAAAATTACATAGAGTTGGATTTTAATCCATAAAGGGCATAAATCACCTAACAATCCCAATTTTTTTTCAAGGGTCCCCGAAAGGTGAATTGAATTGATTTTTCGAACGGGGAGATGGTTAAAAAAACGCTGGCTCCCTCCCCTTTGTTTGAATGCACACCACGGTCACTGCGTCTGCACCGTGCAATTTACTGTCACACCCGATATGAGTGGTATTTTCTGTAGTACTATTCTCATCAGTTTAATCCCTGTTACGTGACGTCCCCAATCTGGGGTCCATTTATTAAATAGATTTTTCGAATGGGGAGATGATTAAAAAAACGCTGGCTCCCTCCCCTTTGTCCCTTTGTTTGAATCCCTGCCATGGTCACTGCGTCTGCGCAGGCTGGTTACCTTTGACTGCCTTCACTGTGACAGACCAAACTCTGATACACCAAACTGAATTGATTTTAGGAACAGGGAGATTGAAAAACCACCTTGGTCGGTCCTCTTACTCCCAAGTTGGGGCACTGCGCGTGCACAGAGCAATGTGCTGTGACACCCTATATGAGTGGTGTCTTAACTAGTACTATTCCTATCAGTTTAATCCCTGTTACGTCCCCTATCCGGGGACGTGTGTCGAATTCATTAATCATTGTTAAATTAACGACATCTTGAAATAATTTAGTTCTGAGCTCTGTACTTGCTTTGTATTTGAATTGATGGGGATTTTTTTAATTGTCTGCATTATTTCTAATAAACTATTAAGAGACTTTATTATGATTTCTTTATTTTATGTATTAAAAACCCATACAACTTAAAAAAAAAAAGTTTTTTCTGTGAAAAATTATCCAGCCGAACGCTTTTAGTCTGATCATAATGAAGCAACGGCCTTATCTGGGGTGTGGCAACATTGCCAACACACTCATAGAGGTGATGATTGCTTCATTGTGATACGCAAGCCGCTTCACCACAACAAGGTACCGATCATGAAGGGGAATTGACACATGTATGTGCCTTTTTTTTGTTTTGTTTTTGCAGCCACAGTGCAGCACTAGAGGCCAGAAAAATTAGGCATGTACACATGCCTGAAAAATTAGGCATTGTTGATGTTTTCCAGGCAGAAAGGTGACTAAAACATTGCGGCTTGAACCCTAGTTGGTGGCGGAGAATTCACGAAATTCATCCGGTATGCAGACATTAAATACAGCAGCATGGGGACCATTTTGAGGCCAAGGCATGTCATCAGGCCTTTTGTTAGTCAAACGTATCTCCCACTGTCAGTCCCTTCGGGATCCATGCCTCATTCATCTTAATTAAGGTGAGGTAATCAACACTTTTTTGACCGAGGTGACATCTTTTGTCAGTGACAATTCCTCCTGCTGCACTGAAGGTCCTTTCTGATGGGACACTTGAAGCAGGTCAGGCCAGAAGTTCTATCGCAAACTGAGATAGTTCAGGCCACAGGTCAAGCCTGCACACCCAGTAGTCAAGGGGTTCATCGCTCCTCAGAGTGTCGATATCTGCAGTAAAGGCGAGGTAGTCTGCTACCTGTCGGTCGAGTCGTTCTCTAAGGCTGGACCCCGAAGGGCTGTGGCGATGTGTAGGACTGAAAAAGCTCTGCATGTCCTCCATCAACAACACATCTGTACAGCGTCCTGTCCTTGCCGCCATGGTTGTGGTAGGAGGAGGATTACTTTCACCTCTTCCCCTGTTAGATTCCAGTTGTGCTTTGACATCCTCCTTATAAGCCATGTAAAGCATATTCTTTTGTTTGGCTTTGAACTGCTGCATCCTTTCTGACTTTCTGTAATTTGGTAACATTTCCGCCACTTTCTGCTTATATTGGGGCTCTAGTTGCGTGGCCACCCAGTACAGGTCGTTCTCCTTCATCCTTTTAAACAGACATGACAGCATGAAAGACCCCATTTGCACAAGGTTGGATGCCGAGCTACTCATTTCCCGTTCCTCATCCTCACTGATGTCATTGACGGTCTGTTCTTCCCCCCAGCCACGTACAACACCACGGGTCCCAGATAGGTGACATCAGCGAGCACCCTGGGATGCCTGCTGTGGTTGGTCTTCCTCCTTCTCAAAGCCACATTCCTCCTCTGACTCCTCTTCCTCATACTCCTCTTCCAGCGTTGCCGCAGGTCCGGCAATCGATGATGACAAGGCTGTTTCTGGTGGTGATGGTGACCACAACTCTTCCTCTTCACGCTCATCTACAGCCTGATCCAGCACTCTTTGCAGGGCACGCTACAGGAAGAAAACAAATGGGATGAGGTCGCTGATGGTGCCTTCGGTGCGACTGACTAGGTTTGTCACCTCCTCAAAAGGACGCATGAGCTTACAGGCATTGCGCATGAGCGTCCAGTAACGTGGCAAAAAAATTTCCAGCTCCGCAGAGGCTGTCCTAGCACCCCGGTCATACAAATACTCGTTGACGGCTTTTTCTTGTTGGAGCAGGCGGTCAAACATTAGGAGTGTTGAATTCCAACGTGTCGGGCTGTCGCAAATCAAGCGCCTCACTGGCATGTTGATTTGGCGCTGAATGTCTGAAAAGTGCGCCATACACCTGAAATGGCCATACACCTTCCTGGCCTGCTTGAGGACATCCTGTAAGGACGAGTGGTGTCAAGTTTTATCTGTTAAACCTTTTTTTGAATTCTTGGTGATTTTTTTTTTTTTCTCCATGTCTCTATCTAGATTAAAAAAAATATCCTAAAATCCTTCAGTTTTCATGCAGGCCACTAGACCTAAACTACTTTCTGTTCTTTAGGAGCAGCCATAGGGGCCATAGACACAGTGAACTACACATAATTAACTTATATGGGAGAGTTGTCTAGGCATGCACTGTGACCTGTGCAGATAAACATTGACATCGCATATTGTGAATGGGGGATCCAGTGTATGTCAAAAGAAAAATTATGCAAACTATATTGACCCGTTAGATGGACATAAACATCTCAAAGAGTTCAATCAAGCACCTGATTATTTTGTGTAATCAGTAAAACAGGGTACAAGCGTATGCAAAAATATAAATGGTTTATTATACAATAGGTTAAAATACAAACGAAAATGAATCAACATAAATTTCAATAATATACAATGATATGCAGTACCCAGAACTCACCACTATATGATACCAACAAAACACTACTGAACCAACACAAGAATATTATGCAATACAGCTTTAAATCTGTGAGAGATATACAATCAATGGATTATGCGGGAAAACTCAATCAAGAAGATGACAGATACGAGCCCTTGCTCCGCCCAAAAATGATGACCAATCTTTCAGATAATGGTAGTATTGCAACAAAACGTATAAATTATTGGCTTGATATCAAACTAGGGAATTCAAAGATTCCCAACAAAGAGTTTCTCCAATACTATCCCCTTTTTTCAGTTATATGCATCGTAACTGAAATCAGAGAAAATACAGATGTAGCAACTAACGTAATACGTCCGCAAATGAGCGGGTATCTGGCTAAGTATCAAGCCAATTAATTTAGATAAATACTACATAAAACAAAATATACATTACCCAAGGGTCAAGTGATGTGCAGAGTCTTGGGGCAGCCAGCTCTCAAGAGTTTTTCCCAATAATCCAAATGATTCTCCAGAGATCTATAATCCAAATGTTTGTTTCTCTTTCTTTCTTTTTCTCCCACCCCTTTTCTTTCTGGTAACTGGTTTCTTAACCCAAAACTTATCAGATGAACACGCCCTCCGAGTTTGGAACTTTCCAATCATTGTTGGAGGGGTGTGTGCATTGATAAGGAGCATGACGTCATAATACTACCCAGAATGCAATTTTGCTACTGATGTAGTATTAACCGCTTATATCTAGATGGCACTGTTGTATAAGCAATAAGCATCATACCATTAAGGGTTAACTCATACATGCCTAATATTTTCAACACTTCACACCTCTGACATCTGGGGCCTTGTCTCAGGGCTGAGGGACAAACTTTGATACATGAATATATACTTTGAGGAACATCTAGACCATTCTCACACTTTGGAATTCATGTTCAGATAGGAAAAACAATGAAGCCTCAGAATCTGCAGGTGCGGTGTATCTTCTAACTTTCTAAATGTATAATATGTTGTTACAATAGCACTAGCTTTTGAACAGTATAGTAATCTTCTCATGGACTTACTTCGGCCTACATGAAAATCCATACAAAACTGTGAATATAAATCAACATTGCTCTTAAAGGCAATAAATACCCATTATAACTAAAATAAGTAAGTATAACTGTTTAAACTTATGAAAAAGCACAACAAAATCCCCCTTCATTACAATGTAATCCAATAGAGAAGTTGGGTTATATTGGAATGTCACAAAAGGCTTTTCATTCAGAGTCTTCAGAGACATTAGTTCTTGTTTAAACTGTTCGTGACTCTCATGAAGATTTATTGAATGAGTCAATAACTTTGAGTGTAAGTCGGCGGTAACGACAGTATCCTCTGCAACGGAATATAAGTCAGATAAATGTTTCTTCTGATTCTCCATCTCTACATGAATACTCATTAGGTTCCTTTTCAGTGAACCGATCTCAAGTTCCAATGTCTTAATGGAGATGGAATTAACAGCTGATACACCGGTGGCAATGACAGTGCCCACTACGGCAAAGATTATGGCGGCTGTAATCTCAGAAATGAACCGCTTTGGTCGTCGACTTGTTGAAAACTGTTCTCTGGTCATGGTTTTCCTCGTCTGTTCCAGGATCTGTGTAATCTTTCTTGGGAATAGCCGATGTGCATTTGATACCAAATCTTTATCTCCGGAGACGAAATCTCAGAAATGTTGAACTGTCTCTCGACGAAGACACGTGGGTCCAAACTGACGTAGATCTTTTGGGATAGAATCCTCTTATTCGTCAAGATGAATCCCGTGGTATCCTGTAGCATGATCCCAGATGAAGGGCCTGGTACAGCAATCGGCTGGGCCTGGAACTCCTTCCCCAAGATCAGGACGATGTAGATAACGGCAACAACCCTCTGTGCCATTTTGCACCTGTAATATATTGTATGACAAATATAAGTACATACATCTTCCACTTTTTATCACTCCTGCAAGAAAAGAGTTAATACCACCATACATCTTTGATTTGGTCTCGTTTCTTTTCTTGGACAGAGCATGTTCTCGATACAAAAGTGAGTCAAGAGATAATTAGTTACAGAGGAAAATACATGAGGATAGGTTAGTACATTTGTATGTTCATACTATACCAATCCTGGGTTTCCGTCTTTAGCTGGAACCTTGTTATCTCTTTACTCTTCATCATCCGGCAATCCTTCCATTTGGCGAAGTTGTGACCTAGGATGACAAACACGTAATTGATTAATGTGCACCCATTTCTCTATAAATTCATCCCCCTTAGGAATTTTGATCTTGTAGACCACAGGTGACAATTTGTCAGTGACGACATAGGGTCCCTTCCAGGAAGGCAGGAACTTCCTTTCCTTCACCTGATCCCGGGCGAAGTTATAGAGATAAACCTGATCGGAAATTTGGTACTCCTTTTGAGTAGTCTTCAGATCATAGTAGGTTTTGGCGCTTATAGCTGCTTTCTCCAGATTCTTCTGGGCAAATAACTATATGACAATATAGTGGCTTGTGATCCTGTGTCAAGTAAACCCCTGATTGGTCCGATAATTTCATCTTGGAGATAGGAATCAAGAAAATATCGGTCTTCTATCTGAAACAAATCACATAAAAAATTAGGGTGATCACTTATTTGACATTTGTTAAGGATTTGACCTTTCTGCAGCGTCGCGACCTCTGATGAATTCTTGGAATTCTTGCTGCTCTCGGTGGCAGCAGCAGCCCCCACCTTTGGAGAACACTGGATCACATCACAGCTTACAGACGGCAGCTCGCAGGTGGACGCTGAGATGATAGGATCACTCACTGGAGAAGATACATTAGTGCAGGAATCATCATGATTAGACTGTAATATTAGACATCTCCTCCTTGGCCTCAATTTTAGGGTCAAGAACGCTGCAAGGCAAAGTAGGATTAGAAATCACATTAGAGTCTTTTACAACTATCTCAGTAGCCTTGCACCGGCCTGGGCTCTGACCCTGCCCTGCCTGCATTATGGGGCTGAGCTGGGTCCTGCAGTTGCCCCTAAAAAAGACTCAGGCTGTTTTCCAGTTGACACCTGGGACATTTTACTAACGATCTCCTGTAATTTGGCCACTTGATCTGCCAACTGATCCAAACGATTGTTTGGTTTGCGCACAGTTTGGACCTCTGGTGTGCCCTTATTAGAAGTGGGTGACTGACTTCTAGGTGAGGTAGGGGGTTCAGGCCTATTTTCCTTCTGTTGTCTGGGCCTGTTGTTCCAGCGCCTGTATCCCCCTTGGGGACCCCTATTGTAATATTGGGGACGGTAGTTAAACCTGCCAGCACTGGAGTTATCCCCCTCTGGCCCATTGGGGCTCTGAGGTCTTGCTTGCTTGGGTCCTAACTGTTGTCGCTGGGTTTGTTGGACAGGTCCTGTAGACTGAGGGTACTTACGTGGCTGCGTTTCAAATTTGAAGCTAGGGTTTACCTTAGCCTCTGCTATGCTTTGTTCTGGGGACTTTTTATATCTCCTCTCACCTGTAGCATGGCATTCACTGATGTTATACAGTGAGGTGGCAGCCGTCACCAACCTGTCCAAGGGAGCTTTGAGATCAAGGTCTCTGGCCAAGCTAAGTTTAATTTGCATGGGCATTGCATCATAAAACAGCTGTTTGAACTCCTCAGACTCCCAGTTTGGGGATCTATACGCCAACCCATAGGCATTTTTAAGGATGGGGAGGAATTCCCGGGGACTCTGATTGGGTCTACATGAGAGTTTATAGACATCACGTTTTGCAGCAGTCACAGTACGGTAAGGTCCAAATTCTAATTTGACCTCGTGCAAAACATCCTGCCAATCCTGAATTCCTCTCTCCCTAAATGAAATAAAGTAGTGGCGATATTTACCATCAAATGCCCATGGTAGGAATCTGATCCTGTCCGCATCAGAATACAATTTTAAAGAATCCATGGTGGACTGGTACAGTTCTAAGTGATTGGCAATTTCAGGAGAACCCTTTTTAGAGAATTTGGGCACAGTGACATTTAAAAACTTAATAATACTCAAGGAGTTCTGATCCTTTTCTGAACACTGGGTATTTTTCTTTCTAGAGACCACCTCAGCATATGTTGGTCGTCTGAAACTCTCATCCCCCTGATGGGCAATCTTATGCCTGTGTGGTAGGGAATGGATCACATGCTTTCCCACATCACTGTCACAATCACTCACGCTCCGCTCACTTCCATCAGACCCACTTGGCACAGGTGACTTAACCCTAACATTCCTCTCTAGAAGAGGACGTGGAGGGGCACTTCTGCGGCCTTTTGCGTCGCTAGCGCCTAGTAAGGCGGTTACAGCTTGACACGCCTGACTGAAATAGGTTAAGGCCTCCTGTGTAATCATGCCATCACCCTCAGGGGGCTTAAGGTCTTGGATGGATTGTGCTTTAAGAGCATGTGATGATGACATATCTACGTTTTGGGGTGTGAGAATTGGAGGGTCTGGAGATCCCTCATGATCAGACAGATCACCTTGAACATCAGCTACAGTTTGGCTTAGTTCATTTGTTTGCTGCAGACTGCTATAACGGATGTGCAGCTCCTCTGCCTCACTTTTTAATTTGTGATAGGCAGCATGGCTGTGATCAAGCTCACATATTAAGTCCTCGATCGATGCATTTGCAGATTCTAATCTTTCTTTCATATGGGATACATATGCTTTCATTTTCGTTATATGCATATGTCTACTCTCTGAGAAAATGCTGACCTCTAATAATGCATACAAAATTGATGGCAACATCTTTAAGAGGTGTTGGTTTTTACCTGCGGTATTTTTAAGCACATCAAGATAAGTTAGTTGTCTCCTGACTGTGCCAAGTGGCGTCCATACATCCACACATTCTCTCTTGGCTTCTGCCTGCAACTCACTTATCCATGCAGCCACATCATGATCCAAATCTAAATGTGAATTTACATATTCAACAACGTTATGGATTAACTGCTCCGGGCTAGATGGACAATCTCCTGTTGCAACATCACAACCGGCTTCACTACCGGCTGCACTCATTTTCTTACAATAAAGTTCTACACAGATCTATGAATAATCTGGTTAGCCAAGAAACATATGGAACGGTTTACTATTTGCACAAATAATCAAAGAATTAACTCGATCTCGCTACCGGGGCCTCCATTTTATGTCGGGTATATAAAGCAAATGCTTTATATAAATATAAAAAAAAAATTATCGGGTCAAAAGAAAAATTATGCAAACTATATTGACCCGTTAGATGGACATAAACATCTCAAAGAGTTCAATCAAGCACCTGATTATTTTGTGTAATCAGTAAAACAGGGTACAAGCGTCTATGCAAAAATATAAATGGTTTATTATACAATAGGTTAAAATACAAACGAAAATGAATCAACATAAATTTCAATAATATACAATGATATGCAGTACCCAGAACTCACCACTATATGATACCAACAAAACACTACTGAACCAACACAAGAATATTATGCAATACAGCTTTAAATCTGTGAGAGATATACAATCAATGGATTATGCGGGAAAACTCAATCAAGAAGATGACAGATACGAGCCCTTGCTCCACCCAAAAATGATGACCAATCTTTCAGATAATGGTAGTATTGCAACAAAACGTATAAATTATTGGCTTGATATCAAACTAGGGAATTCAAAGATTCCCAACAAAGAGTTTCTCCAATACTATCCCCTTTTTTCAGTTATATGCATCGTAACTGAAATCAGAGAAAATACAGATGTAGCAACTAACGTAATACGTCCGCAAATGAGCGGGTATCTGGCTAAGTATCAAGCCAATTAATTTAGATCAATACTACATAAAACAAAATATACATTACCCAAGGGTCAAGTGATGTGCAGAGTCTTGGGGCAGCCAGCTCTCAAGAGTTTTTCCCAATAATCCAAATGATTCTCCAGAGATCTATAATCCAAATGTTTGTTTCTCTTTCTTTCTTTTTCTCCCACCCCTTTTCTTTCTGGTAACTGGTTTCTTAACCCAAAACTTATCAGATGAACACGCCCTCCGAGTTTGGAACTTTCCAATCATTGTTGGAGGGGTGTGTGCATTGATAAGGAGCATGACGTCATAATACTACCCAGAATGCAATTTTGCTACTGATGTAGTATTAACCGCTTATATCTAGATGGCACTGTTGTATAAGCAATAAGCATCATACCATTAAGGGTTAACTCATACATGCCTAATATTTTCAACACTTCACACCTCTGACATCTGGGGCCTTGTCTCAGGGCTGAGGGACAAACTTTGATACATGAATATATACTTTGAGGAACATCTAGACCATTCTCACACTTTGGAATTCATGTTCAGATAGGAAAAACAATGAAGCCTCAGAATCTGCAGGTGCGGTGTATCTTCTAACTTTCTAAATGTATAATATTTTGTTACAATAGCACTAGCTTTTGAACAGTACAGTAATCTTCTCATGGACTTACTTCGGCCTACATGAAAATCCATACAAAACTGTGAATATAAATCAACATTGCTCTTAAAGGCAATAAATATCCATTATAACTAAAATAAGTAAGTATAACTGTTTAGACTTATGAAAAAGCACAACACTACTGAAAAGTTTCTTAGGCAGAACAGTAAATCTTAACATATTATTAAGCTTAGTAGCAGTGTGAAGATTGCACAATGTTAGGATTTTTTTTAAATGACATGGGAAATGTAGAAAAATGTCAAAATGACTATGCTTAGTAAACAAAAATAGAAAAATTTGAAAATAACTATGCTTAGTAAAAAAATATTAAAGATTTAAAGAATAGATCATTTTCTGATTATAAAATACTATGAATTACAGATTCCTCTGAAGGCCAAACTGGTAGCACAAGGGGTTAAAATCAATAGAGCTGTTAATGAAAACATTTATTTTTCTCATTTTGAGGTATACCCCAGTGTGAAGAGACTGCTATAGGTATAGCCAGACAATTTATATTTATTTCATGCCATAAAGAAAGGTTAGGGACCATCTAACCATGTTGCCATTTAGGGTTTTTTCACATCCACGTTAGAAATTTCTGTGATGCTGTTCCGTTACACAAGAAAAACTATGAAAATAATGGAAGTGCCAGATGCAACACATACAGATGCAGCCAAGCTAAACTGGTTAACGCATTATGCAAAAAATGGCACAAAAAAGTTAACTAACTCAAATCTGTCAAATCTATTTCGATGGCTTTTGTCACAAGATGAAATGAGATAACACTGATGTGTGTTATCAGTGTGAATTTTAGCTTTGCTACATCTGTAACTGAAGCAAATGGAGCCAAACAAACCACACTGACTAAATTGAGAACGAACGCACCCTAACTCAGATAGTGTGAGTGGAAGAAGGATGCAGAGTCTAAGCCAACCATGCTTACATGCAATTCTTTCCATTAAATCTATGACAGTAATGGTACTAATAGCTATATTATCGGTCAGCAAAGTCTTTGCTGTTTCTCCTCCCTCTTTCGAATACAGTTGTCAAGTCTAACATTACAATGGGAGTAACAGACATCCTACCAATGGCTGTACAGGGGCGGGCTGGGCCGGGGGGCAGGGAGGCAATTGCCCCCCCAGGCCACCCTAAAAAAATGGCCGCTGGGTCGTCTTTAACAAATAATTTTTTTATAATTTTTTTATTCCTCAGGGCCGCACCGTCGATCACCACAGGCGGCGCCGCCCTAGATGTAATTGCGGGGGGCAGCAGTGGCGGCGGGCATTAGGAGATGAGCGCTTCCATTGTGGAAGCGCTCATCTCCATATTCATCTGTATCGCCGTCCTCAGGATGGCTGTGCTGTGGGGCAGGGGAGGGAGAGGCGTGTCCCTCCCCTGTTCTTCTGATAGGCCGTAGGCACTAATGCCTGCAGCCTATCAGAGGCCGGCTCAGGCAGCGCAATGACGTCATTATCATCACGCCGCCTGTGCCGGGCAGCACACAGCAGGGACACAGGCCGGAAAAGGCCTGCATCGCTGCTGATGGAGGTAAGTAGTGTTTTTTTTTTTTTTTTTTTCTTGTGGGGGGAGCTGTCACTATGACTATGGGGGAGCTGTCACTATGGCTATGGGGGAGCTGTCACTATGGCTATGGGGGAGCCGTCAATATGGCTATGGGGGAGCTGGCACTATGGGGGGGAGCTGTCACTATGGCTATGGGGGAGCTGGCACTATGGGGGGCTGGCACTATGGCTATGGGGAGCTGGCACTATGGCTATGGGGGGAGTTGGCACTATGGGGGGCTTGCACTATAGGGGGAGCTGGCACTATGGGGAGGCAGGCACTATGGGGGGCTGGCACTATGGGAGGGAGCTGGCACTATGGGGGGAGCTGGCACTATGGGGGGGAGCTGGCACTGAGGGGAGCTGGCACTATGGGGGCATTTCTTACTGGCGCATTGTGGGGGGCACCATGGGGGAGAGGAGCACTATGGGGTTATCTGGGGGCTCTAAGGGGGCATTATTTGGGGGCACTATGGGGAAGTGGGGGCTCTAAAGGGGCCTTTTTAATTGGCACATTATGGGGGCCACTATGGCATTTGGTGGCACTAAGGGGTAATTTTTTACTGGCACATTATGGGAGGCCCTATAGGGCAGAGCGACACTATGGGGCATTATTTGGGGGCACTATGGGGGAGTCGAGCACTATTGGGGCATATGGTAGCACTGAGAAGGGGCATTTTTTACTGGCATATTGTGGGGGACACTATGGGGAAGGGGAGAGGAGCACTATGAGGGCATTTACTGGGGCACTATATTATACTGGCATACATTCTGGGTGCATTATCTCAACTACGGGCACTAAGCGGGGGTATTTCATGTACTGTCATATTATAGGGAGAATTATTACTACTAGGGGGTATTATGAGGAGCTTTACTACTACTGGGGGGCTATGAGGAACATTATTACTAGTATGGGCACTATAGGGGCATTATTACTACTAAATGTGCTTTGGCAGAGAATTATTTCTATTGATGGGATTTTGGGGAGGACTGTTGGGGGCACCCTGGCATAGTATCAGCTTAGCACAATTATTTTTGGGGGACATTATCTATATACTACATATTAGTGTCTGGGCGCAGTTATTTTTTAGAGCACTGTGTGCCAATAATTGTTTAAGGGGGCACTATCTGTGTGATAGTATTTCTAGGCAGACTGTTTCTGCAGTATAGTATTGGGGGTGGCAGGAAAGGGTGTTCAGAAGATGTGAAGATGATGGAAATGTGGGAAACTAATGTCTGTTTCTCAATCTCTGCAGAGACGGGAGATGGCAGAAAAATCATCATGGCGGTCTGGTCTGAATGGAGAAGATAAAGAAAGAGAACGTCTACAACAAAGGTGACATCACTGGATGTAAAAGGTATGTGGCGCTATGTAGGAGAAGAGATGCTCCGGGTTCTCCCCCTGCAATTTGCAGAAGGAGGATTCAGAGCTGGGTGAGGTCGGACAAAGGGAGCAGCAGGCCACGGGCGGGTGGCAGATGGTGGGGGAACCACAAGCCCTGAGTAGTATCTGGGTAGGGAGGAGAGCAGAGGAGCTTCCTGGCTGTAGCCTGCTTTTTATTGTAGAATGTGAAGCAGGCAGTGCAGCCAGGACAGGTCCCCCTCTCCGTATGATGTGTAGAGACAGGCCTCAACAATAGAATCTCAGCTGTACAGTTTTTGTTGGGAGTGGCCTATTATACGTAGGAGGGGCTTTTAATAATGGGCAGGGCAAAATGGGACACTTGACTGGATTTGCCCCCCAGGACTAAGGCTGCCAAGCCTCCCCTGGCTGTAAATGTAATTTATTGGATTTTTCCTTTAAAGTTCTTACAAAAAAATATAAAGAGTACATGTGCCCCATACTTTTGGTGTATCCTATCTTTGGTGGAAAACCAAATTAAATGTCCAAATCACAAAAGTATTAAGGAATAAAGGATAGCATGATATAAAAATTGCTATAATAAATACTTTTTATTATAATAATCCATGGTTTAAAAATTGTCAATTTACCATAGAGCAATAAAAAGAAATATGAAATAACATTTCATTTAAACATTGTACTGTTTTTCAGCTGGTAAAACTTTCCAAAAGAATAAATAAGAAATAAATATATAAAATAATAATAAATTATAATAAATATAAATTAAAAATAATTAAATGCAAAAAAATTAAACAATAAATAAATATTTGTCAAGTATGTTTTTGTCATCACAACAGTATCAAATATAATATTACAACCTTGTAAACAAATAACATATAAATAATATTAAGATATATAAAAATATAACAGCTGTAAATAAACATAAAAGTGACAAATCTGTCATTCATAGGTTGGTATTCAATAGTATAGTAAATTTATGATAATTGAATTTGTTGTACACATGTTGGAATAAAATAATACTGTGCCTCCCTTTAACATGAAATAAAGTATCAACCTAGTTCACATCAGTCAATCTGATATTGATGATGTATCCTGAGGATAGGTCATGATTAGCTTTTCACTGGACAACCACTTTAATTCCACTTAAATCTAGTTAACTATTCTTACACATAATGTCTACTACATTATCTATATCAGAATAATTGGAGGGCCCTCTCTTCCTCTATTGCCAAGTGCAGCTGCTTACAAATTAGAGCAATCGCCCCACCGAACCCAGCCCATATATGGTTGGCCATTGAAAGGCCAACATGAAATACTATATTTTCCTATCATTCTGAAGTTGTTCATATGGTGATTGACTATTAGGTGATCACCAGGCTGATGGAATTCAAAAAGGAGCTATTTTTTTTTTTATGAGAGAGTACCTCTTAAAACAATTCTGTAAGCTGTAGACTGAGTGCAAACATAAGTACACAAATGTTTCACTATGAAACAAAAAAATTGTTTAAGATTTTTCTACAAAAATCAAATTGAAATACTGAGTCAAGTTTAAGCCAGGTAAAGAGGAATATTATAAAAGTACAATAAATTAGGTATTATTTCATCATACAGTATGGTATTTAAACTAAACATGTGTTCTACGATTCATGAAATTTAACAGACTATACTGTAGGTGCTCTTCTTTATCTTGAACTTCTGAAACATTTTCTTATTTTGGCTTTGTTGAAGAAATCATGTATTTTTTTGTGTATGCTCACAGGATCCATGCACATAAATGTGCATTCCTCCTAGGTTGATAAATAGAAAATACTAATTAATCAAAAGGAGAGTAAAAAAAAAAAGAAAAAAAAAAATATGATAAAATTATCTTTTGGTCATTATTTAGTTACCATTTAAGGATTCTTATAACATTGAATTTCCAAGAATAGTATAGCATAGATGCATTTGGCACGTGGTCTTTATGAGGGAAACATTTCATGTTCTTATTAGTCTGGTGCCATACTTTTGTGTGTGTGTGTGTGTGTGTGTGTGTGTGTGTGTGTTTTTGAGGAGCTTTGTGCTTTGTGGTGCATTTTCTTTAGCTGGCATTTTTTGCAGCGTTTTCTAGGCATAAAATAGTAGTGGTGTTTTTTCACCCTTAATGTATATTTTGTTTTGGTCAGAGTTTTTCTTATTTTATTGCAGCATTAACTGTGTCTGGCATTTCTTCTCTAATTGTCTGGCATCTTTACGCCATAGACATTCATTGTTTTAGTTTTTTTTGGCCCTGCCTGGAAAATCACTTAATGCCAATATATTTTGCATTTTTAATGACATTTTGCATGTTGTGTTTTGTACTGATGAATTTTCCCCATACTGCTCTACAGAGAAAGTGACATTGCAGGGGGCACATAATCTCCTATAGAAAAAAAGCTACACATATTGGGAAATGCAATGAAAAATGCTGGGTGGTAAAATACACTATATCTAGAAAACACCTCAGAAATATCTAACTAAGGCCTCTTTCACACTTGCGTTGTCCGGATCCGGCGTGTACTCCACTTGCCGGAATTACACGCCGGATCCGGAAAAACGCAAGTGTACCGAAAGCATTTGAAGACGGATCCGTCTTCAAACTGCGTTCAGTGTTACTATGGCAGCCAGGACGCTAATAAAGTCCTGGTTGCCATAGTAGGAGCGGGGAGCGGGGGAGCAGTATACTTACAGTCCGTGCGGCTCCCGGGGCGCTCCAGAATGACGTCAGAGCTCCCCATGCGCATGGATGACGTGCCATGTGATCACGTCATCCATGCGCGTGGGGCGCCCTGACGTCACTCTGGAGCGCCCCGGGAGCCCCACGGACGGTAAGTATGCTGCTCCCCACTACACTTTACCATGGCTGCCAGGACTTTAGCGTCCCAGCAGCCATAGTAACCATTCAGAAAAAGCTAAACGTCGGATCTGGCAATGCGCCGAAACGACGTTTAGCTTAAGGCTGGATCCGGATCAATGCCTTTCAATGGGCATTAATTCCGGATCCGGCCTTGCGGCAAGTCTTCAGGATTTTTGGCCGGAGCAAAAAGCGCAGCATGCTGCTGTATTTTCTCCGGCCAAAAAACGTTCCGGAACTGAAGACATCCTGATGCATCCTGAACAGATTTCACTCGATTCAGAATGCATGGGGATAATCCTGATCAGGATTCTTCCGGCATAGAGCCCCGACGACGGAACTCTATGCCGGAAGAAAAGAACGCAAGTGTGAAAGAGCCCTAAAGCCATCACACATCCGTTTTAAGACCAATGCTAGTCTATGGGTTCATTCACACAACAGTTTTTTTGATGGTCAGTAAAAAACGTCAAAGAATAGGACATGTTCTATTTTATCTGTTTTTCACTCACCAACTGCTCCCATACAATTGAATGGCTCAGTTTTTAACATCCGTTTTTCAAAAAGGCATCAGAGAAAAAAAACACTCGCTAAAAATGGATAGTTTATCCATTTTTAACAGACGCTTTTGCGTGTGCATGTAACCTAAAACACTGAATGAGTCAAGAGTTTTTAGGCTTTTCTTGCCCAAAAAACGAATAACCCCAAAAAAATTAAACTATCTTCCTCATCTTAACAGATTGAAGCATTAGCTGGCATATTTTCAACACCAACATTCCACATTTGTTGACATTAGCAAAAGTGTGTAGTATTGCAGGGAGACTTCCTGGTTATAATCTAATGCTAACTTGTAGTCTTAATGTTTATTCAAGAAATTCCCTAAGATGAATTTCATTGAGGACCAGGATATTTTCTTTGCATTTAGTTTTTGTTTGACAGCTATAAACTTTTTTTTTCTTTTTAGTTTATCTATTATTTTATGCATTTTAAGGGGCCCTTTATTTTGTTTCATTTTTTATATTATGTTATGCTTGTTTGATGTTATTATGGAAAATTATGGTTTTTAAATCTGTATTATGATTTTATGAATTGAATATAGTTACAGTCACATAAAGCCTTACATGGCTCTACAATCAGGTACTCTGCCTTTTCTATGGGGAGTCTATCCCTGAGAGTCAGCTTTCCTCTCCTACAGCTTTAAACTATGCATTTTATATATTGTGGGGTCATTTGCAGACCAATCTTTTAACGTTGCTATCAGGTGAAAAAGTAGTTAAAATGTCTGCTTCTCCTAATATCTATGTTAAAAAAAAAACACATAGTGAGGCTCAGTATCACTATGTAAACATTTTTAAGAAAATGCAATAATTTACATCTATTAAAACACAAATATGGAAGCTCATTTTCATTATGTCAACTGTTCATTTTTTTATTGTAGCGATAATTAATGCTTAACAGTTCTAATCACAGGGGTTTTCTGACTAGATACTATGTTCATACAGTATCATAAAACCATTGGAGGTGTACATATGGTACATTAAAAAATAAGAATAGCATTTCTACGAATTGTGTACACTTTATAATTCTGTCTTTGAGAGGCCTTTACGCTCTTCCATTCACTATTGCATCACTGAATGATGTCCCTGCAATCCCTTTAGTATATATCATTTAAATAATAAAAATACAAGCATTGATATCCTCTCTATTCAATTTTTATGTGGCCAACTCTGATTTACCTATCGTTGAACTAATTTATCTACAACCTCATGTATCAGAAGAATTGGCCAGTAATTTTCTAAATTGGATTACTTAAAGTCTATTTAATTGCAAATAGGACAAAATGGCCAAATGGGCAAGAAGGAAACTTTATCTTATATAGTTTTGATACATAAGGTCAACTTTGCGATGTTATGTGTGACAGACCTTCCTACTCATTCAGTACTGTTCTTTATTTGTAACAAATATATATCATACATGATTGTCTTATTCATATATGGACAGTGTACAAGTGAATTAAATATTATATAAAATATTATAAACAAAGGCGAATATGTTAAGAAAATTTTTGCTTTTGCCAACATAAAACATACCAATTTGGTTTGATCTTTGGATTCTCCTGATTTCTTGAGTTGATCTATCAGTGCTTGGAGATTCATGTTCATCATGACAACTTCAGTAGATTTCAGGTTGCGGAAGCCATCTTTTATTTTCTGTAGTTGTTCAGTGGCACATGGGCACTTGTCGAAATAAACCAAAAATTGGTTTCAATAAAATAATTTTTTTATACTGTACTCTGCAAGTAAAAAATTCTAATATCCTAGAGAGTAGTAGTCATATCCACATTACTAACAGAGAACGGTTGCAACTGCTGTTTCACAGACTTTTGTTTCCTCAGTGCTGGTGTGACAGATAACATCAGCATTTCCTCTTTGGCAGCAGCTCTGATTTGGTAATTTTGCTATGACAAACATACAACATATAATCCCACCACGGCCACTATGCTGCACTGTACTGTTACTTCATGTCCCTGGATATACAATAGCTTACAAAAGCAGTATTAAACAATAATAATACATTATTTTACATATACCAATATTGCACTGCTTTTAAAAGTCTAAACAAAAATATTAATTTAATAGCCTCTTTGTCTTAAAGTTAAAATAGACTTACCACATTATTTAGACTCTTTAAAACATTAAAGCAGGTCTAAACAGAAAAAAAAAACAATCAAGATGGTAAAATATAATGTAACATTCTGGGCTAAGGAATCTAAATCTAGAATATTGAAATTAAATATTAAATCATGAGTCTACTTTCAAAAGTAATTCTAATATAAAACATTGCATAAGTATTATAAAAGCCAGATTATTGCACTTACCATGTTAGATGACTTCTGGCTCACAAACTCTTTGAAGTACTTTTCAAATTCCTTTATTATAATTCTAACATTCCCTCTGACCTCATAGACAGAGACATAAAAAAAGCAGCCCAAGAAAAGCAAATGACTGATCTTCATTTTGGTTAATGTGGAGGGTTTAACCATGGATACAATATTTCTGCCAACATTTGTGTTTATATATATACACATAAATATGCTGTTACACTTATGTGGGTGGTGGAAAGGATTGATCACACAAAGTCATCATTGCAGGAGGAGCTAGTGGAAAGGCAATGAACTTATCAGATTCAAAAAGAAATAGAAAGTAAATTCAAAATTCCACACTTAAGACATTACATATTTTTTTCAAAAAAAACACAAAGATTGAGCTCATCTCTCTAAGTGACCTAGATCAGTTTTTTCAAAGGCATCCATTTCAGATTAAACGTCATTACTTAAGACAGTAAGATCCAACCATACACAAATCATTTACCACAAAAAAAACTGTGATCTTATCATCAGGTTTACTGACCCACTTTTTTGATTTACTGGAGCAAGTACATAATTTTGTCAGAATCAGAAATATGTTTCTCTTTCACCATAATATTCTTGACCCAGTCCCACACTGTATAATATATTACTATAGTATAAACATACAAACTTAACTGGCTGGCTTACAGTAGCTTAACAAAGTTCATGTCCCCACAATCACTCTCTGTTGTCACATATACCATGTTTTTGAAATTGATGCCATGACTAAGGACTAGACTTTCCGAAAAATTTGGGCTACTATTTGCTGTTGTATAAGATGTTTTTAATTGTAACTGAATAAAGAAGACATGTTTTATGAAAGTGCTGGAGAAGTGGATGTATTTTTCTGCAAGTTCCCTAGAAACCTGTTTCTGGTCCAGAATTGTCTCCTTGCACTCAGGTTTCCTGTTTTAGGACAAACAGACTGTGGCGAGCTGACCATCAATGTTTTTTGGGACTTAATATGTTTTAGGAATGTCTGAGAAAGATGGGGTACATAATAGGAGGAAACCCCCAAGCAAGCAGAGAAAATCAAATCAAAACCAGGACCCTAGTGCTGCAATTGTGTGAAAATTGCAGCATGTTTTATATTCTGCATTTTTCACGCAGCCCTGGCTCCATAGAAGTGAATGGGGCTTCAGTGAAAAACTCATTTCATCCGGAAGCAAGTGCGGATGCGATGCATTTTTCACTGATGGTTGTTAAGAGATGTTGTTTGTAAACCTTCAGTTTTTTTATCACGTACGTGAACAACGCATCAAAACGCATTGCACCCGCTCTAAAAAAACTGAACAACTGAACGCAATCGCAGACAAGCCTCACTGAGCTTTCTTACAAAATCGTGCGTCTTTAACTGAACGCATCCAGACCTAATCCGTATCGTTCGTGTGAAAGAGGCCTAAGAGTAATGTTTGGAGGAAACCAGGCACTTCTCATTACCTGCTCAATAATATCCCCACAGTTAACCATGGTGGTTGCATCATGGTGGTTTTCAGTGGGTGGGAAACTGAATGGAGCAAAGGACAGATATATTCTTAATGAAAACCTGTTCAAGAGTGCTCTGGGCCTCAGACTGGGCCAAAGGTTCACCTTCCAACAAGACAATGACCATAAACATACAGCCAAGACAAAGGAGTGGATTACAGTCATCTCTCTGAATGTCTTTTAGTGGCCCAGCCAGAGCCCTGGCTTGAACCCAATCGAACACCTCTGGAGAGAGCTGAAAATGTCTATCAATGGTCTCCATCCAACCTGATGATAATAATGACACAAATAATGATTGATCGGGAACGCAAATTAACAGATACCTGTAACAGAGATCTGTATAGATTTTCATCCATCGCATTATTTTATCATGTACCTAAAATGCATGTATATATATGCTCCATATATGTTTGTACCTTGTATATATATGTTCCATATATGTCTGTATCTTGTATATATTTGTTCCATATATGTCTGTACCTTCAAGTCAAAAGACACTAATAGCTAAAAAGAAAAATCAAATACTTTCAATGGTGTTGAGCGCTGTATCTGGTTATAAGAATAACTGCATTCCAGTCTAGAATGCATAGATCCAACAAGAATGAACTCAAAACCGGAAACTCTCATATGCTCGTCTGGAACACATCAGGGCAGACAGAGACCTGAAATCCTCTCTGTTTTTCACACTGGAACGCATGATGATGTACGGAACTTCCATCTTGGCACAGAGCTCCTAAAAATACCTTAACTGAATGAAAGTGAGGTTAAGTAGCTACAATCTCCGCATTTGTCCAGAGACCAAAAGGCGGGAAAAGTTATATTTTCCTCCCACTACGCTGTGTATATATTGTGGCAATATGAACAGTGATGTGTACGGTGAAGCCCTGGAAGGGATGTAGATCTCATCTAGGTGAGATAAGTAAAGTCCACAAAGATGGCACTGGCTTCAGCAAACTTAGTTGATGATGCTATTTTCTTTATTTGTTCAGAGCTGGATTTTATTGGATTGGGATAGTAGGTTTGACAGTGGGACCACCCAATACACCCCCTCATTCCAGGGCATGTTTTCCTTTCACCTGAGGTCATCGCAGGTGAGGCCTGCTGTAATCAGGCCAACATAAAGCACCTCCCAGTGTGTCAGTCTGGGGAGGGAGAGAAAGAGTGTTTGTGAAGCAGAGTCCTGCTGAGGCTCTGGGTGTGTGGTCTCAGCTAGCAAGGCTGTGGAGCCACAAGGCTAGGGTATAGCCTGAAGTTTGGGGGATGCAGTGACGCCTGCGGAAAAAGGGTCACTAGGTCAGAGTCGGGAGGACTACTGGACCACAATCCCCCAAAAGGTACAGGAATTGCCAGGATTGATGTTGGCTGAGAAAAGCCGCATTTTATGTCCATGTGTGAACAGTGCTCTACAAGTGAGGTAGGGAAGTATTTTGTTTAGTTAGTGCCTAGACGGGCAGGAGTTTATTTGTGTTTTAAGTGTCGTTGGTAACTGGACTATCCTGTATGATAAGAGTGCCAATATAAATGCACAGTTTGGACAT